>NC_141534.1:35180000-35780000 GCF_021556685.1 Rattus norvegicus
CTGTGACTTTGGCTGGAGGAGCTCAGGGGAATTGGATGCCCTGGGGCTGTGAGAGCAGATCAGGACCCAGGGCATGTCACCCATCAGCTAGGGGCTCTTCCGCAGCCCTAATGAGTTCACAGAAAGCAATTTTTTGGGATTCGGGTTTAAGGAACTGTAGATACTTGCAATGGATGAGCACAGGCAAACAGGTGATCTGAGCTTTCACTGAGCCCTGCTCTGCAGTGGAGTGATAGAATTAGTCTGCTTCCAGTGCCGAGACCCTGACAACCTACGGAGTAGGAGTAGTTCCTGGTGGGGCAAGATTCTCTCCTGACTGCATGGGCCCTTTCTCAGAGTTTCTCTGTCAGTGTGGGTAAATCATCACTTGCCTTTCACATGCTGATTGGAGCCTGCAGAGCAGCCCAGGGGAAGGTGTGGTTGTAGGAGGCAATCATGTGCAGTGGCTTAATCAAGCAACTGTAATGTTCCCTGTGTAACAAGTAGCTCAGAGAGAGGAGCGAGGGTTGGTTCCAGGCCTCACAGCACTAGCGATGCCTAAGCTCCTCTCTCTTCTTGCTCCATGTTCGGGAGTGAATGTCTTCCCCTTGGCCTTGGGATGCCGTTGGAACCATGATTCAGGCAGAGATGAGGGGAAGGAGTTTTCCTTGTGAAGCAGTCATTCAATGGCACCCGTCTCCTCCATGGAAATGTAAGCAACCTGAATGCACAGACAGCACTGATTTTTTTTCACACTGTGGTCAGAGATGGTTAAAGGAGCTGATACACACATGGGACTCAGAAAGTACATGGGTAAGGGGTTAGTGAGCTTCAATGGTCTAGAAGATCAACCCTGGGCTGGAAATTCCCAAACCTGGTGTCTTAGGGTTCTCTAGAGTCACAGAACTTATGGGTAGTCTCTATATAGTAAGGGAATTTGTTGATGACTTGCACTCTGTAGTCCAATTCCCCAATAATCGTCAGTAGCAGCTGTGAGTGGAAGTCCAAGGATCTAGCAGTGGCTCAGTCTCACAAGGCAGACAGGTGAAGAAGAGAGTCTTCCTTCTTCCAATGTCCTTATGTAGGTCTCCAGCAGAAGGTGCGGCCCAGTTTAAAGGTGTGTACCACCACGCCTGGGTCTGGGACTTGCTTTGTCCCAGGTGACCTTGAACTCATAGATCTCCTTGCCTAGTCTCCTGGGATTCATAGCCACTATGCTTCAAGATCTCTGTGCTAAGATCCAGGTCAGAAACTTGTATCTCCCAGCCCCAAGATCAGGATCACAGGTGAGCCTTCCAATTCTGGATTGTCCTTAATTCCAGATATAGTCAAGTTGACAATCAGGACAACCACTATCCAGATATAGTCAAGTTGACAATCAGGAACAACCACTATCCAGATATAGTCAAGTTGACAACCAGGAACAACCACTATCCAGATATAGTCAAGTTGACAATCAGGACAACCACTATCCAGATATAGTCAAGTTGACAATCAGGAACAACCACTATCCAGATATAGTCAAGTTGACAATCAGGAACAACCACTATCCAGATATAGTCAAGTTGACAATCAGGAACAACCACTATCCAGATATAGTCAAGTTGACAACCAGGAACAACCACTATCCAGATATAGTCAAGTTGACAATCAGGACAACCACTATCCAGATATAGTCAAGTTGACAATCAGGAACAACCACTATCCAGATATAGTCAAGTTGACAACCAGGAACAACCACTATCCAGATATAGTCAAGTTGAAAACCAGGAACAACCACTATCCAGATATAGTCAAGTTGAAAACCAGGAACAACCACTATCCAGATATAGTCAAGTTGACAACCAGGAACAACCACTATACCTGGGCTTTCCTGAGTCCAGCCCAAACCTCGTCTATCTCAGAATCATGGGGACATTGGTTAGAAACCAGTGTTCTGAACTCCTCATCTGCTGATTCTGCTCGTGGAGTCCAGAGGAACTAGCCCATAGTCTGACATTTGGGATGCAGTGTAGCAAATACATGTGCATGAGGATAGGCATGAGACTAAGAGTGTGAGTATGCATGTGCTTGGGTGCTTATGTGAATGTGTATTGTTCAGTCCTACATGTATGTGCATGCCCATGCCTAGGCATGTATGCATACGAATTTCTGCTTATCTCAGAGCTGTGTGTCAGTACATGTGCATATGCACATGTGCATGTATTTGTGCACTTGAGAGCATGTGTGCAAGTCTGCACACAGGTGTGTACTGGTATGTGCTTATGATAGGTAACTGTGAGTGTGTGTACGTGGGTACACGTATGCATGATCATGCTGTGTATCAGTGTGCCTGTGTACACATGACTGAACATGTGTGTTCATGAGTGGGTGAGTGTATGTGGTCAGGCTTTGATTCCCAGTGAATTATGAAGAGCCCGTAGGCCACATTCTCTTTGCAACTTACAAGAAGCTCACTCAGGGTCTGCTACACAACGAAGTGTTTTGTTTCCCCCAGCTTTATTTTGTGGTTTAGAAGAATTGGAGGCTAGATTGTGACTGCAGCACAGGAAGCAGTGTGAGGCACAGCTTGGCTTTGGGAGGCAGCATGCTGAAAAGATCTGTGCCCACCCTTCATCCCAACAGGTTCTGAGGCCAGCAGCTAATCCACATGGCTAGCAGCTGTCCTTTACCCAAGTGTCCCCCAATGTGGCCAGGCAGCCGAGCCCAGGGGTATGGACCTCTTTGAGGCTTTGTTCTTTGCATGGTGATTGGCACAGCAAGTCTGCATGCACTGAGATGACCCAGTTTTGGTGACTGAGATCTAGACTGTTTACTTCATCTCTTGCTTCAGTCACACAGCCGACTTGCCTCTGCCTTCTGTCTTAGCAACTTAAGAGTGGCTGTCATGGGAGTGTTAAGTTCTTGCTCCTATGAGCATAGCAAGATGGTTCCAGTCAAACAGAAGGGCTGTGCATTATTGTTCTATTTCTGCTGTGGTTTGGGGCTTGGCTAGTTTTCCCTTATACTCGCTGGGCCCACAGTTCAGGGAAGGGCGGTTTCCTTAGAGTCAGGATCATATGCTCCAGTCCTGACTGTGGTGCTGCAACTTTGCAGGCTGTGGTCTGGCTAGTGTGTGCCTGGGTCAGATACCTTCAAGTATTTCAGGATGGGTGAGCTTGGGCCATTTCAGCAAGTTTTCAGCCATAGGGACCTCTGGTACTTGGATGATTAAGGCAGATAGATGTTTGGTGGCCTGAAGCATCAACAAAAGATGTGCTTGGGGTGTCAGCTCGGAATTGGCAGGTGTGCATTTGAAACTCATGCTCCAGCAAGCATCTTAGGAACTAGTTAGTCCTGCAGAGCCAGGGCCTGTGGGCCAGTGAAGTCCCAGATCCACACAGAAATAAAATGACAGGACAGCGTGGTCTCCTCAACTTTCAAACTCAGCCACCATTCAAGAATCCTTCTCTCACTGTGGGTCTTATGTCTCCTGTCACGAACCAGGAGATTTGCTGTCCAGAGTTCCTCTGACTAAGACACTGTATGACGTCCTGCTTGAGCAACTCAAAGTGAACTGGTCACTGTGATGGTTTGTATATGCTTGCCTAGGGAGTGGCCCTGTTGGGGTAGGTGTGGCCTTGTTGCAGTGGGTGTGGGCTTTAATGCCCTCCTCCTAGCTGCCTGGAAGTCAGTATTCTGCTAGCAGCCTTCAGATGAAGATGTAAAACTCTCAGCTCCTCCTGCACCATGCCTGCTTGGATGCTGCCATGTTCCCGGCTTGATGATAATGGACTGAACCTCTGAACCTGTAAGCCAGTCCAAATTAAATGTTGTCCTTGTAAGGGTTGCCTTGTTAGTTAAAACCCTAACTAGGACAGTCACTAACCTTAATCCCACCTGCATTATCCCCCTGGCCACGTGTGCAGGCACAGTGTGGCATCTCAGTGCAGCCACCATCTTCAGTCCTAGTGTCAAAAATCTTGGTAGACCAGTCTAGAGTTCTCCCAGAGAGTGAAATCACGTTTGTTCATTCTGACTGAATGGGTACAAAATGCCAGAGGACCACAGAGGAAAATAAGAATTACAATTTTATCCCTACTAATGTGTTTCATGTGCGGTTTTATCATCCATGCTATTTTCACAGCTAAAGAATGTGTTCATAGCTGTATATTCTTTTGAATTTCATAAAAATTCCCCCATGACATTATCTCTGCAGTAGTAATTGCCAGCAGCTGCATGGTGAGCTAGAGCCGATCTTTTAATATTGGCAGTGTAAGAGATTTCAAAGCCCTGCTAAGAATTATGATTATTTCCTTATGATATTTTGCTAGGAATGACTACAAGAATCCAAAATGGTTTTATTATTTGTACCCACAAGAGAAGAATGTCACCGGTGTCCTCCTTTTGATTCCTTCCTTTTGTGTTTCTCTTTTTCCTCTTCAGTATCTTAGTTTTAATTAGTAGAATATGAAGGTGAAACATGGCCTGGTTATTATTATTATTATTATTATTATTATTATTATTATTATTCAACTTGACACAGACTGCAGTTATTTGGGAAGAGAAACCTTGAAAAAAGTGCCTCCATAAGACTGCCTTAGGCAAGACTGTAGGGACATTTTCTTAAGGAATGATTGATGAGTTGGTCCGGCTCACTGTTAGTGGTGTTAATGCTGGGCAGGTGGTCCTGGGGGAGCGGCATGAGCAAGCCACAGGGAGCAAGCCAGTAAGCAGCACCCCTCCATGGCCTCTGCCTCAGGTCCTACCTCCTGGTTCCTGCTTGAGTTCCTGCCCTAACTTTCTTGAAGATTGACTATAAACTGTTACCTGCAATAATTCTTTTATTTTCCAAGTTGGTCATGGTATTTTATCACAGAAACAGAATCCAAACTAATACAAGAAATATCTCCGCCTTTCCCCTTCTTCTCTTATAGGGAAGGAACTAACTTTTAAAATATTATCCTGGTTCTCATTTCTGTTGCTGTGACAAAAAGCAACACAGATGAGGAAAGGGTTTATCTGCCTTACCATTCCAGGTCACATCCCTATCATTAGGGGGATGTTAAGGCAGTAACTCAAGCAGCTGGTCACATTACATCCACAGTCAAGAGCAGAGAGAGAACAAATGTGTGCTTGTTTGCTAGTGCTAGTGTCCTTTGCTCTAATATCATTCAGGACTCCCAGAGTAGGGAATAGTGCCACCCACAGTGGTTCAGTCTTCCATTTTTAATTACAGTGGTTGGGTCTTCCATTCTTACTCATTACTGCAGTTTCTCACAGATAGACCCACAGATGAATCTGACAAAATTTCGGGCTTTCTTCCCAGGTTGTTCTAGGCTATGGAGAGTTGACATTTTAAACCAACCTCACAGCAATATTTATGATTCCCAGTTGCAATGAAGCTTACCAGAAACCCATTGATTGCTTATAATCATTGGGATTTGATGGAAGGAGTACGTTGAATAATGGGTTACCTGAAAAACCCCATTTATCATTGTAACATTCTTCACCTGAATCATAGCATTCCCAACTAACCTCTGTACACCCTGGGTGTGGCAATGGGATCTCAGCATCCTGCTTTGTAACCACTGTGCCCATGTGGGTCCAATCTCTGTTCTCCATTTGTTCCCCATTGGCTTCTAGTTTTCCAGATGCACCCTGGGAGGATTAGGACTGTCTTATAGGAGTAGGTTACAGGCTAGGATCTGTTCTGTTTGCCCCACCCTGGAAGCACTCAGTTATGGGTGGAGTCTTGTCTTCAAGGCAGAGACTTACCCCATGTGACTGACTCTGATGTTAGCTGTCAGCTCTACTGGAGACTGGGATGTGGTTGGTAGGATCTTTCCATTAGTGGTGGCTAATTGGCAGACAGACTCCTAAGTAGTGAGGCATGTAAATGATTGGCCCACGTGTTCTTTGATCATCCTGAAAACACGAGTGTCATTGCTGTCAGAGAGCTACAGGGATTTGGTACTTAATTTGGTTTTAATGTCTAGACAGGAAGCTTGATATTTATCTATGACAACTAACAAATGATAGACAAAGTTTTACTACTTACTGAAATGTTGCTAATTTTTGTGTTCTCTGAAGAATATGTAGGCAGATGAGTGCTGGGTTTCCATAGAGTAGGAAGGGTGAGACCTCCATGCATACATTCCTCTCTATGTGCATTGGCCTGAGACACTGTAAAGGAAGATACCAGGAAATGTCCTTGCTACAGAGAAGGCATTGTTGCAAAGCCTTATGTTACACCGAGGCTGCTGTACATAGCTAGGGATGGACTGTGGTCCAAGCCTATGACATTAGTAATAACAGCCTGCTGTTTCATTATTTGATTCATTAATTGATCAGTACTTCAGCCATCAGCTGTTTGTGTGTCTGTTCCAGGAACTTTCACCACTCATTCTTCCAATCTTCTCAGTTATAGGCAATGCTCTGAATGCACCAACTTTGTCCAAATGGCAGTGTTTTGTTTTTTTTTTTATCTCTAATAAGTGTTTGGCCTCATTAATGTTTTAGAAACACTGGCAGTTCTTGTTAATGTCCAAACCATTATTTATGCTAAAATTGATCATAGTTCTAACATAAAGGGACAGAGGGACTGTGGACTTCATCCGTTCAATTTAAATTATGCTATAGTAAATTAATTTGACTTGAAGTTTTAGGAAACAGTAATGAAAATCTATTCATTTTTGCCTGAGTAGGAGTCACTTGGGATCCAGGCAGCTGGAGACCAGGATTTTCTTACTAGGACCCCTTTGGGGTTGGGATGGTGCAATGCAATGAGATCTAGGGGCTCACACGCTCACGGGTTCTCATCCTGAGAACAAGTCTTCCTTTACCCAGAAGTCTCTTCCAGTTCAAACAGAATAGAAGGGTCATGCATTCTGTGCAGGTAAAACATCACGTCAGGCAAGAGGAGGGGCTTCTTAGAGGCACAGACCTGTAGTGCTCCAGAGTTCACCCGAGAGAGAAGCTACTTTCCCACACTCTGTATGGATAAAAAATCAGATGTATTTTTTCAGGATCTTCTCTGTCTGCAAACATTCATCCCAGGCCTGACAAGGTCTGTGTGATGGCTTCAGAGAGCATCTAGGAACCAGATGGTCACTGGTGTATTTCAGAGAGAACTTCGGGCAGCTTCTGTCAACACTCAAGCTTTCCTTGCCTCTGACTTAGCTCACCCAGTCTGTGGCTCCACTAATTCTCCCCTCCTCATAACTGTGCTTCATTCTTTACTGGTCCTGTGGACTGCTGGTAGAATGTAGCAGGATTTTCTGTGACAATTCTGTTCTTTAATCTGTTCCCAGTATCAGTGGGTCATAGCAATAGAATCTGTCAAAGACAGAGCTGAGAAGGGCAGGAGAGGCAGCAGGCAAGGGCTGCACTCCTTGACCTTCTTCCTCCCCTTGCCAGCTCCTCTCTGGCTCTGGGGTCAGAACTGGGTTTAATTGTCACATGAGTTGGATAGGGTGATTGTTGAGTCATGACTGAAAATCAACAGAGATCACCAGATGATATCATGGGTTGAGAAAGGGAGTAGAGTTAGTTCCACACAAAAGGAGCCCCAGGGCTGAGGCAGAGCAGCACAGTTGGAGTACAGAGGTCTAGGCAGTTCATGAAGGGAAAGAGGCAGATGTTGGAAAGGATGTGGGTTTGTGTAATTATGTGTACGTCTTTGTGTAGATGAGAGGAAATTGAGGTTGTTTGTTGTTTTGTGTAAAAGATTCCAGGAATAAGGGAGACGAGGATGCTCAGAAGAGAGAAAGACTCCTGGCTGGAGTGAAGATGGTGGTTGGTGGTTGGTGCTCGGCCCAGGGAAGGGCACTATTAGAAGGCGTGGCCCTGTTGGAGTAGGTGTCACTGTGAGTGTGGGCTTTAAAACCCTCATCCTAGCTGCCTGGAAGTGAGTCTTCTGCTAGCAGACTTCAGATGAAGATGTAGAACTCTTAGCTCCTGCTGCACCATGCCTGCCTGGATGCTTCAATGCTTCTGTCTTGATGATAATGGACTGAACCTCTGCACCTGTAAGCCAGCCCCAGTTAAATGCTCTTTTTACAAGATCTGCTTTGGTCATGGTGTTCACAGCAGTAAAATCCTAACAAAGACAATGGGGTAGGGAAAATTGAGGAACTTTCTGCATAAAATAGTGAGGGAAAGCATCTTAGCACCTGAGAGGTGGGGAGCAGCAAAGTGGGGTGCAAGGGCAGTGACAGGTTATGAGGGTGGGCAGGCTGACTGGAGACAGGTGATGTCCTTTACGACAGACTTGGGACCCTACTTCCCACATCTCTGCCTTTTCCAGTGGTAGTGTGGCCACTGAGTGTGGGACGTCTGGAAACTACAGAGGAGACACTGAGCATGCTGGGTAAGAGACGATGTAATAAACAGGCTTCTGGTGAAAATTGGGAAAGGATCGTGAGTCTCATGATTCATTCAGGGTCACAGGCAGTCAGCAGGACCTGCTGTGGAAGAGCAGCTTCCAGACAGCTACCCCGTTGAGTGACTCAGCCACTCAGTGTGGAGCACCCTCCATCATCCCTTTCTCCTCATCTTTTAGCATCTTCTGATTTATCCTCTTCATATCTCACTACCTGACTTTGGGGACCTGACATAAAACTGAAAATCTCACAGATTCAGAGCTGTACGATGGAACACGGACACATGTGGAGCCCCCAGACTTCCCCTGCCTTCTTGTCCCTTCTTGGTTTGCGCGCATGTCCCGTTCTACCCGTGTCACTTGTGCACACGCTCAAAATCCACCTCATTGTGCTTTCGCAAGCCTCTGCTACAATTGCTCACACTGATTTATCTTTTTCTTTTTTTCTTTTCTTTTTTTTTTTTTTTGGTTCTTTTTTCGGAGCTGGGGACCGAACCCAGGGCCTTGCGCTTCCTAGGTAAGCGCTCTACCACTGAGCTAAATCCCCAGCCCCGATTTATCTTTTTCTTGATTAAAATATACAACCATTATAGCTGTCGGCTGAGCATAAGTGAGGACTGGGCTGTGCAAGGCCAAGGGAGGGAAGTTGTGTGTTCCACACAGCTTCACAGAAGAAACCACCAACCCGTCTTGGGATCATGAGTGTGCCAGTATGCTGTAGTCATTTAACTCATACATACCCAGGTTCTGCCCCATGATGAAGGCAAGCAAATGTGTGAACTGCAGGGTTGGATTTGCCTCTAAGCCTGGACAAGATGTTAACCTTAGCATTCAGTGCAAAAATTTCAGCAGAGCAATAACCTTGGCCTGAGTTACTCCATTTTGATTCTAAGTGCCGTGAAAGAATGATGCTGTGTCTTGTCTCGGTGAGTGTGCAGCCACCATCTGCTGGCAGAGCAGGAGGCACAGACTGGGGATCTATTTGTACCAATAAACAGCAACGCCTGAAAATATATCCATTTTCAGAAACACCTATCAGAAACACCAGACAAGTGGGCTTATCAGTCAGGTGTGGCCCCTAGACCTGGGATGGCAGAAGAAGAATTTCTTCAAGCACAAGTGTGGCAGACACACCGACCAGTCACCTCATTTGGGAAGATTGCCAGATGAGATTCCTGCCTCTGTCCCTGGGCTCTAGTTCCAACATGGTTTCTTCTTCCTGTGGCACCCAGCAGACCTCACCTCCCTTTCAACACAACTTGTCTTGTGGACCTGCCTCTGACAGACCTGTGATTCCTAAGCTTTCTTACCTAGCCCTCGGTGGGCTTTTCTCTCTGCCTGTGTTAGCTCTGTGACTCTGGACTCTGCTCCCTCTCGACCATTTCTTGGCCATTCTGTAAATCTCGTGAAGTATCATTTATGGCCTGAGAGTCAGATTGGCATAAAAGAAATTGTTGATTGCCAGTTGGTACAGCTATTGGCAAAATCAGAATGAGTTGGCAGACTGCAGCCAGTGGACACCCACGATAGCTTGTGAATTTGTTGTTTAACAAATCCTACTGTGGAAACATGGTCGTGGATAGTTCTTTTTAAAAAGTGATTTTATTGTGGTGCGAGTGTGCCTCTGAGTAGGTGTATGTATGACGTGTATGGAGGTGTGTGCATGCCACAGTTTGTGGAAGATAGAAAGCAGCTCTGAGGAATCAGTTTTCCTCTACCTTTATGTGAGTTTGAATTTTAGAGAATTGAAACCAAGTCAGTAGGCCTGTGTGGAAACTGATTTTACCCACTAGCTATCTTGCTGGCCCAGGACATTTATATATTCCACAGGAGTTTACCATAAGACTCAGTAGTAGAACAAGAACATGTCTGGTTTACTTCTGGGGGGCTTTCTTAGCTGACGTCCTGGACACTTGGACACTTGGCCAGGATTCTTTCATCAGCTCCAGGGAAACTGATCCTGGCAGCCAAGTGCAGTCAGAATGGGTCCCGTGGATTCATTTTCTATGAGCTGAGGATATGTTATTAGGCCATCCTCTCAGGAGGGCTTGCCTCTGGGGGTCCTTGCATACCCTATCCATCATGCTGCCTCCAGGCCTTCTGCCACAGTGCAGAGACAGCCTAGAGAACCTTGAGAGATTAGCAGGGTCCCCTGTCTTCCTCTCCTGGGAGATGAGCAGGGAACATCTCTTATCTTCCTCAATTTGCTCCTTTCAAACACCAGAAATGATGTGGCATAGGGCTCAGAGAAGCTGCGTAGATACTTCAGAAGAGATATGGCGTCAATATGCTGATCTTTTACGATCAGGACATGAAAGGATAGAGAAATGAAAAAAATGTTAGCCATGTCTTATCATGTTGAGGCATAATGATAGCCAAGCATGGTGTCTCCCACCTGTAACACCAGTGCATGCTTCATGGAGTGCTGGCCTCTTTACAGTCCATCTCTTCTTTACATCTGGCTGGCTGTGCAGTTGCATTTGGATTGTGGGATGCGGTTTGCTGTCTGACGTCATAGCCATGAATTGGGAAGGGACAACAACACACTTTGGAGAGCTCATAGATGCTTATATAGGAAGAATGCTCTGGGTCTGTTAGAAGCTATTGCAATTGGGAAGAATTTAGGAAATAAGACATTTAAAGTCTTGGTGTGGCAACTTTTGTAATATGCATCATAGTGCAGCTAGGAGCAAGGGTAGGTTCAGGCCCCTTAGCACACTGCATCTTTCTGACCTGGACGGTAAGACTGGGCTTGAAGGTTCTAGAATAAAGTATCTGTTTAACTCGCAATAAAATTTAGAGCAATTTAATAGGATCAATTCTTGCTGCTGCTGTGTCTTCTTTTCCAAAAATAAAAAGTATTGTGTATGCTGGCTTTGTAGCCATCTGTTCGGGGCCAGTTTGTCTGCAGAAGAGCTAATTAAAGGGAAAAAGATTTGTCATCTTAAGGAATGCTGACAACTCTTTATGGTTCTCAGGGGAGCAGAGTCTTGTTAGAAAAACAGTCTTGTTTTGTTGTTCTTATTGCTGTTTATTTGATGTCTAATTTACATTTGTTCTGATGTGCAATCAGCATAGGTGTCTGTTTTCAAATAGAGTGTGCACCTTCCTCAGAGGGTCAGATTTTCAATTATTATAAACATTCTCTTATTGCTGTGGCCTAGTTTTGTCTTTTAGTATATTTCACCAGTTAATTTATTTGTGTGTGTGTGTGTGTGTGTGTGTGTGTGTGTGTGTTTGAACATGTGTACCACAGGGTATGTGTGTAGGTCAGAAGACCATTTTAGGAGTTAGTGTTCTCCTTTGAGCATGTGGGATGTGCAAATTAAAGTCAGGTTCTCAGGTTCTGTCCACGGACCATCTTGCTGGCTCTATTGTGACCTTTCTTTCTTTCTCTCTCTCTCTCTCTCTCTCTCTCTCTCTCTCTCTCTCTCTCTCCTTCTTCCTTTCTCTCTCTCTCTCTTTCTTTCTTTCTTTCTTTCTTTCTTTCTTTCTTTCTTTCTTTCTTTCTTTCTTTCTTTCTTATACTGGCATGCATCTAACATAAAATTTACCATTGAAACCATGCTTAAGTATGCATGTCACTGGCATTAAAGCCATCCACAATTTTGTATAACCATCACCATTATATTTTGACAACACATTTTCAGCATTCAGCTACCAAGAAGAATTTCTGTTACGCAAATATCAGGCAAACATGCACCAGGGTCCTCTCGGTGCTGATCCCCTGGGGTGGCAGAGCCCCTTTTGTTCCTTGAGGGTGGCAGGGACAGGGTAGGAGAGCTGACTTTTTTCATCCCATTTGCAAGAGACTTGGAATGGTCACCAGGGATGGACAAATTTTCTTCAACATAAATGCATATATTTTCACAGAACATAGCATGCTTCTCTGCCAATTTCTGAGGGTGGGGATTAAGTAAAATCTCTGATTTTTGTACCACTTTCCCATTTCCTGCCTCCTCGCCCTGTTTTTCCAACCATCAAACATCTAAGAAAACATAGTTGCTTGTTGGTTTTGGAGAAAAGTAATGAAAGACACAGGCAGGTGGTGAATTCTGCTCCCATTTTATCCTTCAGTTTCTGAAGTCCTCTTCAGATGCAGGGCTCTTGTCAGCAACTCATGTGTTTTGGGGTATCAATGAAGCTGACAAGAGGCCCTTTAAGGTCAATTGTTTCCTTTTGTTACAAATGTGGTTAAATTATAATCTCATTGGTTCTCAGTGAAGCTTCTTACACAAGCCGTGGGACACCATCTGCTTCATACTTCATCAGTACAAAGCCCATTAGATTAGATGTGCACACCTCCTCCTTTGGCCTACAGACTTTGAAGTGTATCCTGAGTCCTTTAAAGTCTCACTTCCTTAAAAATAGCTAACCCTGTTGTTAAATTCATTTAACAAGGTGTCAATTAATATCTGGACATAGTTTATACTCTAGTGTGCTAAACTGTAAGAGTGGAACATCTATCTTGCTAGAGATTTTTCTTTGTTGTTCCAGAAATGGTAGCACCCTTAGTGTGATGTATCAATATTTATTAAGTGCTTTCAACTTAACACAATATTGAAATTTTTATTAGAATGCATTTTGTAATAGAAAAGCTAAGAGATTTTATTTTTTGCTCCTGGAGATCATATTTCTGTGGCGTATTAATCACAAAGTGATATCTGTACCGTAACCTTAGGAAGAAATCAATCAAGGTTTGCAGAAGTCTACAGGAGGCAATGTTGGTGAGCAATTATTGGGTTCTGAATTTGCCTAGCATATGAGGTTTCATATGTGTTGTTGTTTAAATCTTGGCCCATGCCTGTATTAAGCACACCAAGCCAACAGGTTTCCACGTGGAGAGATTTAATGGGAGAATGAGACAAGGGGAAGGGACAAGAGAACGAAAAGAAAGAAAGAGAGGGCAGAAGATGTCTGCCTTTTATTTTGAATGTGATGTAACTGCTTCCAGGTGGAGTTGGGAATTGAACCAAAAGGTTTACTGGGAATGTATGGCCGTTGCTATGGCAACAGTGACTAAATGGTGTCATTGCTGAAGGCAATTCCTGATACCAACATACCTTCCTTTTTCTTATCATAAAAAGAAGGAAAAAAGGGGGTGGAAGCTGATGGTGAAAGGAGGATAGGGGTGCTGTGTCTCTTAGGCTACTTCCTGCTGACTTGGGGCATTGTCCATGTCTGGATACAGCTGACTTTCACCATCAGGGCCCACTTGGTAAATGTTTGCATTAGGCTCCTCAGTAGACAGCGACTGGTAATCCTGTAACAGGCACTGATTAATAGTTTGATTAGAAATGTTTTGTATCTGACGTTGAAGGAATGTAGAGACAAGATTAAGAGTAACGCCAGAAAGATGACTAGAAACAGTGTTCTGGAAGGGAGTATCCACTTCCATGTAGAGTTTTCGAAAGTCCAGGAACTGGAGGCTTCATGTTCCTTGAAATTCTGCATGTCTGATTGAAGCTCCTGGATTTTATTTTTCACTATCCCAGATTGGTTGACGTAGAAACAGCATTCTTCTTGGAGGAACAGGCAAAGACCACCTTCCTTAGCTGCCAGGGCATCCAGCCCCTGTCGGTTCTGAAACATCATAGCTGCTAAAGAATCGATCTGTTTCTGGATGGTAAGCATGGTTTCAGACATTTTTCAAAAACTGTTGTCAAGCTCATAATTGAACTTATTATATTGGGTCATGGAGGTAGTTATCCCTGCAACCCCAGTGCCAGCACGTATGGCTATCCCTGCATCGACCAAGAGTGGCACGACCTGAACTGCCCTCTTATGTTGGGCAGCTATCATATCTACAGCTGGGATTGGCAGGAGCTTGTTTCCCTGGATTACCCCTAGTTCAGGGAAAAGGAGTACCAATGTGCAAATCCCTGACCAGCTGGCAGGCAAACAGTGATATTCCTGGGTGCCACAGAGGGTTGACGTGTTTTGGACTGCAGGGCATTGTGGCAGAGATAGGGTATCAAGGGTTGTGGTTCTATTGCAGTCTAGGGAGCCTAGAGTTCCTACAGAATGTGTCCCGGAGGGTTTAAAACAGTTTGCCATACCAAAAAGAGAAATAGAGGAAAGGTATGTAGTCATGGTGACATCAGAGTCAGGGCAGCTAACAAAGGGTGAGATAAAGTTATTGGGTTGTGTCACTGGAGAAGCCATAAGTGGCAGCTGTGAGTTAGTTTCCAGGGGGTACACATAGCCAGCAATCTTTGAAGCGGCGAGGTCAGGTGATGTTAAGGAGTTGGTATGCTGAGGTCAGAGTTTGGAGCAAAAGGCAGAATGACAGTTTGGTGCCATTTATGAGGGGGGATGTCAAAGAGGTAAGGAACTCAGAGAAGTGTTTGATTACCTCCCCTACTTTTCCGATATCTAGAGGTTGGGCAATTGAGACATATTTTCTCTGAATGTGGATAGTACTTATTGGAGTCCCTACTTGATTTTTCCGGTTGAGTTTACCAACAACGCCTGTCTCCCACCTGGGATTCCATGGATCTCCTATGTAGAAGAAGAGCATCTTGGTCGTTGATAGAAGAAGTGATTGGTCCATGATCCTAGCATATGTATCTGTCAAGACCAATAGGGGCAGCCCTTGTATGTGTCTGGCCATTTTTTACAATCATCTTTTGTTTGGTCAAAGAGAAAGCAAGTACAGAGATCATAATATTTAGATAACCAATGCAGGGATGACAGCAATGTGGATCAGTTCATGGCACCCAGCCATGGAACAGTTTCTGGACCCTATTTGGAAAGACCGTTATCTGTGGGCATTTCTTGAACCTCTAATTTCCAGAGTATGGGCTATCCTGAATAGAAACAAGCAGCAAGGGGAGGATGAGAAGCCCATGTCTAGTCTGGTGGTGTTGAATGTAGCTGGTGAAGTGTTGGAGTCTCATTTTCTGGAATTGGGGACAAGGAGCGTGGTCTCAATGTCTTCTGGAGCTTAATAGAGCACAGTCCTGTTAGGGTTGATGTGTATGAAGAATGTTTAGGAGGAAGGGTAGAAGGTTTGAGGTGGGAAAGGTGCACCCAATGAGAGAGTCCCTTTAATTTGGCAGCTGTAGGTGTCACGTGAATCATCTTAAAAGGGCCCTGCCATTTAGGGGAGAGGGGTGAGGGTCCATGATCTGGAGGAGATAGAACTTGGTCTCCAATGTTGACAGATAGTGGACAGGGGACAGTGTGTGGCTGAGGTAGATGATGGTCAGCCAAGTTCCATAGGAGAGAACAAAGGTGGCAAAGCAATGGGGAGAGTAGATGATCTGGGAGGGAAGAGCATTTAGGTGAAAGGCCAGGAGTTAGGATTGGGCATCCATACATGAGTTCAAAAGGTGAGACTTGGAGAGGTCGCTTAGGGAGAGCTCATAGTCTGAAGAGAGCCAGAGGTAAGAATTTTACCCAATCTAGATGGAGTTCCTATGACAGTTTGACAAGAGTAGCTTTTAAAGAGCAGTTAGTTCTTTCTACCTTTCCTGACAATTGAGGGTGGTAAGGAATGTGGTACTTATTGGAGTCCCTACTTGCCAGGTCAGGGAGATGTAAGGCTGGGGCCTTAAGGAGAGCCCATTGGAGCTTCGAAAGGTCTTAGTAACAGGTTTGAGAAGAGGTTTGTGGGTGGAGCCTAATATAAGAAGTGAGAAAGGAGGGATAAGGGAGGAACCCAGGAGCATAAAAAACTAGCTATTCCTAGAAATGATAAAACTTCCTCCTTCGTAGAAGGAACAGTTAAAGACTGAATTAGGTTCTTTCTATCTTAGGTAATAACCTTGTGGGTTGGGGTAATTGTTAGTTCAAAATAGGTGATTTGAGGAGTGGACAGTTGAACTTTAGGCCTGTATCCTTGACTGGGAAGGAAATTTAGAATAGCGGCTAGTGTCCAGGGAAGGACTACAAAGGAGAAGATCATATACATAAAGTATAACCTTAGATTTAAGGAGAGGCAAGGATGACAGGCCAGAGGCTGGCCTGGCCAAACAGGTGTGTGCTGTCCTGGAATCCCTGTGGTAGCACAGTCCAGGCGAGTTGGGTAGAGAAGTGGGTGTCAGGATCTGTCCGGGTAAAGGCAAATATGTCCTGTGACCGGGTATCTACAGGGATGGAGAAAAAACGCATCCTTGAGATCCAGGACTGAGAAATAGGAAGTTCCTGATGGTATGGTGGACAGAGGTGTGTAGGGGTTAGCCACGATGGGATGGATAGGAACCACTGCAGAATTGATGCGCCTGAGGTCCTGAACCAGGCAGTAGGTTCCATTAGGCTTCTTAACTGCTAGTATAGGAGTGTTAAAGGGGGAAGAGGTAGGGTGAAGGAGTTTTTTTCTTAAAAGGTTGGAAATGATAGGCTTAAGTTCCCTGAGGCTCTGGAGAGAGAGAGAGAGAGAGGCTATTGAGCTTGGGTTATGTACCTTATAGGGTCCAGTAATTGGATGGCAACAGGAGAATGCTGCTTAGCAGCAGAGGGGTTCTGGATGTCCCCGACTTGGGAGTCTACCTGAAAAGCTGGTAAAGGAAATAACATGTCTATGTTAGTAGGTTGGCTGGCTAGGAGAAGGAGCAGAGGGGCTGCTGGAGAGCTTGGGTTCAGGCAAATGGGTGGAGAAAAGGAAATGGAGGCTCCGAACTTAGCTAGAAGACCCCTTCCCAATAAGGGGATTGGGCATCTTGGTACTACCAAGAAGGAATGGTGAGAGGTACACCCCTAGAAGTGCAGCCAAGCAGTGGGGTTTGGTGAGGAATGTAAGGTTGAACCCTTACCCTGACAATAGGGAAATGTGAGAGAGATGTGGATCCCCAAAATGCTGTTAGGACCAAGTAAGTGGCTCCAGTGTCCAAAAGGAAAGAGATGAGTCACCTGCATACCATGATAGTTACCCAGGGCTTCCTGCTGGTGATGGCCATAGTCCGGTCTAGGGAGCTCAGGCCCCTTCATTCATCAATAGCCACACCTAGGAGATCAGCTGGAGGGTTACCTGGACATGATGTCCCCCTGTCCTGTGCAACATGAGGGCAATCAACAGCCCAATGTCCCTCTTGATGGCACCTAGGACATGGCCCTCTTGGTTTGCAGGGATTAGGGCAAGCCCTCATCCAATGACCCTTTTGGTCATATATAGCAGGGGCCTGGTGGCTCCTTAGCCTTAGAAGGTCAGGAGTCCAGGCCAGTAGCTGGGGCTTGTCGGACAGCCTTTGCCAGCATATGGTATTTTTGTCTGTGAGCCTTTTTATCTCTCCCATGGAATGCCTTGAAGGCCAGCACTAAAACTTCTGCCTGTGGAGTTAGGGGTCCCCTCTCTAGCTTTTTAAGTTTGTCCCTTATGTTGGGGTAGCTCTGGGAAAAGAAATAGGTCATCAGAAGTTGTTTACTTTCTGGATTTTCAGGGTCCTGCAGCTGGCACAGGAGGGGAGGGGTCTGGAGAGGTAGATTGAGGAGGCTCTGGGGTAACCTGGTGAGGAGAAACTGAGGTGGTGACTTGGGTTTTTGGTAGTGTGGACGCAGGCCTGCAGCGAAGAGGAGGTGGTTCATTAGCTGGGTCAAGAGTTGTACTGTCATCTGGTGCCTGTTTCAGAGCTAAGAGGAGTTGGGTGGGGCTACAGGAGGAACACAGAGAGGGGTTAGAGCGATGGTATACACTGTGAGGAGAAGAAAGGGATGTGAGATTCTTAGGAACTCATGCTGTCTCTTGCTGGTTAGTCCACCTCATTTATGGTTTTGTGGTCTCAGTCATCCAAAGTCAGAAAGAAGCAAGGTGAGTGCCACACATTTGGTATTGGAGGGATGGAGTGGGGTAGAGAAAGAAGAATAGCCACACAGTTGCTATGCCTAATTTAGAAGTTAAATTTTATCACAGACATGTGATAAGAAAACAGAGGGTTGGTTATATGAGGGTTGGTGCTTTTTACAGTAATGGATTAATGCCATCAAACTATGGCCCCTAACCCCCACTTCCTTAAATTATTTTGTAGGGTATTTTTGATTCAGTGACAGGCTAAACAACTGATACAAAGAGGAACTAGTGAATGCTTTACTCCTTTCCGTGTCACCAGGGAGCATTAAATGGAGTATGGCGTTATGAAAACATACTTTGGGCTCAGGGGTTTAGAAAGAATTCTGAAAACACAGGGAGAAGGAAAAGAACAGAGAGGAGTAGGGTTTAGACCTGGCAGACTTGGGTAGGACCGAAGGCAGGTCAGAACAGGCTGGCTCTGCCATGAACATGCTCCCAGTGTGATGTCAGCCTCTAAGATGCTCAACTAACCACATCCTGCTGCTCCATGCCACCTCTTGGGCTACCCAAGCTCCTTCTGTGTCTCATTCTTATTGCTAAGACTTGTCCAGTGCCAGGCTCAGACATGGAGTGGACCCATTTGAACTTTGCTTCTGGTGGAGCAGACACTTCAAACTATAAGCAGAAACGTGTATTAACCATTGAAAATACCAAGCAAGAATGTGCACTATGTTCACCAGCAGAGTCCTCTTCACTTCAGTGTCTGCCTCCTTATGGTTCACTGGGCACTGCAGTTTCCTCCTGCTGTCCAGCAGCAGCAGCAACAGTGACAGGCAGACAGACAGACAGACAGACAGACAGACACACAGAGAGAGACAGACCGACAGAGACAGAGAGAGTTGAACCACATGTTTGTAACAAAGGAAGAAATATAAATTTATACTTAGAAGTGGGGTTTCTCTTATACTCACTTCAACAACATCACACACAAAACATCACTAGGAACTGAAACTAAATCGCTGAGCTCTTTTATCTTTGAGGGCGATCAATGGTGTTTTCTGTAACACATACTATGTGGTTTTTGTTTGTTTGCTTTTCAAGACAGTGTCTCTTTATGGAGTCCTGTCTGTCCTGGCACTCACACAGATCTGTAGCTGTCTTTTGTACTTTGTGGGTTCCTACTTTTCTCTAACCTCTTTCTTCCAACCTTTCAACCCCCTGACATTAGATGAGAAAGAAACAAATGATAGAGAGGAAAGGGAAGAGATTCCCCCAATAAAGTCAGTGGTTGGAAAGGGGCAACGTTATTGTGGGAGTACTTCCTGCTGATTGGGGTGTCGAGTTCCTTGGGGGCAAGTCTGATCTTCTCTGTCAGGATATCTAACTTCCTCTCCTTGTGTTTCTTCTTTGCATACAACTACTTAACAAACTGTGACCAATGACAACCAACCAACAACCCACCTAGTGGGACTCTTCATTTACTCTGAAAAGTTCCCAGAATTCCAAACATCACACAGTCACAGAAACCATCTGCAGCTGCCAAAATCATGCCTCTGCTACAGCAAGAGGCAAAGCATAGTCAGCTGGTGTGAAAAAGCCCATATCCCACACCTGGGATTAAAATGAAAACACATTCTTATATTATTTCTGTGTGTTTTAAAGGGAGCAAAATTCCAAAATTCTCACTATACAGATCCACCTGCCACTGTCTCTCAAACACGGATTAAAGGCATGCACCACCATTTCCAGCTATGTTACTTTTATCATGCTATATATAATTCCATATAAGTAAAGGTGTTGGTATTTTATAAAGCCATTTAAGTCTAAAATACATACACCCACAGCCATACACATTTTCATACATAACACATTTTATCTAATTAGTATGTTCCATCTCTTCAAAGAAATAGTACATTTTCATCTTTCTATATTTTGAAATATCTTACATCCCTGAAATATCACTTATTAGCTACAGTTAATTTCTCTATTTTAAAGGTTGATTTGTCTTTATTATAAAATATCATAACAAAACATTTCCATTTGTATAAGTTGTAGCATTTGAAGTCAATCTATAACAAGTTAGATTCTATTAATTTCTGATATGAAAGACAACCTCTAGAATTCTAAAATATCATTCTAAGCCACGAGCTGAGGAAAATCAGCAATGTTGATCTCCACAACACCAGAGCACTGACTTTCAGATGACACCTGCAGAGCCAGGTGGTCCCCACACTTTGTACTAATGCACAGTGTTCTATTTTCTTTAAAAATGTATTGATCTATTCTAATTTTGATAACCCATTGATTCCAATTTGTACTACCTGATACTCCTGGCTGTGGGGCCATCTTACCAGGAGCCAGATGTCTAGGGAAATGAGTCTATGAGTCTATTCCCTGGAAGTCAGTTAGAGATGCAAGCTTCTGGCCCCTCCCACCCCATGATGGGATGTTCACTAGCTGGATCCTGTGCAGAGCAGGCAATCAGGGCTGCTGGGGGTTCCTGAGTGGAGTTTTGTCATGACCAGAAGACACAGTTTCACTCTGGTCCCCTCTGGCCTCTGGCTCTTATAATCTTTCCAGTCCTTTTTATTTTGCAAGGATCCTTGAAGCTTGGGGGTAGGGCACTGTGATGTCTATGTTCCCTTTGTGGCTGAGCATATCACTGAGACATTCTCTGTACATAGATCAGTTTCACATTTCTGCATTAACTGACATCTGATGAACAAAGAAACTTCTCAGACGACATCTCAGAGCTGTGCAACTCTGTTTACAGAGATACAAATTTAGAGGGCAGTTCGATACTGTGTCTTTTAACGGAATAATAGTAATAGTAATAGGTCCTATGCACTCTCCACCCACCAGTCCTCTCATACGCTTATAGTACCAGGCATGAGATTCTTTCTGTGGGTGGGCCTTAAATCCAGTGAGGGGGCAGTTGGTTAGCCTTACAACATTGCTGCCAACTCTTTCACCCATGGGCATATCTTGCCACACTGGTCCTTCATTACAGTTCACAGGGTTCATGGCTGGGCAAGGCTGTTGATGGTTTTCCTCCCTAGAAGCCTGTATAGAACCTTCCAGAATATGAGAGCTGACCAGCAGGGAAGAAACTTCCTAGCCATTACTGGTTTCTCTGTGTCCTGTAACCCTGTGCATGGTGTCTTCAGCAACTGGGTGTTACCATCAAGTTCTAGGGGGAAAGCAAGAACAACAACAGCCTTTATTGTTTTGTGTGTCTGAGACTCTTCTGACAAAACAAAACAAAAATAAAACAACAACAACAGCAGCAGCAACAGCAGCAGCAGCAACAGCAACCCACAGCAACCTCAAGAAGAGGCATCCTCTAGCTGGCATTGGATTTCTTTGGCAGTCTATGGAAACTGTGGCTCTAGGGTCAAGACTGGAGTGAAGATGACTTAGGGCCACAGGGAAGTGGTACAAGAGGAGATATTTTCATGCCAACCGACAAGAGAGATGTTCAGACACAGAGTTGGCTGATCCTGAGAGATCCTTGTTGCCTGTTTATCTCCAGCAATGATGTGGTTGTTGGCAGCCACTCTGTTATGAGATGATCACAGTGTGAAGGAGCAGGATAGGCATCCAATGGTGTCATGGAATAGTTGTCATCAGCTGCAAGACCTCAGTGGATGGGATTGTCCAGGCTATACATACTGATGATGACAGTACACACTGCTGTGGAGGTCTCTTTCTCCTAGGAAGAGAGTGTGCATGGTCCTGACAGTCTGTCTGTATGGGCCGCAGTGGAGGCTTTGTCCAGCCCCGTTTGGATGGCATGCTGGAGATGAGATTGACAGGTAGGACACAGCTGCTGTGGTTCTTGACTCATGGCAGAGATGCAGGCCAGGTGAGCATAAGAGTTGAGGTTCGTGTCAGATCTTGCAGCGCTATGGGGTCTGCTGTAGGAAGTGCTGTGGGTGGGCAGATCTGGAAAGGGTGAGATGGAGGGGTTGAGTTGGACATAAGCACTTGAGACTGCAATGCTGGGCAGGTGATGAACTGTCCAGGCTTACAGGAAGGTCCAAACCACCTTAGAGAGTGTGATAAGGACATCTACTGAGACCTGTGGAGCCACATGCTCGTTTGTGGCATATATTCAAATGCTTAGTTAGCAGAGGGTTGGGCTGCTGGCAATGAATGAGCCTATGGCTAGGAAGAGAAGGCAGGTATATGGCAGTGTGCTAGTGTGAACCACCCAGTTCCACACCTGAGTGTCGCAGCCCCAGTGAGCTAGAAATTCCTCTGGACTTTCCAGCTCTCATGAGCTAACTTGAACCTAGAATCCCATGGAATTCCGTGAACTACAACTACCTCCTTACACAGGAACATAGGTCCTCAAATGGTAGCACACGAGGAACCATTCGAGTCTTGTACTCTGTTTGGGGGTGGGAGGGTCACTTTTTGGACCACTTAATTATCTCCCGACTTGATCTAATTAAACATTAAGATGGCCACTCAGAATCAGGCTTTCATTGAACGATAGAATAAGCCATGATATTAGGGTGGTGGAGTGACCTTTTGGCCTGAGGTCACGCTGTTGCTGGCCAACAGGATGCCAGGGCAGGTGTTCATCTTCTCCTGGGCAGACGCACCTTAGGTGCTTTGGACAAATAAAGAAGAGGCCATGTCTCTGTACATGACACTTGGGAGGAGTGTCACAGGGACAACTGTCTGCAAGGACAGGAGAGTCCTGTCCCAGTGTCAGAGGATTTTGGGCTCCAGATAGAGTGGTATGACAGGAATGGGAAGTGGGAAGGAGTGGGCTTTGCTGCCTGGGATTCTGCTGTCTGTCAGTGAGTGATGAGTGCTCCGGACTTGTCAGCACAAGGATGGGGATCTGTCCTAGATACAACACCAGGGGCTTGTTACTGTTTCTCAAAAGGGTTTTCTCACAACTCAGATCCTCTGGTCTCCCCAGGTTCCACAACATTCTGCTTTTCTTCAGTTACTTCAGATCCTCGGATCTGTCCATTTTCCACAATTTTCTGGTTTTTTCTTCCATTGGAGGGCAGTTAGAAATAAAAATATGATCTGGGGAAACATCAGAATGGGAGACACACAGTGTCTTCCCTCATCCCGTTAGCATTCATGGCTTCTCAGACGTCACCTCCCATTGCCTTTGAGGTGGAATCCTATGCCCCATGCATTCCTGACACAGTGTCTTTGTTAACACAAAGACTCTGAACATTGGCAAGACCTCCTCTGGTTGTCACAGAAGTAAAAACCCATTTCACTATAGAAACCCAAATTGAAGTGTGTGTGGGTTCTATGGCTTGGAATATTTGGGCGGGCTTTCTGGCAGCTGTGTGATTGTGTACTGGACAGTGAATAGTTCTGTTGAGAAATTGCTCCCCTAAACCTGAAAACTTACTGTATGTGGGCAGAGCTAAACTGTTAGCTAAGCCTTTCAGGAAGTACACAGAATGGGAATGTGCAGGCGTGAAGAGCAGCCTCACCCCCAACAGTGTAACCATCTGTTAAAAAAAACAAAACCCTTCAACAACAGGACACTTAGCAAACACTAAACGAGCACTTCCTAACCAAGAGTGCTGATTTTATAGGCTTTGTTTCTTCAGACACTGTAACTTGATAGGACTTTAGTAGTTCTAATTTGAAAACCATGAGACAAAGTTGGGTGGGAAGTTGGGACCAAGAGGGGTTGCAATCAGGATGTAAAGTGAATAAATAAATAAATCAATGAAAAAAATTAGTGAAAAATAATGAAATGAATTCTTAAATACCAAGCCCTCATCTCTCTTCGATCCTCCTGTCTCTTGGTTTCCAGGTGAATGTGGCTGAGATGATATCACAGGCTTAAGGAACCTGAGGCTACAGAGCTGGAGACGTGCTTGTGCTTCACGCTGATGGGTCATACCTCACGAGGCTGGTGTTATAACTACCTGATGCCCTAATGTAGCCTGGGAAACCCAATAAAGACATGATAGTACCCTCAGTGCCGCACTGAGGGTGATAGAGGCAGGTTAGCCCTCTCATTGAGCCACACATAGACTTACCACCAACTGTTTGATAGCCGTGTGTCCAGGTCTTCAGAACTCAGCTTCCAGCAGTGTTTTTTGTTTCCAGAATGAGGCAGGGATGAGTCACAGGTGTTTTACCTACCATGGGGTTTGTAGGGCTTTGCCCCTTGATCCCTGGGGAGGTGTATCTTTCTCATGTGATGTACAAAATGGCACCTGGCAAGTCCAGACAAGGTTGTTGTGGATTTGTTTAATGCTTCCAGGCAGCTGCACAATCAGTCTCTTGTGGGAGAAATGACAGACGGTACTGTCACAATTCCAGACAAGTCCAGTCCCAGAGGACACTGATTGCTGATGTGCTGGGTAGTACCGTGAAATCAGAGCAGGAGAGCAGCATAGGGGAGGGGGGAGGGGATCTTGTTCAAGGAAAATTCAGTGAAGTCTGAACTTACAGCTGCTTCTCACTCTCTGAGTGACAGGTACATCCCAAACAGGGCGTGGCATTGAACCTGCTCAGAGGGGTTGGCCTCTCCTCAAACCTTGTGGTTCCATGTTCTAAAATGTTCTCGTTGTTTTACAGTCTCCACTGGCCATGCCGCATGAGTTATTTGGGAATGGATTCTCAGGCTCCCTGGATATTTGAGACTGGCCAGTCTGCCTGGCTGAGAAGGACATAAGGGAGGCACAGACTTTTCTTCATTTTGTTGTAAAGAGTGGGATGGCAGCGACAGGCTCACACTGAGAGCAGCATGGTGCTTAGTGGGGAAGAGACAACACAGAGGCTCAGCGGCCTTCACAATTCTCTGTCACAGTTCAGCTCCTGTGAGGAATCCTCTTTTAAGACCATCTCCAAATTGCAGTTTCTTCTCTCTCTCTCTCTCTCTCTCTTTTTTTTTTTTTTTTGGTTCTTTTTTTCGGAGCTGCAGTTTCTTCTCTTATGTGAGGTTACCTTAAGTGAGGACACTTGCTTGGATGTTTCTGAAGAGAGAGAGAGAGAAAAGGAGAGGAGAGCAGAGCAGAGCAAAGTCCCCTCTTTAGAGGAATTTTTTTCTTTCTTCCCAATTAATAACCTCTGCTTCCATAATGCTCTTTACACTAATAGGAAGTGTATTATCTTGGCACAGTGACACTTTGGCATCTGCCTCTTCCAGCCCAGTGAGTGATGTAATTTGTAGCTCTCTCTGGTGTGAGATAATGATGCGCCTCCTGTTCTTAAGTGGAGGGTTGAGCCGGTCCACCAGCTCGCACATCATGAAGTGTGAACTCTGCTTCATGCCAGAAGAACAGTGTGAACCCTCCCATGTGGTGGAGACTCCAGTCCTCTCTGGTAGTCCAGGTTCCTCATAGTTGGTTTTCTGTGTTTGCCCTTCTTTGGTGCTGAGATATCGAAACTGAAGCAATTGTGACCATCGGTCCATTGAATCAGGTTGCTGTGAATCCAGTTGCACATGAATTCTCATCTTGGTTCCAGAGTTATCATCCTCCAAGGGGCCATTTGACCTTCAACATCATTGGAAGATGCCATCCTTACTTGCACAGTGCAATGCAGACAAATGTTTTGAACAATATAGTGGAAGTGATTTGTACAAGGCCACTTTATAGAACCATCTACAGTAGAGCAGGTCAACTGGTCAACCTGGAAAGGGCAAGACGGAAGATAAAGGTGGGAACATCTGCTTTCTCCCATCACCACAGCCTTGTCTGTATACATGGAATGTACTATGTGATGGGCTTGTGCTAAAATGGCCTGCTCTTCCCATGTCCTCCCCAGAGGGAAGTGATGACTCATCTAATACACACTGGGAGCTTGCCTCTGCATGAGGTAGTTTATACCAAGTGAAAAGGAGGACGGGCTGCATATCCATCAGCCTTCTTTACCATGCAGAAAACATACTTCTTGCAGAAGGACAGTTTCATGGGTTCCTGTGATCATTCTATGCTTCTTCATATGCTGCTTCAATCCTGCCTTTGTTATACTCATACTATTTTGAGATTTGGGAGGAGGTTAACTTCATTTTTTTTTTTGAGATTATAATTACAGCATTTGGTTTTTCCAGTTTCTGACTCCAAACCTTCCTCTATATCCCTTTTAGTACTCTTTCAAATTCATGGTTTCTCTCTCTCTTTTTTTTTATTGATTGTTAATGTGTTTATAAAAAGATAAAGAGAGGGGGACCCAAATCCTGTGGGGAAGAGAACTGAACTCCCAGAAGTTCAGAAAATGCAGAGAGCTCAGGGGAAAACGCCACTTCTGCTCACATTCCTGACCCAAGAGGAACCTGCATAGTGGTCTCTGGATACAGGAATACAGGAAGAGACAGTGGCAAGAACCTGCTGGTTTCTGCCTGTGCCCTGAACTGAACTGAACCAATCCTACAGTTCCCTCCACCCAAATCTCACTGGGGAGAGAAGTGCAGACACTCCTGAGAACTCAGAGGAGACAACTACTTTCTGCCCACATTCCTGACCCAAGAGGAAGTCGCCTAGTGCCATCTGTGTCCTCTGGGCACAGGGACCTAGGAGCAGTCAGGGGCAGGACCTTTTGGGTTTCTGCCTGCGCCAAGAACTGAAAGCCAGTAGCCAGGAGCACCTACACACCTGAGAGCAGAGGTGAGACCAACTCTTCTGTGCCAAGCAACCCACCTGGAGGCTTCAGATCACACAAACTCAGGAGCAGTTCACTATACCCAGATCCAGCTGAAAGAAAACAGGTCTACAGGAGTGATGACACACAGGCCTACAGGAGGGTTAAGTCACTGTTAGAGACAGCAAGACAAGCTAACAAAAGAAACAACCTGATGGCAAGAAGCAAGCACAGGAACCTAAGCAACAAAACCCAAGACTACTTGGCATCATTAGAACCCAGTTCTCCCACCAAAACAAATACTGGATATCCAAACACATCGAAAAAACAAGATTTGGATTTAAAATCACATCTTATGATGATGATAGAGGACTTTAAGAAGGACATAAATAACTCCCTTAAAACATACAGGCTATATTATAGGATTGTTAAAGATCTTTTCCCAATCTGTTGGTTGCCGTTTTATCCTAATGACAGTGTCTTTTGCTTTACAAAAGCTTTGCAGTTTTATGAGGTCCCATTTGTCAATTCTTGATCTTAGAGCATAAGCCATTGGTGTTTTGTTCAGGAAATTTTCCCCAGTGCCCATGTGTTCGTGATTCTTCCCCACATTTTCTTCTATTAGTTTGAGTGTATCTGGTTTGATGTGGAGGTCCTTGATTCACTCGGACTTAAGCTTTGTACATGGTGATAAGAATGGATCGATTTGCATTCTTCTACATGCTGACCTCCAGTTGAATCAGCACCATTTGTTGAAAATGATATCTTTCTTCCATTGGATGGTTTTAGTTCTTTTATCAAAGGTCAAGTGACTATATGTGTGTCGGCCATTTCTGGGTCTTCAATTCTGTTCCACTGATCTACCTGCCTGTCTCTGTACCAATACCATATAGTTTTTATGACTATTGCTCTGTAATACTGCTTGAAGTCAGGGATGGTGATTCCCCCAGACATTTTTTTATTGTTGAGTATAGTTTTCGCTATCCTGGGTTTTTTTGTTATTCCAAATGAACTTGCAAATTGCTCTTTCTATCTCTATAAAGAATTGAGTAGGAATTTTGAAGGGGATTGCATTGAATCTGTAGATTGCTTTTGGTAAAATGGCCATTTTTACTATATTAATCCTACCAATCTACAAGCATGGAAGATCTTTCCATCTTCTAAGATTGTCCTCAATTTCTTCCTTCAGAGATTTGAAGTTCTTGTCATACAGATCTTTCACTTGCTTGGTTAAAGTCATACCAAGATATTGTATGTTATTTGGGATTATTGTGAAGGGTGTCATTTCCCTAATTTCTTTCTCAGCCTGTTTATCCTTTGAGTAGAGGAAGGCTATTGATTTGTTTGAGTTAATTTTATACCCTGACACTTTGCTGAAGTTGTTTACCAGTTTAAGGAGTTCTCTGGTGGAACTTTTGAGGTCGCTTAAGTACACTATCTACACAATCATATCATCTGAAAATAGTGATATTTTGATTTCTTTCCTTCCAATTTGTATCTCTTTGACCTCCTTTCGCTGTCTGATTGCTCAGGCTAGGACTTTGAGTACTATATTGAATAAGTAGGGAGAGAATGGGCAGCTTTATCTAGTCCCTGATTTTAGTGAGATTGCTTCAAGTTTCTTTCCATTTAGTTTGATGTTAGCTACTGGTTTGCTGTATATGGCTTTTACTATGTTTAGATATGGACCTTGAATTCCTATTCTTTCTAGGACTTTTATCATGAAGGGGTGTTGAATTTTGTCAAATGTTTTCTCAGTCTTTAATGAAATGACTATGTGGTTCTTATCATTGAGTTTGTTTACATAATGGATTACATTGATGGATTTTCGTATATTAAACCATCCCTGCATGCCTGGGATGAAGCCTACTTGATGATGATGGATGATCGTTATGATGTGTTCTTGGATTCGGTTTGCAAGAATTTTATTGAGTATTTTTGTATCAATGTTCATAAGGGAAATTGGTCTGAAGTTCTTTTTCTTTGTTGTGTCTTTGTGTGGTTTAGGTATAAGAGTAATTGTGGCTTCATAGAAGGTATTCGGTAGTGATCCATGTGTTTCAATTTTGTGGAATAGTTTGGATAATATTGGTATGAGGTCTTCTATGAAGGTCTGATAGAATTCTGCACTAAACCCGTCTGGACCTGGGCTCTTTTTGGTTGGGAGACCTTTAATGACTGCTTCTATTTCCTTAGGAGTTATGGGGTTGTTTAGCTGGTTTATCTGTTCCTGATTTAACTTCGGTACCTGGTATCTGTCTAGGAAATTGTCCATTTCCTGCAGATTTTCCAGTTTTGTTGAATATAGGCTTTTATAGTAAGATCTGATTTTTTGAATTTCCTCTGAATCTGTAGTTATGTCTCCCTTTTCATTTCTGATTTTGTTAATTTGGATACACTCTCTGTGACCTCTGGTTAGTCTGGCTAAAGGTTTTTCTATCTTGTTGATTTTCTCAAAGAACCAGCTCTTGGCTTTTGTTGATTCTTTGTATAGTACTTTTCGTTTCTCCTTGGTTGATTTCAGCTCTGAGTTTGATTATTTCTTGCCTTCTATTCCTCTTGGGTTTATTTATTTCTTTTTGTTCTAGAGCTTTAAGGTGTGCTGTCAAGCTGCTGACATGTGCTCTCTCCTGTTTCTTTTTGCAGGCACTCAGAGCTATGAGTTTTCCTCTTAGTGCTGCTTTCATTGTGTCCCATAAGTTTGGGAATGTTGTATCTTCATTTTCATTAAATTCTATGAAGTCTTTAATTTCTTTATTTACTTCTTCCTTGACCAAGTTGTCATTGAGTAGAGCATTGTTCAACTTCCATGTATATGTGGGCTTTCTGTCATTATTGTTGTTATTGAAGACCAGTCTTAGTGCATGGTGATCTGATAGGATGCATGAGATTATTTCTATCTTCCTTTATCTGTTGAGGCCTGTTTTGTGACAGATTAATGGTCAATTTTGGAGAAGGTTCCTTGAGGTACTGAGAAGAAGGTATATCCTTTTGTTTTAGGATAGAGTGTTCTTAAATATCCGTTAAATCCAATTGGTTCATAACTTCTGTTAGTTTCTCTATGTCTCTGTTTAATGATCTGATCAGTGATGAGAGTGAGGTGTTGAAATCTCTTACTATTATCATGTGTGGTACAATGTGTGCTTTGAGCTTTAGTTAAGGTTTCTTTTATGAATGTAGGTGTCCTAGCATTTGGAGCATAGATATTTAGGATTGAGAGTTCATCTTGGTGGATTTTTCCTTCGATAAATATGAAGTGTCCTTCCTTATCTTTTTTAATGACTCTTGGTTGAAAGTCAATTTTATTTGATATTAGAATGGCAGCTCCAGCTTGTTTCTTCAGACCATTTGCTTGGAAATTTTTTTCCAGCCATTTACTCTGAGGTAGTATCTGTCTGTGTGTTTCCTGCATGCAGAAAAATGCTGGGTCCTCTTTACCTATCCAGTCAGTTAGTCTATGTATTTTTATTGGGGAATTGAGTCCATTGATATTGAGAGATATTAAGGAATAGTTATTGTCGCTTCCTGTTATTTTCGTTGTTAGAGGTGGAATTATGTTTATTTGTCTCTCTCTTGGTTTCATAGCAAGGAAATTATATTCTTGCTTTCTGTAAAGTGTAGTATCTCTCCTTGTGTTGGAGTTTTCCATTTATTATCCTTTGTAGGGCTGGATTTGTAGAAAGATATTGCATACATTTGGTTTTGTTGTGGAATATCTTGGTTTGTCCATTAAGGTTAATTGAAAGTTTTGCTGGATACAGTAACTTGGGCTGGCATTTGTGTTCTATTAGGGTCTGTCCGACATCTGTCCAGGATCTTTTGGCTTTCATAGTCTCCGGTGAGAAGTCTGGTGTAATTCTTATAGGTCTGCCTTTATATGTCACTTGACCTTTTTCCCTTACTGCTTTTAATATTCTTTCTTTGTTTTGTGCATTTGCTGTTTTAAGTATTTTGTGATGGGAGGAATTTCTCTTCTGGTCTAATCTATTTGGAGTTCTGTAGGCTTCTTGTATGTTTATGGGCATCTTTTTCTTTAGGCCAGGGAAGTTTTCTTCTATAATTTTGCTGAATATATTTACTGGCCCCTTAATTTGGGAGTCTTCACTTTCTTCTATACCTATTATCCTTAGCAAACAAAAGAACTTGAGAGAATATGCTGAGTAGGTGACAGAATGAGTAAATAGCAATAATTAATAGTGCACAAAACCCTGTAAAATCTCTTTTTGATGTATCTGAATATTCATATAATCAGATATTTTGACTCATATGATTAGTCAAACGTTAAATTTTAGGACCGATTTTTAACTTAGTTTAGTTTGACAGTACATATATTTTATATAATGTATTTTAAAAGACATTATTTCTATTTTTAAGTGTGTGTGTGTGTGTATGTGTGTGTGTGTGTGTGTGTGTGTGTGTGTGTGTGTAAAAGAGAGAGAGGGGGCATATGTTCTGTGGATGTGTGGTGAGGTATATCCCTTCCCTCTGAGGGACCAGCCAGAAGTCAGTAGAGTATAAAGTAGAATTTATTCATGACATGGGAAGGGGAGTCAGGGGGCTAGTAGAGACAGAGAAAGGCAGAAAGAGAGAGAGGGTGGGGGAGGAGAGGGGAGGGGAGGAAGGAGAGGAAGGGGGAGGGGGGAGAGGAAGAGGGGAAAAGGGGAAAGTAAGTAGAATAATAGAGGCTGGCCATGAGCACATGGAAAGAGATGGGGGAAGGGGATGGGGACAGAGTCAGGGCAGGAAGGCAAGAGAAGAGCAAGAGACCAAGACAGAGGAAGCAGCCCCTTTTATAGTGTTAGGCATACCTGGCTGTTGTCAGGTATCTGTGGGGTGGAACTTAGAATGCTAATAATTGCTGTCACACACATTCATAAATACATAAATTTAATATAAATATAAATTGCTTGATCTGTGTCTTAGTCAGGGTTTCTATTCCTGCACAAACATCATGACCAAGAAGCAAGTTGAGGAGGAAAGGGTTTATTCAGTTTACACGTCCATATTGCTGTTCATCACCAAAGGAAGTCAGGACTGGAACTCACACAGGGCAGGAACTTGGAGGCAGAAGCTGATACAGAAGCCATGGAGGGATGCTACTTACTGGCTTGCTCCCCCTTGCTTGCTCAGCTTGCTTTCTTATAGAGCCTAGGATCACTAGTCCAGGGATGGCACCACCCACCATGGGCTGGGTCCTCCCCCATTGATCACTAATTGAGAAAATGCCTTACAGCTGGGTCTCATGGTGGCATTTCCTCAAGGGAGGCTCCTCTCTCTGTGATAGCTCCAGCTTGTGTCAGGTTGACACACAGAACCAGCCCGTATGGTCTGTATAAAGCTACTTGCATGTGTGCTTTCACAGGCGTGCATACCATTTGGATAACTGTGCTCTTCCCTGAGGAGACTGTTTCTCCCACTCTTACTTGTTTGCAGTTCTTTGTGTGGGGTTGAAGCGCTATGATCTTTTCCTGTCCACGTTGGCATGCCTATTGTTGTTGTCTTTGTTCAGCTTATGTTTGCACAGCCATGGTGAGACCTCACGGGATTAGCTTCTGACATTCCTAGGAGACACAGTCTCACAGCAAACTCACCATCCTCTGGCTCTTAACCTTTCTGATCCCTCTTCCACAATGTTCCCTAAGCCTTAGGTCAGGAGTGTTTTGAAGATATATCCACTGGGACTGGGCTCTGCAATATTGTGTTTTAATTAATTGTGTTTCTTTTGTAATGGTCTCAGTTTGTTGGAAAGAGAAGTTTCCCTGAGGAGGAGCAAGATGGCATAGGGATAAATATTTAAAAAGTAATTAGGGACGATGCTGGTTTAGTAAAGTGGCAGTCGTAGGTTCTCCTCCTAGACCCGTGACTCCTCTAACCTTGGGTACTTGACTAGCTTTCCAGTCAGGCATTATTTCTCTCTTATTGAGCAGGTCTCAAGTCCAATTAGAGAGTCCAATTGCGAACAAGGTCTGTGTGCCATGCTGAGGGTTATTGGGGTTTATAGGCATCATCGCTGGTTAGGATTGCTGGTTGCTTCCCTCCTTTGGAAGCTTGCATGGTGCTTTCTGGTATCCATGAGAGCTAGTCCTGAGAGAAGGGACATTCAGATCCATTCTAGCTCAGGGACCTCTGGGTCCTGCATCTGAAGTACATAGTGTCTTTAGGAATAGAAAATTACCTTCAACTTATGAGAGAAAACCAAGGGCAATAATATTAAGCTGCATGTTTCGTGAGTTTCTTGGACAGTTCTGGCAGCAACTCAATAGAGGGCATCACATGCCTGGGTTTTGTTAGATGGTAGCTCAGATGAGAAAAATCTCATTTAAACCATATGTGCATTTTTTTGATAGATAGTTAATAGTATGATTCCTTCTCAGGCATCCTTACTGTTATTTTGCCCAAGGAGGGGTTAGCTTTTGAGAAAGGAGAGTTAATCTTTTGTGACTGCATATGGCGTTTTTGCTTGGTCATTTTGCTCTGATAGAATTTTCCAGTTTCCTTCACTCAAAGGCATAACTCAGATTAGAACGCATTTCTGTGAGATTCTAGGATCAGCTACCAAGTCACGGTGAATGTAGACTCATTTGCTCTCAGTATAACTAGTTTGTTAACTTGTTATACAATGGGGAAGACATGATGCTTGGGATGGGTTGAGAGAAGCAGTGGTGTTGGACACTTGTTGGTTGTTCAACCTCATAAACCCTAAGTAAAATTTTCACCTGCTCATCGTGGGCAGCATCATCAGTTGTGATAGGCACTCTGGGTCCTTGTGACACATGGACCATGCTCTCTGTCATCTTCACATTCTTCTGTCAAAGTAACTGCAGGAATGATCATCACCACCTCACAAACTTGTCAGCAAGTTCATGTTGTCCATAATGACCTTGACAGGTACCTTGTTGGGGACTAGCCAGTGTCTAAGACCTTGTTAGTTGTGTGAAACTTCTGGCTCTGAGGAGGCTCTGAGGGACCAGATTCTCCCATATCATCTTCTGGAAAGCACGTGATCCCACTGTAACATGTGCCATTCTCAGAGCGGGCAATGATCGGAGTACAAAGACATTGATTTTTAGGATTTGTGTTAGAGGGTATGGAGAGATGGCTCAGCCATTAAGAATGTTTGCTCCTCTTTTAGAGGACCCAGGTCTGATTCCCAGCATCCCCTCTGGGTGCCTGACAATGGGCTGCAACTCTAGCTTTAAGGGATCTGGCACCTTTTTCTGGCCTCTTCAGAGACTTGCACACACATGATACTCATTCACATAGGCGTGCATATACATACATACATACATACATACATACATACACACATACATACATACAAATATAATAAAAACAAATATTAAAAAGACTCGGTGTTAGAAGCTGCAGCATGTTGCCATGACTGATCATGTGGTGACCTTTGTGGGATAATGAGTGAGGATGTTTGTTTGAAGGTGTGCTCAGGAGAAGACAAATTTGCTATTGCTTCACTTAAGAGTCTCTTGGTTCAATTTGTTAAATATTTATCATGCATCTGTTACTTGCCAAATATAATGCCAAACTCTGGAGTTTAAATACCATGTACTTTGAAAGCATTTTTAGAGTGACAGGGGACATCATTTAGTGAGTAATGTGCTTTTCTACCACACACATACATTGCTGAGTTTGACCCACACCACTGCCTTAGACCGAGTGTGGTGGTCCATACTTGGGATTGCAGCACTTACCTGGGGTAGTGCCAGGAGCATGAGAGCTTCAAAGTCATGCTTAGCTACTTATCAAGGTTAAAGCTGCTTTCACAGGAGACCCTGTCCCAATGACAGTGTTCTTGGTGGTGAGGTTATTTGAGTGATTGTCAACACCATATAAAGAATAATGAGGAAGAGATTACAGGGCTGAGGTGAGAGCTGGAGAAACCACGTACCACACACACTGTGACCAAGACTAGCATGCTGTGTCTTGACAGGAGGACAGACAGATGGACAATGGGGACAGGCAGGTTTTACTGAGTTATATGAAATACAGATTATAAGAGGCTTTCCAAGGAAGGTAGTGATGGAAGGTTTTGGAGCCAGAAAGTGGCCCGGTGTTTGAGGTTAGGATCTGTGCTTAGGTAGCCAGGAGGGAACACCAGGGTCAAGGTGTGTGCCTCACCAGGACAGCCTTTCCTGTACTTGAATGTCTATCTATTCTTACTGCCAATTCTTCCTTTTTCTGGAAAAAAATCCTGCCGTAGACAGACAGTGCAGTACAAGGATGAGCTGACGTTTCTTCATAGCTACTGTAACAGGACTCCTTCTACCCTAAAAGAACGATTTCCGTAATAACCCCTGATTAATGAGGACATGTAATTTTCTTGCCATTTCATGCTAATAGGTCAGAGCAGGAACTTTTATGATGCGATTTTAAATTTCTAAAAGGTCCTAATTTCCAAATCTCTCCTGTAGAAAAACTTGATGTTTAATAATACAGTGATAGCCATGATGATTACCAATGTGCAGTCCTTATTAGGTTAATGTCATCAGTTCTGATGCCACTTAGTGAGGGGTCCAATTCTGGAAATGACCCAAGGATGGGGATTGTGCTGTTCTTGCCTGTGGAAGCTGATGTTCTGAGGGGTCACTCATTTCCCAAAGTGACAGAACTAAGGCCAGTGAAGACGGAACCTGGACTGCCAGAGGGTGGGAAAGCTCTCTGGCATTAACAGCCCCGAGTCTCCTTGGCCTGTGGCCATAGTTTCTGGACTGGGGATGTGGCTATTGGCTTTAGTTAATTTGTCAAAAGTTAAAACTAAGTAACGGCTTGTTCTGATGAATTGCCAACGAGCCCATTTCTCTGCCCATTCATCTAGCAGAGTCTTTACAAAGGAAACTGAGTGTTTTAAACAAAAACTAACTCAGGGATTACACTAGGAAAATAGAGAAAGATAATACCAGGAAGTGATCTGTGTAATTCTATTGAAACAATAAAATCGAAACATCAACCAAAATATGGGAGCTGAGAGTGAGATGTAGTATGTGTTTGAGAGACCGTGGAGTGCGATGAGGAAGGTGGGTGGGAAAATGCTGACGTAATAGCTCGGGCAGAAGGACTGTAGACTGCTGTTTCTGCTGTCACTGGCTCACCACCACAGCTTGCTGTCACACCCTGCAGGAATGTAAAAAGCAGTGAGAGGTGTATTCCATTATTGTTACTGCTATAGTGTTCACTTGCAACAGCAGTGGCATAAGAAGTGGCTAACACATTCTCCACACTGAGTCTCAGAGAACCCAGGAGCGGTGCAAGTAGCAGCAGACTTTCCAGACAGAATGTCCCTAGGCTTGGTGTGGCCTTCCACAAGGGCTGGGTGTTTCTGTGCTATCAACTCTTTTATTTTTTTCTCTACATTGTATAGTATTTTGGAGATGTGATTTCACTGTATAGACAGACCATGCTTACCTCATACTTACAGAGACATCCTGCGCCTGCCTCCTGAGCGATGGGGTTAAAAGTTTGTGTTCACTTGCCTGAAGCTCTTTGTCTAGGGCTGAGGCCCCAAGATATTTCCACCTTCCATCTCAGCAGGTCTATTGGTGCCTTCCAGTTTAGGGTCTGTTTAGGCTGCCGTGATGATGAGAATTCATGGGTATAGCTTCACAGACATTTCCAGGAGACACAATCCGACAGCAAGCTTCCTGTCCCTTTGGCTTTTACCATCTTTCTGTCTGCTTTTCCATCATGATCTCTGATACATCAGCTGGGCACTGAATCATATTCATACAAGTAACATTGTAAGAGCTGAGTGGGATAAGTTCTCAGGAACAATCCCCAACCCCAACACACACACACATTTGTTCTTGGGGCCATGCATGGGACTGGTTGGAGGAAGATGAGAGAGGAAGATGATGTAATTATATATTGTTTTCAAAAGGAGTATTTTTTAAAAAGAAGATTCGAAGAGAGAAAGAAAATGTGTTGGTGATAGAATTATCAAAATGATGGAACCCACAGCTGTAATCTTTACATTCATACCCTTGTGGTGACACCACCCCATCTAGCACCTCACTCGGATAATGCCTGGGAAGCCACTGTAGAGGCATTCACTCTCAGAAATTCCACTGTGGCTGCCAAAGCACATCCCCAGAGTTCAGTAAATGGATGTGTTCATGCTTAAATAAACCAAGTCATTTGTCTCCCAGATTAACTCCGTGGTTACTATATTACCAGCCACACATGGTTTTTGTTTTGTCATGAAAATCAATATTTGCTCAGTGTTGGGGGGGGTGTTTCTTTATTTATGTTAAATGTGGGTAAAAACTAGTAACTAACCATTAGTCACTGACTTCCTTTTAGATATACATTTTAGCAGCTAAAGAATAAAAGAAACAAAAGAGCACAGAGCTCAGCTGAGAAAACAAAAGAAAATGTATCAGAAACCTGAGATGACAAAGGCAAAGTGTTACCCTCCGCTGGGGACAATAGATTGCATTCTTTCAGGTGAGACCAAGCCCTTTCTCTTCCTCACAAGACAGGGTGAGGATGAGGTTGGAGTATAGCCTGGGGGGTCGTCTACTTTTAACTTGCAGACTTAGTAGGTAGCTCTGTGTAGGCGGGAATCAAAACTTGCCACAGGGCTAATTAATTTCCTTGTACTGCCCAGAAGGCATGGTAGCTACTATTATGGTGGTGGGGTTGGAAATAAGCTGGAGGGAGAGAGTAAAGATCAAGGGGGCAAGGGCAGGGTGTGGAACCATAACTGTAAGTGGAGACGATGGGGACTGGGCTGTGTGTATATTTGTATCCCGTGAACTTACAAGATCATCCTGAGACTGGCAGCAGCAGGGCTCATCTCTGAAAAGGACCAGAACCATTTGGGGCTCCCTGGGTCATACATATATGCTCTTCCCTGTCTTGAGGGATAGTCAGATGTGGCTGCCACCACCCAAAGTTCTGCAGAAAAGTCAGTCTGTGGCATGCTCCTCCCACCCCCACCCCGGGGAGTAAACACTTAAAACGAAATGCTCAGGGACTGGAGGCAGAAGGTTGGCAACCCAAGCACAAAGAGGATGAAAATGGGAGTATTTTATAATAAAAGTGCAAGTAATAAAGTAAAAGTAGAGCACACAATGAACCGTTTCTATTGTCATGGTCAAATTAAGCACCGGTATTGGTCTGGATGAGTGGAGCAGAGGCCAGGGCCAGGAGGGAGAAGGGAGCAGCTTATCTGAAGGACCCTATCCTGGAGGAAAAGAGAGGAAAGCAGAATGCTGGGAGTCACAAGAGCCCACCGTTCCCAAGGAGCCAAGTGACAGACAGCAAGCAATAACCGCACAGAGAATCCAATGCAAGAAGGGGCAATAAACCCAGCCACGCACCCTTACCCACACCACCGTGGAGATCAGCATCAACACAGAAGGAGAACCACATCTTCTACAAATAAAAAAAAAAAAAAAGCAAAGTTGTTCTCAAAATGTCAGTAGTGTAGATGGATGCTAAAGAAAATGGAATAAAATATTCCCATGTTGAGTGAAAAGAACCAAGTTGCCATTTAAATTACTGTGATGATACTGTCTAAGATATTTTAGGCATATGAAAACCCATACAATATATCTCCATGAGTCAAGTATGAAAAATATTTTATAAGAACCACATTAGCAGGAATGGTAGTGAACCAAGATGAAAACAACCAAAATAAAGAAAAAGAAAGGACCAAACGTGAGAAGACTCTCAGTAAAGGCTAGCACTGCCTATATAAACTCTGAATTCAAGGGGACGTGTGGACCATCAACACCGGAAGCTGTGTGGAGCAGTGCTAACGTGGGCAGTGGACAAGACACCTGGCAGAGATGTGTGGTCCACAAACTTCCCCGTATAAAGGAGAAGGTGACTTTGATGGGCTTGGCCAATCTTTGTGGGGGACATAGAGGAAAAGCATGGCTTCAGGCACACATTTAAAAAGGAATAGTAGAAGAGGGGCTGGAGAGATGGCTCAGAGGTTAAGAGCATTATCTGCTCTTCTAGAGGTCATGAGTTCAATGCCCAGCAACCGCTCACAACCATCTGTAGAGTAATCTGCTGCTATCTTCTGGCCTGCGGGTGTACATGCAGATAGAACACTCAAACATGAAGGAAGGAAGGAAGGAAGGAAGGAAGGAAGGAAGGAAGGAAGGAAGGAAGGAAGAAGGAAGGGAGAAAGAAAGGAAGAAAAGAGTAGAAGAGTGCTTGCTGTGTTGAAAGGAGGATTAGTATAGAAAACAGGAGGTGGGGGGAGGAGGGGGATTTCAAAAGACCTCTTCCCCACACCCAAATGAATAACTTAAGGTAACTAAGGAGCCCTGAGGGTGGGAGGAAGCCCTTCTGGGGGATGAGTTGAGCTCCCAGTTGGTTATTTAGTACCAAGTAGTCAGCTCTGGGATCACATACCTATAAGAAATACATATTTACATATGTAGGCATGCATGTGTGCATGCACATGCATGTAGCAATAACAGCTAAGAGGCTGTGATTTTGAGCAGACAGCAAGGGGAGGATACTGGACGGGTTAAAAGGAGGAGAGGGAAGATGATGTAATGTTTAATTAAAACTGAAATTAGGGGGTTGGGGATTTAGCTCAGTGGTAGAGCGCTTGCCTAGCAACCGCAAGGCCCTGGGTTCAGTCCCCAGCTCCGAGAAAAAAAAAAAAAAAAAAGAAGAAGAAAAAACTGAAATTAGAAAATTCTGAATAAAGATGGAAAGTTGAAAACATAAAGTTATGAAAATGACTCAGAGAATGGGAAGGAAGCACTGAGTAAATAGTGCTTGCCTAGCGAGCCTGATAACCACGGTTCAAATCCCCACATCCTCAGAACTCTGTGAGAGCTGGGAGGGTGGCACACATCACTAATGTCGCTTCTCCTCTGGTGAGGTGGAGACAGGAGGATCTCCAGAAGCTCATGAGCCGGTTTATACTCTACACTCTGTCTCAGACAAGGTGATGAGGCAAGAGAGGACGGGAACTCGAAGGGTGGTCTCTGAGCTTTACTCATCAGTGTTCTCATCTGCAAGAAAAACTGTGCAGTGCATTTTATTTCAATAGGTCGCATCCAACACCTGACTTTTGCGAAGACTGAGGCGCTCTTCCCGTGGTTTCTCATTTGTGAAACAAAGGTCTGGACTCAGATTTATTTGTGAACCTGAGAACATAATCTTGGAAGTATTAAAGTCAGCCTTTTTTTAAAAATTCTCTTCTGTGAAGTTTCCAGAGTGATTCAGGGTCCTGTTGTGTCTGCACCGGTATCTTGTAATATAAAACAGCATGGCTCCGTGAGAGAGAAATAGCTTGAAAAGGGTCTGAGATTGTATTGTGATTTTCTGAGTCCAGCAGGGTCTCTTCCAGGAGTTTCGACACCCGGGTTCTGACATAGAGTCACTCCAAGGGTTGGCATCTCTGTGGAAGGGTGTGCCTGGCCACGTGGCCTTGGCCCATCTTTAACAATGGCCTTTTCTCGTTGAGCTTCTAGACTCTGGCACTTGGGAACAGGTCCCCCTTGAGGCCACATTGCTCACTGGGACCGCTAGGATGGGACACATAGCAAGTGCTAATGGAGTTAACTGTAGGAGTTCCCCCGGCACCCCCAGCCAAAATGCTGACTGGTTGACTGGGTTTTTGACACAATGGCATGTTTTTATGGAAGCACGTGTGGCTGGCTTTACTGGCAAACTAGCATTTCTGAAATAAACGATCTCCATTTCTCCTCCTGTGTTCCCTTCCCACCCTCCTCTTGTCTTGCTTTCCCTCTTTTCTTTCCTCTTTCCCTTCCTTCCTTCCTCCTTCCATTGCTACTTCTTTCCTTCCCTCCCTTTGTCTTTTCTTCCCTTTCTCCTCATTTTCTTTCCTCTTTAACCTTATGTAAGAAACAAACTCATGCAAAGCAAGAGGCACCTCAGGTCCTGTTAGCCTACATTTTCTGAAGGATGTTTATTTGTCTACCAAGAGAAGATTTAAAAATTGGCGCACAATCATCCCAGTGGGATCCTGGTTCCCACGGGGCACTTTCAGGATAAAGAAAGAGGCTGGTCTGTAAGCCGCCCCCTGGCAGACCGTGGGGAGTGCTTTCGTGCTCTTCTGCAGATGCTGCTTGCTGGCCAACGACCTCGCCCAAGTTAGTTACTCTTCGGAACTGAACACATCTCATCTGTTTGGGCTTCCTCCCCAGAGGTGTCGGGAGGCTTGAAAGTACGCAGAAGGCATTAAGAACAGTGGTTGTTATTCACCAAGCGATTCGTTAATAGAAGCCTTCTTCTTTCCCATTACTGTGACTGTGCTTTGTGACTGATGTGTCCCCTGCTGTGGCAGGGAGCAGAGTCCAGGACATGACAATTCAGCATCTTCACCACTCCACTGATGGGCATCCCTTCTGATTCATTACATTATTTTTGAGCAGTATTTCACCGGAGTTTGTCTATTTAGCAGCTGAAGGATATGCAAATTAAGATATGCAAATTAAGCTTTCTGACTTAAACCATCGTCCTCTAAGACAAGAGCTCACCCCCCAGCCCAGCTGGCTCCTGTTTCATTTTCTCCTCAACTTCCCAGGTGTTGGGATTTCAGGTTTGAGCTTTAGCTTTTTGTTTTGAAATAGAAGCACACAGAAAGTTACGGTGTGAGGCTATTCAGGCTGTTTGCCATTCTCCCTCAGAGTTACATCTTCCATTGCTCTAGAACAGTGTCAGGACCAGTAACTTCTTCCGGGGCCATGTTGCATAGATAGTGCTGGATCACCTGGCACATGCAGATCCCCATGACGACTGCCACGGGGAAGACTAAACAAACTCTTCCATTACCCAGAGGTCCCTGCATTCCTTATCTCCTTCTGCTCTGATCAAAGACTTTTTTTTTAGACATAGTCTTATTGGCTGTCCTGGAACTTACGGTGCAGAGTAGGCTGGCCTCAGATTCACAGAGATCTACCTGCCTCTGCCTCCTGAGTGTGGGATTAAGGTCATGCACCACCACGCCCAGTTCCAAGGGCATTTTTCTAAAGTTCTATACTCTAAGTAGACACTGTTTAATGGTCTGGAGTCTCCTCTGGGACTCATTTGGATCTTTTAATTGTGTGCCCCTCTGATTCTGCCTCCTATCGCCACATCGTCTCTATCTCGGGCTGGCTTTGCTCTGCATCTGAAGCTTTCCTTGGCAGACATCCCACTACACTGGCATTCCCAATATCATGGAGTCTCTTCTGCAATTCAAGTGTCACTTCCACAGCTCCATGCAATTAACGGCTTTTCAGCGTACCCTTAAGGGGAACTGGACCCCGCCATAAGCTGCACAGACTCAGCGGCCTTTTGGAATCTTGACAAAAGCCTCAAGGATCCCGTAATGTGTGCACTTTACACACCACAAAAGAAATATGATATGCCTTCAAATTCCAATGCAAGCTCCAGACGTAGCTGGGTTCCCTTGCAGCACAAATGTAGATATTTCTGTGTTTCAGTGGCTGAATCTGTGGAAACACTTTCGCAGGTCATTGTTTTTAAGCAGAGGACAGTCATAGCTCAGTCCAGTCTCCTTCTAAATGAGTTTACATCTTAAAAATGAAGCTTTTCAGAGGCATTTGCTGCTCTCTCTTGCCAGAAACATGAACAAGAGTGTTAACCAGCCACAACCCGAATTAGCATTCTTCCCCAGAATCCCCCTCACTAAACAATTTAGACCGTTACTTTTGAAGTAAGCCTCACTAAAGTTCCCAGGACACAGGGAGGACGAAGTTAGGTTGTCAGAATGTAATATGGACAGCTCCAGCTTTTACTGTGTCTGAAACTTTGTGGACAGAGGAGTCATTGTTAGTACTTTTGCCAGTACTGCAGTCTTCCACACTGATGCCAGCACGACCCAGTAAGCTATGAACACATCAGCCTAGGGATCTTCTAGTCCACAGATTTCAGACTTTCCACGTTCCTCCTGCATTCCAGTTTCAAAGGCCTACAGCAGCAGTGTCGTTCCTTGGCGCTAGCTTTTGATATTAGTTACTTATTTTTTAATTCAAAATATTTCACAGTGAGCAATTAAAGAGGTATTCATTTTGGCTCACAGTTTGTGGTTCAGCAGCAAGGGAGTGGGATGGCTGGTCACATCACATCAGACACACATCACATCACACAGAGCAGTGGATGCTGATATGGGAGTTATCTCCTATTTTCTTTTCTTTAGTCTTGAGACCTTGGCTTTTAAGATGGCAACATCCAGGGTGGATCTCCCTTTTGCACTTTGGAAACACCTCGAGAGACAGCCTGGAAGTAGGTTTCCTAGATGATTTTAAGTTCCCAGTGAAAAGTGAGCATGGCAACTACTCTCCTACTACTCTAGGTAGTAGCCAACTAGCTACATAGTGCTCACTACCATGCCTCATTGCATGGCCATTTCTGATCTCTGACCTCCAGAGTTCATCTGTACAAGACTACCATTTCAGGAGCACTGAAACTAGAATTGTTGCATGTGATGACTGGGAATTGACCGTTAGTCAGCATAATGGCCCTGATTTTTGTGTTCCTCATACATACTTTGATCCCACTGTAGCTAGAGAATATGTACTCCAGTGGTTTCTAGTTTTGTTTGTTTGTTTGTTTTTGGTTGTTGTTTGTTTATTTCCTGAGGTGGCTCAAGCTGGCCTGGAATTCACAATTTAGTACAGGCTGGCCTCAAACTTGTGGTATCTTTGCCTCAGCCTGCCAAGTGTGGGGATTGCAGAGGTGGCACCAAGCTCAGCATGGTGTTAATTCTTTTAGAGGTTTTGTTTAAAGGACTGGTGTGTGGTATATGTATCCTGGATCTCTGAAAATAACTTGTATCTTCAACCCTTATGTAATGATGGTGAGAATGTAAACAGTGTAATCACTGTAGAACGTAGAGCGATTTCTAAAACCAGGAGAGAACCCATGCTTAAGCCATTCTACTCCAGGGTATATGCTAAAGGAATTTAAGTCATCTAAGCATGTCACAGGGGCACCTGAACGTCCATGTTTATTGAAGCACTGCTCATAATAGTCAAGGTGTACAGTCAGCTTGATTACAAGTAACGGATAGTAAGGTGATGCATATGGATATACAATGGGATTTTATCCACTGGTGAATAAGGGAAATGCTCAGGAAAGTGGCCGGAACCGAGATCATTGTGTGAGGTGAAGTAAGCCAGGAAGCAGATGGCCGTGTTGCTTATACATGGGAGATGGACCTTATTTCTATGTTTATCTGTATGTGTGTTTCTGTGTATGGATGCATTGTCTGTCTATCATCCAGGCAAATGTACAGAAGGGAACTGTTTCCTGGGATGCAGGAGAGTAAGAAGAAGGAGAGAGGAGCTGAGAGGGTCACAGCAGGGTGAATTGAGCAAAACACAGTAATAGACATTAATGAAAATGTCTTGATGAAAAACCCATTGCTTTGCACATATAAATTTAATTACAATGGTTATAAATACAAGATGTGTTTTCTGCTTGTCTTAGGGTTTTACTGCTGTGAACAGACACCATGACCAAGGCAACTCTTATAAAGCACAACATTTAATTGGGTCTGGCTTATAGGTTCAGAGTTTCAGTCCATTATCAAGATGGGAACATGGCAGCATCCTGGCAGGCATGGTGCAGGCAGAGCTGAGAGTTCTACATCTTCCTCTGAAGGCTGCTAGCAGAACACTGGCTTCCAGGCAGTCAGGATGAGGGTCTTAAAGCACACACCCACAGTGACATACCTACTCCAACAAGGCCACACCCCCTAGTAGTGCAACTCCCTGGACCAAGCATATACAAATCTTCATATTGCTGTTCTGGAATGTTCCACCATGTCCCCTGCATACTGGATAGTGGAGTTGTCAGCACCCAACTCCTTGGTCCATTTCTTGAGGTATGAAGAGTGTACTGCCGAAGTCTCCAGACAAAATTCTAGGTCTGTCTTTTTCTTCAATTTTAACAATTCAGTTTCCACATCTTGAAGTTTTGCTTTGTGAAGTGGTCACATGTAATGTTGGTTTTCTATCTGTTCCACCGTGTCACAATGCTTGTCCCCTTTCTGAGAATTTGGGTAGAAAAGTTTCAGTAGTTCATTTGGCTTCCTCTGGTGACTTCCTGGCAAGACTAACTGTAAGTTCCACATGGATTCCCACAGACTCCTGGGTAATGTAGGAGAAGAAATACCAACAGTCAGGGATGTGTGCTAGACCCCATAGAGGTGTAGTTCTAATGGGCTGGGATCTCACCTTGATGAAACTTCAGACCATTAGCCACAACAAACTCATTTACCAAATCCTTCATCAGGGACAAAAGGTCCTTCTTAAAGTCAATCCATTGGGTTGGTCTTGCTTTGCTATGCAGGTCCGGCCCCTCATAGACAGCCGGATCCTCAGAGAGTGCTGTGCATTGTTGGCAGACTCTCTACACAACCAGTTTCCCAACCAGTGTGGTTTCCAGGTCCAGAAAGCCTCCATTTGGAAGAGCTACAGCACACACCTATTCAGCCTGTGCAGAGTCTATGGTAGCTGGTGCATCCTGCACAGCTGGATACCGAGATCATAGCTTTAGAGGAACATAAGCAGTGTTGACTGAACAAGTCAGGATGTCTGTGGTGCATCCTGGTCCAGGGCATGTGGCTCTGGGGTCAGGGAACAGCAGACTGACTTGTTGCACATAGCAGAGGCTGCAGGTACCTCCAGAACTGGCTGGGTCATTGGTTTTGTTTTCATTTCTTACCATTATATTTAAATCTATTTATTTAATATATTGACTAATGCTAATTACAATAAGTGAGGTTACTCCACTAATAATGGAATTTCTCTGAAATACACATATATACCCCAGAAGCTGGGTTCGTCCTTGACCTTGACATAAGCATTGCTCAGTTCCATGGTGTCCATATTGGTATTAGTTTTTGGCAGCAGTATCACTCCTGTCCCTGATGACCTTTGGTTGTACCCTGATAAGTATCTTATGGGTAATTTAAGATGAGTCTCAGTTAGATAGTGCTTTATAGTTTCTTTATAACCCGACAAGTAGAAATAAGGTCATAGCAGGATGAATAAGACTGTGACCTCACGAGGCTGCAAGTTTCCAGTTAATTATGAATACTTACTGTGAACCACCTCATGTCTTTGCAAAAAGAAAAGAAGTCAGCTATGGAACGACTTTCACATTTTCCTTTTTAGAGCAAACCTAAACGTTCTTGAATGTTCTGCTTTTGTAAGAAATGGTCTTAGGAGTACTATAGTGTGAGGTTTCTTTTCAAACTTATTTTACACAGGATTGCTTCACACCGTCATCATCATTGATAGACTTTTAGTGGGAAGAGCTGTCTATTGAGTACAGAATTGTTACCTTCCATGGCTGGGTTTAGAGTTTATTTATCCTTATTAAATAAGGTCACCATGAAGCATTGAATTATTCTTCCTCATTTTCATTATTGCTTATACCATCAGCTTTTCAGTTTCCAAGGTTCAGTGCTTGGGTCAGTGCAACGCACTGTGGGTTTGGCTTGCATGTGTACCTAGGTCTTCAAGGGAATTTATTTTCAGAGAACAGAGAACAGAGCATAGAGATCATGGGCTGCCTGCCCTCTCTGTGCTCATTCTTCCCTCTACTTATACTACCTGACCCATATACTCTGGAGTAGTGATAAAGTCACATTGTCACACTAAATCCACAACAGACACTGGGTCATTTTAGTTGCATATATCATGGTCTTGTACAAACATACAAAACATCACCATTACTGTGTCACACACACTGTAACCACTCCAAACATTCTCTGTCCCAATTCACCCCTCCACCCACTTCCCTTATGCCTGGCCCCTCAGATGTCTGTCTTTATGCTACCACAGTATTAGAATCATAGTATTCATGATTGTTTGTCCCCCATTGGTAATATGCATTAGATTGTCTTTTCCTGTTTTTATCTCCTTTTTTTCTTCCTCTTGTCTTATTGATCTGGCTAAGTTTTTAAAGACCATATTGAATAAGAATGGCAAGAGTTAATATTCTTGTGCTCTAGTTTTTAGGAAATGTCTTCACCTCGTATCTGAGCAATATATAGTAAAACCCTCCATATGCTGTTTTACATTTACAAGGTATTTGCTAGGACTGGGGAGATGGTTCACTAAGAAAGAGCCCTTGCTCTGCATGTATGAGGATCTTTCTTAGTTCAAATTCCCAGCATTCACAGAAAATGCTGAGAACTGCTGAACATGCTGGGAATCCAGGCATAGGGAAGAGGGAACAGGTAGCTGAGAGCTTGGTGACTAGCTAGCCCATGCTCCCCACTAGCTAGCCCATGCTCCCCACTAGCTAGCCTATGCTCCCCACTAGCTAGCCTATGCTCCCCACAGAAACATCAGCATCACTAACAAGAACAAGGAAACAGTAAGCTCCATGTTCAATGGGAGACCCTGCTGCAAAGCAGTAAGGTAGAGAGAGATGAAGACAGCTGATGACTTACTTTGGCTTCCATCTGTGTATTGGCTCATGCACCTATATACTCAGGTGCATGTAACACACACACACACATACACATACACACATACACATACACACTTGCTTACACACACAATCACACACACTCACATACTCATGTAGTCACACACACACTTATACACAGACACTCACATAGACACATACATGCACACACTCATATATACAGACCCATGCATAGATATACACAGTCACACTTATACACACTCACTCGTACACACACTCATGTACATTCATATACACATATATACACACATACATAAACACACACTCACATACTCACAATTCACTCACACATATACTCACATACATACACATATACAGACACTCTCACACACACTTACACAGTCATATATATTCATATACACACTCACAACTCACCCACTCAACCCACTCACACACATACTCACACACATACACACACTCACATACTCACACATATACTCACATACATGCGCACACATACACATACTCATACATAGACTCACATACATAGTCACATACTCACACACTCACACACACTCACACTCACCCACCCCACACTCACACATATTCTTTGCTTGATTTTTAAATCAATTTTAAAAGTCTAAGTTTTTAAGCTACTGGGGATGGAACCTAAGGTCTTATGTATTCACTGTATTTCTAGATAATTCATTTTTATTAATGTGAATATTATTTCTTTAGTATAAGAGTAACAAAGTTCTCTATTTAAAAGTCACCTCCCTTATTTTTACATTATTTCTGTTTGTTTGGGTCACCTTATTCCTGTTGGCTGTCGTGTTAGGAATCATTCTTGGAGTCTGTACCTCTTGCTTTTATATGCAGGTTGTGTGACCCACCATTCCTTCTAACTTCTCTCCCTTCTGAGCCAGACCATCTGGTCATGTCCTCCTCTCTGCCGTCAGATATCTACAGCACACAGCCCAGACCAGGAGCTGTTCCTAGCTTACCTTGGAATTCCCTGATGCTTCCACAAAGCAGCCTTGGTCATGTAGGTCCAGATCTCACCAGCGGCAGGGCTGCTTCCTCCTGCCTTCCAAGTCTCATGACAGCCACAGGGCATCCAGAAGAGCATCTGGCCTGCGTGAGCTTAACTGAGGGCTTTGGCTTTGTTCCCTGAGGTCCCACCTCACACAATTCTGCCCCTGAACACACTCCTCTGTCTTCAGAGCCAGCCAGCAGCCAGCATAGAACCAGCCCGCACTCCCCTTGGAATGACTTCCTTTTCTGGTTCACAAAGCTGTTCTTCCTCATTTGTGCCCCCAGCCTTCCAATAACTTGTTTTCAGCCATCCTTTCATACTTAGAGTTGAGGGGGCACTTGAAGTCTGAACTCAGCACAGCACATGTTCCAGAAGCCCATGTGCTCCTTATAGATCTCAAGGGCAAACTGAAACACTATTTGAACATCCTTGCATTACAAGGGAGATGACTCAAAATGAATGAGGACATGCAGAATCCCAGTGTCATATAAAAATCCCTGCTTTTAGAAGATGGAGACAGAAAGTTTTCACGATCCCCAGCAGGACAGAGGACGTCTGGAGGGATCAGTATGGGAGAAGTATTCTTGGAACCAAGACCTCACATACTGATTTGTCTGAGTATTAAAAGGGAAACCATAATGGCTGTGGAGCAGCATCAGGACCAAGGCTGCGGAGCGGCAGCAGGATGAATAGCTGACCATCTAACAAGGCTTTATAAACCCATTTGTTCCAACCAGATTCACTGGCGTCGGTACCCAGAAAGGATGATGATAAAGTAGCTATAAGGAAGTTTAAAGGACTTCTGAGATTCATCCGTCTCTTCCTTTGAGAGCATTTATATAAGGCTGTGCCTCTATAAAGTGTTCACTCATGTGGCAAACACAAACGTGTCTAACGTACAGTGTGAGGAGACTAGGAAACAGGAGACGGGCTCAGCCTCCAGGCCGTGGGATTTTGCTCTGGCATCATGTCCTTGCATGCTTGTCTTGCTCTAGATTTAACCCCATTTGTTAAAAATTTTAAGTTCCAATGAAAGCCTTTCCCTGGACATGCCTCAGGCTTGCTTTTCTATTCTTCCTATTCTATTCTATCCTATTCTATCCTATTCTATCCTATTCTATCCTATCCTATCCTATCCTATTCTATTCTATTCTATTCTATTCTATTCTATTCTATTCTATTCTATTCTATCCTATCCTATTCTTCCCTTTCCCTGCTTTCTTCTTCCTTCTCCTTTATCTTTTCTTTCTTTTCACTTCCCTTTCCTTCTACCCTTTCCTACTTCCTTCTTTCTCTTTCCATCTCTTTTCCTTTTCCTCCCCCCAAACTTTCTCCTTCCCCCTTCTGTCTTTCTTTCACTCTCTTCATGTTCTTTTTCCTTTCATTTATCTTCCATTCCCCTTCAATTCCTACCTTTTTCTACCCTTGTGTCCATTTCTTTCTTCGATGTCAGATTCCTTCCTTTGTATGGTTGCTTCTGTAATGAAAAATCTACGGAGCGGTTGCTTATCTAAATTCAGGCTTCTTGGGTCTAAGGGACCAGAGGAAATATCTCAGCTTCTCCCATCCATGTCTTAGTTATTAGGCTGGCAACACTCTGTTTGAAGAAGGTAACCCATGGACCAAGAGATGAAGAGGCAGAGAAGGGTGGAAGCCTGCCCAGCATTCGTCATCCAAAAAAGCTTTCCTTAATCAGCTCCTTGAGATCCTGGGCTTGGCCTAAAATCCTTGATAACACTATTCCCTTGTTAGCTTCCCTTACAGGAATAGTCAGGGGGTGGGGAAAGAGAGCAGGATTAAAGTATCGAGATGGTCTGCAAGGGTCTAGCAGTAGTCACAAGTGTGCCTGCAAGGTTCTGCCAGGAGTCACAGGTGTGTGAGAAGCCATCGACATCACTGATGAGCAGTCTGCAGATGTGGAGCATTCGGAACATTTGAGTCTCTGAAATCCATGGTCTTCTCAAGGCCGGCCTGTTGACATGCACCGGTTTCTTTCTCAGCCCAGTGGCAGCTCATTGCATTGTGTCCAGATGGGGACATGAAGATGGGGTGAAGATAGCATACACATGAGTGACAGTTGCACAAGTGGCCTCAGGTCACAGGGGAAGGGATCTTCATTGTCAATGATCCTTTATTCTATGGAAAACAAGTGGTTTGAGCATCTTTCTTGTAAGATGTTTGTGAGGGTTAATATTGATTGTCAGCTTCTTGGGATCTATAGTCACCATGGAAACAAACTTCTGGGCATGTCTATGGTAGAATTTCTAGATTGAGTTAATTGAAACAGAAAGACCCACCTGAAATGCAGATGGCACGGTTTCCTGCTGAGGTGTCCTGGGCTGAGTGGATGCAGAAAGGGGGCTGACACTGCCATTCATCTCTCTCATTCCTGCCTGCGGACGCAGCTCTGGTTTGTTCACTACTGGCTGTGCACAGTGATGGCTCAGCTGTCTGTGCCATGACCCTTGGTGGTAGCCTTACGGGTTAGACGGGTTGCCTACCTTTCCTGTGAGCATGAACACAAGAGGGAAGACTTCCTGACTTTTATTTTGGGACATCTCTCCATCTTTATGTGTGCTCTGTGCCACATGGTTATGTGTACTGAGTTTGTACAGCCGCTGGCCTCGGATAACCCCATTCCCAATAGCAGTACAGTGCATTTGTTTCCTCTGTGAATAAATGAGATCTAAAATTACCCAGCATCTGCAATGCTCAAGTTAACACCACATGGCCTCCCCTCCCTTGTCTTTCCCAGAACAAAATTAGTTTGCCATTTATGACTTTTGAAACATCTAGAGACATGTTTTTTCCTAGAGAGTAAATCCTCTGCTTTGGAGGATTATGTCCGAAAAGTATGTTATGGTTTTGATAGGTGTGACTGAACTCACTCCAGCTTAGCTAGGTTCTGTGGAGTGCTTGGCTTTGGGGCTGAGGCATAAACAATGTGTATTGTCCTGGGCTATGCTAGGGCTTCCAGGACCCTGATTTAGCCACCTTCCTGCACAAACCCCATCTATCACCTCTAGTCATGGCATCAATAAATCCCAAACCTCTTGAGCTAATAGGAAGTCAAGGGGTAAAATGTGGTGTGTGCTATTTTGAAGGTCTCAGGTTCAGGGATTTTTTTTTATATGCTTTTGTTGAATTTCTATGAAATGGGTAAAAAATTTCCATACACCTAAATTTAATTAACTTTATGGTGCTTTCAAATATACATAACTTGAGCAATGGTTTAGAATATATTGAGAAAGACTAATGCTTTTGTTACAATACCTATCTGACGCGGATGTAGTGGTAACAGCTTCACTAAGCCTGTGAAGGCCCCTTCTTGGGCATTTGACTGACAGGTCAGATATACACACAAAGATATGTGTATATATAACTTCAGTCAGCTTTCCTCTCCCTTTAAATTTTTATTTTTTGATTACTACTTATAGTACACATACATTAGTAGAGTTCAGACTTGTAGCTTTGTCTTCCCCTTGCCCCATTTTTTCTGTAATTGGGAGCCTGAGAGCTCCTCTAAGCTCCCTTCCACGTCCTCACCAGACTATGACAGGATATTGGGAAGTAGTCTATGGAATTTGTAATTCTAAAGCGGATTGTATCCTACAGCCTATGATGGACTCTAAGTCTTTCCTAATCATCTTTTTGAGAAGTGGAACAAATTTTTCCCTCTCTGCCTATGTAAACCCAGCTCATTTACTTTCTTTTCTGGCGAAGACATTGCATTAATGTCTTAGGACATTGGTCACTACAGGCTGAGTGGTTTCATTTTCCATTATCAGAAGATGTTCACTGTAGGGACTTTTTCTTTGGGACTCTCTCTTCCATGCCCCAGGAAGCCCAGAAACTTTCATGGAGAGGCTCATGTAGAAAACATTGAGGTTTCTGGCTGGGTGTCACCTGATGAGTACTTGTCACATGGGACACTGCAGTCATGCCATGGGTACAAGCTAAGAACTCACTTGAACTGTGTTGACTCTCGGTGAGGGCAGCCTGCTAGAGTACTTCTTTAATTCATTGACCCTCAGAGTAAGCACCTACAGAGAGTGAGCATCTAGGACCCTAAGGTTAAGTTCTGACTTTGGATTTGAGCTCTACCCACTGAACTATATAACTCATCAGCTGCATGGAGAATGGTTGGTTTCAGGTTAATCAGTCCTCAAGTTGCTGCTTAGAGCTTCATTCTTGGGAGATCACATCTTGGTGCAAGAAATAAGACACTATCCAGGTAAGAGGTGCAAAGTAGGAGTGAAGCCTGGAGTAGTCACAGAGTTTTGGAAGTGACAGTGGATGCTGAGGGCAGAACCACATGTTGGCTTTTGGAGGGTCTCTGTCAGCCCCAGCTCTGGCTCTTAGCAACTTTTCTGGGTGATCAACTGCTGACCAGAAGGAGTTCAGAAACAGCAAATGGCGCTTGGTGCGTCTGAAGAATGAGAGCATGTCAAGTCCTTGTGTTCAGAGTCTACAATGTTTGATTAGAGAAGACAGATGAGGGCTGCGGACTGAGGCTCAAACCGCCTCAGTGATGTCTGGTTTATATTAGTTATGAAAACTCCCAGGGTTCTGGGCTCTGTTTGTTCCGTGGTCCTTTTCTTTCAGCTGATGGATGTAGAAAGAGGTAGGAGACAGGTACCATCTCAAAGAAGGACCTATTCTTTCTCCCACTATGAATTGGTAAAGTCAACTGAACTGGCTGACAATTTCTGTTTTCCATCAGACATTTATATGTAGGTTGGGAACTTCATTTAAAGAGTCCTTCCTTCCTTCCTTCCTTCCTTCCTTCCTTCCTTCCTTCCTTCCTTCCTTTCTCTCTGTCTTTCTTCTATTGAGACAGGGTTTCTCTGTGTAACAGCCCTGGTTTTCCTGGACTCAATTTATAGACCAGGCTAGCCATGAACTCACAGAGATCTGACTGCCTGTGCCACCCTAGTCCTAGGATTAGAGGAATGTACCACCATGACTGGCTAGAAACTCATTTCTAGGCCTCCTTCCTCCCTATTGTTCATCATTGGCCACCACTAACGAAACAGATGTTCTACATACATAAACATATAAGGAACATTGAATAGACTTAGGAGAATACATACATGTATGTATAGTGTATGTGTGTATATGGGATGACCACTTGGGATTAGGCAACTTACCAGGAGGCTTGTTCCTGGAAAAGACTGAGTCTCCTTCTCTCAACAGTTAGCTAGCTCTTCATATAGGCGTTGGGACTCATGTACTTCCCTCATCTCTGTGGGAAATGCTTCAATTCACATTTAGACAACAGTATTTTTCAGATTTCATGGGTGCAGTTTCCTCCATGATATAAATATAAAAGACACTATCTTGAAGCAGGTGTCCCAGTCCTCTGGTTCTGGCAGTTTTTCTGTTCCCTCTTCCTGCATGTTCTGTGAGTCTTAGGTGTAGGGGTTGCATTGTAGATGTAGCAGTAGGAGTTGGGCACCACAGTAAGTGTTCTTTCCTCTGTGAACAGTTGTACATTTCTATAATGGTTTCTGTTCATACAAAAAGAAGCTTTCTTGATGACAGGTGGGAGCTACACTTATCTGTGGGTTTAGGGGTAAGTATTCAGAATACAGTTAGAGATTATACTGGTTTAGGAAAGGGTTAGTGTAGATTCTCCGCTAAGATTCACTTCTCTAGCCGCATAGTTGAATTCCCTCCTACTGAGTGGAAGGTGGATTGCTCCTAAAATATATGTCGCTATTGCATCCTTGGGGATCTTTGCTATGCTGGTTGTTGTGGTTCATAGGCTCTATAGCTGGGTAGAACTATTGATTTCTTTTCTTTCATAGCAGCTTGAGTGATGTCTTTATGTCTTATGAGAGCTAACACGCATGGAAGAAGCTTCCAGGTCAGTTGGAGCTCTACTCTGCCTAGTCTTGTGTCTAAAGCATGTGAGATCTTCAGCAGTAGCATTTTACTTCCAAGTTCAGGGAGGCAACCATGGGCAATGGCAATATCCTCTATCATTTTAGAATCTTTAATTCACCTGATTGATAACTTTGAAGAGAGGTTTCCTATGCCTGTCATTAAGATTTAAGACTTAGACAGCTGCATGGTGATATTCAGGGAGCAGAGAGGGAATATTGTGGATACAGGGTGCTGTGTCATCTGTCCAGGGACTTGAGACATTTTTGTGCACCATTTGTGTTAGCCAAATAAATGATCAGGATAGATTTCATAGTAACCACCACTCAACAACTCCCTGGCATTCTTGGAATCATGCAGGAGTTTGATTAATATTTCTGCTTTAATAATTTCTTTGGTTCTTTTCCTCTGACAGAAGGAAGAACATTCCCACATGAGGTCACTTTGGAAGCTAATGAAATATTTATGGAAGAAAAGTGTGAAAAAATAATGTGAATGCTTTCACATTCATTTATTTCATACTGCTCCTTAAAAAGAGTCCTCAGCTCCCTGCCCTAAGAGCGACTCAGAGGCTGAACCAGGAATGTAGACCTCTCGAATTCAGTTCCCATGTCACATTCTCACTGGGTGATGTCACAGTAGCATATGGCCCACAGGGGCTGAGAAGACAGATCTGCCCCATGCATTCACCTGTCCCCACCACATGTGGTTCAATAGCTGTTTGGTTGTAGCCTTTGTGGTTGGAGTAGAGGCTCTTTCTCACAGACAGTGACACACTGACTCTTTTTAGGGCTGACCACTGGGGATTGAGTAATCTATTAAGGAAGATTAATAGGGAAGAAGATTAATTCTCTCTTTCTCTTAGTAGCCATTAGTTATCTATTGCTCTTCATCTAGGGTTGGGGCCTTGTGAGATTTCCACCATTCGCCTTGACTTGTCAGCTTGCGTCATTGTATAGTCCTTTTAGGTGATCTTATTGTTGAGACTCTATGGGTGCTTCTCAGTGTCATATGTAGAAAACACTGTCTCATAAGCAGATGTCCTGGTCCTCTGGCCCTTGCAATCTCTCCACCACACCCACACTTCCTCAATGGTCCCTAAGCCTTAGGTGGGTTAGACTGTAGATGCATCGGTTGGGGCTGGGCTCCCTATGGTCACTTGTTTTCCACATTAAAACACCACTGTGGGTTTCTAAGATGGTCTCCATGAGCTACAATAAGAAGCCTTTTTTGAAATGTTAGAATAGGGATGCAGAATGGACTTGGGAACTGTGGTGGTTTTGAACAGTGGCAGTGATAGAGTCTCTTTTAGGTTCAACGGCCTCCCCAGCTATGGGCAGTTGGCTAGGTTACAGTACCTGGCCTGAGTTTCCTATTAAGTGGGTCTTAAGTCTTCATTTCTCTGGAGGTATAATTGCATTGTTTTCTTCTTGGGTACCTCTTGGTGCACTGGTTGTGTGGTTCATAGGATTTGCTGCTGGGTATGGCTATTGACTGATTTTTTTCCTTTGCATAGCACCTTCCAATGCTATGAGAGCCAGTTCTTAGGGAGGAGGCTTCCAGGCCACTTTTGCATCAATTCTATGGGACACTCAATTTTCAACTGTGGCTGTTGTAGCTTCCTTCTCAACAACCAACTTAAAATTTTACTTAATATTTATTTAATAGTTTGCATGTGATCTACACACCTTGTGTATGCTGTGTCTGCAGAAGCTAAAAGAGGGAATCTGTCTAATTCTGGGACAGAATTCTAGAGGGTTGTGAGTCACCCTGAAGGTTCTGGGACTAGAAAGTGGGTCCTTTGCAAGAGCCATCAGGTGTTCTTAACCACTGAGCAATCCCACCACTCAAGCTTTCTTCTTGATAATGGGGGAGGGGTGTTTTGGTCTTTTTATTGTTGTTGTTTATTTTGTTCTTGTTTGTTTGCTTTTTATGAGATCCTGGGGACAGCGTGACTAAGTGACTTTTTCTTGCATATGCAGCAACACCCAGGAAGACCCTGCTCTAAACTTGGTCACCTGAATAACTTCTCTCCTGTACAGGTAACTAAAAAGGCTGCCTTCAACCAGTGTAGTAAAGTATCGTTAGGAATAATTTTATTGACTTCTTTAAAATGCCAGTCATATTTGGTTCTATCCTAGGTCTCTGGACTATTCAGCTTCTGATTCCTGTCCCTCCAGGCAGTGTCAGAGGTGGGCAGAGGTGGGCTTTCTCTTGTAGACTAGGTCTTTTTTTTTTTTTTTTGGTTCTTTTTTTCGGAGCTGGGGACCGAACCCAGGGCCTTGCGCTTCCTAGGTAAGCGCTCTACCACTGAGCTAAATCCCCAGCCCCTTGTAGACTAGGTCTTAAGCTGCACCAGTAATTTGTTGGAAATCTCACAAGTTCTGTACATCTTTACCCTTGCACATCTTGCAGGAAGGACAAATTGTAAGTTGAAGGTGGAGCTTAGACAAATCATCATCAGAGAGGCTAATGAGAACTAATGGTTAGTTGCTAGTCAGCAACTGATGAGAACAAATGCAGAATCTCATAGCCAAACAGTAGGTGGGACTTTAAGAACCCTGCAGAAGATGGGGAGGGAGGATCGAAGGAGCCAACAGGGATTGAGAACCCCACAAGAAAACTCACAGAACCAACTAATCTGGGCTCATAGGGGCTCACAGAGACTAAACTGACAATACAGGAGCCTGTATTCACCTTAGCTAGGTCTTCTGTGTAGGTTCTGGTTGTGTAAGTATGGTGTATAAGTATGGTCTTCTTGTGTAACTCCTAACAGTGGGAGCGGGTGGATGTTTCTGACTCTTTTGGTTGCATTTGGTACTGTTTTCCACATACTGGGTTGCTTTGTCCATTTTAATATGACGTTTTATGCCTAATCTTATTGTAACTTGATATGTAATGTTTGGTTGATATCCCTGAAAGACCTCTGTAGGGGTTGGTTCTGATGCTAAGGACCTGTTCTCCAATTGGTTTTTGACCCATCAATAAAGACACCAGTGACCAATGACTGAGGATGGGATGGGGAGGACTCAGACAGAATCGAGAGACTGTAGCTGTAGGAAATAAAGCCAACCAGCCATGTGATTATTCAGTTTTGAGTTAGCAAAGGCATTTTAAAATTAACTGCTCTGTGTGTGTGTGTGTGTGTGTGTGTGTGTGTGTGTGTGTGTGTTTATCCATGGATTCAAGGTGTATCACATACAACAGGCCTACCCTTTTCTGAAGGGAAAAGGCAGAAGAGTAGATCAAGGTGAGAAGGAAGGACTGGAGAGGAGAGATAGGAAACTGTGGTTGGGGTGTAATATATGAAAGAACAATTAAAGAAACAAAAAGAAAAAGAAAAAGAGAGGCTGCATTCTGAATAAATATGGGGAAAGGAATCAGCTGAAAACCGGCTGGCATCCTCCCCCACACCCTGTGTGTTTTCTGGCCTTTCATGACATGAACTATTTTATTCTGCTACATATTCTGTACCATAATAACCTGATACCACAAGCCTATATAAGACCTTTCTTCTAAAGTTGCCTGTGTAAGGTGCTTTGCTACAGCAATGAAAAATACACATTTAATGATATTTTTTTTCATGCAGTAATCCATGAGTACAATGGCTAAGAGTCTTGAGGACTAGTCATTTTCATGTTGACTCTACTCAAAAGCCCTCCCTCACTCAAGAATATTTGCAATATGGTGATAAACTTGAAATAATCTCATTATGTTCTCAGTCTCAATATAAGATCTCAAGACATACAACATGTTCAATATTAACTCCAGAAGTCAGCAAAGGCAGAGACTAGCTCTGGTTACAGGTCGTCCTCTAGGAGCCATAGTCTTAGGCTAGTACAGAATAGTATAGTATAACTCCTGCACCCTTTACCATTAGTTCATTATCTTAGGTCCAATTAGATGTCTTTATATTCACGGTGGAAGCCATGTCAAGTACCCTGGGTTCCCAGAGCTTGGTCAACTGTTACCTAGAATGCAAGCTCAGCAGCTCCTGGTTTTTGAAGTTTAGGAAAGTATACAGAACTGTGACTTCTTCATTTCAAAATATATTTGTAAGCAACATGATTGAATCCCACAGGAAAGTTTGAAGAATCATATGATTTTAAAAGAAAAAGACATTTGAACCTGGAGAAAATCAAAATGAAACCTCCAAGATTTTGAAACACAGGGAGGCAAATAAAGTTAAGTCCCCACAGCACTGGACAAGCAGGCTCGGAATTAAGTCTTCTGCACAGAGAAGATTAGAGTAAGGTTCATAACCCTGTGAGTTTTTTTCTATTTTGAAAGAAAATCTCAACGTTTAGAGACAGAATGTTGGATACTGAGAAAGCAAGGTTTTCCTACCTGCTGTGGCTGGAATGAAGGTCAACAGCTCTCCCCAGATAGTGTTTTTAGATAATTAATGTCTTATAAAACTGGAGCCATTGTCCTTGTGAAGATATTTCATCATGAAAGTTGGCCATTGAGAGAAAATTGCCATTGCTTCACATGTATAATGTGGCCTTCCCTATGCTAGGTAGTTATTTTGAATGCCCAAGGGACGCCAGGCCATGTGGATGGATTTTTACTGAGGCCTTCATGACAGGCTGATTCTCAGGGACCAGGAAGTCCCATGTTCACTGGCACAATGTTCCCACTGTGCCCAGGTCACCAGCATTCTCTAGACAGTGAACTCCATCATTCTTCACCACTAGCGTCTACCAAGGAGAAGTCCAAATCCAGTTGCTAAATTAAATTGCATTTTCACAAAACAATTCATATTTATCTAAACAGCACAGGGGTAGTTATCTAAAAGCCCACATGCAAAGTGAGTCACACTGCCTCCCAGAATGTGACAAGTGGGTCTTTTGAGGCTCAGGAAAATAAAACAACATTAAAGAAACAAACCCTTTCACTCCAGGCTTCAAATAGAATACAGATATCTTTAAAATTTTTATGAACATAAAAGCTATAAATTAAGAGATCTGGCATATTAATGTTCTGCGTGAGCTAACAGATGATAAAGACATCAATTGTATATTATTTTTACTTAAACAGATGAGAATGAGCTTCAGTTAATTTTGAACCTACCAAAAAATGATGCATAGTTCATACTAGAAACAATGATGGTCCCGGGGCCAGGTTGCTGACATGGTCTGCAGAGTGAAGGGCTGGAGAGATTTAGGCCCCAGCACAACACCCATTTCTTCTGATGCTTCTATACCATGTGGTTTCCTCTCTGATAACCAGACTTGTCAACAGATCTGCTTCCGAAGACTCAAAACCTTTGTACATTGGATGTTTTTTAAACAGCGCTACATCTCTGGATATCAATCCTAGGAATCACCCATTTGTCATTTACCTTTTCCTGTGCCTTGATTAACCTAGCAATGGACAGACCGGCTGGGTGACCATATTCAACCATGGGTGCTCATTTGCACACCTACACATCTGATTAACACCAAAAGCCATCATGATCCTTGGTCATCCATACAATGTTCTAGAGAAAGACCAGGTGAGAAGCAAGGCTCACTCCTCCCTGTCAGCTTCAGCCCTGTCACTTCCAGCAGAGCAGGTGAAGACGGGAGTCTTCCCATAGAAAGAACGCCATGGCACAGCTTCTTTTTCCTCCAGTTCTCGTGTGTGCCTTAGCACACCCTTTGCAGAGATGGCAGCACTTTAGAGGCCTTGAATGTGGCTCGTAGGTTCTTCCTTTGTGTTCCTAGATGCCTTCTCATCTGGAGCCATGGTTTCAGAGTCGTGAGGCATTTCCTCCAAGCTTCCAATGCACGATATTAGTCAGGCATAGAGAAGAAAAAGTCATATTTTCAGAAACATAAATGAAAACTGAGATTATCAACTTAAGTGAAATAAGATAGAAAGACAAACACCATGCACTTCCTCCCTCATGTGGTCTTATTTAAAATCAAGGACACAAAGATAAAAGTTTATAAATAGGGAGAGGAGATGGAGAAGGGAAAGGGGGATAAGCAAGGACAGTGGAGTGAGTGAATTCTCAGAGTGTATTATATACATGGAAGAAGATGTCCTAATGAAACACTTGAACAACCAATGCACTCTGACAATGAAAACACAGTGCCTATGTGCACAGTGGCCTGTCATATGACCTGCCTGCCACCTGCAATGTGATAGACACATGGAAAGGCCTCATGTTGGTCTCCCATGCTCTAACAATCCCAGCCTGCACCCACCTCAGCGATGGGAGTTTGGAGGTGGGGACAGCTGCTTTGCTTTAAGATACCTTCTGTATTCTAATCTTCAGTAATATCCTTGGGTGTTATTTCCTCTCCCTGACTGATATGGAAACAGTAATACCAACTCTGAGTCAAACTCACTTGTCGTTAGTTTTATGGATAATGAAAACATAACTGAAAGGAACCGTCTCTAACACTGTTGTCTATTTGCTACACAAGAACCGAAATAGGGTTCAGAGTTGTTATCGCAAGTGTATCAGGGAAAGCTCAGGGCATCAAGTGACAGAAAACCTGACTTCAACAGAAGGAAGGATGTTCTGGCTTCATTAAGCAAGTGGCTGAGCAAACACTGGGCCCTTGAGGTGTAGGGGATGAGCTGGGTCTGGAGCCCACTGCCCTCGCAGACATTGGGGCATGAAGAATAGTCACTGACAGGAAAAGCTATTGCTTCAGAAGGTCTGCTTCTGTTTTCCTGTCCACCAGTCCAAGGCATTTGGATTTGCAGGGAATGGGGTAAGCCCTGCTGGACCAAAGGTTCGGCGTCCATTATCGATTCTTAATCTCATCTTCCCTGTGCAATTCTGCTTGATTCTCAGGCAGCTCTTTCTGGTGACATCTAGCCTGCTACCAACTCCCTCTGCTCTTTAACTCTCTGCAGCCCATCTGGGAGGTACTGTGTGTGTGTGATGTCATCTAGTCCTAGTCCCTGGAAGCCCTCTGTTGGTCCTGAGTTGTGGGATGAGTCATATTCTGACAGTCTAGCGTCATACCAACACACCTTGGGGAGAGGGAAACAGACTCATTTCTAACCAAAGATCAATTGACCAGCCGTGAGTGTGGGTTTCTGGGGAAGTGGGAACAAACATTGATCTTTAAAACCAATGCAAGCCCCTTTGAGCACAGCAAGCTGTGGTCAGAGAGAGATACATGAGAAAGGCCTTGTGGAGCCCATCATGTCTTCTTCAGCATCAGTGTTAGAGGCATGGATATTTACGCTATCTTTGGACAATGCCTATCCTCTGAGGCTCCAGCTTATGACAGAGATGATGAAGAACAGGCCATTTCAGTTTGGTGTATTGATCAATTCTGGTCATCTACTCAGCCTGCTGGGCAGGTCCTTTCTGGTCTGTCTGTCTTTCCTTCTGACTCTTTTCAGAGGCATTGGACCTGCAGCAAACTAACCACTCTGCCTTTCTATCCTTTGTTCTTCACAGTTCTTTTGTTAGCTGATGGCAGCTGAAGAAAGGGCAGCCATTTTTCTTTAGGGCTGTGCTTCACTGGGTGCCCCTTCCCCCAATACACAGGTAGCACTAATTTAATGCAGTGGAATATGTTATTTTAGAAGAGGAATGGATTTTGGAGAGGGACTGGTTAAAGGAAAGAGTGGTGGGTATGGTCGTAATTCACACTGAATGCGTGTATGAAATCAATATGCAGGTATGAAACTGTCTTAATTTTTAAAAGCAGAAAAGATAATTTTTTTAAGCAGAAATCAAAGACTTTGGAGGGTAAATGGGAATTTGATAATTAAAATTGATCCAAATGAAAAGACGAAGCAGACCCCAAGGTGTTGGTAAAGCCACAGCTCCTATCTTCTTAGGGGTGGGAAGGCATCTTAGCTCCATCAAAGGAGTCTCAGCACATTAGGGGAATCAGTGGGAGGAAATGTACTTCTAACCATTCAGATGGAAAAGCCCACACTCCAGGCCGAAGAAATTCAGAATGTTTCCATGCTAAGGTCAGGAGGCTCCGCAGCCGGACACTGCCTGGGAATCTGTTAAGAGTGGACAGTCAGTGACTTGGTGAGACTTCAGTCAAGCTCCGTGCCTGCCACACCAACATCTCCATTTCTTTCCATGCTGCTGGGCTCCTGGCGATGACCCAGTGCTGCCTTCTGCTGACATCAGCTGAGGATGAATACGTGAATTCTGTAGCAAGTTAGTGTGTAATATCATGTCATTTGTCTGTATGAATGTGGTGTCAAAACTTTGGTGGAGCATGACAGATATTCAGGGTGCATGTGTTCAAGTTGAGAACCCAGTGTGTGTTAAAGGAAATGTGATTGCCACTCTGTATCTTAGATCATTAAGACACCCTAACATTAAGAAAGATATTATTTTATTTCATGTGTGTGGTGTTTGCCTTTATGTATGCCTGGCACCGCACATGTATAGTGCTCATGGAGGCCAGAAGTGGGTGTCAGATGCCCTGGAACTTGGCTTACAGATAGTTTAAGCTGCCATGTGGATGCTGGAACGCAAACCTGGGTCCTCTGGAAGAGAAGCCAGGACTCTTACTCTTAAAATACTCTAAAGGTATCACTTCTATCTATCTATCTATCTATCTATCTATCTATCTATCTATCTATCTATCTATCTATCTATCCATCCATCCATCCATCCATCCATCCATCCATCCATCCATCCATCCATCTATCTATCTATCTATCTATCTATCTATCTATCTATCTATCTATCTATCTATCTATGATCTGTTTATTATCTGCCTATCATCTATCAATCATCTATCTATCATGTGTGTGTTTGTGTGTGTGCATATGTATGTGGCACAGTATGCAGGTAGAGGTCAGGGAGTAATTTTCAGAAGTTGGTTTTCTCTTTCCAGTGTATGGGTCTCAGGGATATGATTTGATCACTAGATTTGTAGTAAGTACTTTGTGACTGAGCCATTTTGCCAGAACCAATACCAGTCTTTGCATTTTAAAGTAAAGTGGGTTCAGTGGTAATGCTACAACTGCTATCTCTTCTTCTGTACAGGATTTTTACAAATCATGCCAACCACTCCAGTGACTGTGTGTGTGTGTGTGTGTGTGTGTGTGTCTGTGCGCGCGCGCATGTGTATGTGTTTGTGTGTGTGTGAGAGATTTTTCTCATTTTATTAATTCTTTAGGAATGTCATACAATATATTTTGTTCATATTTACTTATCCCTATCCTTCTGATTCCTCCTTGACTCACCCCATGTGTCTGCGAGCACTACTTTGTATCTTTTTCTTTTAAACCTCAGCTCCAATTGAGCAATGGCCTCCTACTGGAATATGGTTGATTTTCTAGGTCTACATTCTTAGAGAAAACCGGCTGTTACTCCTCTAGTAACTATTAATTGCCAATACCCCGCCCCATGCCCCATCTAGGCTTGGGGCTCTGTGCCTACCTTCCCTCCGCATGCTGGGATTTTGCATACCTTGAGTTTATGGAGGCTTTGTGAACACTATCATAACTATTGTGAGTTCATACGTGCAATTGCCACCCTGGATCTGGGAAACACTGTTTCTTTGTAGCCATATACTACTTCTTACAAATTTTTCATGCTGTCTTCTGCAATGATCCCCAAGCCTTATGAGGAAGGGTGTGATGCAGATGTGTCAGTTAGGGTTGAGCGTTCTGTAGTCTTATTCTCTGCACTGTGGCCAGCCGTGGGTCTCAGTGTGAGTCACCTTCTACTACAAATAGAAGCCACTCTAATAAGGAACGTGAGACATAGTGATCAGTGGTTATAGTGATATATCACGAGGAGTGGGTTTAATACTGTGTCCGTTTAGTAATACAATAGTAGTAGGTTCTCTCAAGGGCCTGGCATGTCTAGCCTCAGGTTATTGGTTTGATTATGGTGCCAAGTATGAGTTTTACCATGTGGAGTAGGAGTTAAATCTAACCAGAAAGTGATTGTTTACTCATGTGCTATTCATGCTACTATTGCACTGGTGGGCATGACTTTCCAGTCTGATCATTGCGGTGGCTCACAGTGTTCCTAGCTGGGTAAGATGAACTATGACCCCTCACCATCTGGTAGCATGCATGGCAACGTTCAGCACTGCGAAAGCTAGCTATTAAGTTTCCAGGAGAGTACATCAACAAGGCAGTAAACATCTTCTGGCTACAGTTGGAGCTCATTCGACATAAATGGTAAGTGTAGAGAGAACACTCTGTCAGTGTGTTTCTCAGTTGTCTCCTTGAAATCTGGGCACAGGCTTTGAAGTGCTCAGTGATGTGATTTTTATAATGGCCATTTGTTTGTTGATTTGATTCATCTGACAAAAAATATGGTGCTTGATAGTTGATTCCCTACTGAAAGCAAGACCAGGTTGGGGTACACACACCATAAGGCATCGGGTGCCTCTGAGCTGTGCTGTGAGTGAGTTGGGTGCTGTTACACTCAGAGTGAGAATCTGTGATGGCTGTCACATAGCTGAGAAAGTTGTCCGTTGTGTCACATGGGCTCTATCCAGAATCTTTCTTATTCCTCAGTGTTCTTTCTCATCATAACAAATAGAGCTCAGAGGTTTTGGTTCATGAACTTTCCAATGGTCCTTTCATGGTTCATCTGTTAGTACTTAACATGATTTTCATCGCCATATTGGTGCTGTGAAAAGAGCTGGCCCAGACTGTCCTCATCATGCATAGTGTTTTGTGGATTCTTCAGTCATGTTCATATTAAGGCATTTTTCAATACTTTTAATAAACATTTCAATAAGATGATAGGATATGGTTCAATCACTAGTTATATGATGTGAATTACATAACAAAATTATATTATTAAAAATGGTCTAGAACACATAGGTTCAGCTCTCCTCAGATCACAGTTTAAGAAGAAGAGAGATGGTGGTGGAGGGACTTTGAGTTTTACTTTCTGCCAGCTGTTATTGGTCCTACTTACAGAGATCTAGAAACTTCAATGATTACCTGACATCAAACAATTTTCAGTGACAATTTGGGTAATATGTCATTTTTCCTGTGAGTGCTTTTTATTTAACACTATTTAATTTTATTTATTTTTAAATTTAAATTTTTAAATTTTTAAAATTTTATGTTCATTGGTGTTTTGCCTGCATATATGTCTATGTGAAGCTGTCAGAAGTCCTGGAACTGCAGTTATAGGTAGGTAAGCAGCCATTAGGGTGTTAGAAATTGAACCCCGGTCCTCTGGAAGAGTACCCAGTGCTCTTAACTGCCTAGCCACCTCTTCAGCCCCTATCCATGTGCTGGTCAAGACTGCCGGAAGTTGCTTATGTTGGAATGGATGGATCTGGTGTCCTTTTTCCTCTGTGCTCATTATTTTCTTGGATGGCATAGAGATAAGATGGATTTATTTTTCAAGTCTATGTTTGCTTATACGAAGAATCTCTAAATTTTTTATAGGGCTTAACTTAATACTTAGTAGAATACCCCTCCCTTCTCCTTAAAGATGCAGAATCTCCATCTGTTCTCAGCAGGAACATCAACTCACCATGAATACAAAGTGAGATGTGCTATAACCTATGACATAAGAAGACATAGATAGAACCTGCTACAAAAACTGGAAAGAGAAGTGGATGGTAGCAATGATGTCATGTGCCTGAGAAGATCAAAGGAATGCTATCAAGAAATTAACCATGAACTTTGTGTAACAAATTAGTAAAGTTATAGACCTATATAATGTATAGTATCCCTTCCAACCCAGATATATATGACTTAATTACAATTTATAGTCTCTCTCTCTCTCTCTCTCTCTCTCTCTCTCTCTCTCTGTTTTCCTCAATCACTTTCTACCTTTATTTTGTGACAAGGTCTCCCTCACTGAACCTGGAGCTTGCTGGGTGGCCAACAAACTAATTAGATCCTGCCATCTCTGCTTTTTCAATGCTACAATTGTGAACCACACCTCTGAACCCTGGTTTTTACATGGGTGTTGGGGATCATCTCATGCTTACCACAGCAAACACTTTGCTGACTGAACCATCTATCCAACCCCTTATAAAAGAAGCTTTGGTTGGGTACCATGGAGTACATGTTTGCTAAGCACTTCATTTGTTCTGTGCTGTTTTCTTCTTGCAATACTGACCAGGGTCGTCTGAGTATTGTCCTTCCATCCAATTAATGCCACACACTATCCATGCAGAACATGTAAGTCACAAAATACTGATTTGTTATGATAGTTTTATCTTTAAATGGACACATGTGATTAACTTGTTGTCTGTTCTGGAACTCACAGGATCATAGAAAAGACTGTATAAAGAAGAGAAAGAAACTTGTGAACTGAGACAGAGAGCTGGTTGAATGATTTAAGTAAGGCTTTATGGAGTTATAGAGATTAGAGGGAAAGGCAACTGGGCCAGCTGTAGAACTTCCAAGACCAGGTAAACTAAGACGGTGTGACAGGTGGCCTGAGTGACATGAGGGTCCTGGTGACCTTTCTGGGTGAGTGTAGTCAAGTGATGGGCAGAGAAGAACCACAGGACAGAAGGGATCTGATGAGGATCAAATGCTGGGCAGTGAATGAGTGCGAAGGCTGGGCAGATGTGGGCTCACTGAAGGGCGTATTTAGTGTAGGAGGACATTCAAAGACAGAAAGTAGTAGAGGAAAGAAAGTAATGTGCTGTAAGGTCTGACATGAGTGAACATGGGAAGGACACTTAGAGTGTTTAATGACCAATACAGACACTCACATTTGTTACAGAAATCACAGAAAAACAGAAAGCAATAGACCCCCAAACAACCAGAATTAATCATTCAATGAATTTTTTATTTTAATAACTTACTGGTTCCACTCTGCCTTGTTTAGTACAGTTCTGCATTTGGTTTTAATATAGAGTAGGGAATGTACTCTTCATTAATCTTGTAGTGTCTTCTTAATTATTTGTGTTTATGTATTTTTCAGAGGAACTCTGAGCCCCTTCTGCAGTGTTATAAAACATATTGTTGAGATTTTGACCCAGTTTGAAGACATCAGTAAGTTTCTTCTCTGCCATCATTTGCCTGCCACCAGTTCACCAGTTTTCAAACTTTTGTGTTATTTTTATTTTTGTCTTAGTGGTTTTTCCCCTACAAAGATTTTCCCCATCACTTGCTAAGCTAGTCTTGGAGGTTTTTTTTTTTTTTTTTTTTTTTGCTGTGGTGGAATGTTTTCGCTTTGCTGAATATTGGGACGTGGTTTTTAACTGTGTTTTTAACCACTAACAGTTAAGGGACGTCAAGGGGTTTCGCCAAAGGATCACTCACATCCTGAAAGCTATGCGAAGTTGGAAGACAGCATTCATTTGTGTGATCCTCCTAATCTTTGCTGCTGGTGACTGGCTTGATGTTCTGTGTGTCTGTCTGCACCTGCACTCCATATAACATAAAGGTGGGCAATTGTCTTCACATAGCTCAAATGCCTTTTCTGCACTTGTCTTTAGTCAAAACTTATATATGGTCCACATGCCTCCTCGGATCTTCCTCAAATGAATTCCTCAGGCTTTCATCCTGCAGATTTTGAAGTTACTGCTCTATGCACTGTAAATGCCCTTTCTGCCTTTGCTACAGAGCACATGCTTTGCTTCTGGCAAACGTTCATTTTTTTTTTTTTAACCACATGCTTCTGGAGAACATATCGTGATGGGTAGCAAAAGTGAATGAAACCAGCAATGGGTTTCTTTGTCTTCTTTTGGTGTGAAAGCAGACATTTCAGCACTGTAAAGAGTAAGACACAATACAGTCAATGCCTTTCTGGGAGGTACATAGGAATCTTCAGCTCACTCCAACTCTGGCCTGGGTCCTCGCTTTTCTGCTGCTGTGGTGGTGCCAATCCTGCCATTGCTGACCTTGGGGGTGTGTGGTTCATGAAGGCAAACACAGTAGAATCAGCGCATGTCCATGGCTCTCCACAGTCACTTCCAAAGAACGGGATCCCTGACAGACATCCATTCAAAACAAGCAAAACAAACTACAAGGAGTTTTTTTTTTTTAATGCATTTACTTTTATTTCCCAGTGAATAATTCAAGGCCTCTCATGTCCCAAAGCATCATCTAACATTAAGATATAATGTCAGAGAACTTGGAAGTCAGCTGTGGTGGAGTTGCTGTGCATGCTCTGGAATGTTGAAGTCCAAGGCCAGCGCCTGAGACATGATTCTGGTGATGGGGTGGAACAGTGGAGCATGCTGGGTCTAGATCTGACCACAGCGCAGCCTTGAAGAAGTGCATGCTTGCACAATAGTGCAATAGAGGGACAATAGTGAGGGACAGGCTGTGTAGCATGAAGGGATTATGGACACCGAGGCCCATGTTGTCGGCCATAAGTCACTTATTTGGCCCCTCAGAAGGAGCTCAGGCATTATTGTCACCCACATCTGTTGTGCAGTGACAGCTACGTGCTGTGCACTGTCAAAATCATGGCCTGTGGGACAGGTTCCTCCAAAGGGAATCAGGTGTTCCTAAGTCCTGCAAAACCCCTCTGGGACTATATTATAGTTTAAGTTTTTTCTCTTGTTAATGAAATAGAAAACAGTCATTCTCACAAACTAGATAGTATCAGATATTGAGTTCCATATAATGAATGATTATTTTGATTGCAAACTTAAAAAGATAAATCATTTTTAAAATAATTTTTATTTAATTGGTTAATTATAAGTTAATTATTAACTTAATTATAAGTTAGCTTTGAAATAATGTCATGTTAAGCAGTCCCGGCTAACCTAATAATTATGAGATTGCCCAGACTGGCTTTGAATTCATGTCAATCCTCCTGCCTCGGCTTCTTCCAAGCTCAGTATATACGTTCCTATCCCACTCACCTCACGTCAATGCCTTGGCAAGTTGGTGTTTTTACTGGACAAGCAGAATCGCTGATGATTAGCCAAAGCAGACCCTGCAGCCTTACAATATCAGTTTCTGAAAACTGTAGTGCAGATTTTTAGAGATACGCTCTAATTAAAAAAATAACATTACTTTATTGTAATGAATTTATAAACACAAATAGTTCACACAATGGAGGTAGCAGCCACTCAAACAAACACCCCCCATCCCCCAACTCTCTGCTTCTCAGTGAACGTTCATGCTGTGAGAATGGCTTGGAGCCTCACTTAAGGACTTACCCTTTCACAGTCAACTGCATTTTATGTATTTATGCACCATAATAATAAAAAACAGAGTTGGAGCCAGAAAAGCAGTTAGCTTTACTCATGGCTCACATGTGCTTCTTTTGCGTTGGGCTGTTATACAAATGAACACACAGCCTCTGATACAGATGTAAGCACTAGAGAACCGGTCTGTAGGCAGCCAGTGTAAACATCATGTTAATCTCCCTCAAAATGCCAAGCATCCCTTTCCCATTGGCTTTTTACTCCCCATTGCCTTTGCAAAATATACGGTGGCTGGAACAGAGCAAACCTTCATTCCATCTACAGGCCACTTTTCTGAGGAAGGGTAATCCAAAAGGGCAGGGTTTGAGAATCTTTGCTTAGTGAATTGTGCTCGCTCTGCAGTCAGTGTGAATGGAGCTGCTCAGCCACATCTGGTAGTGTGGCCTCCCATCCTTCCAGGGGCCTCATTATCACTCCCCTCCAAAAGAAATGTAAACTTGATGATGCTCAGAGACTCAGGTCCAAAGGAGGCCAATATGGAGAGCTGGGATTCGACCGCTGATCGAGCCCAGCTCCCGTAAAGTACTCTCATTGAAAGATCCCCGAAGAGAGACCCTTACTCAAGTCTTGGGAAATTGCGGACCCCAGACACAGAGAGACCATTTTGGATGTAATATGCAAAGGTGAGGTTTATTACGGAGATCTATTACGGAGATCTTCGGGCCGACACGTATCCCACGCAGGAGACAGAGGTGTCGACCCTGAGTGGCTGGGAGAAGGGCTTTTTAAAGGAAGAAGTCACAAGCTCCAGGAGATGGGGGATGTCAAAAGGAAATACCAAAAATGTCACAAGGAGGACCTCCCAGAGTCACAGGACAGTCCTCACTTCTCCAGTGTTTTATGGTCAGCTAGTTCCTGGAGCAGGGCTGTTACTAAAACCGGAGGAAGGTCAGGTCGTCCTCATTGTTCCCAAAGCGGGCCTCTTCTTTGTCCTTTTGGGGTAAATGTTTGTTAGAGTTGATGAAGCTCCTGCACCTGATAAACATCTGGATAGGCTTTGCTGCGGCTCCCCAGAACTCTGTCTGTAGGACACAATGACTAGAGCAGTATACAATAACGACTTAGACAAACATCACAGGGGTAGGGCCCATTACTTGTTTACTCACGTCTGGAGGGCCGGTGAATGAGTCAGTACCAGATGCCCTGGAATTTTTAATTTCTTATCTGCCTTAAGACGCCATCTCTCATTATCATTCTTCACCAGCGACCCAGCAATGTCAGTGCTAACATCTGAGGCCTCACTTCACAGACACAGGAGTCAAGTCCCTCTGTGGGCAAGAGACAAGCCTCAGGGTATCAGGCACTTGCTTGCTGCTGTGAGAAAATATCTGACCAGAACAATTTACAGAAGAAAGGGTTAATTTTGGCTCACAGTTCGGAGGTGCTGCCAGTCCACCGCATGGGAAGTTACAGTCGGTGTTGGGAGCTGCTGACATTGCATCCCCACTCAGGAATCGGGGGAGGGGGCACGCTGGGTCTCAGTTTTCTCTTCCTCCTTCTTCAGCCAGGTCTCCAGCACATGGAATGATTCAGTCTATATTTAGGGTGGATCTTCCCATCTCAATTAATTAGCCCAATCTAGAAACTCCCTTTCAGGCATTTCCAGAGATTTGTCTGCTCTGAGATTCTAGATTCTATCCCACTGACAATATCCACCATCATGAATGTGAAGGCTAAGTGTCTAGGGTTTGGGCTTCTTTTGGGGATTCTGAGATGAATCCCGTGTGTTAGCCCAGTGACCATGTTGGGATGGCACAGTAGCCCTTAACCTTCTTCATTGTTTGATAGTGGGTGACGTCTCAACTCTGATTATGGGATAACCTGGTTAACCTTGTTAACAAGTTAGTTTTCATCTTTGTTGGCTACGTTCACTGCAGTGAAAGTGGGAGACAATTTTATAAAGGCTTGAATGGCGAGTTCTTCCATTCCAGTGTATTGTTAAAATCCATACTTGTTCTCCTTTGTTTGAAGAATGTCATAAAGCAGGGAACTGGCAGGAAGCCTGGGGCAAGCCTGTGGGCAGAAGGCAGTGTGGGAGGACAGGGCGGGGAGGCAGAGTTGGCCTGAGGCTGAAGCACGGCTCTTAGCACATAAGTACTTAGGACTTCAGTTTTCCTCCACCAACTGTGAATCAGAAAAGGTGCTAAAATTCACAAGGGGCTTCCCATTACATTTTTGCTTTGTTAATTCCCCCATGAACCTGCTGATACCCAGATGAAATTGCTCACCACAACCAGACTGATTGAGCCTGAAAAGCCCTGGGCAAGTGGAATTTATGTGGTGCCTGTCTGGGAGTCTCAAGGACTTCCCAAGCCTTCACCACACCTCATGACTTACTCTCCTCGCAGAGCGTACACTCCTGGAAGGACATCTGGAAAGCCTTCAAGACTGTGTTAACTCAGAGAGATTCTCCTGAGAGGGCAGTTGCCCAGCAACAACACCCCTACCAAGCTGAGGCCAACTCCTGTGGTGCACACTTGGTTTGTTTCTAAGCAGCTTGCCTGAACTCCCCCTTGAGGATAAAAACTTCATTGGTCCACCCTGAGTGTCCCTCCCTGTGTTCAGCACAGCTGTATGCATCACGGGTTATGACCCCACTTCCTTTTTACCATAGTTTCTGTATTTAAAGAGATTTTTATCCCTTGTCCCCTCTTTTCTTTAGTCCTTTGATTTATTCTTCTTCCATACACTACATCCTGAGCACAGCCTCCCTTCCTTCCACTCTGCCCAGTCCCTCCACCTCTACTCTCTCCCAGATCCACTCCTGTTTTCCTTCAGAAAAGAACAGGCAAGATGTGCTAAGACTAGGCAAAACCGTCATATCAGGGCTGGACCAGGTAACTCCCTAGGAGGAAAACAGTCCCAAGAGCAGGTGAAAAGAGTCAGAGGTACTCCCACGTTCCCTGTTAGGAGCCTCACAACACCCCTAGCTGAACAACCACAATGTATATTCAGAGGACATAGTGCAGACCCTTGCAGACTCTGTGATTGCCACTTCAGTGTCTGCCCCTATGAGCTCTGCGTGGTTAATTTTGTGGACTGCGTTCTGCCGGTGTCTTCCATCTATCTGGCTGTTATAATCCTTTCTCTCTCCTTGTCTCTTTCATCTGATACTATCTTCTTACCCATCCTTCAGTGCGCACTTGGCCATTACCATGAGTTCAGTCAGCATCTAGTTTTCTATTTGTGCTTCAGTTCTCAAACCTGTGGCTCATGACCCCTTTGACGGTTAATGACCGACCCCCTAGAGATTACCTGAGACCATCAGAAAACACAGATATTTACATAAACATTTATAGAAGTTTCAGAATTACAGTTGTGAAGTAGTAATGAAAATAATTTTATGATTGGGGGTCACCACAACATGATGAACTGTACTAAACAGTTGTTGTATTAGGAGGGTTGAGAATCAACACCCAAGACTCTTGATAATATCCTCTCCCTAGGCTTTGGCTGCTATAAAAACATCTCTGCTAAAATGGCTTGATATCATCAGAGGACTTGTCAGAAGCGAAGGCTTCTGGGCTGTCTCAGACCTACTGCATGGCTTTTCAGAGAGGCGCTAACCACGCTGTAGTAGATGTAACATGATAAATTCATCAAGAAACTCATAATATTCATCTTTAGGCAATTAAGTCTTCGGTAATATTTACAGATACATTCAGTCAAAAGACAATTTTCTATTAGTCTTTCCTCAATAACCAATGTCTTCGTTTTTCCACTTTTCTTTTTACTTAGAGCACAACATTTCACATGTCCTATGGTGAAGGCAGAGGTCAGACAGGGTAGGCACTGTTGCTCACCCAATATGGAACCTGTAACTGCTGCATCTGACATTTGAACTCAAACCCTCGGTGACTTCTCTGAATTTTTGACTGTACTGATTATGGCCAAATGGGCCTGAATTCTGGAATGCAGGTGATGTCATACTTCTACAGTTTTTTAAATGTGTTTTAGTCAACTTGAGACATAGTTTACAAGAAGCAAACCCTGGGGAAAAATCAATGAGAAAAGCAGTCTATTGATTGTAAGGATGGATAAAAGGGCCATGGTTATTGAGCCCGCATACAAATGTGTATTCAGGGAAGGTTTCCACCCTGTCTCCAAATCACCCCATTGATGCTTCTGTAGACTTCTGAACCAAGTCTTGATGTCCTCCGGTTCTGCTCAAATTTCCCTGGGAATTTTTTGAAATGGGTTCACAGACCTGAAAGGATATAACTCCTGTTTGACACAGGCTAAGGAACATCTGTGGTATCCTAGAAATGACAATAGTCTCTTTTTATCTGGCTGTTCTAAACCAATGTCTGTTCAGGGCTGCGCTACATCAGAAGTGTGCGCTCCAGCACTGGAACCCTTAGCTGTGTGTGTGCTAATTTGCAGCTCAAGTAATTGAAATACAAATAGTTTCTCGGCTGCATTAGCAGAGAAACTAATCCATAGGCTGCAATAGGCCCTTCAGTAGTCTGCTCCATTAGAGCAGTCCCCTCATGTCGGAAGCTTCATCAGAAAAGCACCAGGCTAGACGTTTGCATCATCTTCAGGAAGGCCCAAGCCTCGAGATTCAATGTGCCTTGTCCAGCCTTTCCAGAAAGACAATGGCAGCTTCACTGACAGTGGACAAATGTGTCTCTGCTCCTCCTCGGGGCTCCTGGGTGTCCTCAGTCTGCACATTTCTTTACCAGGGTGGCTCCTAGGCACTTACTTAAGTCACACACCTTGCTTAGACTCTGTCCATTCTGGCCCCTCGGAGCTCACCTGTGCTGAAGCTCCACGGGGCTGTACCCTTGGTCCTGTCTCCCACCTTCACTCAGCTTTGCCTTCCTGCTATTTAGTCATTAGTCACACACGTCTCCCTCTGCTGGGTTAGGTACAACCCCACATCGTGTGAGCCCTAGCCACTAGCTTCAAAGTACAAGGGCTGTCACTTCTTATTATCCACAGCAGATGCTTCCAGCAAAGAAGTGAAGCTGAGAAGCTTTAGCCTGGAGCAAGAGTCGGCAGGATTATCAGGGTTTCTGGCCGGAACTGCTGATGGCTCATGATGTGCTCTGAGCACAGAGGCTCAACCTGAGCCACTGTTTTCCTCCATGTGTTTGAGATGTCAGCTCTCCATGCAGCCATGAACCTGAACCTGGGTTCTGCACACATACACACACACACACACACAGACACACACACACAGACACACACACAGACACACACACACACAGACACACACACAGACAGACACAGACACACACACAGACACACACACAGACCCACACACACACAGACACAGACACACATACACACACAGACACACACACATACACACACACAGACACACACACAGAGAGAAAGAGAGAGAGAGAGAGAGAGAGAGAGAGAGAGAGAGAGAGAGAGAGAGAGAGAGAAGTTCTGGGTTTGTATAGCATCTCAGGCCTGGTACCCTTCCTCCTTTCATCAGAGATAGACTTCTTTGGGATATGGGTAGTTAAGGAGGCATTTGTCACTTTGGGGACATAAGGACCCCATGCATCCTGCTTTGGACATTTGTTGAGTTGCCTTCACATCCAATGATCATTTATTTAGTGTCTGTAGGTTTCTGGCCCATATGTCATAAAGATAACCAAATAACATGTAAAAACACATTAAATCGTTTTAACCCAGTGACAGAAAGGCTCTTTATGATAATCTATGTAATTATATGTTTTTAATACTCTGAACTCTTTTTATACAATGAATGAATAAGGTGGACTTTAAACATAAAATGTGGATTAACCAATCCAGAATGAGTCAAAGTTGAGCAAATGCTCTTCCTGTAGGACTTTCCATTTTTACACTGCACCTTCGGGTGCCTTTCCTTCCTGCACATTGCGGCTGCCTTCATCATCTCCTAATGTGATATTCTTCCAAGGCATTCATATTTTTTCTCCCTCCCTCTCTTCCTCTCACTTCCTTTCTTCTCTCCCTTTCCTTCCTCTTCTTGCTCCGTCTGGGCCTGGCTTCTGGAAGGTGGCAAATTGCACAGTCTCTACGCCTTTGGAGTCTATATTTCTTCCCACAAATTCACTCTGCCAGCGTTCATGACTCTCACCTACACTTCCAGATAGAAACATTCAGACAAATGTCTGAGGGAAGCAGGGCATCCTGTCGTGTGGTACTCAGCTCCAGGACCCACCTGACCACCCAGCCTCTGTGTCAGTGCTCTCCCTCTGTCTGTCTCCTTGGGAATTCTGCCTCATGTTGCCTCCCCACAGCCTCACTGTCTAGACTGCAAGCTTGACCTTGCCTCCCCCACTCCACTGAGACCACACCCTTCCCTGGCTCTCTGGATCACACCAACCCCCAGATCCGGTGGCCTTTCCCCAGCAGTATGCTGGTCCCTCAATGCTTTTACACAGTGGGTGGTTACGGTAACATCCTCTTCCTGATGATGATTCTAGATTCTCCTTGTGACTCTTGTCTGCTGTTCCTTCTGTCTTCTATTCTGTCTGTATAGCTGAACCTCTCTAAGACAATTTCCTTTCCTCAGTCCTTACCCAGGAGCAACTGAAGCTGCACAGGTGACTTTTGCATGGCCTTCCAGCCTGAGTTCCATCCTTTGCTCTGGTCCATCCCTAGGGCAGGACAGGAATTCTGCCAATTTCAGCTTTAACATGCTGAAATGGAGCGGTAGGCCTTTTCAAAGATGCCTCTGCTGTTAACACTTTTCTGGGTCTTTTCAGACTAAACTTTGTTACATTTGCCTCTCTTGCCTGCTTGTTTCCCATCAGGAAGCCTTACCACTGCATCTCTCACTCAGCTGAGACCACACCCTTCCCTGGCTCTCTGGATCACACCAACCCCCAGATCCGGTGGCCTTTCCCCAAGCCTTATGCTGGTCCCCCAAAGCTTTTACACAATGGGTGGTGCCTTTTTCCTCCTCTCCGTCTATTTCCAGTACAGGTCCTAGAGACTGCAGCCCTCATGATAGATGCCAATGGCCCTTAAGTCGATGCTTTCTAAAGACATTATCCAAGACTAAACTGTTGAGCACGTCCCTGCTGTCCATATAAGGATCAACGCCCCCCCCCCAATGATGTGGTGCCGCAGGGTCTCCACAGTGCACACCAGCCTCACCCTAGACCCTTCCCCCTCGAACACATCAACCTCTAAAATGCGCTAGATTTTTCTAAGTGTTGAGCTCCCCTTTCCTGTTTAATTTGAATTTCATTTCCTCTTCTGTTTTCTTCTAGATGAATCCTTCCCATGTCTGAAGTCTACCTTCATTCCTTCTCCCCTCTCAGGATACATATTCCCCTAAATCCCATGCCATGGGATAGTCTTTTATTTCTTCCCTATTCTCCATTCAGCACCAATTACTTGATTTTGAAGGAAACCTGGACTGGAGTTTTAAGTCCTTGGACTCAGAGTGAAGATTTATGGTTTTGTGCTTGTCCTTGGGCAAATCAAATATATGAGCCAGTGAGAATTTACTGACAGTGTTGAGCAGAACCAAACAAATCAAATGTACCAGACAATAAAACAACTGATGAATTTTCACTTCATCTAAAATATAGCTATAAAATCATTAATAGGGTGGGGTGGTAAAGGTTTAATACTGCTAGCTCTAACTCTGGTTTATTCTTTAAGACACATAACTCTTTGGAATGTGATCAGATATAAGAATAATGGCAAGGCCAGGTTGTGTTAAGTGAACTAGGTTAACATGACTCTTGTAGGTCGGCTTAACTCCATAAACTTATTCCCACATGCTTTTGCTTTCCTCAAGAAAACTAACAATTGAACTCTTAAAAATTATTTTACTAATTCTAAATGAATGTAGTTAAATGATAAATGTCTTATTTCCACTTCCTCTTCCTGTGAAGAAGTCACTTCTTCATGGGCGCCACCTGAAGAGGTGGCTGGACTCTGACATAGAGTGCTGTTTCTCCCATGCCAGGCCTTACTGGATTAGGTTTGAGGTAGCGTTTGCATGAATGCTGTAAAAACTATTGCATGAATAATGGGAACATTGTCTTCTTTCCTGTTATGCCATCAGCTTGAGCCACTTGTCCTCTTTCACAAAAATTTCATATTGATCATGCTGTCATTCAACTACCAATTCCTATAAGTTAGATGGAGAATGTGGGACACTCCATTAAAAATCACAGATGACTTCTCTCTGGAAACTTTAGTATGTAAGAAGAAAAAAATTCTAGCCAGAATACTACAGATGCATTTTTATTTTTAAAAGCCCACTCTTTTCCTTGCCTGAAACCAACTGGCTTGCATTGTTGAGTTCTGCCCAGGTGCAGACACACTTTGTCTCCTCCTGTTGGAAATTTTGTGACATTAAGACTATATCACATTGTAATAGCCCCAGTCAAGAACTACTTTTAGAGAAATGGAGCCCATCAAACTTAGCCTACTTTTAACGTTTTATTTATTCACTCCAGATATTTTTACTGTAGTGTGTTCATTGCGCATAATGATGTGTTTCATGAAGACATTTTTCCTTCATGGGATCATGGACTTTGTTCATATTCTTTCTGCCCTCCTCCCTTTTCGCTTCTTTACTTACCTTCTCTCTCCTCCCCTCTCCCTCTTCCCCTCCCCTCTCCTTCCTCCCCTCTCCCTCTTCCCCTCTCCTCTCCCTCTTCCCCTCCCCTCTTCCTCCTCCTTCCTCCCTCCTCCCCTCCTCTTCTCCTTCCTCCCTTCTCCCTCCTCTCTTCACTCTCCCCTTTCTCCCTCTTCCCTTCTTCTTACCTCTTCCCCTCCCCTCTCCCTACTCCTCTCCTTTCTCTCCTTTTCCCCTCCTCCTTCCTCCACCTTTCCTTCTTCCTCCTCCCCTCTTCTCTTCCTTTCTCCTTCCTCCCTTCTCCCTCCTCTCTTCTCTCTCCTCCCTTCTCTCCTTCCCTCTCTCTCTTCCCCATCCCTCTTCCTCTCCCCTCTTCCTTCTCCTTTCATTCCTCTCCCTCCTCCCTCCTCTTTCCTTCTCTATCCCTCTCTCCTCTCTCTCCCTCCTCTGCTCCCCATCCTCTCCCAAACCTCTTTATTATTCAAGTCTTGGTTTGCTTACCCGTCGCATATGCAAGTGATCTTGTATATATCCATAATTATCTTTTATGAGTTTCTGTGAGACAATGCATATTTATTCTGCTGAAATTTGTTAGACCCTTTGTTTTCTGTAAGAAACAAAAACCCAGGACAGTGAAAACTATCCTCAACAATAAAAGAACTTCTGGGGGAATCACCATCCCTGACCTCAAGCTGTATTACAGAGCAATAGTGAAAAAAACTGCATGGTATTGGTACAGAGACAGGCAGGTAGACCAATGGAATAGAATTGAAGACCCAGAAATGAGCCCACACACATATGGTCACTTGATCTTTGACAAAGGAGCTAAAACCATCCAGGGGGGAAAAAGACAGTACTGTCAACAAATGGTGCTGGTTCAATTGGAGGTCAGCATGTAGAAGAATGAAAATTGACCCATTCTTATCTCCTTGTATGAAACTCAAGTCCAAGTAGATCAAGGACCTCCACATAAAGCCAGATACACTGAAACTAATAGAAGAGAAAGTGGGGAAGAGCTTCAAATGCATAGACATGGGAAAATTTCCTGAACAGGACACCAATAAGATCAAGAATTGACAAATGGGACCTCATAAAATTGTGAAGCATCTGTAAGGCAGAGGACACTATAAATAGGACAAAATGGCAACCAACAGGTTGGAAAAAGATCTTTATCAATCCTACATCCAATAGAGGGCTAATATCTAATATATACAAAGTAATCAAGAAGTTACTCTCCAGAGAATCAAATAACCCTATTAAAAATGGGGTACAGAGCTAAACAAAAAATTCTCAGCTGAGGAATACTGAATGACTAAGAAGCACCTAAAGAAATGTTCAACATCCTTAGTCATCAAGGAAATGCAAATCAAAACAGCCCTAAGATTCTACCTTATACCATTCAGAATGGCTAAGATCAAAAACTCAGGTGACGGCAGATGCTGGCAAGGATGTGGAGAAAGAGGAACACTCCTCTATTGTTGGTGGGACTGCAAGCTGTTACAACTACCCTGGAAATCAGTATGGAGATTCCTCAGAAAATCGGACATAGTTCTACCTGAGGACCCAGCTATACCACTTCTGGGCATATACCCAAAAGATACTACAACATACAACAAGGACACATTCTCTACTATGTTCACAGCAGCCTTATTCATAATAGCCAGAAGCTGGAAAGAACCCAGATGCCCTTTAACAGAGGAATGGGTACAGAAAATGTGCTACATCTACACAATGGAATACTACTCAGCTATTAAAAACAATGACTTCATGAGATTCATAGACAAATGGATGGAAGTAGAAAATAGCATCCTGAGGTAACCCAGTCACAAAAAGAACACACATGGTATGTACTCACCGGTAAGTGGATATTAGCCCAAAACTTGGAATACCCAAGAAACAATTCACAGACCATATGAAGGAAGACCGAAATGTGGATGCTTCAGTCCTTCTTAGAAGGGAAAAAACAAAAACAAAATTCTAGCAGGAGGAAATACAGGGACAAAGAGTGGATCAGGAACTGAAGAAAAGATCATCCATAGATTGCCCCACCTGGGGTTCTATCCCACATGCAGCCACCAAACTCAGTTACTGTTACTGATGCCAAGAAGTGCATGCTGACAGGAGCCTGATATGGATGTCTCCTGAGAGGCTCTGCCAGAGCCTTACTGATACAGAATAGGATGCTTGCAGCTAACCATCGGACTTAGCATGCGGACCACAATGAATGAGTTAGAGAAAGGACTGAAGGAACCGAAGGGGATTGCAACCCCATAGGAAGAACAACAATATCAATTAACATGTCTGGTTAGACCCCCCCCCCCCCCACACACACACAGCTCCCAGGGACTAAACCACCAACCAATGAGTACACCTGGAGGGACCCATGCCTCCAGCTGTGTATATAGCAGAGGATGGCCTTGTCGGGCATAAATGGGAGGAGAGGTTCTTGGTCCTGTAAAGGCACGATGTCCCAGTGTAGAAAATGTTAGGGAATTGTGGGAGTGGCTGGGTGGAGGTGGGAGCATCTTCATAGAATCAGGGGAGGAGGGGTGGATTGGAAAGGGGGAAAGCGGATAACATTTGAAATGTAAATACGTAAAATATCCAATAAAATTAAATAAAAAATTAAAAATGAAAAAATAAAAAATTATTCCTATAAAATTTAGCTTTTATTCCAGTAGTGTAGTTCAGGAGGTAATAATAAAATCTGTGCAAACCTGTTATCCAACTCTGATTTTTTTTTCTGACATGATTAACAACTCTAACACGGTCAAGAGCACTGTTAAAATAAATATTTCAAAGTTCATGTTTTCATTCTTTTTTTTTTTTTTTTGGTTCTTTTTTTTCGGAGCTGGGGACCGAACCCAGGGCCTTGCGCTTCCTAGGTAAGCGCTCTATCATGTTTTCATTCTTACACACATTTTATTTTTGTGACTCAAAGAGAATTAAAAGAATCCCACCAAAAGGGATCTACAGATTCAATGCAATCCACACCAAGAACCAACACAATTCCTTGTAGAAATTGAAAAAGAAATTAAACTTCATATGGAAACAAACAAACAAACAAACAAACAAAAACCCCGTGATAATTAAAATGATTTTGAACAACAAAAAAAGAACTTCAGAGGGTATCACCATCTCATATTTCAAATAGTACCATAGTGATAACAACTACAGAATACTGGCAAAAGTACCCCAGGAACCTTGATCAATGGACATACGTCCACAAATTCATGGACTCTTGAGTTTTTCCAAAAAAGGCAAAACAATGAATACTGGAGATAAGATAGTAACATGAACATATGGATCTGGTCAAATTGGATGGCTGCATATGATAATAGATCCATATTTACCCTTCTACCCAAAACTCAGCTCCAAATGCATCACAGACCTCTCCATAAGTCCAGATGCCCAGAAGCTGATAAAAGCATGCAATGGGCTGGACTCATTGGCACAAGAAAAGACTTTCTGAATAGCATCCTGATAGTGCAGGCTTTTAAAGCAACAATTAATAAACCTCATGAAGCTATAAAGTTTTCATTCAGCAAAGGATACCATCATTTGAGCAAAGAGGCAGCCTACATAATAAGAAAAATATTTACCAATACATACACAGAAGGTTAATATCAACAATATGTAAAGAACTCAAAAAAAAGGAACTTCAAGAAAACAAATAGCCCAATTTAAAAAATGGGGTATGGAAATACATAGAGTTCCCAAAGGATGAAACACAAATGGCCAAAAGGCATGTTAGGAAATCCTTGCCCATCAGAGAAATGCAAGTTAAAACTACTTTGAGATTCCACCTTACTCAGGTCAGAATGGCCAAGACTAATAAGACCAATGATGGGCTTCCCAGGAAGCTAAGAATTGGTCTATCATGAGATCCCAGCTATACCATTCTTGAGTATACACCCAAAGGATACTACATCTACTAAAGAGACCCTTATTCATCCATGTTCATTTCTTTTCTGTTGATAATAGACAGAAACTAGAAACAGCCAAGATGTTCATCAACTAATGAATGGACAGTGAAATCATGGTATACTCATACAATGGAATATTATTCAGATGACAAGAAAAAAAAGAAATTATGAAACTTGCAGATAAATGGAAGGGCCTAAAAAGAATCATCCTGAGTTAGAAAACCCAGACTGAAAAAAGTAAACATTGCATTTTTTTTAAATGTGGATGTTTGCTTTTAAGATTTCGTTTTATGTCAACTTGACACAAGCTAGAGATGCCTCTGTAAGATCAGGCTGTAAACAAGCTTGTTGGGATTTTCTGAATTAGTAATTGATGTAGGAGGGTCCAGCCCATTGTGGGTTATGTTATTTCTGGGCTGGTAGTCTTGGATTCTATAAGAAAGCAGGCTGAGCAAGCCATGGGAAGCAAGCCAGTAAGCAGCACCCTCCATGGCCTCTGCATCAGCTCCCGATTCTAGTTTCCTTCCCTGCTTGAGTTCTTGCCCTCGTGGCTTTAGACGATGAACTGTTATATAGACGTGTGAGTGAAATAAACTCATTCCCAAGTCACTTTTGGTCATAGTGTTTCATCACAGCAATGATAACCCTAACTAAAACAGGCAGCTAGAAAGGACAAAAGGGGCAGAGGGAATCTCTCAAGGAGGGAAATGCAACATCATAAAGGGATGAGGGGTGAAGTAGAGTAGGAAGGGGGATGTCAGAGGTTTGTCTTTTCTGATACATGCTGGAAAAACAGAGTGGGAAACCAGAGGACCCTAGGCAGCTAAGCACTTGAGTGCAATCTACAGGAAGCCCATTTCTATTATCACAGCTCCTCTGATAACAGACTTGTGAACTTACTGTTTAGCAGTCTAGCTGATTCACAGGCAAACATGTTCCAGGTTATGTAAAGCACAAACATGTTATTTTTCTCCAGGGAAATGTCTAAGGTATAGGATCACCATCTATTTGAACTATTTTCTAGAAATTGTGAGTTCTCACATGCCTTGGTGTTCCCAACTTTCTTCTTGAGAAGTATCAACTTGGTTATTCCTATGCCCTTGTCACAAATTTGTTACATCCTCAAATAACCTTAATTCAAACCAATTCACAGTGGAGAATGGAAAGGTACAGGAGACAAGGAAAGAGAGGGAGAGATAATTAACTGCCAAGTCCTGCATGGAAGAGACAGTGGTGACACGGTTTCCTGCCCCTGGAGCAGAGCAGTGGGATGTGGGTTTCCATGAGTGCTGACCACTGCTCTAGGTGCATGGCTTGCTTATACAATAATGTAGATATTTTCACATTCCTCCTTTGAGGAATGCTCTCCCCGTTAAGGTTAATGACTCCATGATAATTAGAAACAGCGTGAGTCTGGGAGTCGAGAATATGTTCCTCAGCAAAATAGTAAATGTTGTGACCTTCAAGATAGACCTTAAGGCTGTGGGAAAGAACTCTCAAAACATGAATTCAAGAATACATAATTTCTCAACTATGCAAAAATAAGGATGAAATATGAGTTGTATGAGGGGCCTCAAAACCTATAAGAACAGAGACAACTGCACTAATTAGACAGCAGATCAGAAAGATATTAAGGAAAGAGATAAGGGGATTTCTGGAATGGTAATCTCAAGACAGGACCCCACCCAGCTAAACTTATTGTTTCAGATTCCAGAGACAGGCAGATCTCTGAGTTCATTTGCTATGTTAAAAACTGTATTTGTTGGGCTGGAGAGATGGCTCAGTGGTTAAGAGCACTGACTGCTCTTCCAGAGGTCCTGAGTTCAAATCCCAGCGACCACATGGTGGCTCACAACCATCTGTAAAGAGATCCGATGCCCTCCTCTGGTGTGTCTGAAGACAGTTACGGTGTACTCATATAAAATAAATAAATAAATCTTTAAAATAAAAACTGTATTTGTTGTTTCCTTTTAAGAATCAACTGGCTAAGGTCATAAAATGCTCATTTTATGAGGTAATCAAAAGGGAACCTGGGGTAATGATTGAATTGATATATAAATAAAAAACTGGGACACACAGCTGTCTGGAAAGCCAGCTCAAGCAGAACACAGGACAGTCAGCTTGTACCCACAATTGACTTTGAGGATTTTTTTTTATGGCTCCCTAACACCTCTTCCTCAAAAACCCCTCTCCAAGTGGAGACTGTCTCTTTGTAATTAATATCAAGTGACTTTTGAAAAGATCTATAAAAACTTATTACTGTAGATAACTAAAGTACACATAGTTAAATTGAGCCATCATATAATGGAGGAGAGAACTCAGCATACCTTATGCCAACAAATAATGGCATTTGTTACTACCCTCTACAACCTAATGGTGACATCCTCTTGTTGAAGTCAGTACACACTTATGGCATTGAACTTGTAGAAATATAGGTGCTACCTATTTTTTTTTCCTGAGACAGGGTCTTGCTATGTAGCTGTGGTTGACCTAGAACTCACTATGTAGACCAGGCTTGCCTCAAACTCACAGAGATCAGTCTGCCTCTACCTCTGGAGTGTTAGGATTAAAGGTATGTGCTACCACTCCTAGTCTGATATTGTTCCAGAAGTCACGAATCTGAGACTACATAGATCATGGCCCAGGAGAAACCACATGACTATTATTCTACTAAGTGAACATAGACATGGAGCAACTCCTAATGATGTATTGCTATAATCACAGACCAGGACATCACTCATCACTCAATAGAAAAGCTTCTTTCTCCAGTAGATGATACTTAACAGATGATCAGTCAGTCCTTCATGGTGTGTCTTTATCCTACCTCTTCCTTCAAGGCTCAGAGATCTGTTTGGAAGAAGGCGGAAAGACTGCAAGGGCCAAGGGTGGAGAAGAATTATAAGGATGCAGTGCTTTTCAGACACAGGGCAGATGTGTGTAAGAACTCACAGAGACTGTGATACAATGCACAGGACCAGATAAAAATCTCAGCATGAAGGGGGAAGTGAGCACAAAGGCTGACAAGAAGGCCTTTACGAATGACAGCTTCTGGGAAAGGTAAAATCATTTCTCCTCAGTGGAATGACACTGGGCATATCAGCTATACTCCAGGGCAGTCCAGATACTCAGGGGAAGATGTCCAACACAAATCCATGTTTATCTTTCTTTTCTCTTTTTCCCTTTGTTGACCTTCTCCCTTTCTTTTTGTTCTTAGAAAGAGAGCTCATGAATTTGGCTGAGTAGGTATGAGGGAAGGATCTCAGGACAATTAGGGGATGGGGATGAATATGACAAAAATATATATCTTCAGGTTCCCTTTCTGCACTGTTGGGCATTTGAGCTAAGGTTACCCCCATTGAGTCCTGGGAGCTTCTCACATCCCAGGTGTCTGGCACTTCCTGGAGGTTCCCCCACCCCCTGCCAGGTCCCCAGCAGCTGAGTATTTTCATTCATTCTCCTGGCCCTCTGGGCTTCTCTCTTGTCTTCCCTCCTATATCTGATCCTGACCACCACCCCCTTTTCCTCTCCCCTCTAATCTCCCATCCAGGTCCCTCCCTCCCTCTGTCTCTTATGATTTGGGGACCCCCAACCTACCTTCAAAATTTTTGACCATGAATTGTTCCTGTCTAAAAGAAATTCAGGGACAAAAATGGAGCAGAGACTGAAGGAATGGCCAACTAGAGACCAACCCAACTTGGGATCCATCCCATGGTTGGGTACCAAACCTTGACACTATTACTGATGCTATGTTGTGCTTGCAGACAGAGCCTAGCATAGCTGTACTGGGGGAGGCGCTACCAGTAGCTGACTGAAATAGATGCAGATATGTACAGCCAAGCATTGGACTGAGACTGGGAACCCTTATGGAAGAGTTAGTGGAAGGATTGAAGGAGCTGAGAGGGATGGTGATCCCACCGAAAAACCAACAGTGTCAACTAACCTGGACCCTAGGGAACTCCCAGAGACTTAGCCACCAACCAAAGAGCATACACATGCTGGTCCAAATATCCATGTGTTTATTGGATGGCCTCTTTCTGGAACTTTGCTCTTGAACCTACTCCTCTGAGCACTTATATAATCAAATGTTAAATTTCTCTAGGTCCATTTTCATCAGTAAGTAAGAGTGCTGTGTTTGCTCTCATTTAAATATCCCTCCATGACAGAACCACTCCCCAGCTGCTACCCCATTTTACAACTCCCTTTAAAGTCCATTTCCTAAAAAGAAGGGCTATTTCTGTCTTCGTATTCTCACCTCACATTTCTGTTTTGAGTACATATCAAGCACCACTTTGACCAGCAGTCTTGTTGGCATTAACTTTATCAAGGCCAACTCTCAATTCCCAGGTTTCATGGTCCAATCTAATTCTCAGCAGCATTTGGAGACCTCATTTCTGTGTCTCTGCTGCGCTGGCTAGTTTTTGTCAACTGCACATAAATTAGAGTCAATTGAGAAGAGGAAACATCAACTGACGAATTTCCGCCTTCGAATTAGCCTGTGGTTTGTGTGTGGGGCATTTTCTTGGTTAATAATTGGTGTGGAAGAGCCCAGCCTGTGGGTAGGGCCACCCCTGGGCAAGCAGTCATGGGTGCTATAAGAAAGCAAACTGAGGAGCCCTGGGCAGTAAGCAGTATGCTCCTGTGGTCTCTGCTGCAGTTCCTGCCTCCAGGTTCCTGCCTTGAGTTACTTCTTGGTTTTCTTGTATGATGAACACATAAACCCTTTCTTTCTCAGGTTTCTGTTCAATGTTGTTGTTATAGCAACAGGGATACAAAGGAGAACATGTGCAAGCACCTGCTCCTTGTGTTTCCCTGGATTGTCTACATTTCCAGGGCCTTTCATTCTCAGTGTTTTCCAGTAGATTCTCTAAAGTTCTGCATGTATTGAAAGTTGCTCAACCCAAACTTTTTGCAATTTCACACAAATGCAGAGTGATCAGAACCAATCAATCAGGAAGCTCTTTCAATGTCTTCTTCCTACGGATGCTGCTATCTCTCCCTGATGCTGGGCTAGCCATCCTTCACTTGATCTTCTCACACAGAAATAAACCTCCATCTATACAAGAAGCCATGTCCTTTTTTCTCATCATTATATTCTCAAAGAGTACACAAGATGAGTTCAATAAATATGTGTTGAATAACAGAAGGAAGGCTTAAATAAGTTATTAAAACTTGACCAAGTTGATTCCTTCTGACTTCTCAGCTCAAAGTCATATAACTAAAGTGGTCAGAGTAGGCAAGTATTTCCTTTGTAAATATTCCAGATTGCCTTATTTATCTAGTTGCTATTGTTGAAACACCATTTTACAAGTATAAATATAAAATAATTACAGACAAATTTGATGTGGACTCAGTACAAATTTTAATATAATCAGTGTATTCCTTTATTTCAATGATTCTGCTTTGTAATAAGTTGTGTCTTTCTTCATTGCTCATGGCCCTGGCCTGTGTGTCTGTGTTTGGTGTTAAATGAGTTCATAAAGCCGGGACCCTGAGCAGATGGGTCTAGGATTCTTTGAAAAACTTGTGCTTGCCCCGAGCAATAAGGCACCCATCAGCAGGTCAGATCAAGTGCTCTCCTCTCACCAGAGCCTCTCTGTGCTGGCTACCCCATCTCAGGCTTCCAGCCTGCACACCACACTGTGAGAGAAGTTGACCATTTTCAGAGTCACTTATCTGTGATATTTCCTTATGGCAGCTGGAGTAGGCAGTTAAAGTTCCCCATGTCTCTGTCTTTCTTCTAGGCTTAACTGGTTTCTTTGTTTCTCAACATCAGTGAAAATCTTCTATTGTGAACCCCAAAAATGCAACTCTGTCTCCATCGAATTTGTTAATCACAGGCCTTAAATGCTCTTCTAATAATGCCCAGTATTAACGTTGTTAATGCAGTAGACATAAATCTTTACTGCTAATGGTCTTCCAATAATTTCTAATGATTTGTGTTGACTGCTTGACAGATCCATACTGATTGTTTCTGCCTCCTCCAAAGCAGAGAAGAGTCTTCAGAAGCCTCGCCGTCCTCTATTGGTTACTACGAGTCTTACATGCAGTAAACATGCCCTTTAATAAACTCTTCCAAAACTAGGTAGGTCTTTTACAAAGCTGGCTATTTAAGTCTAGTTATAGCCTTGCTTCTCATGGCTTTGTGTGAATTGTTTCTTCAAAAATGACCTCCAGAACAGCATTTGCTCTTTGTGTGTAGTGGTCATTCATGAGGACCTCCAGAAGAGCATTCACTGACAATGAGTGAAGGAGCTGACAGAATTGCTCACTCCTTGGAATGTAGACCTGATTTTGTCTGCATGGTTGGTGCTTGTGTCGGTTCTATGTAAAGGTTACCAGCTAATATGAAGCTGGTACTGGGTATATGTGCAACTTCACATATTAAATATTATTCAGGCCCCAAATTTCTCTCTCCTTTTAAACAGACAGATTTGTAATAAAGAAACAGATATCTAAGATTTAAATTTTTTTCTTGTTGGTTTGTTTTTCTGGCCCATGTCACAATCACTATAGACTAAGGGCTTTTATAGATCACCTCTGGACAGGATGGTAAAATACAATCCTGTATCTCGAAGCTTACCTAAACCACTGGTTCAAGGGTAAGAATGTCCTGCACAATGCTTTGGAGCTGTGCTTGTAAATACTTCTGAAGAAAGTCTGCTATACAGCCAGATTTGAATGTTAGCATTTGTGCTGGCTGACTTGTTTTCTCAATTTCACACACGCTAGAGACATCCGAGTAAGAGAACTTCAGCTGAGAAAATGATTCCAGCAGATTTTCCAGTAGGCAAGTCTGTGTGGCATTCTATGGCTGAATGATTGTTGTAGTATCATTATGGGACAGTTGCGCCTATTGTGAGGAGTGCCACCCCTAGGCAGTATTCCTAGGTGGTATAAGAAAGGAGGCTGAGGGGAGGAGACTGGAATAGGAAGGAATAAGAGACAGGAGGGAGAGGGTGAGAAGCCTTGGCAGGTGATGTTAAGATTCCACTCTGTATTTACAGGTTGTTATTAATGTTCTTAAGGGATGGATGGTACTGGACTTTGTATGTTTAGGTGGGCAACTATATCTTATCAATTGGACCAAAGGTTATTGTGTTGTGTGTTCTTTCATGTGTAGATTTAAGTGTAATGAAGTGTGGGCAGTTGATCAGGGCCGCCACAGAATTGGAATGTGTGCTTCTGGCAAGATATCCAGCAGATATCTTGGGGCACTGTGGTGTAGGACCTAGCAGGATAAAAGACAACCATACTTTTTTTATTTTTTATATTTTTACAACAACATATGGTGAACCACTGTGATGGGCAAGAATCCACTAGTAATCCTAAGAGTTGAGAGAAAGTTTTTATTTTCTAAGTAAGAGGAGGCCAGTGCCATGTTAAGTCATGTGATATTTCAAGGGCGGGAATTCAAACAAAGAAACAGGGAAGTAACCTGGGCTGGCAGGCTGTAGGTCCCCTGCTGTGTGATAAGTAAAAGAGTAAAAGCTGCTTTTTAAAGAAAGTTGTTTAGAAAGTCTTTCAGGATACTCAAATTCCTTTTAACTTGGGCTCCATGGAAATTTTGGGTTGAAATCTTAGTTAGACAAGCTACTTCTTAATGACAGGTATTATTAAAAGGTGATTAAGTTTGTTTTTAGAAAGAAGAGAGTAAAGAGATTACCTGAATCAGGTGGGGATTTTCACCCACGGTTCAGAACTTAGGGAAAAATTAGTCACTAACTCCAAGTAGAGAGTTGTGATGAAATGTCTGTAACACCAGGCAGAGTGAATGCAGACATATATTATAGAAGTTGTTAAGGTTAAAAAAAAAATCTGTGGCTCTGGGTAGACAGCTTAACAGATGGATATATTTTGGACAAAAGTCCTGATTGTAAGTTGCTTATTGATACTGGAACTGATAGAAGGTATTTACAAGTTACTAATGTTAAAGAAAACTCTGTGGCTCCAGGTAGAGAACTTAACAGATGGATATATTTTGGGCTAAAGTCCTGGTTTGATAAGTCGTTTATTGGTATTAGAATTTGTAGAAGGTGTTTAAGTTTGGTTTAAGGAGAGTACAGAGATTACCCAAATCACGTGGGGATTTTCATCCATGGTTTAGAACTTAGGGAAAATTAGTCACTAACTCCAAGTAGAGAGTTGTGATAAATGTCTGTAACACCAGGCAGAGTGAATGCAGACATATATTATAGAAGTTATTAAGGTTAAATAAAAATCCGTGGCTCCGGGTAGAGAGTTTAACAGATGGATATATTTTGGGCTAAAGTCCTGGTTTGATACGTTGCTTATTGATATTGGAATTGATAGAAGATATTTGGGTTGTTTTATGAATTAACCCACTAAAGACCATATGGCTCGTTGATGCCGGCTAGCGAGGGTTTGTGGTTATTTTTGATATTTACCACAACAGGAAGCTTGGATTCTCTTAACGTGGACTCCACAGGAATTTTGGGTTATTTCCTGATATCATAGAGTACCAAAGCCTATCAGGCTCATTGTTTAGCTTACTTCCTTTTTAAAAAATTGTTTAATCTTCATAATGGGTGTGACTTTGAGTTTTATGGTTATATTATTACTCTCGGAGAGAGAGCAAGATACAAGCTTTTCTGGTTACAGACTTAGGAACACAGTATTTTGGGAGAAAGATTTTGTCTTTGTGTTTTTAAAAAGTGTGATTAGGCTCTAGAAACCTCACAGAGTCATACTGATAAGATTTAATAGAGGTAGACCGCCTGAAAAAAATTGATTCAGGAGAATCAAACAAAAAGATATCTCGATTCTAAACTTTTGTCTTGAGAGTTGTATTTTGCAGAGTGTGCCTACTTGGATTCCTGGTCTCAAAGACTTTCAGCTGGGTCCAGTCAGGACACACCCACTACAGCATTTGCTTCATTCTTCCTACCCCCTAACCCCAAGGATATCTCAACGCCCATGTACAGCTTGAAGAAATTATGGAGGAGTCATCGCCACAATTCCTTGGGGGGCTGAAAGTGGTTATTCTAAAGTTGTTTTTATGAGGAATTTAAAATTGCTTGTAATTTAACAGAGAGGAATCAGCTAGATTGAGTTATACAGTCATAATCTCATTTGGTAACTAAGCTAAAATCATATCTTGGCTTTGATATAGAATTTATTTATTAAAAGACTTTAAAAGTACAAGGTTTAGAGCTAGTCCTTCTAATGATGTCATTACAAACTTCTAAGTTGATTACACCTGTGAGTTAACAAATAACAAATTCATGGCTCTGGGTTTGTAAGAATACTTTCAAGATAATATTTAGGATATGGAGACAACAGTGCAGATTACCTTATATAGATAGGTGGTTTCCAAAAATGTCAGAAATCCACAAAGTTTGAGATTTAAAGTTATTTATCTTTTATTGAGACATATCTGCTCCTAACAGTTCCCCTTTGGCAGATTTAATGAAGAACTTGAACATCTCTACCTCTAGATGAGGCAATACTTTGTGGCTAGGCAGTCACTGGACAAAACTGCCTGTTTTATCTGCAGACTAATACTGTCCAGAAAAGGACAAATTATGCAGAATAGTTGACTGATTATCTCTGCCAAGACAGGGTGATCAGCCCTTCAAAAATCTGCATTTCAAGAGTCTGTCAGTTGATTTTGGGCCAGAAGGCTGAAGATTTGCTCTCACATTTTGTCATTCTCAGATTTCTGATGAGGTTGAAGACTGATTACAGTTTCATAGCCTATCCGGCTGTTTAACTCTGGAAATACATATTTTATTGTCTAATTATCAGATAGTATACAAGCTAGCCAAGATATAATATAGATTTTAAGCCTTTCTTAAGCTGGAATGGATCACTAAATGTTCTGCCTAACTAATATAGTGATGGACTGGGTGTTGAGTATATCATATGTTTTATAAATTGTAGAATGGTAATAATCGTACTCAATTTATATATAAGTGAAAAGACCTTTTAATGGGACAAAAAGGGGGAAATGTTGTGGTTTGCCCTGGAGTTATCTGTATTTTGATGCTAATTCCATTGCCCCAAGGATAGCTGCCTAGTCACATACTCAGGACTCAGGTGACCTCACCAGAACCTTCTCCCCATTGATTTTGTAAAGTACAGGTGAGGGGCAGGTACAGGATAGAAGGAGGCCTGTCATTGGATAAGAAAGAAGGATGGGTGGGAGAGAAGTTTGAAGGAGGAGGAGGAGACTGGAATGGGAAGGAAGAAGAGATAGAAGGGAGAGGGTGAGAAGCCATGGCAGGTGACGTTAAGATTCTGCTCTGTGCGGGGTTGGGGATTTAGCTCAGTGGTAGAGCGCTTGCCTAGCAAGGGCAAGGCCCTGGGTTCGGTCCCCAGCTCCGAAAAAAAGAAAAGAAAAAAAAAAGATTCTGCTCTGTGTATTTACAGGTTGTTATTAATGTTCTTAAGGGATGGATGGTACTGGGCTTTGTATGTTTAGGTGGGCAATTATATCTTATCAATTGGGCCAAAAAAAAGAAAGAAAGAAAGGAGGCTGAGAAGGTATGGAGACGAGGCATGTAGCCAGTGCTCCTCCATGGCTTTGGCTCCAATTCTAGCCTGCTGTTTGCTGCCTTAAGTTCCTGCCCTGGTTTCTCCACACAGTGGAGTACAAACTTTAAGCTGAAGTAAACCTCTTCTTCCACAAGTTACTTTTGGTCATGGTGCTTGTCACAGTAACAGAGGGCAAACCAAGATTGTATACCATACCATTAGCAGGTCGTTTCTTACCACCACCCCTAACCCTCCTTTCCCCATTCCTTCCCCTCCTTGCCTGTCCCTACCTCTTCATCTCCATCCTATCATACTGTCCTGTTAGGACTGAACTTTGTGTCAACTTGGCTGTGCTATTGCACCCCATTGTTTTAGTCAGATACTATTTCAGATGTAGGTAGGAAGATTCTTTAAAAAAAAATGGAAATTTTGTTTACTTACATTTCAAATGTTATCCCCTTTCTTCATTTCCCCTCTGGAGTTCCCCTTTCCCTTCCCTCTTTCCCCCTGCCTCTATGAGAGTGTTCCCCCACCCACCTACCCACTCCCTCCCATCTCCCTGCCCTGGCATTCCCCTACACAGTGACATTGAGTCTTCCCAGGGTCAAGGGCCTCTCCTCTCACTGATACCCAATGAGGCCATCCTCTGCTACATATATGGCTAGAGCCATGGGTTCCTCCATGTGTACTCTTCGGTTGGTGGTTTAGTCTCTGGGAGCTCTGGGGTGTCTGGTTGGTTGATTTTGTTGTTCTTCCTATGCGGTTGAATGATTCTTACAGATGCAGGTAACACAGTCATTTGAGTTTGAGAAAGAGATACTGTCCTTGATAGTATGAATGGCCTCTCTGGGTCGGCTGAGGTCTTGGAGTAAAACAGGATTTCTGGAGAGAAAGGTACTCTGCCTCAAATCTGTAATACACCGAGTCTTCCTGAGCCTACAGCAACAGGCTGATTGTGCAGATTTTAGACTTACCAACCTCATCTGTGTGAGTTAATCCCTTAAAGGTTGTACATTCTGATTAATGCACAGTCTAATATACATAAGTGCAGTTATTTTATTTCGAGGACCATGATTGATACATACCAAAGGCTGTAGGAATAATAATTCTTAAAAATTTGTGATACATACACACAAGTAGAAAGTATAATCAGAAACAGTTCTGGTCCTAACATGCAGAGACCATTTACAGATCAGAGGCTTCGGTCCTTCCCGAGCTTTCCTTTGTTCCACACAAGCTTTCTGCATGGAAGCTCTCCCTGCCATGCATTTGCATCACTCACTGACAAGACTGTCTAGCACACTGAATCTAGAGATTCAGTAAACACTGTGAGTTCAGTGGCAGAGGGAATAGCAGAATGTATAGAAGAAATGATGGAGGGACAGACTCTCACAAAATGATGGAATCTATGAACTGATTAATTTGGAGAACATTGAAGGCAAGAGCTGTAATCAGTAGAAGCAACAGCAAGGGAGTTGTCCTCGGGAAGCCCAGGAGCTGGAATGGGATTATTCTGTCCTGACATGTTGACTTCTCATACGTTGGCAGCACCAATGAACCTGAGGAACATAGGAAACCATAGGGTTGGCAATATGTATAAGGCATGCATATGTCTACATATCATACACATATGTAGACATAAGGAACACATAAGACATTATGTACACATAAGGAACATGGAAGAATGAGATCAAGGCATGACTTAGGAGGGTGGAGGGAGACAAGAAAGAGTAAAGGCGTGAATAATAGATTCATTTGCTGTGGAGGTGGAGAAAGAAATGCTGTGGGGATCCCTGTGAGGACAAGAGGCAGAAGCCACGCGTGTGCTACCCTAGGCTCCCTTAAACACATGGAAAACGTTTGGTAACCATGGGGATATATGACTGAGGTAAAGTAGAAAAAGCCTTAGAAACCAAGAGGTGAAACTCTGAAAGGCAAGCGCCTAGTCTATAGCCTTTGCTAACAGATGTACTGTTTGTGGTGGTACCAGTGGGGAATCAAACATAGGGAGAAGATCCCATGCAAGCTCTTCAGGGGTATGACAGGCATAGGCTCTGCAGGGAGAAGATGATCATGTGATTTGTATGAAGAATAAGGTCATTGGCGCTGCAGGGAGAAGAGGACGACCATGCCAACTGTGTGCGGTCATCTGTTGAGCTAAGCAGTGATCCAGGATAAGGGAGAGGAGAGAGGAGTTGGTCAGTTACAGTGAGCCACTGTGCCTCAGCACACGTGAGGCAGGACTAGCTTAATACAAAGTTTGCCTGGTCATTGGAAGTTGCTTCTGTTAAAGAGTAGACTGTTGGAAATGTTAAAGATATTCTTTTCTTTTCATGGGGCAAAGGAATCAGGATAAAAGCCTGGATAAATAGGCCTCCCATTGGTTAACGGCGAGTTGTTAAATAGAGAGATGAAAAGGTGTGTCTACAAAGGTTAGAGGAAGAGTTACCAGCTTTCCCACTGCGTGATCAGCAGTGAACAAATGATTTAATTACTAGGCATGAAACACTGCACTATGAATGCTGACTTTGACTCCTGGACTTCTGGACACTAAATGAGTTAATTCTATAACATTAAAACAATGATCCAAGCACATTTATAACAAAGTCCAATTTTATCATTTGTAAGATTCTTTCTCATACCAAAATACCTTATATTTGAGTGGCTAACAGATCTATCCAGAAAATGAATGCATGCTTTTATTTTTATTTTATTTTAGTCACTTTTGAAAGCCTAGTTTATAAATATATTCATTTTCCTAGAGGGAGAAAGAGGCCTTTCCTTGTGTTCAGTCAAACTTTGTATTGTTTTTTCTGACAATCTGATGGACTTACGGTTGGTGATACTATAAGAGGCAATTGAAGCTGGGTACCTGTCTGACTGAAGAGTTTATCATAGTAGGGCCTGGGCAGTAGAAAGGGGAATAACTAATGATCATTGCTTACTAAAGCTCATTGATCATATTCACACTAGTATTGATCAGATGTGGAAGAATCTAGAATAAGTCGTAACTCATTTCACTAGACTATTTTCTTTTTAATGCACTTTGAATCCTGTGTGGTCCCACGTTCTGAGCAACCCACACATAGGCATCTCGTCTGGTAATGATGGCCTCTTCCCTGCTGGCCCATGGAGCATCTTAAGGTTCTTGTCTCTTCAAATGGCGTGTGAGGAAGGAAAAGAGCAGCAGATGCTTTTCCCGAATTTAGACTGTAGAGAGAGCTGACATTCAAGCAGCGTTAAATGTCGGTCTACAGCCAGGTATGCAATCCTTCTCCTGCTTCAGCCACCACCCAGATGGTCTTGGCAGCAAAACTACACAATGCATTGGGATGTCATCCCACTGGGTCATAGGGCAGGGAAATTGCCTGGCTTTGCCTGCAGTTCCTCCTGAGTGTGTGCAGTGTGTATGTATCTGTGTTGTACAGGTGTGTGAGTGTGTATGCGTCTGTGTGTATGCATGTGGGGTATGTATGTGTTTGTGTAGTTTGTGTGTGTGGTATGTTTGTGCATGTATTTGTAAAATGTATGTACATAGATATGCATGCATACATGTGCATTGTGTATGGTGTGTTTGTGTGTCTTTGGTATATATGTGAGTGGTGTGCATGCTTGTATATTTGCTTTCACATGTGCTATATTTGTATGTATTTTTTATGCATATATGTGTGCAAATGTGTAGATATGTATGCATATGTATGTGTGTGAGTGTGTGTTTATGTGTATATGTGTATGTATATCTGTGTTGTGTAATGTGTGCATGCATGTTTGTATGTTAGTGTATTTATGTGTGTAGTGAATGTGTGTGTGAGTGTATTCATGTATGTGTGTATGCATGCATGTGAGTTTATGCATGTATGTGTGTGAGTGTGCGTGTGTATGAGTGTGCATGTGACTTAGATAATCTTATGCAGGTATTTGTTTCTTTAAGATGCCAAGTGAGGAAAAGTATCTCTGTCCTAATTTTTTAGTGGCTAATCCTGGAAGTGTTTATGTTTAAAAGGCAGAAGTGTTCATCGCATTAACTCATTGCACATAGGAAAGCAATCGCAAGCAAGGGAAATAAGCCATTCTCCAGCACAGACCTCTCTCACCTTTTCCTGTGAGTGGCAGACGTGAGTACACAGGAGAGGCTTCTTGACCTCACTGAAGTGAGCCTGCATCTGGAGGGCATATGTTAGCCGACTCCACTGTGGCATCCCTGGAGACTTTAAACTCAGCAGCCCCCCACTCCTATTTTGTGGGTGTCATAGTTCCAAGTTACTTAGAAGGAGGTAGAATTATATATTTTATGTATAATTATGTGTTCTTGCATAGATGTACAGTCTGTAAAATAAAAACATAAAGATATATAGAAATGTGTGTCTTTATAATTCTGTCCAAACATATATAGAGATACCTGGATCTCTTTCTATCCATATCCATACAGATGGAGATTTAGTCCCTATATCATATTAATGTGGTTTTATGTCCAGATCTGTGAATGACAAGTCTTGAGTGAAATCCAGCCTGCTGTCGAAATTGTAAATAACAGCCAGGCCTAATATTTTATACGAAGTCTGTCTCCTTTCACACCACAGTGGGAACAGAGTAGCTGAGGCACAGGGTATGCTGCCTGAAAGCTAGAGTATCTGGTGCTTTGCAGGGAAGTTTGTAAATATTTGTTTGATTTTAACTTAGATTTACTGTGCACCCACCCTGGAATCCTGCTTTAACCACTCTGCCTGCTGTGTGTGCCTAGGACCACATCCTCTTTGACACAACTCTTCACCATTTCTTTCTGTGCAGGAAGAGGACCTGAGCGTGAACCTCAGCACCCCTGGGAAAAGCCTGCTGTTGAGAGGGTGCTGATAATCCCAGCCCCGGGGTAGGGGTCAAGGCAGCAACCCCCTGGCACTCTCTGGACAGTAGCCAGTCAGCCTACTTGGACAGTTCCAGGCAGGACAGACACCATGCCTTAATATAACATGTGGATAACATGTGAAGTATCACATCTGAGATTGACTCTGACTTCCAGAAACTCTCTCTCTCTCTCTGACAACATTCTCTCACACACACACAAACTCTCTTTTTGCCAACATTCTCTCTCTCTCTCTCTCTCTCTCTCTCTCTCTCTCTCTCTCTCTCTAACACACACACACAGAGAAATTCTCTCTCTGACAACATTTACAGACACACACAACTCTGACAACATTCTCTCACATACACACAAACTCTCTTTTTGACAACATTCTCTCTCTCTCTTTCTTTCTCTCTCTCTCTCTCTCTCTCTCTCTCTCTCACACACACACACACACACACACAGAGAGAAATTCTCTCTCTGACATTTACAGACACACACAACTCTGACAACATTCTCTCACATACACACAAACTCTCTTTTTGACAACATTCTCTTTCTCTCTCTCCCTCTCTCTCTCCCTCTCTCTCTCTCTCTCTCTCTCACACACACACACACAGAAATTCTCTCTCTCTGACAACATTTACACACACACACACACACACACACACACAACTCTCTCTGACAACATTCACTTTGGCTGTCATTTTAGATCCACTATGCTGGGCATAGAATCTATTTTCTTCAGCATCTATTCTTTAAAACTGTCACTCACTATCTTCTGTCTCCCACTTATCTCACTTAAAAGTCAGTATCAGACTTCATGTTGCTCATTTGAAAGTGAGGAGGGAAAGAGCCACAGTCTTCTCCAGCGTGGCTGCTTTGAGAGCTCTGGTTTCTTCCTTTTCAAATAGCTGCCTGGCTGTGGTCTGTCGGGCACATGTTGCTCTGTATTCACGCTGTGTGGCATGTGCAGAGATCCTTGATCTGTGGGAGTGCATCTTTCAGAAGCATGGGCAAATCTTCGACTAGCTCTCTTTACGTATTTCTTCCGTGTCTTCTCTTGACTGTCTTCCCCTGGAACAAACACCGCTCTTGTGTTCAAGCTTTACAGCATGACAGCAACGTCTCTGGTACATTTTCCCTTAACACTTCCAACTCTTTCCCTTCACAGCTGGGCTCTGGCTTAGTACTTTCCACCCTACAAATCCCTCTCCATGTGTCTTGCCTGCTCTTCAGGCTATCATGATTTCGTTAGTATATTTTTTTCAGTTCTGAGACAGAGACATCAATTTGATTTTTTTTTACAAAGTAAAATTATTTTGCTAGTTTAGTTATGTCTTATACATTTCCCTGTTTTTCATTGGTGTATCCAAATCCATTTTGGATCCTTTTTGAAGAGCTGCACTGTCCGGTACTTTGTACACCTGTTTCTCATGCTCGGGACTAGGATTTCTCTTGCCTCACTTGTACCTCATTGCTGGGTGCTCCGTTCAGCTGTCAGGCTGCTGCTTCTCCCAGGGAGGGGACCATTTCCACAGCAGGCTGTGTTGTGGGGACTGGTGACTGACAGAGAAGTGAGGACCAGGTCACAGTTGAAATGACCATGAGTCTTTGTCCATTTGGGCTGCAGGCCTAAGGCTAGGTATCATCCTGCACCGGTCCCTTGGGGAATCTGGGTGCTGTGGACGTTCTCTCCCAGCCTGTTCCATCCCGATGCATATCTGCACAAGCTTCCAAATATTGTTCTGTTGGGGTGCTCACCCTCAAAGCTACATAATGTCTAAAAATGTCTCCGGGATGAAACCCACCCAGGATCTCAGATCTCTGCCTCCCGTTGTTCACAAGGAGCTGTCTGCACTGATCTCCCTTCCTGTTTCTCCTGTCTCGAGGATGGAGGATACATCCGTGTTTCTTCTCTCCAGCAGGAGCTCCTGTTGAACCTGTGACCCTGTCTTCTGCCTCATGCTCCAGGTCCATCACTGGTAAAGTTTCAGGTGACAGCAGATGTAAAATGTCGCAAGTTGCTATGTGGACTTTGCAGTCTGTTTCTAATCAGCTCTCACAGGTCTTTGAAGATGGTGCTCTGATTTTTTAAAAATGTTTCTAGAACTTCACATATGAGCTGCATCTATGTCACTCTGCCCTCTCTTTGTGTCAAACTCCTTCCATGTATCTCTTACCAACTCCACTATCGACTCTTTAATTACTATTGTAGACACATGCACACACATATGTGCACACATATATGTACACCTACTGAATCCGTTTATCATTCCCTTATGCACATGTGCCTTGGTCTTAACCTCTCGGGATTGGACATCACATGTGGGATCTCATCCTGGAGAAACAGATCCTTCCTCACAGCGGTCATTAACTTCTTACAGCTCCTATCTGGAGGGCCACCATGTAGAATTTCCTCTGTCTATACTGACTTGTCACCTGGTGTTTGATCCAGAACTTTAGTGATTCTTTCTGGAACACTGATCTATGTGTTCCTTTTAATCTCTGTGAGTAGAAGCCCAATTGCTCCTTGTAATTCATATTACTTAATACTTGAAATATATTGATTGAAAAGCTTTCTCCCTTGATTAGTGTTAAGCATGGTTAGCAGTTTTAATTGATTTTGTAATTTTTCCCCCTTGGATGAAGCATCTGATTGGTTCTATTAACACGACTACTAAGGATGGTTTAAAATAGTTTTATTTCTATTTTCTAATTTAACTGTGCACTAACACACGAAAAAATTACCTTAGCCTTAAGTTATATATACTGAATAAATTTATTTAATGTAGAAAATATATATAGTAGATTATAGACTGTGTGTGAGAAGAAGATAAATATTTGGATCAATTAAAATATTCCAGTTAATTTGATGAGTTCCATTTTCAGGACAGACACACAGAAATTGACATAAAGGTTAGCTCTTAAAATGTCTCAAACTATGGAAATGACTCTTAGTTACTGGGACCTCTCCTACTTAGAGTGAGCTAACACAGCTAAAACTGCTCTGTGAGCAGCCTTTCCTGATGTGCTATGAAGGTGCTAAGGAGGAAAGGTCAAGAGGCATGAAGGGGTGAGTGACAGCTCAGAGAGCTCCAGTACATTCACCAGTACATTGCCCAGCCTGATATAGCCTCCTGGAAGCGATTCATCACATGGCGATTGCTTTGTGTGTCCCTTCTGTGCCCATCAGTGAGCCTCTGATTTAAACGTTATACCCTGCAGATGTTTATTCCTCTAGAAAAACAAAACAAATAAAAGAGAATAGGGGCACAGTTCTTTTTTTTTTTTTTTTTTTTTTTTTTTTGGTTCTTTTTTTCGGAGCTGGGGACTGAACCCAGGGCCTTGCGCTTCCTAGGTAAGCGCTCTACCACTGAGCTAAATCCCCAGCCCCAGGGGCACAGTTCTTAAATAGTTTTCTGAGATACATTTGGCCTCCCAGTATTGGATTTTTGACAAGTCACCATGTCAGGAGAGGGTACATGCACTAAATTCTAACCATACAGATGAGCTTAGATTGAATTCTGAGAGCCCACAGGAAGGGACCACCATGGTGACACCTGTCCTAGTAGGACTGAAAGATGCAGGCACAGCCAATGTCATAGCACAGGTTAATTTTATTAGGTATTTGCAAAAGAAATGATGATAACCAGAGAAGGCAGAAAGAGAAGGTTACCTCAGGAACTTAACAGGTGAAGCAATGCTTTGCTTAAGTAATTTAACTTATTACTAATTTACTTCATTCAACAAATCCAGTTTCAAGTTCCAGAGAGGCAATCACATGTTCCGAGTGAAAACCACAGTTCTGGAGAATAAAAAGAGGGCAATGGAAATTAATTTGATGTAAGGACATTGTGTGCATGTAAAAATGCTATGATAATGCCCATTATTTTGTTACATGCATGTGTGTGCGCACACACACAGTTTGGTTTAGGGGATAGAGAAAAATATGGTCTTTCAAGAGAAAAAAATCCTTTCCAATTTTTTTTTTAGGAATAATTTGTTTAGATAATTTCTCCATTCTATTTAGAGAGTAAAATAGCTTTTAGCATGACCCCAAATGAAACTTCCGTTTTCCTGGAACACTGGCTCCTTAAAACCACACCATGAACCACAGGAGACTGGCCTCCTGGATGTAACTGACAGGATGATCTGCTGAAACCAAGGGCTTTGGAGTAGCGGGACAGACTTGGATGTAGAGAAACGGTTTGGTTTCTCAGCTTACAAATTAAGGAGATATTCTGATAGCCTGTGCGTTTCAACCTACCTTTAATACCGCACTGGTTAAAACCGGATGATGCTTTCTCTGCACAGTGTTAGCACTTGCTCACAGATGACCGGCTGTGATGCTAGGCTGTCAGGTTTCTCGCAGATTCTGTCATGTGGTTTGTAGTTAATGAGACCAGAGTTCCCATACGGAGAACAAATTTCAAGAAAGGAGTTAAATCTTCAACATTTTTCATTGTGATTGAGGGTCATGAGTGCCTCTCTGAGGCTGCATTTATAAAATGTGTGTCCATGAATATCAGCTCAGGGTAGTCCACATTGTCCTTTATTCCACACACCTAGTTTCTTTACGATGGGAACGTTCAAAGCCACACCTTCCAGGCAGATGTGCGATGTGGCCAACTCTAATCTCTCTTTTTTGGTGCATTAACACTAGAATCTCTCCCTATCTGGTGCGACTGTTGAGGTATTTGAAGCATGTGGATCCTCAGTCCTCTGTGGGGTCGCTGAGTTTTATTTCTTCTTCTTTTGCTGATTCTCTGAGAGCTGGCTCCATCACATGTGGTTTTTACCGACATCACAGTTTAGACTTAGCAACTGCTGGAACTGCTGATGGCATGGTTTGACTGTTCAGGCCTATGGAAAACAGTAGGCAGGTAGGACAAGCTCCCGGTCCAGAGACATGCCCCTCCAAGGGATGAGAGAGCCAAGGAGAATGAATTAGTAGTTGTCTCTGATGGATGTCATTAGAAAGACAGGAAGCAGTTCGGGTAATAATTAGAGGCTGATAAAAGAACGTCCAGTAACAGCGATTTTTGTTTGTTTGTTTTTATGATGCCCCCCCTCCATGAGTGCCATTGCAAACTACAGACAGTGTAGGGAAGCTCAGTCAGTTTATGCTAATCCCCCAGTGTCTGCCTTCAGCTCCTGATCTGCAGTGCTGCAATGGCCTGGCTGTGGATGGTGGAACATAGTGAATGATTATTTCTGTTCCCAAGGACGCAGTGATCAGTCTACATCCAGCACGCCAAGAAAGCCTCATTCCCATCCCACCTGGTGTTTCAGTATGGAGCCACCTAGCACCCTCACCATATTTAACGCCTTAGCTGGGTCAGATGCAAAACAGGAAATGACAGCAGCAGCGGTGTCTCAGGATGACAGGTAACTCCCCAGAGGAGGCAGGCACAGTGTCGTGGGATGTGCATAGAAACCGGGGTGTGTTTACAGAAAATCATAGAGGAAAAACAACACCGTGGGAAGAAAGTGCTTAAACAAGAACAAAGGTGTGCTGGCTGCCTCCCAGCAAAAGAAGGCTGTCTGACTTACCACACCAGATTTACGGAGTGAATTCCCTCACTGTTTTTATGGTCCTGTCCTCAGTAAGTCCTGGAGGACTTTGCTAACACATGTACATATCAAAGGCTTCAAGTTTGGAGTGAATATATTTTTGCGTGTTCTAAAAACTCTTCATGAGCAAAGAGAGCAATGGGTTGTGCTGTGTGTCACATAAACTCAGTTGGGCTCCATTTCCTGTCTCTTCAGTGCAGGGCTGTGCCTCTGGCAGGCTGTTGAGGCACAAGTATAGCAATGGCTCTTGTCTTGTTCTCTTTCGTTCGGACCAGTCAACAGAGTCAACTTATAAGATATGAGGTAGGCAGTCTGAAGCTCCAGGATTTTATTTCAATGGCTGTTTTAAGGCCCCAGCTTTGTTCTGTCACATTCATGAGAATTATCCCAACGTAGTTACAATCACCAGACAGTATGGATCTGAGGTCCAGTGTTGGCACAGCATGGGTCTGAGAGAAACAGAAACTTGAGTTGTAGATGTTCAAATAGCAGACCCCAGATGCCAGGAGCTGTGGCTCAGATGTAAAGTGTCTCCCACATACTCATGTCCTTGGCACATGGTTCCCAGATGGTAGTTCTGTTTTGGGAGTTGTGGAGACTTGGGATGTGGAGCCTAGCTGGAGGAAGTCCCATCTCTGGGGGTGTTTAGAGCCCGACCCCATTTCCTATCTGTCTTTGCTTCCTGATTTGTGGAAATGTAACAAGCTGTGAGATAAGCTTCCTCCACAACAGCCAGAGCCCCAGCTGCTATACCTTCCCCATCATGAATCTCAGTGTTAAAATAGCTCTCCCCCTTCCCCAGATTGCTTCTTGTCAGGGTAGCCTGGAAGTGATAATGTTCGGCACAGTACTTGTGTGTAGATGGAAAGCCCAGGTGTCTGCTTAGAATAGAAATGCTATAAAGGAAGAATGGAGACCGATGGGAGGGACAAAGAGGCCATGTCTGCTCTTGTAACTAAGACAAAAATAGATAGGTTCTCAGTAGCAGGCACAGCCAGAAATGCTCTGAACAGAGAAGGACTGAGTCAAACGTGTTTACAAAGATCCTGGAGTAGCTTGCTAAAGCTCCTGGAACCAAACTCCAAAGTCTGTTGGTCTAAGCAGCATGGACTCTCTCAGCTCTGAGGCTACAGGGTGGGAGAAAGCGGGTGGTAGGGCCATTTCTCCCAGGCTTTGCTTCCTTGTTTGAAAATTCTAGTTTCTCTGAAAAGTCAGTTATGGCAAATGTTTTGCTGGGGCACACAGGTGAAAGGATGTCTGGCTAAAGCAAACCCGTGAAAGGCTGTTTTCCTGAAGCAGACTCAGGTGAAAGATTGTTTGGATGTAACAAACACATGAAAGGACTCTTGATAAAGGAGCATAAATATGACCCCACAGACAGTGGGAGACGAGCACTGAACCTTGGTTTAGTCTGCCTCACGATTCTTCACTAAAGACAGGCATATATTGGTTCACTTTACATAGCACTGTTGAGCTCAACTTGTGGTAATGCTGCCATCGAGAGAGACTCTCCCAAGATCTGCTCGTGAGGTTCCTGCAGCAGGAACTCTGTGGTCTCACTTTAGGCTGGTTTTTGAGCCTGGCTGTTTCTTAGGAATGAACTACAGCTGCCTGGTGTCTTCCTGCTGAAAGGACTGGACTGGAGCTGCTGAATCATATTTGGTGATTGCTATGGGACTGAACTTCTGCCAAAGAAGATCAAGTTTGTCCCCAAAGAACTATTGCTGAGCAGGTCCACTTCCCCCACATCTTAATAATTTTTCCCTTCCACTGCCTCTGCTGGGTGGTAAGCAGGAGGAGAGATTGACCCCTTATTAAAAGTAGTTTGCAAGAAATTTATGCCTAATCTTGTGCATGACCAACTGTATTCTCATTGTGTCTGTGTGGTCTTCTCTGCCATTTATGGCTTAATCCCACTTCCTGTAAGCTCACCAATCACACTGGACTTATACTTAGACAAAAGGCCCAATTTTACTGGAATTGCTTTTGCAAAGACCCTTCTGCAATACAATAATATTCTGAGATTCTGAGGCTACAGCGTTTGGGGCCACGACTCAGCATAGAACTGCTCCAGTGACCCTCTTCTGAGGCCTCAAAAGGAGGAGCGGGCTCAGATCTGCAAGTAAACTCCAGTGACTAGCTCCCCCACTGCTCTTGGAGATCCGTATGTGCAGGCCTTTGTCTTTGAATGTTTATCTATTCCTTAAACACAACCTTTAGACGGAACATCAGTAACTACAAAGTGTTAACCTAGAGTGCCATCAATCTAGGCTCTACTTACCATGATACTCCCATGAGTGAGAATGGAAGCTACAAAGGCTCCTGGTCCAACCTGGCAGGGATAAGGCTGCATTTTGATGGTCAGACTTTCTGGTGTAGACTCAACTTTCAGGGATAAAGAGAGACATTTGTGCCTTGAATAACATTGGTGCACACAAAACAGTCTTGGGAGAGAAGCGGAGAGAGAATTTGGGGGTTACCTCAGCAGTTAACAGATGTATAACACAATATTTCAACCAATCTACTAGTAAATACAATGAGAAAAAATTTGCAGGATATTAATTCTCTTTTAAAGTATCTAAATGGAGTGCGGATTTATTTTAATAAAAATACTAATCTCAAGTTGCACCCAGAGCACCACAGTTGTGACTGCTTCTCAAATTTATAGGTAAGCCAGTAAGAAATATTTAAGCAAAGTTAGAAATTACAGAATGAAAAATCAAAAGGAAAAGTGAATCCTTCTCTTCTTACAAGGGTTTCTTCTCTCTCTTTCTCTTTTATTTATTTTGAATTGACATGGCAATTATACAAGCCCATGGGGTACTATGTGGTATGTGTATGTGTCTGTACATACATGTGTATATGCGCAAGTAGGTATCCATACCTGTAGCTGCACCAATGGTAGAGATTAGAGGACAAATTCAGTTTTTCTTCAGATGCCTCATGCCTTTTTCTTTTGAGACTGGGTTCCTCACTGGCCTAGAACTTGGGAAGTAGGTGAGGCTGTTTACCAGAAATCCCGATGGATCTGCCTGTTCCCAATTGCTCAGCAACCATACCCACCATTTTTTTAAAAAGAGAATTAAATCTTTGATTGAGTATACATGATAATGGATGATACACAAGCTTCATTCTCATCTGTTCTTTTATCTGATACCATTATTCAGTTTTGATATTGCATAGGATATGCCAACAACCATTGTATAACCAAGTTGTGATCTTGCTTAGATGACCCTTTCAATGGTGAAACTCATTAAGTTACAACAGTAACTGGCAGTTTAGCATCACCAAGGTTTTTTAAGACAATGGCTTCTCCACCCAAAGCAACCATAAATAAATTCCAAATGGAATTTGGCACCACCCTAACTCTAACTTCACATTGTTGAGGAAGTTTACCAAGATGGCTTCAGAGTAGACTAACTTTACACAACCCATTAAAAAAAAAAGACATTTATTCAGCGTCATGATCAGACTTTTACATTTAGCAATCAATAGCATGGGTGACAAAGGTCTACAGTAAAACCCTTCGTAGAATGCTTTACACTTTCCACAGAACAAAACTGAAATAACCTGTTATACAGTCACAGATACAGTCCTGGAGTTTTTGCCCACACATGTGAGTATTGTCTAAAACATGTCTTCTTTGTAGCAGCTAGGCCCTGCCAGCACTGTGCTTGGCTGAGTTCACAAATATGCTGTAAACTGTGGCTTCCCTGTCACTTCTCTGGCTCTCCTCTCCTGCTAAGCTTTGTTTCCTGGCTGTAATTAGAACCTCCTGCCACTGCCATTGCTACGGCTGCTGCTGGAACCTCCATAGCCTCCTTCGTTTTGTGGTTTAGTAACGTACTGGCCTCTGCCACCATCAGGGCCAGATCTCCTGCCTCCAAAGTGTCCTCCTTTCATTTGTCCAAAATTTGAAGACTGGTTGTTGTAATTGCCAAAGTCATTGTAGCTTCTGACACCTCCAAAATTGCTTCCATTATCACTGCTAATATCGCTGCCAAAGTCAACTCTGCATTGTCATTGTTACAGCTGTCATAGCTGCCACTCCCGCCATAGCCACTGCCCTGGTTTCCATAACCCTGTCCACCACTTCCATAGCCTCTGCTTCCTCCAGAATAACCGGGGCCACCTCCTCCATAACCACCATCATTGCCAAATCCATTACAGCCATCCCCACTGCCACGATATAGACCACCACTGAAGCTGCCACCAAAGCCACCACAACTGCTGAAGTTCCCTCCTCAACCAAAATTGTCATTGCCACCAATATCACCTCCATGACCACCACCACTGGAACCACTTTAACCTTTCTGTTTGGATGAAGCACTAGTCATCTCCTGTTTCCACAGAGCCTTTCTTACTTCACAGCTGTGGCCATTCAGTGTGGTATTTCTGAATAACAATCTTATCCACGGAGTCATGGGCATCAAAGGTGACAAGAGCAAAGCCCCTCTTTTTTTTCCACTGCCTCTGTCAGTCATAATTTCAATTACTTTTTCCCATTCTGCTCAGAATAATCTCGTAGGTGATGTTCTTCGGTGTCTTCTTTAATACCACCAACAAAGATCTTCACAGCTAAGTGGGCACCTGGTCTCTGAGAATCTTCTCTTGACACAGCTCTCTTAGGTTCCACAACTCTTCCATCCACCTTGTGTGGTCTTGCATTCATGACAGCATCCACTTCCTCCACAGTGGCATATGTGACAAACCCAAAGCCCCTGGATCTCTTGGTGTTTGGATCTCTCATTACCCCACAGTGAGTGGTTCCCATTGCTCAAAATGGCTCCTCAGACTCTCGTCGGTTGTTTCGAAGCTCAGCGCTCCAGTGAAGAGCTTCCACAGCTGTTCTGGCTCCTTGGGGGACTCTGACTTAGACAGGATGGCAGGGGGATGACAGCAGGGTGATGAGAGCATTCAGCGATGCTTCCTCTGCAGCGTCAAAGAGCAGAAAGGCCATAGACACCATTTTTAACCTGGATTCCAAAGATAAAGTTCAGGTCCTCATAATTGCAAAGCAAGTGCTTTGCTGATTGAATCCTTTATGCTTCACAATGAGATGCCTTATTATGTATATGATTACATCATAATCAAATCATGGTAATGACATTCTATTTTAATTGAACAGAACTGTTCTTAGCTTAAGATTTTGCCAGATACACAAATAGTGGAAATTCTGCTCTTGGTCTTTGCTCATGTCTTTCCATCTTCTTCATATTTAAATGTGTCTTTCTTCAAAGCACAGTAAGGCATTTATGTGATAATATTCAAAGTTAAATATATTAGGGCCACTCACTCATGCTTTCTCTGATACTAATGCCTGCAGTTGCCCAGTGCAACCCTGTCTGCAATCACTGAACACTTGAGTACTGTTTGTTTTTTCACTATTACAAATAGTGTTACAAGGGATATATCTGGACAGATTATGTTCGCAAACCTTTGATGGATTAACTGGTGATTGATTGATTGATTATAGTGTTACAAATCTAACCCAGGGACTCACACATACAGGCTGAGTGCTCTACCAACAAGTTGTATCTCCAGTCTCTTTGAAATGTTCCTTTTCTTTTCTTTAAAAAAAATATGTATAGAAGTGTGTGACCTGCATGTGTATGTAGCATGCGCATGCAGTGCTGGCAGAGGTCAGGACTAGAGTTACAGATGGCTGTGAGCTGTCTTGTGGGTGCTGTTTATTAAATACACATTCTCTGCACAAGCAGCAAGTGCTTCTGACAGCTGAGCCATTTCTTCAGCCCGTCTTTGGAATGTTTTTAAAAGCAAAAAAAAAAAAAAATACATATCATTTTGTCAGTAGATTGTCAACACAAAGTTGAATTGTACTTAATAATTTTGATTTGTAATTTAAAATTCAGCCCTAGAAATGTATAACTATAAGGTCTCAAAAGCACACTATGCCGTTTCCCAAAGCATACATCAGCACCAACATCAATTTCTTTCCTTTGGACTGTCTAGCAGGCTCAAAATGGCACGATCATTACTTTAAATATGCTCTCTCTATATATTTGTGTGTGTTTGTGTCTGTGACTTTAGGTCCATGCACACCATTGTATGCATGGAGTGCTTAGATGCATGCATGCTATGGTGTCCATGGGAGGTTAGTTTTGTGCATACCACGTTATACATAGGGGATTAGGGGAAAACTACAGATGCTGGACCCCACCTCTTCCCTCACTGACCATCATTGTGTATGTTAGGCTAGCTGGACCACAGAGTTCAGAGGATTCTCTTGTCTCCACCTCTCATATCTCATAGGAACACTTGGATTCTAGATGTATGCCATGGTGACCAGTTCTACCTCAGTTCTGGGAATTCAACCTCAAGTCCAGCTTGCTCAGCCAGCTCTTAGCCACAGAACCACCTCCCCAGTCCCACAATTGCTTTTCATGGGCATTTCTTCAATTTTGGCCATTCATTCATATAAATGGCTAAAAACATTTATATAATATTAATTCTTAGAGAATTTCATATAATGTTTCAACCATATTCTCTCCCTACTCCTTCTCCAAACTCCTCCCCAGGTCTACCAGACGCCTCATCAGTGTTTCTTTTTTTATGAGACTATCTGGGAATGGATATCCTGCTCCAGTGACTCTCACGCTCTTCTCTGGGTTCCCTGAACCTTAGCTGTAGAAGTTCTGTTGTAAACATATTTATTTGTGGGTGGGTATCCTGGGGCCAGTTGTTTTCTGCATTTTGACAAGATGAGGGCTTTTGTAATGATCTCAGTCTGCTGCAAGCTTCTTTGTGAGAGCTGTGACAGCTACACTTTCCTGTGGGTGTAAGCTGAACTTTTAGAATGAAGTTAGTATTGTACTGCTTCAGGGAGGAGGCATCAGTAGGCTCTCCTCTAGGTTCCATGGTGTCACTAGCTACAGGTAGTTAGCTAAAGTTGAGTATCAGATGTAAACACCATCTTACTGAGTGGCGCTTACATCTAAGTGGGTAACTGTTGGCTACCCCCACATGTAAATTCCTCTACTATAGCCATTGTTCTGGTTTGTAGGGATTACAACTAGATAGGACTACTAATTTCTCTTCTCCCTGAGCAGCTTGCATGAGTGTTGAAACTATGAGAGTCAGTCCTCAGGGATGAGGCTCCCGTTTCAGAACGAGATAAATTCCTTCAAATCCTGTGTCTGAAGTGCACGGTGTCTTCAATGCCAGGGTTTACCTTCTTCTCTGGAATGCACTAAGGGCAATGACCATAGCCCACTTTGCTTCAGAGGTTCTTTTGGGCCCCCTTGGTTAAGAATTTTCAATGACAATGTGTATTAACCTTTTGGTTGCTGCGACAAATACTTGAGAGAATTATTAAAAGGTGGGGAGATCATTTAGACTCATGTTTTCAACTCCTGTGTGTATCACTGTGTTGATGTGGGCTTTCATGAAGCAGAACACCATGGCTGCAAAAATAGTTACTCATCTTGTGACATGAAGGAAACAGAGAGATGAAGACAGGAAGGGGCTACAGCAAGCTACCACCCTTAAGGATATACCCTGAGTGGTCTGCCCCCAAATACTGTCATAGGGGTTGTCTGTCCTTCAGTTCTTTCTTCACTTACCAGCCAATGGGGTTTGCTGTCTTTGTTGGCTTTTGTTACTTTATCTGTTTATCTACCATTTTGTGTGTCACACACATACCCCACAACACACACACACACACACACACACACACACACACACACACACACACACTCTTGTATACACACATGCCAAGGCAGGCGTATAAAGGTCAGAGGACATGCAGGAGAGTAAGTAAGCTGTATTCTTCTATCTTATGGGTCTAGGTATTAAACTTAAGCCATTAGGGTTTGTGGTAAGTGCCTTTATCTGCTGGGCAATCTCAGTGCTCTTAATTTTTTTTATAATATCAAAATTACTAGTGAGGCTTACAGATGGTATGTGCTAGTTTTAAATTCCTTTCTGAAATTAACATTGTAAATAATTTATCTGTGAATTTTTTCCTAGAACTTTGGCGATGTCAGTTTTTAATCTGAAATGTGCTTTGGTGGGATGAGGACAGGTTATATTTTCTTTCTACTCAAACAAAAAACCTAATTGTTCTACCTACTGAATAATTCACCAGCTCATATGATCTAAGGACTCCTTCATCCTAAGCTGAATTCTTATGTATCCAGGGTCAGTTCTGCACTCAATCTATTTTTAATGATTCAATTTATTTTTCTACAGTATCAAATTAGTTTTAATTAGTTTATCTCAAAGTAGGGCTTCTGGCTGAGGGAGAGTTCATGTTGTGGGGGATTGAGAAAAACTTGGTAGGGGTGAGAGGAATGTTGTCAAAATTAGATTAAAATGCAAACATATGAAGTGAAAACATTGCAGTGTCAGACTCTGAGAATTATCAACATAGAGGCATATGTAAACATTCTGATAAAATGTTCCTTCAGGGAAGGATCTCTCTCTCTCTCTCTCTCTCTCTCTCTCTCTCTCTCATACACACACACACACACACACACACACACACACACACACACACACACACACACTGATTTTACTTTAACAAATAGGGTCACATATTTAGAAAATTGTTCTAGCCCATGCGTTTGGGTATTATCTGAGACTGAGTTTTATATCACATTGAGCTGAAATATAAGGTTGAGAGTGTCCTCTGTGTGCCACTTGACAATACAGGGTGGCAGAGAGACCTGCAAGGGGGCACAGGAAGACAGATTTCCCTAGCTTCCCTGCATCTCGGTCACAGTGACGATATGACAAGCTCTCTGGGTCTGAGCAGGAAGCTGTAGAACTTTCTATTCATTCTTGCTATCTCAATCCAACCACAGGAAACTCACCAAGAGAAGTGATGTGGGAGGGAGGGCTCCTGAGCTGGAGAGCAAGCCTCCCACACTCCATTGGTCAATGAAGGGGGAGAGAAATGGACCGCTGCTGTCTATCTCCAGGATGTGGAGGACATTAGTGCTAATTGAAGCATCAGTCATTCAAATGAGAAAAATCTTTGGAATGTTACTGTTTTTTAAATATTTATTTCATGATGTGGAGAAGTCCTCAAAATGCTCACATACAAGATATGACAACTTAATAACAAAGTGGAATGTAATGGGATATAACATATAAAGGGAGAGGGGGTGGCTAGCATATAGGAGACCCGGCTTTGATTCCCAGCAGTGCAGATAGGTAGGTAGGTAGGTAGGTAGGTAGATAGATAGATAGATAGATAGATAGATAGATAGATAGATAGATGTAAACAAATAAAATTGTCTGTGCTCACAGGTCCCTCACTTGTTTATGAGTGATACAAGGTTGGAGAAAACCCAGAGTTTGGTATGGAAACACAGACCAAAGTGAAAATTTTACCAGGAATCAAAGGCAAAAATGTGACTCTGTATTGGTAAAGATTAAAGGCACTGATTGCATTAAGTCAAAACAGATTCTTTTTTTTTAAAGATTTATTTATTTATTTTATGTGTATGGTACACTGTAGCTATTGTCAGACCAGAGGAGGGCATCAGATCTCACACCAGAAGAGGTCCTATTATAGATGGTTGTTAGCCACCATGAGGTTGCTGGGAATCAAACTCAGGAACTCTGGAAGAGCAGTCAGTACTCTTAACTACTAAGCCATCTCTCCAGCTCCCAGGAATAGATTCTTATCCCACGCCATTTCTCTCCCATTCCCAGCTTGTGTAGAAGTTCTAAGCTGTAGTATGGCTTCCAGTCAGTTGACATGATTCCTGCAAGCACCAAACATTTCTGAACTGTATTTGAATTTTTTTCCCTGGGACTCAAATGTACCCCTTACCTCTGCCGTGTGTGTGTGTGTGTGTGTGTGTGTGTGTGTGTGTGTGTGTATACATAAGTTTATGTGAAGGATTTTGAGGAGCTAGAAGCTGTATAAGGACTTCATTTCCAGTGATTTGGAGGAGACATAGCTGCACATAGGAAAGAGAGTTCATAGAGTAACCCAGGGTAAGTAGCAGGGAATATGCTATCATTAAGAGAAAAGTTGGCTTCCTACTGTAGTTGCACAAGATTCTTCTCTGCTGCTGCTAGAGTCTTTGGGCAGAAGGAAGAAGGGACATGATGGGCTCCAGGCAGAGCAACGTTTCTGGAATCAAACAGGTACACAATCATATGTGCGGCTTTTTTTATTGGATATTTTTATTTACATTTCAAATGTTATCTCCTTTCCCAGTTTCCCATCCATAAACCCCCTATCCCATTCCCTCTCCCCCTGCTTCTATGAGGGTGTTCCCCCAACCACCCACCTCCCCACCCTGGTATCCCCCTACACTGGGACATCTAGCCTTGTCAGGACCAAAGGCCTTTCCTCCCACTGATGCCCCAACATGGTCATCCTCTGCTACATATGCAGCTGGAACCATGAGTCTGTCCATGTGTACTCTTTGGATGGTGGTTTAGCCCCTGGGAGCTCTGGTTGGTTGGTATTGTTGTTCTTATGAAGTTGCAAGCCCCTTCAGCTCCTTCAATCCTATCTCTAACTCCTCCACTGGGGACCCCATTCTCAGTTCAATGGTTTGCTGCTAGCATTCACCTCTGTATTTGTCATGCTCTGGCAGAGCCTCTCAGGAGACAGCTATATCAGGCTCCTGTCAGCATATACTTCTTGGCATCAGCAATATTGTCTGGGGTTGGTGGCTGTATGTACATGGTCTGGATCCCCAGGAGGGGCAGGCTCTGAATGGCCTTTCCTTTAGTTCTTGCTCCACACTTTGTCTCTATATCTCCCCCTATGAATATTTTTGTTCCCCTTCTAAGAAGGACTGAAGCATTCACACTTTGGTTGTCCTTCTTCTTGAGCTTTTATATACCTTCCTAACTGTCAGCCTTGACAGCCATTCTTGCCATTCACCAGCCATGACAACAAAATATGTGTGTCCTGTTGCATAAATTCACATCCTAGGATGTTCTTATTCCTATGAGGAGACCTAGAATATGTACCTTCCACAAAAAGCCCTGGGGCACCCAGTGATAGAAATGCCTAATTACACATGCAGAACAAAAGACAGACACGCATCCCCGCTCCCATGTGTCCCCGCAGGTGGAGGGGAAGAAATTTTCTCTCATCGTCAAGGGAACCATGCTGATTTATCAGTCGCATCTATAATCCACAACTTCAGACTCTTTAGGATCATTTTAGCCCAAGAAATAAATAATAAATAAAGACTTAACTAGATGTCTGAAGCTTGCAAATGATACAATGGGGTTATATTGTCAGGAAGTAAGGAAATGCTTTGAAAGAATATTACTTCAAATTGTGATTTAGTATTTGTAGCTTAAAGAATGGTGACAGGGATTATTTTATTCACATTGGAATGTCAGGGATACTCCAGTGAGAAAGGGCACTTGGGGCTGGGGAAGGCTCAGAGTTAATCAGTTGCCATGCAGGTTTACTGGACTGGAGTTCTGATCTTTACAACACACACAAGAGGTATCTATGATCCAGCACTAGAGATAGAGCTGAGGGCACCCCATGGTCTAGTGAGCATCTCTGCTTAAACAGATGAAGACAAGAGCATGAAGGAAGACACCTAATATCAACTTTGTGTCTCTACATGCTTTTAAACATGTGTGTCACATATGTATATATGTTTGCACAGACATATGTCAACACATACATGCACATGTAACATGCAGAGTAAAAAAAAAACATAGTCCAACTATTGGAGGGAGGAAAGAGGGAGCTAGATGCTGGGGGTAACTGGAGGAGGGCGCCTGCCTCAACTTCTCAGGGAGGAGAGCTACGATACAGTCTCATCTTCTGTCACTATTCCTTTCTGAGAGATCCCCAGAGTGGGGATTATCAATCAATAGTAGAAAGTATTTGGCTAACTTAATGTGCTCATAACTGTGTGTGTACTTTGCCTTATATTACAGATTTAAAAATGGATTCTATGACTTGGGGATCTTGTTAAATTGCAGTTACCTGTGTAATAGGTGAGCTCAGAGGATTTGCATTCCTACGAGGTTCTTAGGTGATGGTATGACTTGAAAGGAACTGCTTGAGTAGCAAAGCTGAGGGTCATGAATTCTTAGGCAGAGGCAGGAGCATTGCAATCTCCTGACCCCATGAGTCCTACATCTATGGGCACGAGTGTCAGGAGAGGTGGCATTAGCTTGCATCCTCGTGTAGAGGAGGATGCATAGACATTCAACTGGAAAAGAAAACAAGAGCTTCTATCACAAAGGAGCACAGGGGAAGGGCACATGAGCAAATGGATGGGCCAGGCCCAGCAGTCATGAATGCTTGGTTGTGGACAGCATTGGGATCCAGAGAAGATGAAAAGGTGAGTTCATCCCCTGGAGCTTGAGGAGGAAAGTACATGTCTACAAGGCTTAGGCTGTGACCAAGACTGAAAATGAAACAAGTTCAGGAAGAAATACACATAACCAGGGCTCAAGTGGAGGGTGAGCCAGAGCTTCTTGGTCTGAATAGACTACACTTACTACTGAAGGCTCTTCCTCATGTACCCTGGTGGGCGTGTCTAGAATGAGATTTGCCTTTCCAGATCCTCACTCAACATCCCACACAGTCTGGGCTGAGAACCATTCATGCCCAGGAGGTGTGGCTGAAGGAGTCAGATAACTGGAGAACAGGAAGACCATGAAGACTAGCTGGGTGCTGGGATTAGGAATGGACAGTCATGGTGACACCAAGGGTCTGTCATGGTTTGCTTTCTATTGCTGTGATAAATGCTATGACCAAAAGCAACTTGGGAAGGGAAGGGTTTAGTTAATCTTACAGTTTGTAATTCATCACCAAGGAGAACCAAAGAAAGAACTTAAGGCACAAACTTGAAGGCAAGAACTGAAGCAGAGCCTGAGCTTCTTCAGCCTCCTTTCTTACACAACACACAGTAGGTCAGGCCACTTACATCAATAATTTTATCAGGAAATTGCTCATGTGGGAATAGTGTTATTCAAGAGGCAAGTGGATCTCTGTGAGTTTGAGGCCAGCCTTTCCTACATAGAGTTCTATGTTTGCAAGTATGACACACACACACACACACACACACACACACACACACACACACACACACACACAATCTGTTTCTGAAAGAATGAACAAATGAATGAACAAATGGAAGAAAGGAAGGAAGAAAGGAAGGAATAAAAGGAAATTACCTACATGCCAATCTAGTGGAAGCATTTCCCCAACTGCAGTTTCCTCTGGCCCATGACTCTTGCTTGTGTCAAGATGATAAATAACTAACCAGCACAGGATCATAGTGAGCCAGAGATTAGGTCTTATGAAAATATTGGTTTTTCTTGACAACCAATTGAGATTGAGGAAATCTTGTGCAGAAAATGGGGATTACAGAAGACACTTCTCAAGTAGGATTGAGAAACAGTATTGTGTAGGACAGGTGTCCTTGTTCTGAGTTATAAAACAATGATGGAGCATCTCAGAAGGTTTGAAACAGGAGTAGAAGGAGCATGTCATGAGCTCACTCTCCAGTTCTATGAGAATCTATCCCAGAAGCAGCCCAGGACCAACTCTGAGCTCAGATTGGCCAGGCATGTGAATATGAATGCCTTCAGTGGCCAGACAAAGGCTCTGTTTGGCCATCTGCTTTTATGGCCTTCCTTGCCAGGGTCAGCACAGCTGTGAAGAAGTATGCAGAGAGGATCTTCGAGGGTCCTTAGCAGCAAGAGGTTGTGCTGGAAGCAAAGCTATGCCAAAGTCTGCCATCTGACACTTGGGCCTGTGTGGAATGTACCTCCTGGTAGGTCCTTCTGAGGAGTCACTTTCAGCAATCAATTTACTGGGGTCTCAAGCTACTGTGACTTAGGCCGCATTGATGACTGTAGCCAGGACCTGCAGGAGAAATGGCTAAAGCAGGAGGGACTGATGGGTCTCCAATAGTTGGGATTAAATAGCTTTAAATTAGGAACGAAATGTTGGGATTGAACATTGGAAAGCTGCTTCAGTTAGTGGCCCAGCTTTAGGGTAAGAGTTGCATTTTGAGACCTAAAAACAAGCAGCCTGAAGTCCCTACCTGAACACAAGAAGACAATTTATTGAAAGAATGTTCATCTTCCAGGGCTTTGGGAGTGTCAGCTCTGCAGTCCGTGGCCCACATGGTGAAAAGGGTCTGACCAGAGAGGCCCTTGAGCTCGGTTATACGAAAAGCACCAGGATCATACTGCAGAAGGAAAGGCATAAGCCAGGCAGAGAGTGACCTCTCTATGACCTCCGAGTGCCCCAAGCAGGCACAGGCTTTATGGAAGACTGCAGAATTCTGAGCACACCAGCCGTCTTCTGTTAGTAGAATAAGAATTTGTGTTTGTAAGCTTATCCATTGTGAGCCATCTGATTCCTCTGTGAGCCACAATGTTCACACCAAGTTTGTAAGTCCTGTATCTGGTGTATTGTACCTGCATGACCCTGACTTATTGCTAATCCTCTCATGCTGCAATCTAGGCACTGCGTCCTTTTCCTAAGACGTGTCCGACCTCTTGCCTGCCACTGGATAATCCCTCTAGCTGTGTACCAGACAAGCATCATTTGCAAGTTCTTCCTTTCCTAGAATCTCCTTTCCTACAGTTGACTTTCCAGGAAGAGCAGTCTATACTTAGGATCTCTGTCACTTGGCTCCCATTTGGTTGCTTTCTGCCCACTTGATATAACTGTGTCCCTGTCACTCTCAGCTCAGATGTTAACCCTGTTGCTTCTGAGTCCCCAGATCCTTGTAGACAGTCTTGGTCTTTTTCCTGCCTCTTCATTGCATTTATTCTTTGCACTCCAAAGATTTTTTTTCTTGTTGAAGTCTAGCATTCCTGCAGTTTCTTCCTGTGGTTTCAATTTTCTTTTCTCTATAGCTTTATAATTATGGTTGTCTTAAGTATCTGTGCTTTTTTACTATGCATGGACTTCCATCACTGAAGTAAATACCTTCACCCATAGCTCAGCCCAGAGAATCTTCTCTTCTAAGATTTTTAGACCAAGTAGCTGAGATTATTCTTACATAGCCAAACCAATAAACAGACCCCACTGACCCTGGCTTGTATGCATTTCTCTGAGAAGCCATGCAGCCATGATGACTGACAGAACCCTATGTTTACTTTTCTGTTTATTTATCTGCAATCTATTTTCACTGTGGATTTTCTCTGTCTTGATTATATTTGGCTCCTGATTGCATTAGTATATGGTCTGTACATGAAGGAAAGGTCTTTTGTAAAACACATAGTGTTCTTCTGCTGTTTCCTATATACCCTGATACCAACTGTCTCCAAAAAACCCAGACAAATAGAAGACGAGAGGGCAGAATCTTCAAGGGCATGGCTAACTCTGAAATTGCTTGTCATCCTACCTCCCAGGAGGACTGTTTAGCTTCCCTTCATGCTGAGTTATGAATTAGGGCTTGTTGCAAGTTGGCTGCTCATTAGAGGTGTTACTTTCTTATCCACAGCCTCCTCCAGGGTGCTGCTGAGGCCAGCAGGCTCCCAAGGGGAGGCAGATGGGACTCCTGAACCTCACAAGTCTGACGCTAGATGATTAATTAGAACATTTGTTCTTGGCATATCTGTGGAGTTTCTGTCAATAACACCCTTGATGGGGGTTGTCTTTTCCTTGATGCCATTGTAACGGTGGACAAGTGATTATAACCTGTGGCAGGCTGCTCTAGGGAAGGCATGACTCTAGATGACAAACATTAATCAAATGGAAAAGCACTATAATAAGACATAGGTACTTTGGGGAAGAGGAGGGACTTGTAAACTGGTGGTATTATTGTTTGAACTCAGGGGTGTGACAGTCTTATAGGAAGTGTGGGAGCATTTACATACACAGCACTATTGTGCTGTATGTGGCATGCAAGCAAACAGACCACATAGAACAGCAGGGTTGAGAGAGTTTCCATAATGAGGAAAGTGCTTTGAGGTTCTTCAGCAGCTTTGGATTACCATGGTCCTTGTGGGAAGGGAGGAATGCACCACAGGTGGTGGTGACAGAATCTTAGATGAAGGGAAAGTGGGGGTTGAATTTAGATAATTGTGGTGAAGGCATGAGGGCATGATCATATATGTAGAAGGAATAAACTGGGACCAAAACACCATGCTGGGTATCTTCAGGGCACACACTATGTTGCCTACTCTTATGCCTCTATTAAGATAATAAAGAACTTTGAGATTTATTTTGGAAACTGTAATGAGTCATGCAGTTAGATTAGTGCATATTTAATGAGTTTAAATTTGTTATTGGTATGCAAAAATATTTTCTTCAGCTGTTTGTATATATCTGAGTATGCACATACACAATTTGCAGGCTTAAATGGTTTGCCTTCACACTAATTATGACTTTTGCTGTGCTAGACTTCTTCAATAATTATGATTTCTTACTACATATGTAATGGTAATTCAAAGGTAAATTCCATTCTGACAGGCATCGTTGAGACACTCGGTTGGTTACAAATCCAGAAACTGTGTAATAGAGTCGGTTTCCAACCGAGCAGAAGGAAGGTTCAGCAGGCCTGCAGTTATGGCCTGAAGGGCCAGTCCTTGAGGCCAAGACCCTTACTTGCATGCTGTTTTGTGACATAGTTCCTGGGGAGATGTGAATATCTATTCACCTCAGAGAGGGACCTGAACTACTATGGTCTAACTGGAGAACTAGTGAGTTTGTTGGGGTTAGTTGCATGGTGAACTGTGACCTACAGGAGTAGGTATAGATACAAAGGCAACTGTACCACCCAAGACTCCCCTCTCATTGGTGATACGTTTTGACGTCTGAATCCCTAGAGCTCTCTGTGCAGCTAGAGGGCAGCATGTGGATGGGTATCTCCTAGCCTCAGCAGTTCTACATACCCAGATAACCTTGGGGAGGAGGAGCCTTGTGAATCTGGTGACTCTTAGAGATTTTCTGAGACTTCTGGGTTGTTTATTTCCTGAGTCTTAACGATAATACAGAGGAATGGCCACACAATTTGTGCCTACAGGAGGTTACTCATAGGTCAGAGTCTCAGATGTGTAGAGAAGATGTTAGGGGATGAAAACATGGTTATCATAACCCAGCCATTCTTAGTTAGGGTTTTATCACTGTGATTAAATACCACGACCAAAAGCAACTTGATGAGGTAAGGGTTTATTTCATTTTCTACTTCAGTCCATCATCTGGAAAGCCAGGGCAGGAATCTAGAGACAGGGAGATGGAAAGGCTTTGAAAGAGTGCAGTTTACTAGATTGGTTGCTCATCCTGCTTTCTTGTAGCACTTAGGACCACTTGTCCAGAGGTGGCATCACTCACTGGGAGCTGGGCCCTCCCCACATCAATTGTCAATTAAGAAAATGCACCACAGGCCAATCTTTTGAAGGCATTTTCTCCATCGAGGTTCCCTCTTACAAAATGACTCTAGCTTGTGTCCAGTTGACATAAAATTGTCTATCACAGTCTCTGAGTTCCACAGGACACTGAGCTTGCCACTTTCCTTGATGAAATCTTGGACACTGATGACCTGTTCCTCCTCAGAAAGAAGCAGAACATGTTCAAATGAAGCAATGGCTCACAGTTCTTTTGTTTGAAATTCCACATTATGGGAAACTCCCAGACATGTTAAATGTTTGTCATTGAGTACAGCTGGATAAGATTTATCCTTCTTTCCCTTCACAGACACTTCAAGCATTTAGGTAATGCAGGAGCTGTTCTAGGTGCTGAATGTGGGAGCTAGCAAGGGAGGCAAGGAATACATAGCCAGAGCTAGTTAAACAGAAACCATAAGAGGTTAGCTATTGGGATGTAAAGATGTGAAGAGTATATCCAAGATGGGATGATAGAGTTAGATGCTGATTGAGGATTCATTGAATAAAGTATGCAGAAGGCTTTGCTTTATAGTTGAGGTCCCAGAGATGCATATGTGAAGAAACAGAGCAAAGAGCATGAAACACACACAAAGGTCCTGGGGTAGGGAAGGGTTTATTTCAGAAGTAGAAAGAATCAAGAAAAATTATAAGGGAAGTCAGAAGAGTCAGATGGAGGGTTTGGAAGATGTCTAGGTCCTGTAGAAGCAAACACTTCTGTTTTGGATTTCCCCCTATTCCTCTATTTTGAAAATTACTGTCTTCAGAAGTCTTTGCTGTTGTCTTCATACATTTGAAGATGACTTTTTAAAAAACATCTTTTTGAAATAGCTAACAACCTAAGGTCAATTTTCTATTTTTAAATCTGTAATTAAGCAACAGAAAGACTTTAGAGGGTTTGGCTGAACTGCTACATCTATTTTCTTTCTGTCTTTCTTTCTTGAAAATTAAAATTATTGCTTTCAAATAAGTGACAGAGATTGTTAATGCCACCTCAGACAGTGCCAAAAGTTTGAAAGGTGTGACAAGAACAATCCAATTCTCATTAATAGAGATTGAGAGAAAGAGAAGGAGCAGCTCAATATTAATTCTCACCTTGGAGAGATGAGTATTCAACAGCTAAGCCTCAGTCTGCAGAGTAGAGAACACAGGGAGAGCAAATAGACCCCAGAGACGCTTTATGATCAAACACAATTGCCAAGCCCAGGGATCAGGCTCCTCTTGGTCGATAACTCCAGAGAAAATACAACATTAGGGTTGTACAATTGAGTGGGATTCCATTCCATTATCAGCCACTTTGAGTGTTTTAGATGTGGGGCACTGAGGGGCATCTAAATGTCAAATAAGTTTGTGAGGGGCCCTTGATATGGACTGGTTATTATACTCTAAACCCCAGAAGACCAGACCAAATAAAAATACAGTTAACTTGGGATAAGGACCACCTAATCAAACTGAAATTTGAGATAAGACAGCTTTCCCAATGTAGGAGAGTCACAATCACCAGTTCTCAGGGGGAATTTTACCCAGCTTCCTGGTAAGAACATGCTAAGCTTCATGCTTGTTCTGCTTTACTGGATGAGCAAAGCAACTTTTTTTTTTTTGTGGTTCTTTTTTTTCGGAGCTGGGGACCGAACCCAGGGCCTTGCGCTTCCTAGGTAAGTGCTCTACCACTGAGCTAAATCCCCAGCCCCGCAAAGCAACTTTTAAGTGACCAGTAGCTTCATGATCCTTATTTCTATTTTCTTCAGTCCATTTTTATTGTCTATAAAGATAACCCTCTCTACTAGTTCTCTAGAACACATTTTAATATATAGAAAGAGATGTAGCCTGACTACCGAATTAAATGAAGCCTAACTATACCTTTAGATGAGCTTTGTTGTGTCTCTTGACAAAGGCTTCATGACTCACCTGGAGTTTTCTCTGAGGCGGCTAGACAAAAACAGCTGACTGTGTGCTCTAAGATGCTCATCTTCCCCAGCTTTTACATAGAGATCCCTTAGCTCACTTGAAGCTCTAGAAGCTGCCTTGTCAGTCCTGGGTCTGGAGCCAAGTGGAGGCAATCAAGAGGCTCAGTATCTGGTGTTCACTCTGGCATGGCCAGTTGGTACTTGATTCTTTTAGATCCATAAACATGGGGTATCAGAAAGGAGATCTGTGAAGCCAGAACAGTAACTTCCCATCAGGTTTGCTTTGATATCCTGTGTCAGATGTGTGAGCATAGCATAGGGACATTGGCCCTGGATGATCCCAGCTACCCGTGGAATGAAGTTTGAGCACCTTGTTCTCACACAGGTGGGTGTTAAACATTTTAATTTTAGAAAATTTAAATATTGGAATTCAAATGGCTCTGACTCTGGAGTTCATTCTCTTCTCCTATTTTTAGACTCAGGTAGCACTAAAATCCTAGAAGTTTAGACAAATTTTTAAATCTATAGGTGACCAGAAAATTATAATGTACTCTTCATAAACCTCAGGACCATGTGTGTATGAGTGTGTGTGTGTGTGTGTGTGTGTGTGTGTGTATGTATGTATGTATGTATGTATGTATGTATGTATGTATATATATAGTATCTTGCAATCAAATCTTTTGTTTGAGTGGTTGCATCTTGATGTATTATGTGTCTCGTGACAGTTGAGCAGGGGTTTTCTGCCTATTTATTTATGAGTGGAAGAGTATTGGACTTGCATTCCAGTGCCTTCACATTTCTAAGTGCACAGTGCAATAGTAAGTATAGTCACAACGTGTTCATCTCATTTCACTGAGACATTTTCCACTGCAGAACACATCACGATTTCTCTCTTTCCTAGTCCCCATCAACGGTATTCCCCGTCCCAAGTTTCTGTCAATCTGACCACTTTAATATCTACAAGTGGGATCACTCAATACTTGGCCTTCTATGCCTGGCTGATTTCACTCAGCAAAATGTCTTTCAGGTTCATCTATGTTATCAGAAGTACAGAATTTACCCATTTTTAAGGCTAATAACATTCTGTGTGTTTGTCTCTCATATTTCCTTTGTTTAGTAATCAGGAAACCCTTAAGGTTGTTTTTGGTTTTGACTGTTGTGAGCAGTGTTACAATGCACATGGTTTGTGCTCCCTATTCAACATTCTGATTTCAATTCTTTTGAATATACACCAGAAGTGAGACTGTTTGCATCCTATGGTAACTTCACTTACTCACATTCTCCTCAGTAATATGCAAAGGCTGACATTTGACTGTATTCTTGACAAAACTTATATTTTATTTTGCTACCTTTGTGAGTTTAGTTTTCACTACCTTTTGTAATCGGCCCATCTTAAGAGATATGATATACCTATTGTTCATGTGAATGTTTGTATGCTTTAGTAAAATGACTATCCAAGTTATTTGTTCATTTGTAAATTACTTTTTTTAAAAATTAGTTTTCAATTTTTCTGTTAAGCTGTGGGTACAAATGACATAGTTTGGATCTTAATTCTGCATTAGACCAGTGCTTTTCTTTTTTCTGAAAACAAATTTATTTGTCATTACATTTATTTATTTCCATCCCAAATGCTGCTCCCCCTCCCTATCCCCTTCCTCACCAAATCTCTTCCCTTACCCTCTCCCTTCTTCTATGAGAAGGTGGAACCCCCCGGGTATACCCCAATCCTGGAACATCAAGTCTCTGCCAGATTAGGCACACCGTCTCCCACTGAGGCCAGACAGAGCAGCCATGAAGCCTGAGCTGCCTTATTTGCCAATACTTCCCCAGTCATCAGGTTGCCTTGACAACGATGTTGCTGCTGATCACCTTTGTTAAGTAGAAGCTTCTAGGATTAGGTAGTCCTCTTTAACTTTGTTTTGTGGCTTGAGTTTTGGGTGTCAAATACCCAAATACCCAAATACCCAAATCATTATCCATACCACTTTTATGATTTCTACTACAAGTCTTTGCAGTTTTCAGGCCTTAGATATAAATCTTTGATCCATCTTGAGTTGAAGAGAAATAAGGATCCAGTTTACACTCTGCGTTCAGTTTTTCCATTCCTTTTGTTAAACAGTCTCTCTTTTCCCCATGGTGCATCCTTAATATTTCATTGAAGATTAGTGGTTCTTGTATGTGTTTCTGGGCTTACTATTCTTTTTCTCTGGTCTTTGTGTCTACTTTTAGATTAAAAAGTGTAATAGTAAGAATGGTAGTCATTATACTATATTCCAAAATGGGTATATGCCAAGTTTTTATGATGAGAAAATAACATATATCAACTGTAGAATATCACAAAGAAGAAAATAACAAAATAAAATATTGGCGACATCATCACTTGGATTCAATTGTCTGCTTCTGCTAAGAGCATTTTCTCTATCAATTGACTTCTTCTGTCTTCAACAATGCTTCATAGACAGCAGAGAAAACATGCACTCCACTGTTCCAAATTGACTGTGACATCTTACTCTAGTAAGAGTAAAAGGTACCTTAACCAGTCTTTATTTTATATATGACTTTTCATTTAAGAAATACAGACACAACTCCAGCAGGCATACACTGTGAACCCTCAGGCCACTCTGATGAGAGAAGCAGGTAGTCAAACTGTAGATGATCTTCACCTCTCCCTCCTGTCCTCTAAACCCAACATTCCTATCTCACTCCATCTCTTTAGCATACCACCTTCTTCTCCTCTGCCCTCATCTCCAGAGAATCACATGGATCCTCTCAAGCCTTCCTTCCCCCTCAGCTTATTTTTCCCTCCAACAGGCATTTTCTGAGAACCTGAGAAGCCTAACTGAGAAGCAAGTAGGCCAGTGACACAGGTAGTTGAGCTTCAGGACTTCATGCTTCCTCCACTCCTCCAATCCAAACTCCAAGTTTCATACTCTCTGTAGCAGACTACCTATTGTGGCCTTTCCTCACTCTCTGTCTCAATTCCCAAGGGTCTAAGTAGATCCTGGTGGAACAGTCTGTTTTCCTCCTTCCTTGTGACACTCCTTAGCCTGCCTTCCAGCCCATTCCCGTTCCTAAGTGTCAGCTTCCTAAATCTAGAAACACACTCTACCAGGAACTATCAGTTGCCACACCTAGAAAGAACCCAGAAGAATTTCCTACCAGGCAACAGAGAGTTACCACAACATCCTGGGAAACAGAGGGAGCAACAAAATCCCAGGAGCAAAACATCCACTTAACAAAGACTACACCAAAGATCACTACGTAGAATTACATTCTACTCAAACTCAGATGCCTAAATCCATGCCAGCATAAAAATACAGTAATGGCCAGGACAATATGTGTCCACTAGAGCCCAGCAACCCTACCATATGAGGCCCTGAGAATTGCAACATAGCAGAAGCATATGGCAAAGACCTTTAGATAGCCTTTATGAATATACTAAAGATCCTTATGGAGGAAATTTCCTTAAAGGAATCCATGAAAACACAAGCTGTAAAAACAATTCAAGGCCTAAACATGGATATGTTTTTCAATGAAGAAAACACAAACTGAGAGAAATACAGAAACAAAAAGTTTAGAACCTTGAATGTGAACCTTGGAGGAAAGTCTCACGAGTAGAATACAAGAGATGAAAGAAGGACTCTTTGACATTGAAGACATGGTAAAAGAAATGGATACCTTGGTCAAAGAAAATGATAAATATAAAAAATCCTGCCACAAAGCATCCAGAAAATTTGAGACACCATGAAAAGTCCAAATCTATTAATAATAGGAAGGAGAAGAAACCCATGTCAAAGGCAAAGAAAATATTTTCAACAAAATCATAGAAGAAAATTTCCTTAACCTAAAGAAGGATATGTCAATCAAGGTACAAGAAGCATACAGGATACTCAATAAACTGGGCCAGAAAAAAATTCATCAAAACATTAAATGTACAGACAAAGAAAAAAATCTTAAAAGCTTCAAGGGAAAAAAGACTAAGTACTATAAAGAGGCTGACTGATTAGAATTACACCTGACTTCTCAGTGGAGACTCTACAAGCCAGAAGGTCCTGGGTAGATGTTTTACAGACTCTAAAAGACAACCCATGCCAGCCCAGACTACTATACCCAGCAAAACTAACCAATATCCCATTTGACATCAGGCCCATTTCATGAGATGGAACCCATAACCAGCATTGCTTCAGTGATCAAGAACAAGAAAGTAGATAGCTCAGGGACTCTGAATAAAACCAAATGTTACTATTCTAAAATACCAATAAAATAGTAATAAAATGACTCCTGATGATATTCTGCTGTATTCACAGATCAGTGCCTTACTTATCCATCATCAGAGAAGCTTCCTCCTGCAGCAGATGGGAGCAGATACAGAGATCTACATCCAGACATTACATGGAGAGCAAGAGACCTTGGAACACTCAGCCATAAACAGGATGTCTCCATCCTGTTTTCTCAGGGCTCAAGTAACCCAGTGGAAGAGAAAGAGTATAAAGGATGGAGGACACCAACAAAATCAATGCATGTATGAGCTCTGAGACTGTGGCAGCATACTCAGGGCCTGCACAGATCTGTACCTGCTGGGGTCCTAGAGCTGAAAGGAGAATCAGAACATATCCTATCCCTAATCCAGAAAATGAACTCCATGGCACCATCAAAGGCTCCTATCAGGGCCCCTGTTTCTTTAATTTTATTTCTTTTTATCCTATAGGTCCTTTGGATATATTATGGCTTTCAGTGGAGTGTTTTGATGGGATTCTCGAGTGGGTGAACTGGTGGGTCTCTGCATCTGTATACATTTTCCACCCCTGCCCCCTTTTGGCTCTTTTCCTTCTGTTTGTTTGTCCTCCAATGTGTTAGTTTTTATTTTTTTCAATTTAGTTTGAATTAATTATTATCCCTTAGAAGCCTGGTTTTTATCATGAGAATTGGGGTGGGTCCAAATAGGAGAGGAAGTGGGTGTAATGGGGAAAAGTAGAGGGAGGGAAATCACAATCAGGATATATTGTGTAAGAAAAAGTCTATTTTCGTTAAAAGAAAAAAGTAAAAAGAAAATTAAAATAAAAATAAAAAAATATAATCACATAAGGAAAATTTACTTTCCTTCATTGATGTGGAAAATTAAGAACTCTTAATCATTTATTAATGACATGTTTATAATTAATATTATAACACATGATTATATATTAATTATATTTATTAACAGATGTTTAAAATATAGGAATATGTATAAAATAAATAGATTATACAACATATTAATATATTATAAAATATACAATGCATATTATATTATATTTTATATACATTACATGTGTATATATATAATATATATTTTGCCTAGAGATTATTTTTATTTATCCCTTTACTCTTAATGTGAGGTACACATTTAATAGAAGTATACATATAAATTTGTAATAGATAAGAATTTGAAGAATTTTCTTTCTGTAAAATGGTTCTGTTATGTTGTTAAGGTTCACAGCAGAGATCTCATTATAATTCTATTTCTCTTTCTTTCTTTCTTTCTTTCTTTCTTTCTTTCTTTCTTTCTTTCTTTCCTTTTCTTTCTTCCTTTCAGTTTTTACCAGAATGATTACTTTTAACGTTCTCACTGTGAACAATATCCTTTGACAGCATGATTAGAGAAAATAATCTAGTTACAATATACACTCAGCGTGACTTATGTTAAAGTAATTCTAAATTTAAAGTGTAATAACTTTCCAATAAGAAGAGAAATTGGGTTGCCAGAGCCTGCACCACACATACCTGCTTGACACCCCCACCAGGGTTTCCACTAATGAGTTTCTATATTCTCACAGCTATGGATAAACATCTTTTCATTAGGGAGTGAAGTTGATGAATATGAGCCATTATATATCCTGTGTATGAGGAATGTGACTTCCTTTTGAGAGCAGTCCAACAGACATGCTTATATCAAACATGTGGTTAGTACGCCTGAGAGAAGCAGAGAGTCAGTTCATCAGAGATGAGCATTTAAAGGTAGCAGCCTTGGTAGGCTGGAGAGGGCCACAGACAGCCTTGGTAGGCTGGGAAAGGGCCACAGACAGCCTTGGTAGGCTGGGAGAGGGCCACAGACAGCCTTGGTAGGCTGGGAGAGGGCCACAGTCAGCCTTGGTAGGCTGGGAGAGGGCCACAGACAGCCTTGGTAGGCTGGGAGAGGGCCACAGACAGCCTTGGTAGGCTGCAGGGGGCCACAGACAGCCTTAGTAGGCTGGAGAGGGCCACAGAAAGTCTTGGTAGGCTGCAGGGGGCCACAGACAGCCTTGGTAGGCTGGAGAGGGCCACAGACAGCCTTGGTAGGCTGCAGGGGGCCACAGACAGCCTTAGTTGGCTGGAGAGGGCCACAGAAAGTCTTGGTAGGCTGGGAGAGGGCCACAGACAGCCTTGGTAGGCTGGAGAGGGCCACAGTCAGCCTTGGTAGGCTGGGAGAGAGCCACAGACAGCCTTGGTAGGCTGGGAGAGGGCCACAGACAGCCTTGGTAGGCTGCAGGGGGCCACAGACAGCCTTAGTAGGCTGGAGAGGGCCACAGAAAGTCTTGGTAGGCTGGGAGAGGGCCACAGACAGCCTTGGTAGGCTGGAGAGGGCCACAGAAAGTCTTGGTAGGCTGGGAGAGGGCCACAGACAGCCCTTGCGTCTCTGGGTTCAGTGCTCAGTCTAATCTAGGATGTGAACCCTGCCCAGGCAACATCTGAAATCAATGTCTTCAAACAGGGTTTGTGTTTTTGTTTAAGATATCGGGAGGTGTATGTGGAAACTCTGAAAGCAACGGCGTTCTGTACCTCACAGTTGATAGGTTGGAACTGTTCTTTCTGTGGGAAAACATCCTCAGAAGGTACTTATTACCTATGCCAGGTTTAAGTGTGGACAGAAAATCGGCAAGGCCCCCTTCCTGATTTAATGATTCTTTTCACTTTTGTGAGAGGGACAGGCTGATTGTCAAGAACCATGGAATTTACTTTTAGTGTTATAGAGACCAGTTTAACATTTAAAACTCTTTTTAAGTCAGAAGAGAATTTATAATTGCTTCTAGTGAGCAGCTTGAAGTAATGAAAAATTTAAATGTGCTTCATATATATGTTTTCAGCAGTGTTGGGATGGAACTCAGGACCTTGTTAATGATAAGCAAGCCTATTTCCAATGAACCACATCTCAAGGTCATATTTTATATTTTTTAAAATAAGCAAATCTATGTGAGTAATTTTCTTTTTCTTAATGGTGTGATTTTGTGTGCCCTTACAGTAATTTTTTCTCATCCCTTCTACAATTAAAGGGAGTAAACTTCACTCAATCAGAGGAATGAAGGATATATGCACTATCTCAAGAGACATAGAGGCTTAACTGCAATGACTTTCTGGGGTAGGATACATTTGTGACATTGTAAGTGGAGTCCAGGTCCTTCTCTCATAACTTAGAGGAAGGACTTCCATAATGTGTGAACAGATGCTTGTTTGAGTGTTCAAATGTGGATGTCACTCACACACGAAGTAGTTTCTGTCAGGTCAGCATGGATCACAGCCAACATGTAATTGCTCAGTTATCTGCATCCCATGACCCTTGACCCTTGGAGTACCAGGGGAGGACTCAAGCAGACAAAAAGGACCAACATCGGCACATAAGTTAGCAAGTGCAAGCCACTGCCTGCTGCCCACAGTTATACTCGCACCCTGCTTCTCCATCAGGGTCTTGCCCTGCTTGTCTTGGTTCTGTCAATACTTGCCTGCTCAGGTGGTCTTCTCTCTACCTCAGCCTCTTGATGGTAGGAGGACTTTAGCAGGCCACTTGGATGCCCAGAATGGAATTGCTTCTCTGTTTTTCATGGGTTCTCATAGATTTGCATGAGCAAATCTCTTCTAGGTTAAAACAACACCTCAAGAATTATGTCACTCCTCAGCCAATTCTGGGACACATTTGGAAGGGTGAATGCTAAGTGTCTCTCACTAGAAGAACATAGGTGTATGCAAATTATTTTCTTCTAATGAGCTTCTATGGATGGTTGTTGTAAAATATGGTAGGTGTAAATAACAGTTGAAGTCCTGTTCACACTGCAGCCTTACCACGTGGCAAAAGTTAAAATGATTAATATTCTCCATTCTAATAGATTGCTTAAAGTTCTTACAGTACAGGGGGTTACACTATAAAGCAAACACCATGTTCAGCACATGGGGAGCTTCAGTCTCTGCATAATTTTCTTCTCCCTTCATTCTCCATACTCTTCAAATTCTTAAGTTGAAATCATGTTCCTCCCTGTTTAGAGTTGACCCTGGAGCAGTATGTATTACCCTTGGCTGTTTATTTTGCCCCAAAGTGTGTCAGCATTTTCTAATTTGTCCCACCTTAAGTGAAGACATCCTTGTCTATCAAGGATGCTCTTTCTCTAATCTTCTACAGTCTGGGTGGTTCAAGTCAATGCAGACACTGCCCGTGCTGTGCTGTTAGCTGAGCTTGGCCTTCTTGAAAGTTCATTTTGTTTTAAATAGTGTGTGTGTGTGTGTGTGTGTGTGTGTGTGTGTGTGTGTGTGTGTTATGTATATAGTTTCTGTGTGTGTGTGTGGTATGTATATATGTTTCTGTGTGTGTGTGTATGTGTGTGTGTGTGTGCATGAGTGCTTCTGCCTGCTGAATCCAGAAGAGGATATCAGATTTCCTAGATCTGGAATCATAAGGGGTTATATCCAGATGTAGGTGCTTGCAGCTAACTCCTGACCTCTGCAACAGCAGCAGCAAGTGTTGCTAACTACTCGGCCATCTCCCCAGTCTGTAGGCTCAGTATTTGTTGCAGGAAAGCACAAGGAAGCTATTTCCGGCTTTCACATTCAGTTTCTATACATGAATAAAATGGGTATACAGCAGTGGGCATGTTTAGTACATCATCACCATGTAACTGCTACTCCAGTCATGGCGTGGAGGCCTACCTTCCTCACCATAGCCCTTCGGACTTCCTGATAGTCCTCCACATCAGCCACAGATTATTATCCATGTGCTTGGCAGCAGAGGTGTGCTGGATCATTTTGTACATGTAGGAACACTTGCACACACAAAATGAGATGACGAGGCTGAGGCTCAAATCTGAACACTAGATTCACGTATGTCTCACGCATACTTTAATCACATGCCTAAAGATAGGTTTATGCAATATATTAAGTAATTCTTTGTTTCAGGGAAGATTTGTGTGCTCTGAGCCACTGGACAGTATTGCCATGGCATTATGTCAATGCTCAGAACATTTCAAAACTTTGAAGAGGGATGCTCAGTCTGTACCACACGGACTTCTACTGATGGAGGTTGATTAGATTTTGTGTGCCTTTGGAATTCCCATAAGCAGAATCTTCCAGCATAGCCCTTCTGTGTCTGCCATGCATTCTCATGGTATGTGCTTCAATTCCACCTTCAATGCTGTGGAATTTGTTTTCATTCTATTGCTATTTGGAAACTCAGTAATATCAAATTTTAATTTGGATACATCAACTGTGAAGTTTGAATAATTTCCTACTTGGGGTCAGCTGCTGCTCCTGCCTTACTAATTTGTATGTATCTCCTAGGGACATGGTTACATTTCACAGAAGTGAAATTATTGAATGATGGAAAGCACTATGTGAATTCTCAGCTTCCCTGAGGTATCCATTGCTAACACCTATTTCTATTCCCTGGTATTTTACATGGTGTTCAGCTGCTCCAGCCCTCCTCCTCTAAAAGGACATCCTGTCTTTTTCACTTTACTAGAACTTGGTGAACGCATTGGTTATTTGGTGTGGTTTTTATTTATATCTCTATGTTCATGATTTTGAATGGGAATCTTTCTAAAGTTTACTGAGAATTTTAATTTCCTCTTTGCAAAGTCATATTGATTTATGAATGCAACATAAATCTTACCTGAATTACTAAATTGATTCTTTGGAAATCTTTGAAGTCTCGCCAAACACTCACAAAAGTTCACGGAACTTTGAATATCCCAAATAATCCTAAACTATGCAAACAAATCAAACTCTCACATTTCTTGATTACCATATTTATTACAATTACCGTGTCTAAGACTGTTGTTGCATCAGCCTAATCTTGATACAGTGGCACACAGAACAGTAGAGTAGAATAGAGAGCCCACAACTAAGACTTCATGTTCATGCTCATGACTGAGGAATGTTTTAGAAAGGTTCTAGGATCCTTAGACTGTTTTCTATGTAAGTGGTGCTGTTACAACGGAATATTTGTGTGCAAAAGAATGAAGCTGGCTCCCCCACATGAGAGTGTTAACTTTAAATGGGTTATAGGGGAGAGATGACTCAGCGGTTAAGAGCACTGACTGCTCTTATAGAGGTCCTGAGTTCAATTCCCAGCAACCACATGGTGGCTCACAACCATCTGTAATGGGATCCAATGCCTTCTTCTGGTGCGTCTGAAGACAGTGACAGTGTACTCATAAAAATGGGTCATAGACCAAAGTAAAACATCTAAGACTAGAAAACAGTTCAAAGGAGAGATAGGAAAAAAAACTCTACTGTGTCTAAGATACATAGAGAACTATTTCAACACTCTGTAATAAAACACAAGCAATCGATTTATAAAATGGGCAAAATGAATACACACTTCTGCGAAGAAGATATTCAAATGCTCAGTAGGGCCTGGACAAACTCAGCATTGTTAGCTGTTTCAATACCACATCTCTCTGTATCTTTGCATGGCCAGGAAGGGTCTCCATCATGAAGAGAAGGGTGATGATAAAACAAGAGGAGTTGTGGAAAAGATGAGCTCAGGAACCCCTGGCAGAAAGGAAAACTGATGCACGCACTTGGGAAACTTGTGAGCATTTTATCAGTTGTCCGGATATGGTTTCACTTCACCTGAGGCTTTAAGCTGGAGGAAAATTTTATTAGTGTTTTAGAGGAAAATCAGTAGAAGTTGGACAAACATCCTGGTAGCTGTTAGTAAGAGACGGAGAAAAGGCTATTCAATTAAAGTTAGGTTTAGAATAGAAATAGAGACGACAACAACAACAACAACAACAGAAATAACTCCTGAGTGCAGAAGTAGAACAGCAAGCTGAGGAATGAGCCCGCCAAAGAATCTGGCCATGGGTGTGCCATCTTTTGTAGACCCTCTACACTGTGCACTTCTCTCCCAAATGATCTGTTTGCTAGATGATGCCAGAGTAATTCTTCCTCAAGAAGGTGTTCCTTTCTTCATTGACTGGATGAGGTATTTCTGTTAAAGACGTACATACCTATTAACATAACAACCTGTTCGTCATGATTCCTAAAGAACCTTAGGATCCAAGAAGACAGTTTGTGGTTGCTTTTCCTCAACCCAGTCAACTATGTCAAACTCAGGACCTGGTCCCCATGAGGTTTTTAAATTAAAGTATTCATTGACTAACAAAAGGTTGCAGGTTGCCCAAGGAAATGTCACATCTAACTAATTACTAGATGCAATTACTAACTTAATACTTGTTAGATTGTCATTAGGAGGTATGAGCAGCTTTTTGGCCACAAAACTTTTTTATATTGAGTTTTTATTGGTGATCATAATACTATATATATGCATATATATATGCTTATAACATTAAAGTATGATGAGTGAATTTAACATATTAAAAGTTTATAGCATCTTTTCAGGAAAGATCATATACTATACAAGCTATTCAAGTGATACAAGACCTGTTTTCAGTGTCTTTTCAGTTGAGAAGAATCCTATTCCGCATGCTTCTCCTCCTGAGGTGGTTCACACTAAACAAGCTTTGCTCTCAGTTTTTTATTTTCTTCTACAGTAGCTTCCTATTTCACTTTCATTTCTGCCAATTTTAGGTGAAACAGCCCTATTTCTGCACTTTCTGGGGTAGCAGCAACTACATGATGCTGTTAAAAATCCAGAGCACTGGTGGGCCTCTTTGGTTCTTCATATAAGACTACCAACACTTTCATCAGTGTGTCCAGCACCCCAGACTTCCCTAAGTACCTCTGGAACTGCTCGTGTGTCCAGTCAGTCACTTTGTAGTGGGCCATAGTGACATCCACAGCAGTGTAACTGGCACCAGAGACACGAGCTAGTAACCACAACACTTTTTACTGCTGTTGACAATGTAAGAAAAATATTGATTGTAATATCACTGTGAACTTAAGTTGTTGGTTTCCGTCTTTGAAAATCTACATTAACTGCTAAGTTTGTTCATGGTTTGAGCATAGCCCTCTGCAACTTATAGGTTGGAGTTTGGTCCCTAGGATGACATTAGAGACCAGGGACCTTTAAAAAGTAGCACCTAGTGGGAGACGATGACTGCCTACTCTCTCCTTCTGTCTCCCTGACTCACACTAGGACTCTTCCCTCTTACCTGCTCACGTTTCCATTGATCCTTCACCCCCAGGGAATGCTACCAATGAGTTCCTGTCTGAGCCTGTCTAATGCTGTTTGTACTTTCAGCCTCTAAAGCTATAAGCCAACGTGTTTTTCTTTATAACTAGCCAACTTCAGGTATTTCACTAAGGTAACAGAAGAAGGGTTAATAAATTCATGTACAGGGTCAAGCATGTGGGTTGCTTATCTCACGTTTGCTATAATGATTACAATGTAGACAAGAGCAGTGATAAATGGCTTCAGTAATGTGTGTGTGTGTGTGTGTGTGTGTGTGTGTGCATGTGCATGTGTATGTGTGTTATGTGTATGTGTGCATGTGTGTGTACCTGTGTATGTGTGTATAATTATTTTTTTAAGTAAAGCAACTCAAAACATGTTCCTTAGGAGTTAGTCTTCCCCATATTCATTTTCCTTCTCTGTTTCATTTATTCCATTTCATCGAGTCCTTATGCTTGTCACAGTTTCCATGCTCATTTCTGACCCCCTCATCCTCAGTCAGCCCTAAATCACCATGACCAGGGATGGCCATCTTTTTTTCCTCCTAAGACCATGACCAGGGACAGACATCTAAGCCCTGTGTTCTTGACTTCTGCTGCTCTTTCCAATCACTAGCTGGAAGTGCAGGTCTGTCTGCCACTGTCTTTTCTGTGAATTACGTGTGACATTTTCAACACTCTGACTTTACAGACACTTGTGCCAGAGCTCTGTGCTTTGTCTCCATAACTACTCAGAGAGGGAGTATCGACCAGCTTCTGCCATTGTGTTTTGTTGTCACTACAATTCCCAACTTAGATCTTAGTTAATTCACTGTCTGTGTGTTGATTTTTATTTATTTCACATAACAATGAAAATAGCTTCCTTACACTTATTTTTGGTTGGGTGGTGAGGATTAAGTATCATTTTAGGAACATGCCTAGCATAAGAGTTATACACTGTGCAATTTCTATTATGTCATACAGTAGCTTTGGTACTTATGTCACTGAATGCTAGGTTATATTGGTCGGTTGTAACTCATTCAGGTGGGCTTACATGTTAACTGGCTCATGACATGGCTCATTACAGAAGACATAGTTTTCTTCACAGGTAGCATGCTATTTGAAGATAGTTTGAGAAAAAAAAGTCCTTGTAATTACTGACAGTTGTAAACAATTCTGAAATAGCAAGCACCAATAAAGCTGTTAATACATTTATAAATAATATGACATAATAATATATTAAAGGAAACTAATATAGCTAATGTCTATTGAGTCCAGGCTTGAATTCACCTATTAACTCATTTAAATACAAGTAATTTAAATCACATAACTTCATTATGATGTTACTAGGCTAAGCACCTTATTTCTCAGGAACCAAAAAACGGCAAGGGTAGCAAACTTACTGAGAGTGCATGTAGCAGTTCCGAGGGCGCTGGGCTGGGCTGGGCTGCTGTGTACAGCAGACACAGTGTGATGTGATGCACCAGCCTGGCACTGCAGAGCACTGTATTCTGATGGACCAATCTCCATCTTATTGCCCTGTGTGGCAGCCAATTTACCTAAATTGCATAAAATTTTAAAATGAATATTTATTTAGAATCATCCAGTTAGCAGTTGTCATGTTTGAACACCATTTCCTCAAAAACATGCCCGCTACAACTTTAAGAATCAAGACACATCAAGTACACGATAGAAGGTCTAACATAAGGAGAGTTCCATAGATATGTATGTGGACTTTAGAAAGCATGCAACTCAGGGCCTTTAAAAAACGTTCTGGTTTCATTCCCTGGAGGAATTTTGCATTGCCTCAAAGAATGAAACCCAAAAGCAACAATATAGCACAGACCGGCAACGATATAAGAGGAAATTTAGAGCCAAACAACATAGACGTACAACCGCATAGGCACTGCTACAGGCAAGCGCCGACTAGGAGCTTCTCCTGGGTCTTGACAGATGGAACTAACTCAAGCCACACAGACAGACAGGCAGGAGAAGACCAAGGAGCATCCAAAAATGGGTAGAAGGCAACAAGAAACATCACAGATGACAGACCAGTGGCAAATCCACACACATCATTATATAACCAATCAGCCATCACAAACTTTCCAATTTGACTAAAAAGGACAGGAACAAACTGTTCCTTGTCTTTTAGGGTAGCAGAAGGCTGGACCTCCTACAACCCCAAGAACTTCAGGGAACGTGGTAGAGTTTCTATTCTCTCAAAATCAGGCCAGGCCTTAAGATTGTGTCCCCAGGGCTGCAGATAGTACTGACAGGAGGGCTTGGGGTTGCACATGGTGGGTAGCCGTCTTACGACCTGGGTGGCCCAATTGCTACATCAGTTTTAACCTTCTCATCCTGCCTCAGTTGGACATTGAAGATTCCCTGATCCAAATGACAGTATTTGTCAGACTATGTGATCATGGACATGGGTCATTACTGCAGGCCAAGGAGATCATGGTTGATGAATGTGTTACTTGCTCTTCTCAGGGGCTTCTCTCCCCACCCCCACCCATCCCTCTTCCTCCTGTGTCCTTCCTCTCCTCCCTCCATCCTTCCAACCTCATCCTCCTACTTTCTATAGCACAGTTTTTCATATTTCTACTTCTTTCTTAAGACAGAATCTCATCAGCTCAAGCTGGCCTTGTACTAATTGTGTAACTGAGTTTGACCTTGAACATCTGAAGTTCAAGCCTCCTGGCACACCTACCTGGTCCAATGCTGGGATTGGACCTGTGCGCCACTGTGCTCAGTTTATAAAGAGCTGGGATTAGAACTCAGGATTTCATGTGCATCAGGCAAATGTTCTTCCAACTGAAGCACAGACTCATCATTCACATATTGGGAAGTTACAAAACTTAGTTTTATTGGCAGCTTCTTAAGACAGATTTCTCAAGAACGGTAGCTTCCTTCCTAGTAGTTGGAAGTCTGTAAGTGTATCTGGAAAATTAAAAATGCTTAACGTAGAAAATGTAAAAATTATCTGAAGGGAGAGAGAACGGGCTAGTGGTTTCTTTCATTAATCACAGCAATGGTGTCCTATTTTCTTCAATGATAATTAAGCATCCAAGTTCGGGAAGGAAAACTTTGATGCCATGTGTGTTCTGCTTCTAAGCAGCCTCTGATGCCACTCTTGGGGCCACCAATCCATCAGAACTTTTAACTCCATTCATATTAATTTCTGCTACAAATATAAGCCTCTGGGTATTTGCTTCCACATTCTGTTTTAAGAACACACGTTTACTTTTCATAAATTGCCCTAGTTCATGGTATTGCCCTCTTGCATTTCTGTTAATTCAGGGCTGGCCCTGGTGTTTTGCTCATTAACATATGCCTGAAGAATTTAAAGTGTATAAACTCAATCCTTGGGACTTTTGTGGGGATGAGAATTTTTTTTATTTTTTATTTTATTTTTTTTTTATTAACTTGAGTATTTCTTATATACATTTCGAGTGTTATTCCCTTTCCCGGTTTCCGGGCAAACATCCCCCTAATCCCTCCCCCTCCCCTTGTGTATGGGTGTTCCCCTCCGCATCCTCCCCTCATTGCCGCCCTCCCCCCAACAATATAGGTCACTGGGGGTTCAGTCTTAGCAGGACCCAGGGCTTCCCCTTCCACTGGTGCTCTTACTAGGATATTCATTGCTACCTATGAGGTCAGAGTCCAGGGTCAGTCCATGTATAGTCTTTAGGTAGTGGCTTAGTCCCTGGAAGCTCTGGTTGCTTGGCATTGTTGTACATATGGGGTCTCGAGCCCCTTCGAGCTCTTCCAGTTCTTTCTCTGATTCCTTCAACGGGGGTCTATTCTCAGTTCAGTGGTTTGCTGCTGGCATTCGCCTCTGTATTTGCTGTATTCTGGCTGTGTCTCTCAGGAGAGATCTACATCCGGCTCCTGTCGGCCTGCACTTCTTTGCTTCATCCATCTTGTCTAATTGGATGGCTGTATATGTATGGGCTACATGTGGGGCAGGCTCTGAATGGGTGTTCCTTCAGTCTCTGTTTTAATCTTTGCCTCTCTATTCCCTGCCAAGGGTATTCTTGTTCCCCTTTTAAAGAAGGAGTGAAGCATTCACATTTTGATCATCTGTCTTGAGTTTCATTTGTTCTAGGCATCTGGGGTAATTCAAGCATTTGGGCTAATAGCCACTTATCAATGAGTGCATACCATGTGTGTTTTTCTGTGATTGGGTTACCTCACTCAGGATGATATTTTCCAGTTCCGACCATTTGCCTACGAATTTCATAAAGTCATTGTTTTTATTAGCTGAGTAATATTCCATTGTGTAGATGTACCACATTTTCTGTATCCATTCCTCTGTTGAAGGGCATCTGGGTTCTTTCCAGCTTCTGGCTATTATAAATAAGGCTGCGATGAACATAGTGGAGCACGTGTCTTTTTTATATGTTGGGGCATCTTTTGGGTATATGCCCAAGAGAGGTATAGCTGGATCCTCAGGCAGTTCAATGTCCAATTTTCTGAGGAACTTCCAGACTGATTTCCAGAATGGTTGTACCAGTCTGCAATCCCACCAACAATGGAGGAGTGTTCCTCTTTCTCCACATCCTCGCCAGCATCTGCTGTCACCTGAGTTTTTGATCTTAGCCATTCTCACTGGTGTGAGGTGAAATCTCAGGGTTGTTTTGATTTGCATTTCCCTTATGACTAAAGATGTTGAACATTTCTTTAGGTGTTTCTCAGCCACTCGGCATTCCTCAGCTGTGAATTCTTTGTTTAGCTTTGAACCCCATTTTTAATAGGGTTATTTGTCTCCCTGTGGTCTAACTTCTTGAGTTCTTTGTATATTTTGGATATAAGGCCTCTATCTGTTGTAGGATTGGTAAAGATCTTTTCCCAATCTGTTGGTTGCTGTTTTGTCCTAACCACAGTGTCCTTTGCCTTACAGAAGCTTTGCAGTTTTATGATATCCCATTTGTCGATTTTTGATCTTAGAGCATGAGCGATTGGTGTTTTGTTCAGGAAATTTTTTCCAGTGCCCATGTGTTCCAGATGCTTCCCTAGTTTTTCTTCTATTAGTTTGAGTGTATCTGGTTTGATGTGGAGGTCTTTGATCCACTTGGACTTAAGCTCTGTACAGGGTGATAAGCATGGATCAATCTGCATTCTTCTACTTGTTGACCTCCAGTTGAACCAGCACCATTTACTGAAAATGCTATCTTTTTTCCATTTGATGGTTTTGGTTCCTTTGTCAAAAATCAGGTGCCCATAGGTGTGTGGGTTCATTTCTGGGTCTTCAATTCTGTTCCATTGGGCTATCTGTCTGTCTCTGTACCAATACCATGCAGTTTTTTATCACTATTGCTCTGTAATACTGCTTGAGTTCAGGGATAGTGATTCCCCCTGAAGTCCTTTTATTGTTGAGGATAGTTTTAGCTATCCTGGGTTTTTTGTTATTCCAGATGAATTTGTAAATTGTTCTGTCTAACTCTTTGAAGAATTGGATTGGTATTTTGATGGGGATTGCATTGAATCTGTAGATCGCTTTTGGTAAAATGGCCATTTTTACTATATTAATCCTGCCAATCCATGAGCATGGGAGATCTTTCCATCTTCTGAGGTCATCTTCAATTTCTTTCTTCAGAGTCTTGAAGTTCTTATTGTACAGATCTTTTACTTGCTTGGTTAAAGTCACACCGAGGTACTTTATATTATTTGGGTCTATTATGAAGGGTGTCGTTTCCCTAATTTCTTTCTCGGCTTGTTTCTCTTTTGTGTAGAGGAAGGCTAATGATTTATTTGAGTTAATTTTATACCTAGCCACTTTGCTGAAGTTGTTTATCAGCTTTAGTAGTTCTCTGGTGGAACTTTTGGGATCACTTAAATATACTATCATATCATCTGCAAATAGTGATATTTTGACTTCTTCTTTTCTGATCTGTATCCCCTTGACCTCCTTTTGTTGTCTGATTGCTCTGGCTAGAACTTCAAGAACTATATTGAATAAGTAGGGAGAGAGTGGGCAGCCTTGTCTAGTCCCTGATTTTAGTGGGATTGCTTCAAGTTTCTCTCCATTTAGTTTAATGTTAGCAACTGGTTTGCTGTATATGGCTTTTACTATGTTTAGGTATGGGCCTTGAATTCCTATTCTTTCCAGGACTTTTATCATGAAGGGGTGTTGAATTTTGTCAAATGCTTTCTCAGCATCTAATGAAATGATCATGTGGTTTTGTTCTTTCAGTTTGTTTATATAATGGATCACGTTGATGGTTTTCCGTATATTGAACCATCCCTGCATGCCTGGGATGAAGCCTACTTGATCATGGTGGATGATTGTTTTGATGTGCTCTTGGATTCAGCTTGCCAGAATTTTATTGAGTATTTTTGCATCGATATTCATAAGGGAAACTGGTCTGAAGTTCTCTTTCTTTGTTGGGTGTTTGTGTGGTTTAGGTATAAGAGTAATTGTGGCTTCGTAGAAGGTATTCGGTAGTGATCCATCTGTTTCAATTTTGTGGAATAGTTTGGATAATATTGGTATGAGGTCTTCTATGAAGGTCTGATAGAATTCTGCACTAAACCCATCTGGACCTGGGCTCTTTTTGCTTGGGAGACCTTTAATGACTGCTTCTATTTCCTTAGGAGTTATGGGGTTGTTTAACTGGTTTATCTGTTCCTGATTTAGCTTCCGTACCTGGTATCTGTCTAGGAAATTGCCCATTTCCTGCAGATTTTCAAATTTTGTTGAATATAGGCTTTTATAGTAAGATCTGATGATTTTTTGAATTTCCTCTGAATCTGTAGTTATGTCTCCCTTTTCATTTCTGATTTTGTTAATTTGGACACACTCTCTGTGTCCTCTCGTTAGTCTGGCTAAGGGTTTATCTATCTTGTTGATTTTCTCAAAGAACCAACTTTTGGTTCTGTTGATTCTTTCTATGGTCCTTTTTGTTTCTACTTGGTTGATTTCAGCTCTGAGTTTGATTATTTCCTGCCTTCTACTCCTCCTGGGTGTATTTGCTTCTTTTTGTTCTAGAGCTTTTAGGTGTGCTGTCAAGCTGCTGACATATACTCTTTCCTGTTTCTTTCTGCAGGCACTCAGCGCTATGAGTTTTCCTCTTAGCACAGCCTTCATTGTGTCCCATAAGTTTGGGTATGTTGTACCTTCATTTTCATTAAATTCTAAAAAGTCTTTAATTTCTTTCTTTATTTCTTCCTTGACCAGGTTATCATTGAGTAGAGCATTGTTCAATTTCCATGTATATGTGGGCATTCTTCCCTTATTGTTATTTAAGACCAGTTTTAGCCCGTGGTGGTCTGATAGCACGCATGGGATTATTTCTATCTTTCTGTACCTGTTGAGGCCCGTTTTTTGACCAATTATATGGTCAATTTTGGAGAAAGTACCATGAGGAGCTGAGAAGAAGGTATATCCTTTTGCTTTAGGATAGAATGTTCTATAAATATCTGTTAAGTCCATTTGGCTCATGACTTCTCTTAGTCTGTCTACATCTCTGTTTAATTTCTGTTTCCATGATCTGTCCATTGATGAGAGTGGGGTGTTGAAATCTCCTACTATTATTGTGTGAGGTGCAATGTGTGTTTTGAGCTTTAGTAAGGTTTCTTTTATGTATGTAGGTGCCCTTTTATTTGGGGCATAGATATTTAGGATTGAGAGTTCATCTTGGTGGATTTTTCCTTTGATGAATATGAAGTATCCTTCCTTATCTTTTTTGATGAATTTTAGTTGAAAATTGATTTCATTTGATATTAGAATGGCTACTTCAGCTTGCTTCTTCCGACCATTTGCTTGGAAAGTTGTTTTCCAGCCTTTCACTCTGAGGTAGTGTCTGTCTTTGTCTCTGAGGTGCGTTTCCTGTAGGGAGCAGAAAGCAGGGTCCTCGTTGCGTATCCAGTTTGTTAATCTATGTCTTTTTATTGAGGAGTTGAGGCCATTGATGTTGAGAGATATTAAGGAATAGTGATTATTGCTTCCTGTTATATTCATATTTGGATGTGAGGTTATGTTTGTGTGCTTTTCTTCTCTTTGTTTTGTTGCCAAGACGATTAGTTTCTTGCTTCTTCTAGGGTATAGCTTGCCTCCTTATGTTGGGCTTTACCATTTATTATCCTTTGTAGTGCTGGATTTGTAGAAAGATATTGTGTAAATTTGGTTTTGTCATGGAATATCTTGGTTTCTCCATCTATGTTAATTGAGAGTTTTGCAGGATATAGTAACCTGGGCTGGCATTTGTGTTCTCTTAGGGTCTGTATGACATCTGTCCAGGATCTTCTGGCTTTCATAGTCTCTGGCGAAAAGTCTGGTGTGATTCTGATAGGTCTGCCTCTATATGTTACTTGACCTTTTTCCCTTACTGCTTTTAATATTCTTTCTTTATTTTGTGCATTTGGTTTTTTGACTATTATGTGTCGGGAGTTGTTTCTTTTCTGGTCCAATCTATTTGGAGTTCTGTAGGCTTCTTGTATGCTTATGGGTATCTCTTTCTTTAGGTTAGGGAAGTTTTCTTCTATGATTTTGGTGAAGATATTTACTGGTCCTTTGAGCTGGGAGTCTTCACTCTCTTCTATACCTATTATCCTTAGGTTTGATCTCCTCATTGAGTCCTGGATTTCCTGTATGTTTTGGACCAGTAGCTTTTTCCGCTTTACATTATCTTTGACAGTTGAGTCAATGATTTCTATGGAATCTTCTGCTCCAGAGATTCTCTCTTCTATCTCTTGTATTCTGTTGGTGAAGCTTGTATCTACGACTCCTTGTCTTTTCTTTTGGTTTTCTATATCCAGGGTTGTTTCCATGTGTTCTTTCTTGATTGCTTCTATTTCCATTTTTAATTCCTTCAACTGTTTGATTGTGTTTTCCTGGAATTCTTTCAGGGATTTTTGTGACTCCTCTCTATGGGCTTCTACTTGTTTATTTATGTTTTCCTGGAATTCTTTCAGGGATTTTTGTGATTCCTCTCTATAGGCTTCTACTTGTTTATTAATGTTTTCCTGTGTTTCTCTAAGGGAGTTCTTCACGTCTTTCTTGAAGTCCTCCAGCATCATGATCAAATATGATTTTGAAACTAGATCTTGCTTTTCTGGTGTTTGGATATTCCGTGTTTGCTTTGGTGGGAGAATTGGGCTCCGATGATGCCATGTAGTCTTGGTTTCTGTTGCTTGGGTTCCTGTGCTTGCCTCTCGCCATCAGATTATCTCTAGTGTTACTTTGTTCTGCTATTTCTGACAGTGGCTAGACTGTCATATAAGCCTGTGTGTCAGGAGTGCTGTAGACCTGTTTTCCTGTTTTCTTTCAGCCAGTTATGGGGACAGAGTGTTCTGCTTTCGGGCGTATAGTTTTTCCTCTCTACAGGTCTTCAGCTGTTCCTGTGGGCCTGTGTCTTGAGTTCACCAGGCAGGTCACTTGCAGCAGAAAAGTTGGTCTTACCTGTGGTCCGAGGCTCAAGTTTGCTCGTGGGGTACTGCTTACGAGCTCTCCGCGGTGGCAGCAACCAGGAAGATCTGCACCGCCATTTCCAGGAGCCTCGGTGCACCAGGGTTCCAGATGGCGTTTGGTGTTTTCCTCTGGCGTCAGAGATGTGTGCAGAGTGCAGTCTCTTCTGGTTTCGCAGGCGTGTCTGCCTCTCTGAAGGTTTAGCTCTCTCTCCCATGGGATTTGGGTGCAGAGAACTGTTTATCTGGTCTGTCCCTTCAGGTTCTGGCAGTGTCTGGGGATGAGAATTTTAAAAATCACATTTAAAATTCATTGGCTCATTTAACAAATATTGATGCATACAAGGGCCCGGGATGTGTTCTAGAAGATGTCCATAGGATATTGTGAGCTGTATATAGTCAGATTGAGATAAAAATATTCAGTATTGGTATCTAATGCCAGGTATGCCATTAAGTGTACCATATGGGAACTTCCTGAAATATTCTTCATCGGACCTCCTGGATTTGAAGTTTTCCATTTTCTTGCCATGTAGGTGCATAAAAGTGGCTAACACTATTGCTCATTTTATTATCTATAATGAGTAATGTGCTTTTTGTCTCTCAAAAGAAAAACAGTATTCCAGATGCATTTTAATTCATTTTAAAATGTATTTCCAAACATTTTTTTTCAAGATGAAATTAACAACATTTAGATTTAAAGAACTTGCTGTCCCTGACTTGTGGGACCCTTTTCCTCCTACTGGATTGCCTGGTCTTGTTGTAGCTTGTTATGTCACATTTGGTTACTATCCCTGGAAGGTCTGCTCCTTCCTGAGGGGAGGTAGAGGACATTTGGATCTGTAGGTGAGGGAAGGTGTGGAGAGAGATTAGATGGAAGAGAGAAGGGGGAAACTGGTCAGAATGTAATGTATGAGAGAAGAATTAGACAAGGAAAGAAAAAGAATCTTTTTGTAACTCCGTATGTGAGGACCTTGTACTCCCTCCACTTCTGCTCTCTCCTCCAACTCTTCCTTTATCCCCCTCACAAACTCATGATCTCTAATTATGATGGTTACAAGTGTATACATATGTGTTAGAAATGATTCACTGAGTTCATTTTGCTTTACTTATGTGTACGTGTGCTCAGGGGCAACCACTTGGGATTGGACAACCTATACTGGAGATAGTCTGTAAGGGCCATGGATTCTCCCTCTCCCAGTAGTCATTGACTACCTGTAGTTCTTTACGTAGGGATGGAAACGTAGACTTTGATCTGCACAGTTGACAACCATATTATTGAGCATTTGTGGGAGCATTTTTCCTGTTATATCTGGGAGACACTATCTAACAGCATGTCCTGTGCCTCTGGGTCTTCTGTCCCTTTTCAGTGATTCTGAGTCCTACATGGATGAGCTCACTGCAAACGTATCAGTTGGATTTGGTCCTCCACACTCACTTGTTCTCTGGATTCTGATGAATTGAGTGTAATAGTCTGCTTCAAACAGAAGGTTCTTTGAGTGTTTGCATTTTTGATGAGGGAAGAGAGCTACACTCATCTGTGCTTATGAGGGTATTTAGAAAACACAAGTTATAGTGATTTAGAAAAATGTCAATCCTATGTTCTTCTCTAAGGTCTATGACATCTTCAGCTATTGGTAGTTGGGTTTGTTTACAGTACCAGGCATAGATTCTGTTGTTTTCTTCAGGACCTAAGTATAGTTGGATATCTGTTGGTCACCTCTGAGATAAAGGTGCCACTATGTCACCACTGTGGACATCTTGCTAGTCATATCATTGTAGTTTACAGCTGGGTAGACTGCTGATTGCCTTTCCCTCTTCTCAACTGCAAAGCAACTTTGAATTCTGTCAGAGCCAGTCCTCAGAGAGAACGCTTGCAGGCCAGTTATGAGTGGATTCCTTTGAGTCCTGGGTCTGAAGTATGTGGTATCTTTAGCTATAAGGTCTTACCTTCAAATTGTGAGAGGCAGGAAAAGGCAATGGGAGTGACTTACATTGTTGTGGGAGTCTCTTGGACTCCCCTACCCAACAACTTGAGAGAATATTTCTCAAGCCTGGCACTAGGGTTTTTGTTGAATAGTCTATATACCTTGGAGGAGATGGTATCACTTCAACTAGCATAATTTCATTTAAATTATTTATATATATACATATATATACATATGCATGCATGTGGCAGGTAAATTTACACTGACATAAAGTAATATGATTCCCTGTGTCTTTTTCAAACATCCTTAGTGTTACTCATTCTAGCCCTCTTTCTCCCTTGTATTGACTTTGCTGCCTCAGCCCAGTAAAAGCCAACACTTACTCTTTCCATTTTCTTCTTCATATCATCTGAATCTAGCTGCTCCCATTTTGAGACTTCCCCCTCCCTATGGGACCTTTATACTTTCCTAGTTTCTGTGGATATTCCACATTATATACTCATATCTGAAGGTTTGGAGCTAGGAGCCAAAAATAAGACAGAACATGAGACATCTGTCTTTCTAGGTCTAGATTACCTCATTTAGCCTAATATGTTCTAGTTCCATTCATTTACCCACAAATTTCATGATCTTATTTTACTTTATAGTTGAATAATATATTTTATGTATATGTGTCACACTTTCAACATTCATGAATCAGTCAAAGGACATTCAGATTGTGTCCGTTTCCTAGATATTATGAATATGACTAAGGAAGTATCTATGGGATAGAATGTGGACCCTCTTAGGCATGTGCCAAACAGTGATATAGTTAAGCCATATTGTAGATTAGCTTTTAGCTTTTTGAGAATTCTCTCATTGATTTTCATAGTTGTTGCACCAGGTTTTAATCCCACCAGCAGTGATTAAGTGTTCCTCTTCCCACACATCCTAGCCAGTAATTTTTGCTAGCTATTTTCTTAGTCTTAGCAATTTTGAATGATGTAAGATGCCACTCCAGAGTAGTTTTAATTTACAATTTCCTAATTGCGAATGATGTTGGAAAGTCCTATAAATGATCAAGAGTTTCAGTAAAGTGGTAGAGTAGAAAATCAACTTACAAAAACCAATAGTCTTTCTATATACTATTAACAAACACTGAAGAAGAGACTACACAAACATTCCCATGGAAAAAAGCTTTTTGAAAAAAAAATCTAGGTATAAATCCAACTAAGAAAAAGAAAAGATCATACCATCAAAACCTAAAATCTCTGAGCAAAAAGATTGAGGAATTCCATGCTCACAGACATATTACAAAGTTATAGTAAGAAAAACAGTATTGCACAAAAACCAGATACATAGACCAAGGAAACAAATTAGAGGACTTGAATACAAGTGTATGAGACTACAACCTTCTCTTATGTGACAAAAATGCCTAAAACCATGTCCTAGAGGAAAGGCACCATATTCATTTGAGGGGAAAATGGGAATGTCCATGTGTAGAAGTTAGGTCTGCCCATTAACTTTTCAAATATCAACTCTAAAAAAGATAAAATTAAAAAAAAACTCATCATGAAACCTAAAACCTTGAAATTGCTAGGAGAAAACATAAACAGTGCTCTACAAGGTATAAATAAGTGTAGGAAAGGACTCTCCTTACTCAGGAATTAAAGACAACAGTAGACAAATGGGACCAAAAGGCTTCTAAGTAGCAAGGGAGAGAATCAGTTGAGAGAAGAGAAAGCCCACAGAATAGGAGAGAATCCTTGGCAGCTACACATTTAATATCCACAAATATATAAAGAACTAAAATAAAAGGAGTAAGAAAATGACTGACTCAATTAAAAATGGGCTGTGGATCTGAAAAGAGTTCTCAAAAGAAGCCAAATTAGCTAAGAGATGTCTTAAGAAGTGGTTTTTTTTTATCCTTAGAAATTGCCTTTTATTTTTAGGCAAGGACCAGGTGGATGTGCTGGCACAGAACTGCAACCCTTGCAGGAGGAGGCTGAGGTAGGACAACCTTAAGTTTGCCTGGGATGCAGAATGAGTTTAAAGATAGCCTAGGCAAATGAGAATGACCCAGTCTCAGTAAACAAAAGGAATGGAAATCTAGACTGGGGTTATATCTCAGTGATTTGAATTGCATAAAGCCCTAGGCTACATTTTTATGAGAGAGAGACAGAGTCAGAGACAGAGGAGTCAGAGACAGAGAGAGACCAGATTTACTTACTCAGAGGAAGAATTGAAGTTTTCTTTGCTTTTCATTGAGACGTAGTTGTCTCACAGATGGAGGACTACTGCCAGCTGGCTGCATGTGTGGGCTCAGTGACTCTAGTCACAATTGTGCCAGTATTTATCTCTCACTGCAGGAAAGACCTTGTCTTCCAGGAGGAAAAACAGCTTTAAACTGTCAAACTTGGTTGAGGCAATTATTAGCTAAACAGAGAACGTCTTTCTTCCGGCTAGAACACAGATAGCAATTGCAGTCTTTGTTGTCCCTGGGCATTGTTAGTGGTAGATGGGAGATTTAGGCTATGCCTTATCTTATTGTCTCCAATAAGAGGTCAAGTCTTGCAGTTTCTTTTGATTCAAAGTCTAGGTGGGGGGGTCACAAAGAGCATGACTATGCTTGGTCATGTCATGCTCTTCAAAGGACAAATCTCTTCAACCTTGAGCATGGATGTGTATACTTCACACTGGAGTTCCTGCATTGGAAGTTTATTCTCTTGTTTGTAAGTAGAGGGGGATGAAGATGGAGAAATGACAAGAAACCAGGGCAGAGATGCTGAAGGTATCTGCTCTTCTTGTGAACAGTGAGTGCAAGACCATACGAGGTGGCATGCATGTGTCTGGGATTTCAAGGACAACAAGATGACAAGATAACTCTACAGCAATCTACTGTGACTTAACCTCGGGGAAACAGGTGGATGTCACTGGGATGAGTCATGTTGTGTAATTGGCTTCTTATTCTAACGGTGATGGATGCTGTGGTGGGTCACAGTTCCCTTGCTCATACCATCTCTTACCCTTCCTGTGTCCCTTACCAAACAACCCACTTTCCAGCTTTCCATATGGGGATTCAACACATTGACCTCTGTAGCAGGAACACAGGAGCCATCTCTAGGTAGTCTCATGCAGTTGGACCTAATTGAGGACTGCCTGAGAGACCAAGGATTGCTGGCACAGACAATGCCTGTCAGTTGGTAACTGCGTTTTAGAAGAGATGATTTCTTGGGACCAATGGGGCATGGATGGAGGGTATTAAAGGAGCTTGCAACAGTGTTCAGTTGTGCTTGCTGCAGTGTTTCTTACCTGCTCCCAGCATCTGGGTCATTGACTCCTGGCCACCTCACCTCCAACCCCCAAGGGCAGGTAGGGTCAGGCAGCAAGTAGTTCAGGACACAGACAACAGACCTCAGCAGCTAACTCCGAGATATTCTTCTGTGATTACTTCTTTGTTTACACAGTGAACATTGCCTCAAGCTATCACTGCTGATTGGGCTTTTCACCTTGCTTTGTCTTCCAGACGCTCTGCAGGATCAGCTCATTGCTCTGAGGATGCAGTCAGGGCAGGAACCACTCTCGCTTTTCCTCACTGGGTGACCTGTTCGACCATTTTTTATTTTATTTTTTCAGCATTATCAGAGCAATTTACCACAAACTGGTGGCTTAAAATCACATTAATTTATTCTTCTACAACTCTGGAGGTTAGAGATTTGAGCACAACTCTCTGAACTAACAACAAAGAGTTTTTTCAGCTGCATTCTCTTCTGCAGGACCTACAGGGTACAATGGAGTCCTTGCCTTTCCTGCTTCTAAAGCTGTCTGTACCTCTAGTGCGAGGTACGTTTCTTAACTCTCCCTTCAAAACCAGGAATATCAAACATTTCTCTCAGATCTGACTGGGACATGTCCTTGTTTTATTAGCCATGTATTAATGCATGCCTGTCTGGAGAGCTGTCATAGTTTGAATATGCTTGTCCCAGAGAGTGGCACTGTTTGGAGGTGTGACCTTGATGGAGTATGTGTGTCACTGTGGGTGTGGGCCTCGTCCTAGCTGCCTGAAAGTCAGTATTCTGCTAGCAGCCTTCAGATAAAGATGTAGAACTCTCAGCTCCTCCTGCACCATGCCTGCCTGGATGCTGCCATGTTCCTACCTTGATGATACTGGACTGAACCTCTGAACCTGTAAGCCATCCCCAATGAAATGTTGTTCTTATACAAGTTATCTTGGTCATGATGTCTGTTCACAGAAGTAAAACCCTAACTAAGACAATAGCCCAGGAGAATCTCCCTGTCTTATGGCTCCTTATCATGTGATGGGACAGAACATCAAATAACAAGTTATCTGTGAATAAAGCCATCTGCCTGTGATAGGCATAACCACATTAAACAGCACTTTTGGAGCGTTCCATCATAACTGGACCTCAGCTTATGACTGCTTTCCTTTCTTCTAGTGTTTTATTGCCACCATATTTTTTTTATTTCCCCACTCCGTCCCAGATGTGGCTGACTCAACAATGCATCCTTCCAGCCAAGATGGCTGCTTGTCTGCTGGTGTCTGGGCAGTATCCCGTTCCTCATTCTCAGGACAAGTATCCCTTCTTAGAGCCCAGCACAGTGAGGTAGGACAGATTGCACATAACCAGGAAGAGTTACACTCAAAACAGAACAGGAAAGTAAAGAAAGGCAAGCCAAAGACCACTTCTCAGCACTATGTAGTCATCAGCATGAGCTCACAGACTCTGCTCAGCTTCCTTGACACGAGAGCAAAGATCAGTTTGATCATTCACAGTGATCTCCAAGAGCCACTTGACAGCAAATTCTGTTTTCCCCTCTTGTTTCTAATGATTTATTCCAAATGGCCCTGAGCTATGAAACAGACTGAAGCCAGAGTGTTCTGAAAAGTCTGACCTGTTCTTTTGTATTGTCTGTCTCTGCATTTATTAGTATCCTTTCTTCACAGGGAGCCATTGTCCAGGTATCTCTTCTCTTCCTCCAGGGATCTGCTTTCCCACAGCAGTATACTCCCCATTCATTTGCACTGAATTACCTATTCTACAATGTTTGTGTTGATAGCATTAACTGGGGAGGCAAATAGTGAAAATCTGCATGCATCTCTGCCCCACATATGCAAGTGTCTTAGGTTACAGTTCACGTAACAAATCATGAAATGAAACACAATCCACCATCCTCTCTGGCACATAGAACATTATCATGAGCCACAAATCAATGAATCAACCTGTCCGTCAATCTGTATCTATCAAGATTCTATCTGTTTATCTATCTATCCATGTATCAACTGCATTAGCTAGTTTTCTGGTTACTGGGACGAAATACCCTTATCCACTATTATGTTGCTGTGCTAAAATGTGGAATGAAACCAGTTTGGGGAGGAAGTGTTTCTTTCAGCTTGCAGGTTAGAATCCATCAATAAGGGAAGTCATATGTAAGTCAGGAGCTTGAAGGTAGGAATTGAAGCAGAAGCCATGGATAGATACTATTTATTGTCTTGTTTACACAGCTTTTATATACCACTGAGAACATCCATCGAGGGGTGGCACCACCCACAGTGGGCTGGGTTCTTTTACATCAATCATTAATCAAGAAAATGAACTACAGGCCTGACTATAGTCCAACCTGATGGGAACATTTTCTTAATTGAGGTTATTCTTCCCAGGTGACTCTAATTTGTGACAAGGCAACAACAACTAACCAGGACACCAAATATTCGACATAAACAAACTAGAGGATGGGTTGTTTTGGCTTATGGTTTAGGAGATACAGTCCAACATGGCAAAGGCTGAAGCTGTGGGAAAATGAGGCAACCAGGCACTTTATCTGCAGTCAGGAAAGAAAGAGTGATTATGAATATACATTCTTACTCACTTTTAACATAGCTCATACTTCAGTTGTAGCATGGTGCTGCCCTCACTTAGATGCCCTCGCTATTGTCCAGTTCCCTAAGAGATGCTCAGAGAAGCTTGAATCACTGGTGATTCTAGATCCTCCAAAGTTGAAGATTAATATCTATCATCCACCTACTGTCATCTGCCATTGACCTATCTGTGTACCTATTACTGGCTTGTCTTCTGTTTATGCCACCCTTGCTCATCTTTACAATGTCTCTAAGTAAATATATTGCCATTTATATCTGATTTGTCTCTGCTAAAGGTTCCTGCCTTGAAAGTTTGGTTCCCAGTTGGCAGCACTATTTTTCTGGGAGCAGGGAGGACTCTAGAAACAATGGGAGGGAAAATATCACCATGGAAAACACTGTTGAGATGAGGAGATACAGTCCCAGGACCTTTCATTCTTTATTTCCAGTCTCTCAGTAAGTGAAGACAAGGCCTATTACAGATGCCATCAGTATTATGTTATGCCTGAACATATGAGGACAAACAACCATAGATCTGCCTCTTTAAACCTAGGGATCACAATAAATCCTTCCTCCTTTAAGCCATGTTAGGATTCTCTCACAACAATGATAAGATGAAGACAGAGAGTTGGTACCCGAGAAGTGGGTTATCACTGTGACTAAATCTGACCATGTAGTTCTTAGACATTTCAGAACGGTAATGGGAATAGTTCAGAAGAGTTTGAAGACAGGGGCTGGAGAAGCCCTACAATGCTGAAAACAGTGCTTAATGGGTGATGCTAGTGAGACCAGAGGTCAGAATGCTGACAGGAATGTAGACACCAAGCCTGTGTTCATGAGTTTTCATGTAAGAACATGGCCTTTATTAGGAATCAAACCAGAGGGCATTGCTGTTACACCCTCACAGACAAGTCATCTACATTTTATCCTTGTCCTGAAACTTTGTGGGAGGCTAAGATTGAACACCAGAGAACAATTAATTTGGCTGAAGAAAATCCAAAACAACAGTATTCAGACAATGGAATGGTTACTACTAGCTGCTCTTAGGCTGTTTACAGAAGAACCAGAGAAAAGAACAGAATAAAAAGATGATTGGCAAACATTCTGCCTTCCAGAGGAGGAGTGGTGTAAGAGTTGAGGCAAGCTTACTCTAGCCAGGGAAGTAAGTCGGCCAACTGCAGATCTTCACCTCCCTTCTCTCCTCCCTGCTCTTATCTCCAGATGTTCAGGGAAGCAGATCAGCTAACTGCTTCTCCACCTCTCCCTCCTGTCCTCTAAACCCAATCCTCCAGTCTCACTCCCCTGTCTGTAGCAGAGCACCTGATGCTGCTTCCCCTTCCTTTCGCCTCCCATCTGCAGGAGATCAAGATCTTTCCTCCAGCCTCCCCCACTCATCCTGTTATACCAGTCCCCACTCCAGCAGGCACCCATTAGGATGCATTAGTTGATGTTGCTAGTGTTACAATGTGGGGGATATAAACACATGGCTGAAGAACCAGAAGCCCGTGTGTCCAAGTGCCCAAGCTCACAAATGAAAGAGCAAAGCTCCCTTCTTGAGTCCCCTTGTTCTATTTAGACTTCATAGATGCCAGGCTGCCCACCTATGTTGGTGAGAGTACAGGTCCTTCATTGCCTCATGTACACACCCAGTGTGCATTCATGGTGCCTCTTAACACACTCAGGTCAACCTGTAGCAGATACATTTTATTTTATCTCTCTCTCTTTTTCCCCCTCTCTCTCTCTCTCTCTCTCTCTCTCTCTCTCTCTCTCTCTCTCTCTCTGTCCTTAGTGTATACATTATGGCATCCACTGTAGTGTTTTTATGGGATTCCAAAGTGTGTGAACCCAGGTAACCTCAGTGTCTATATCTGTCTCTTGTCTCCTTTTCCTTTTATGTTTTTGTTTTTCTTCTATTTCAATGCATGAGAATTTGCATTCTCCAATTTTATTTTATTTTATTTTATTTATATTGTAAAATTTTAGAAGCCCGTTTTCTAGTAAGAGACAGAAAGGGATTGGGTCTGGATGGAAAGGGAGGTGGGAGAGACTGGAAGGACTAGAGGGAGGGGAAATCATAATGAGGATATATTATGTGAAACAAATCCATTTTCAACAAAAGGAAGAAGAAAGGGTTGAGGCAATGAAGCAGTGTTGTTAAAGATATTAGCATCATCAAAAAGAATGTAAACACTTTGTATTAGGACATCTTGAAGCTATCTCAGGAATTGACAAGACTGTACCTGTCATGGCTACAGGGTATAAAAATGTGAATCCATTTGAAAGACTTGAGACAAAAGAGTTACCAGATCTATGGATATCTCATTGGGGTCATCTGAAAGATCTGAGAAAGCCTGAGGAGAGGCTGAGGAGTTCTAGACTCTGTCCTCCCTCTCCTAAAACTGAACATACCCAGGCATAAGTCATTAATGAAAAGCAAGGTCTGGCAAAGGAACATTCCAGAACAGAGTGAAAGAAAAGGAAGTATAAATATAGTCCACATTCTCAGGCACCATGCACATGGGCTCATTGACCAGTGAGGGGATTGCTTCTCTGGGGTATCCCAAATTAACTCCCAACTTAGGGTTCACTACTTTGCATACTCATCCCCAAGTCACCACCTTGAGCTTCTCAGGGAATGGTCCTTTATGTAGAGACTGGCTTGCATCTTGAGCTTTTAAGCAATATTTGAGAAAATGAAGCAGCGGACATTGTATATTAGAGTTGCTACTAAATGCTTAATGCAGTTAAGTGAAAGCCATTTTCCTACTGTGATGATTAATGCTATAAGTTGACCTGATTGTGTTAAGAGGCTCCATGAATGCACACTGGGTGTGTATATGAGGCAATGAAGGACCTGTACTCTCACCAACATGGGTGGGCAGCATGGCATCTAAGTCTAAATAGAACAAGGGGACTCAAGAAGGGAGCTTAGCTGTTTCATTTGTGAGCTTGGGCACTTGGACACACGGGCTTCTGGTTCTTCAGCCATGTGTTGATACCCCACACCCTGACAATTGGTTCCCTGACTCTGCTTTCTGTTGACATATTGCAGTATTGGACATCTCTGCCTCTTCATTCCTGTGAAACTCTTACTGTGCACATCTCCTGGGCGACCTTGATTTTGCAACTCTTCATCTGACTTCACACCATTCATGTTCAAGACACAAGATCAGGTAAGATTCTGGTAAGTAGAAGTTACCTGGTGATAGCTTTTAAATTGGTGATAACCAATTTGTGTGACAACTACTTGTAGACCAGAGGAATAACTAAATAGCTAAATAATCAATCAATCAATCAAGAAAAGTGTACCAATGTCAGTGCCTTTCCAACAAGTTTCCATTCCAATCTGATCCGACTACTCTGCTTCACTGGATTTTTATGACTGCATATAGGAAACTGACAAAATTGAAGCAAATACGGAATATATCACAGAAAAGTTGGACTTAAAAATAAGCTTTTGCATTTGAGCTGTTCTTTGTATACACATGCTCTTCTTTCTATTTAAAACAATACAGAGCACCCTCTGTGTGTGGGTTAAAAACTGCACAGTGGCTCTCAGCAGGTAGACAAGCAGAAACAGGTTCAGCTTTCCTAGTTACAATCTAGTAAATACTTTATGCAGATGTATGATTAAATATTGTGGCAAATCCCACTGGAGAAATGTATAACTCTTTCCAAGAGAAGAAAATGATAGGTGTGATGTAATCAGGATGAGTCAGAGAAGGCTTTGCCGGGGACCTGAACTTTAATCTCTGATTTGAAATATAATTAGGAAATAGCCCACAAGGGAGGAGGCTGGAAGGACCCAGGCAGAAGCGGGAAAGAGCTGAGGAGTGGAGTGTTGTGGCTTGATGTCATGCCAGGGAGTGACAATGCTGTGCCCTGAGAGCATAGACCAAGGGCAGCCTCAGCCCTTGCAGTGGTGTCAGTCAGCATAAGTGATGTACCAAGTCTGACGTTTTGGGATGGGATGTTAGCTTCTGTATGAGGAGAAAAAAGTGACTATTGAGAGGGGAGGAACATCCAGGCTGGGTGCCACTGAAATGCTAATAAGGTGAAGAGAGCTAATTCATAGATGCTGTACCACTCCACATGTGGGGTACCTGGGAGGGAACTCTGGACATACATTTAGGTTGCATGAAGCAGCTACTTTTTACATTATGAGCTGCTGTGTTGTGTAATATTTGGAAATGGGTATTTGGGTTCACATAGTCTTGTTCATTTAAGAAAGCGTCGCCCTCAGGGTATAGTTACATTAAATTATTCAGACGTAGGAACCTAAACCTTTGTGTAATTAAAAGCACTCGAATCATCAGTTGGATCAGAACTCATTTGAACGCAGTTGGGGACCCACAAAGTGAAAGGAATTCGTAGAGTAAATGGCAGCAGTGCTGCACGGGGAATACTTGCCTGCTTGCTTCTCTCTCAGCTGGAACAAAGCACTCCAGGATGCACTGTCAGGCCTGTGACACAACCCAGAAAAGGCTAGAGATGTTTCACCCTCAGTGATGTTGGGCAAAGGAAGCACACAAGGGCCTCTGTACAGTGGTTGTTGCTTCACCCTGTTGTAACTAGAGATCATTTGCTCCTCTTCAGAGGTGCTGCTCAGTCTCTCTGGGAATAAAACAAGCTTCCAGGATGTAAAACTGAGATACTCATGTCCCAGCTACCACTGGTTTGTCATAAGCATCCTCCTTTTAGACCATGTTCTTTGGTGAACACCCAGCATGCACCCCTGGTGAGCACTCAGCATGCACCCTTGGTGTGCACCCAGCATGCACCCTTGGTGTGCATCCAGCATGCACCCTTGGTGAGCACTCAGCATGCACCCTTGGTGTGCACCCAGCATGCACCCTTGGTGTGCATCCAGCATGCACCCTTGGTGTGCACCCAGCATGCACCCTTGGTGAGCACTCAGCATGTACCCTTGGTGAGCACCCAGCATGCACCCTTGGTGAGCACCCAGCATGCACCCTTGGTGAGCACCCAGCAGGCATCCTTCGTGAGCACCCAGCAGGCATCCTTGTTCAGGGAAGCCTAAATGGAAATTCGGCTCTTTTCAAGCGATGCCTAACCCAGCTGTAGGATGGGCATGAAGCTATATTTCAGGAACAGCCTACTTATAACCCAGCGAGCATAAATGATATTTGTCTAGGAAAATAAAGACCTCTTTAGTTATCTGACAAAAGATGAGAAAATGGCTGTCCCAGTTTGCTTTCTATTGCTGTGATAAACACTGTGACCAAAAGAAACTTGGGGAGGAAAGGGTTTGGCTGGCTTATAAGTGCCAGTCATTGAAATCCATCATGGAAAGAAGCTAAGGAAGGAACTCAAGGGAAGGACCTGGAGGCAGAGGCAGAGAGGCAGAGAGGCAGAAAGAGGCAGAGAGAGAGAGAGAAAGGAAGAGAGACAGAGAGGCAGAGAGGCAGAGAGTCCAGAGTCCAGAGTCCAGAGTCCAGAGACCAAAGACCAGAGACCAGAGTCCAGAGACCAGAGACCAGAGACCAGAGACCAGAGTCCAGAGTCCAGAGGCAGAGGCAGAGGCAGAGGCAGAGGCAGAGGCAGAGGCAGAGGCAGAGGCAGAGGCAGAGGCAGAGGCAGAGGCAGAGGCAGAGGCAGAGGCAGAGGCAGGGGCAAGCACAAGGCCATTGGGAGAGTGTTCTTTACTGAATTGCTCTCCATGGCTTTCTCAACTTGCCCTTTCATATAACTCAGGGCCCTCTGCCCAGGGGTGGAACTGTCTACAGTGAACTGGGCTCTCTCACATCAAGTGTCAACCAAGAAAATGGCCCATAGCCTTGCCTATGAGCTGATGTTATGGACTCATCTTCCCAATTGAGGTTCACTCTTACAGAAGACACTAGATTGTTCAAGTTCACAAAAATCCCTTCAGTATAATGGTACAGGTTAAAAGAGGGGAGGGTTTGTGCTGCCTTTAATGGGAACATTATGTGGAAATCTTTATGAACCATGTGAAATGTTCCCTTGATGTCTTGAATGCTCATTGTTTAGTTCTGTCCTGCTTCTGCCTGGGTCATTGCAGCCTAGTCCTTCATGGTTTATTTCCTAATCATGTTTCAAATTGGAGCTTATTCTGAGTCTGATAAAAATCATTTTCTTTTTACCGGGACACATCTCTGTAAGTATCGATTGCTAGCTTGTAGTCAACATGGAAAGTGCAGGACTTTTGGCTAGATGTTTGCTGAACTTGGGTGGTATCCCAGACTGGGATTTTACTCACAGACGTTTATGTTGATGTACTTGCTCTTTCTGGAAGTTTCCAAGGAAACATTTGCAGTGATCTATGGGCTGTCTGGCCTGGTTATCCTCCACAACTACACTGAAAAATCAAAATCCCAACTTCTCAGTCCATTTCTTTTTAATAGGGCTAAGAGCAAAGATCGACCAAGATTTGATTGACAGTTCAAAAGCATTAGCCATTATTCTTTCAGGAGTTACTCTGTTTTCCTTTGATCCTCTAGGTTTTATTTCTCTCTGACATCATATTGTGCTGGTAGCAGAGAGAGTGTAACGAAGCAAGGCATTTCGCAGCAGCACCCCACTTCCTGTAGACCTTATCTGCATCTACACCCAAAGTTATCATCATCCATTAAGAACCCATTTATGGAAAATGTAGGCTGTAGTTTTTGGCATGAAATTTTCTTTTTTACCAACTTTGAAGACAAAAGAGAATTAATACCTGCAAAGAGGAATTTCCAGTAAGCCACTGACCATAAATGACCTTGAAGTCTCTCCCAAGTTTTTTGACAATGCCATTTTAATTTACTGCTGCTCAGTTCCCATGTGTGCCCAGTTCGTAGCACTGCGACCCAGGAGGAAGACAGGTGCATCTTTGGATGTGCACCTGTTTCTCGGTGACATCTTTGGATGCCAGCCATTCTGTGATGAACTAACATCAGCAATCTCCATTGTTTGACCATAAGTCTAAAGCAGAGCATGGTGGCCCACACCTCAGTTCTCAGCCCTCAGGAGGCTGAGGCAGGAGGATCATTGTGACTTTGAGGCAAGCTTGGCCTACATAATGATTTCAGGGTCTTTTTGTGCTACAGGGCAAGACCAAACCACAAAACCAAACAAAACAGCAAAACCAAATCTATGATGGTACTGTGGCTTACATACAAAGTATCCTTCATAAGATCCTGTGTTCAACACTTAATTCCCAGTTGTAGGAGCTGTTTGGAAAGACTGTGGAGCCTTTAGCAGGTGGAACCTCACTAAAAGAAATAGGCCATTGGGGTTGGGCCTTGAGGTTCTGAAGCCTGGCCATGACTGCTTTCCTGAGTCTGGATGCAGCGTGACCAGCCAGCATCCTGGTCCTTGCTGACATGCCTCCCCTGCCCCTTCCCAGGCCTGTGCCTTCTTTTCCATGGTGAACGCTGTCCCTCTGGAACTTTAGGCTAACATAAACCCTTTGTCCTTAAGTTCTCTTTGTCAGGGTTATTTAATCACACCAGCAGAAGACCCAATGCTGACTGGAAAGATTTTCCTTCTCAGGAAAACCTTTGCTTCCAAGAAGCTCTTTGACTATAGACTGCATCTTTGACTCTCAGACACCAGTTCATTGCAGCTGAGTGTGGCAACCTGACCTCCTGAGAGCAACCGGTCAGTGTGAGGCCCCGGCCAGTGATGATTTGAATGATACCGATTTCTCTCCTGGAAGTTTGATTTCAGGCTTATTAACAGAATGAAACACCTCTAATATTAGGTTCCAGTGCCTTAAACCCATAGAAACCATCTGGTAGAGGAAGTTTATAGGTTTTGATGATATGTTCAAAGTCCCCCACAAATGTCCCAGGCACAGAGACAAGGGCATTCAAAACCTCTCTGTCATTTAAGGCCCATATTATACAGCATCGTCCAGCTATATACTAGTGTAAGTGCTGAGCAGTCTGAAGCGGGTGGTGCTAGAGATGAGCAGGCTGAAGAAGGTGGTGCTACTGATGATCAGCCTGAAGGGGGCGGTGCTAGGCTAAGATTATTGCTGATTTGAAGTAGGAGATGAATCTTTGACTTCTGTAATAAGTTTCTCCAGATGTGACCACAAAGCTGAGAGACATCTTCACATGTGTGCTGGGGCTGTAACACATCTCCAGACTGAATGACCTGCATCAGCAGAGCTGTTCTTTCTTCCCTCATATTCCACAGTCTGATGTAGTAGTGTCAGCCGGGCTCTGATCCTCTAAAATTAGGGACGAATACATCCTGGATTCTTCCAGTTTCTTTGGCTTCCGGTGATCTTTGGCTTGTGGTCACATCATTGAAGTCTCCACCTCTATCTTCGGAGGGCACGGTTTCCATTCTGCCCTTGTTGTTGTTGCTCTTTTCTGACCTTTATATCAGTAATTGTCCCTGATATAAGGTTAACGTTGTTAACTTAGAATCTTCTTGTTTTAAGATCTTTAACTTAATTATATCCCCAAGCCTTTCTTCCAAGTGAGGACAGATGTGAAGGATACCAGTGCTTGTAAATATCTGTTGGGGACCACGAGGCTCTCACATAATGGCAGACTTGGACATACCAAGAGTAAAATCTGCTTGCTTTTTAGTTGATGTCCTTTAGGTGCTAGTCCTTACTGTGCTCTGACCATCCTTGAGAGTCATCTGTGCTTAGCACCAGACAGTAGTTTCCTTCAGTGATACCGCCCTTGTTCAGAGCATGGCTACTTTAATATTGTGTGCAAGAACTCTGACATCATCTGTGCTGATAACTGTGTTCTACCATGCTGTGATCTTTTACTACCTACTCCATGAAAATCCCACTGCTGCCTACTCCATGAAAATCCCACTGCTGCCTACTCCATGAAAATCCCACTGCTGCCTACTCCATGAAAATCCCACTGCTGTCTGCTCCATGAAAATCCCACTGCTGCCTGCTCCATGAAAATCCCACTGCTGCCTGCTCCATGTAGAATCCCACTCCTGCCTGCTCCATGAAAATCCCACTGCTGTCTGCTCCATGAAAATCCCACTGCTGTCTGCTCCATGAAAATCCCACTGCTGTCTGCTCCATGAAAATCCCACTGCTGCCTGCTCCATGTAGAATCCCACTCCTGCCTGCTCCATGTACAACACTACTGCTCCTGTTCCACATACAATGTCTCTGTATTTGCATGAAGCTTCTGCCCAGTACTTATTACACACATTATATAGCTTATTACTTATAGCTATGCCCATCGTTGAGTGTCAGTGCAGGCTCACAGGGTAAAAACACATCCTACTGATCTTCCTTAGTGCAGGCAGGCAACTGCCCAGGCAACTTCTCCTTACCTCTCTCCAGAACTCTTTGACATGGATGGCATACTCGTCACTTTCCTTTCCGATTGATGCTGATCCCTGCCGTCTGGTCTACCTGCATGCTCTACCTTGTCTCTCCTCCCTGAGAATACAGACTTTGCCCACAAGGTGTCTCTAATGTTTGGAGGTCACACAGGCACAGAAGATGTATTTGTGCTAATGATTTAACAAATGAAAACTACCAAATGGTTCTTCTTAGGAGGGTCATCTGAAAACTGGACCTTAATTCCAGTAAATTAAGAACTCCAGGCTGGAAGACAAATGCAGGATCATGTGTGTGTACAACGTATGCCTTTTCCTTCATGCAGCGCTTGGACGGGGGTTTGGTTGGCGTTTTGCATTATCACACAATTGGAGCTCCTTACTGTGTGAGCCAGCCTTCTCGACGCCCGGTGATTTTTTTTTTAAAAGATGTCATGTCTGACTCAATACAATAATGTCATCTTAAATTTTGGCCCCTTATTTGAATACTATAGCTACAATCAAAATAATTTGTTAAATTGCTTATATTAAGAGTAAACATGGATATGACATTGGTTGTCCACCTGCAAACTTTAGAACAATTTACTGTAGCTTGATGCTTAGCCAATTTTAAGTGAGGAATTCAACATCTAGGACACGGATAGCGGAGATGGCGTGAGGGCCCTCAGCCACGCTAACAACTTGGAAAGAAAAGAGAGAAGCCAACGGCACCGTTACAGTGAACTCTCAGGTGAACTTTTCAGTTATGAAAACATCTATTTTGAATCTGTAAATATTTTAACTGTTTTATTAAGGCATGGACTAAACTATTCCTTGACACCTGTTGGGTAGAATGAAAATTTAAAGCCATAGTGGTAAAAGATGGCATACTGATTGTAAAATAAACAAATAATAATAATGAAAAAAAAAAGAACTCCAGGCTGGAGACTTTAGACACTGAACCTGTCTTGAGGTAGAGGTGGCAGCTAGGCATGGAAAGGGATCTCGTGGGCTTACTACAGAGCCTACTCATTGTGTTGAGCAGCAAGCAAAGCCTGAGCCTGCAGAATGACTGGAATCCCACTATTTTCTCTTCCCTAGCCTTTAGGGATTGTTTTATATTTCAGATTAGCTGATAGTGTCTTTATCAGAGAGGAGAAATCTAAAATCTTAGGAAATATAGTAATAGAAATCTGTCAAAGAGATTGTGAGAGATCCTGATTTAGTAAGTGAGAGTACCCACCCTGATAGTATAACTGTGGTTTAAGGTGTTTGAGAATTTCTGTCCTCTAAACCTACTTGGTCTTAGAGATCCATGCTGTGAGAAAACAGGGTCTCCAGTCACTGTTCTTCTAATAAAATCTCTCTTCTTTCTTAATATGCCACCCTTTACATTCACTGTGTGCTATGAATAGCTAGGAATACTTCTTGTGAAATAACTCATGTAAATAACCTCCAATAACCATGGCTACTTGATCCAATGAACAACAGGCCTCAGCCATTTGTCAGTCAATGCTTCAAAGAACACAGATCAGGCTGTCCTAATGAGACCTGCTTTTCCTCTTTGTGGCAAGCAGGCAAGAGTCTTCAATATGTGGATTTAAGTCATTGCTTACACATCCTGTGATTCAGCTGCCTCTGGAGAGATGCCCTACATTGCTCTAATTATTGTTTACATTCTAGGGGAAGACTGACAGCAGCAATGTCAATGTCTCATTCTATGCGGGTCATTTCAGAAATCGAGTTAAGTCCTTAGTGACTTGCCAATATCAATCTTCGGAATGGAACCTCTTGCTCTTCAATAAAGAAGGCATTTCATCAATTGAGTTAGAGGCTACAGTGGTAATATCAGTACAGCAAGGACAGTCATTACACCTCCAGGCAAGAGGACAAGCTGAAAATGAAAGCTACAAGGAGAATATTGACCGTGTAATGTGAAGATGAACGACGTAGCAGGGTCACAGTCGGGTCACCAGGTCTGGTTTGCTCTCTCATGCCTTCTGTCTTTCTAGTTCTGATCAGGAAGGGACATTTGGGTTCCCTATAATGGAGGTTATGCACACAGAACATGTAACATGACATGGAGCATGTACATGGAACATACATACATCATGTGTATGGAGCATGCATCCACGGGCAGAGGAGGATGACTACATGTTAAGGCAAGCCATGGGTCTTCCCTTTGTTTGTCCCAGATGCATGTTTCAAAGACTTGGAAAAGAAATTTCTGGAAGAGAATGGAAACCATTTGTAGATGAATACTTAGCTCTCAGGAATGGGACAAGTAAGATACAGCAAACTGAACTCTAGTGGAGATGGGATCCATGGCACAAACAAGCAAACCAAAGCTTTGCCTCCTAAAACCTTTCCTCATAAACACCAAGACAACAGTGACTTTAAAGGGTTCAAAGTAGGAGGTAAAATCAGCCTCTTCAGCTGTTATCAGCCATTGCCTCTCCGGAAGGCTCTGGGCACTCCTACTGGAGAAAGGACAGAGTAAGCCTATGTGTTCATCTCAGTAACAAACATGCTGTATTCTTGGCCTAATAAGGAGGGAATAGGCCTTTTTGACTCTAGAAAAACAGAGGAACATTAGTGTGTGCCACGCTGTTGAGGATATATCACTTCCACTGCTCAGGGCCTGGATTTGCTTGTCTCGGTGCCACCTAGTACTTTAGAGATCTAGTCCACTTACTTCCATATGAAGCAAAACCCATCCATTCCCAAAGGGTATAGAAGCTCCCTTCAGTACAAAGGTGATCTTTCCCTGCCAAGAATCCCTTCTTGGTTAATACCTTTACAGGAAGGGGCAATAATCTTCCTTAGTATTGCTTCTATCCCCATGCTATCCTCTTTAAAGTAGTTTATTCTTCCTAACCACAATCAGGAAATGGCATTGTTAGACTTTTACAAGGAGCAATGTTTGTTTGGAACATATGTGTATTGCCGGTTGTGGTGGCACATGCCAGTAGGATTTGCTGAAGGAGTCAGAAACAGGAGGATCACGAGTTTGAGACCAGCCTAGGCTACACCTAAAAAAAAAAGTGTACATTTATTCCAAGAAACATTAAGAATACACTGTATGGGTCAGGAACAGGGGTGAAAAGGCACAGCTCACAGAGGTGGGAATTGGAGCAGAAGAAGCCAGGGCAGTGTAGGTAATAATGACCCAGCTCACAGTCAGCTGACCAACAGCAACAGCAACAACAGTGGCAACAACAATGGCAACAAAACATCTAAACTTAATGACATACCTGAAAGCTCTAGGAAAACAAGAAGAAATAACACTCATAGGGTACATGGTAAGAAATATTCAATTCATTGATGAAACCAGCAACAAGCATGAAAGTGATGCAAAGAATCAATGAAACAGGAACTGGTTCTTTGACAACATGAACAAGGTTGACGAACATTTGGTCAAACTAATCAACACGCGCACGTGCGCACACACACACACACGTGCATGCACACACACATACCCATACATACACACACTCACAAACACATACACACATACAAATACCCGTACACACACCCATACATACCCACACACATCCATACACCAATATATACACTCCCATACACACATCCACACACACACACCCATACACACACCCACACCCATATACAACACACACACACACACACACACACAGATGAAAAGGGGACATTGAAATGACACAAGGGAATTTAAAGACTCATAGGATATACTTTACAAAATGGTATTCCACAAAAATCGAAAAACCTAAAAGAAATTGACAGATTTCTTGATAATATAAAACTTACCAAAATTAAATTACAGTGGAATCAACAACTTCAAGAGATCCACAATCTCCTGTAAAATAGAAGCTTAGGTTAAATATATCCCAACCAGACCAGGCAGTGGTGGTGCACGCCTTTAATCTTAGCATTCAGGACGCAGAGACAGTTGGATCTCTGATTTCCAAGTCAGCCTGGTCTGCAGAGTGGGTTCCCAGGTAGTCAGGGCTACACAGAGAATCCCGTCTTGAAGTTATCCCCGGGGTAGGGGAATACAAGATGCATACCTCAGCATAACAAATGCTGTTTATAGGAAGCTAACATCGTCCTAATTGAGGAGAAAACTCAGCTAGTGCAGTAAGGCAACTGAAGGAGATCGGAGGGAGATAAATAGGGAAGGAAGAAGTCAAAGTATCCTTATTTGTAGATGATTTGATTTTATATATATGAGGCCCCAAAGATTCTGTGAGGAAGCATCTACATCTAATAAACACCTTCAACAAAGTAACAGAACCTAAAATGAACACAAAACCAGTAGCTTTTCTACATACAAAACCCAACACGCTGAAGAAGAAGTAGGGAAACCACACTTCCCACATTAGCCAAAAAAACATTGTGGGGTAACTCTAACCAAGCAAATGTAAAAAACAAAACAAAACAAAAAAAAACCCCTCAAAAAAAACCCAAACAAAAACAACAAAACAAAACCAAACCAACAAAAAACAAACCAGACCCACCAGAGCTCCCAGGGACCAAACCACCAACCAACGAGTACACATGGAGGGACCCATGGCTCTAGCCCCATATGTAGCAGAGGATGGCATTGTCTGGCATCAATAGGAAGAAAAGCCCTTAGTCCTGTGAAGTCTCCTTTTCCCAATGTAGGGGAATGCCAGGGTGTTGAAGTTGGAGTGGGAGAATCCTCACAGAAGCAGAGAGGGAAAGGGGATATTGGGGGATAACATTTGAATACATAAAATATCCAAGAAAAATAAAAATAAAAAACAAAACCAACCAACCAAACAAACAAACAAACAAAAACCTTTAAGACACTAAAAAAGGCCCTCTCGTGTACGAGGCACTTGTGTCCTGCTTTCTAGCGCCTACGTTGAAGATGTCCCACCTATCCCCAGCAGCCAAGCCCTCCAATTCCAAGAACCTGTGAGTCTTCTTTGATGTGGACATCGTCGGGGAACAAGTTGGACAAATTGTTTTAGAACTGTTTGCAGATATTGTTCCCAAAACTGCAGAAAATTTTCATGCATTGTGTACAGGAGAAAAAGACACTGGATCCACAACTGGGAAACCTCTTCGTTTCAGTGTTCGGCTTTTTTTCCCCCCCTGGAGCTGAGGACTGAACCCAGGGCCTTGAGCTTGCTAGGCAAGCACTCTACCACTGAGCCAAATCCTTTCCACCGAATTAAAAAAATTATGATTCAGGGTGGAGACTTCTCAAATCAGAATGGGACAGGTGGAGAAAGTATGTATGGTGAAAAATTTGAAGATGAGAATTTTCATTAAGTATGACCAGGAGGGTTTGCTGAGCACGCAAATGCAGGCCCCAATACAAATGGTTCTCAGTTCCTCATCACAACAGTTCCAACTCCTCATGTGGATGGGAAACGTGTGCTATTTGGTCAAGTAATAAAAGGGCTAGGTGTGGCAAGGATGCTTGAAAATGTAGAAGTGAATGGTGAACCTGTCAAACTCTGTGTTATTGCAGAATGTGGAGATGAAGGAAGGGGATGACTGGGGAATATTCCCCAAAGATGGCTCTGGTAATAGCATCCAGATTTTCCCAAGGCTGCAGATACAGATTTAAAAGATGTAGATGTAGATAAAATTGTATTAATATCTGAAGACTTAAACAAACATTGGAAATACTTTTTTTTTCAAGTCTCCGAACTAGGAGATGGCTATTAAAAAGTACTCGAAGATTTTAAAGTGCATGGATAGTTCAAAGTTGTTATTGAGAAAGCAGATCTATCCAGACTGCAACCTAGAGCCTTAAGTTGTGGGCAGCTGAATATTGGTGCTTGCAAATTGAAGGTGTCAAATTGGCAGGGGGCAATCGACAGTTGCTCTTGAAATGGACCCTTCAAATGCTAAAGCACTATACCTAAAGCACAAGGATGCAAGGATTAAAAGAATATGAACAAGCATTGACTGATCTTAAGAAAGCGCAGGAAATGCCCCAGGAGATAAAGCTATCCGGGCAGAATTGCTTAAAGCCAAACAAATGATAAAGACACAGAAAGATAAAGAGGAGGCAGTGTATGCAAAAATGTTTGCTTAATAAGGATTAAAGTTTCCTTAACCATTATACATTGATTATATAAAGGACAATGTATATTACTGTCTACATGATCCCTGGTGTATGTCCCTTGATCCTTGTCATTGTTTACATAGCAGTGCTGACATAGGTTCCTTCTTAATAAAGTGTTAAGAAATACAGTGGGGGGGAAAATGACACCAAAGTAGACACCAAAAGATGTCATGCTCATAGATTGGCTGGATTAATATAGGGAAAAATGGTCAACTAACAAAAGCAATCTATTCTCTGATTCAAACCCAAAATTACAACAGTGTTTCACAGAAATTGAAAAAAAAAAGTCTTCAGCTTCAAATGGAAACACAGAATAGCTGAAACAATGCTAAGTAATAAAAAGAATTGTGGGAGTATTGCCATCCCTGATTTATTAAAGAAGTTGTATTAAAGAGCTACAATAGTAAAACAATGTGGCATTGGAATAAAAACAGATATGTTGATTAGCAAAATAAAACTATAAAGACACAAGCATAATTCTGCACACCTATGAGCACCTGGCTTTTGATAAAGAAGCCAAAACACACACTAGTAAGACAATATTTTTAATGGATGGTACTTGTCAAACTGGATACATACTTGTAGAGGAATGAAAATGGTTTCATATTTATTACTGTGCACAAAAACCCAAATGAGTCAAGGATGTCGAGGTAAGATCAGATACCCTGAACCTGATAGGAGAGAAAGTAGGGGCGTGGCTTGACTCATTAGCATAGGAAAAGATTTTCTGAACAGAGCACCAACAGCACAGACATTAAGACAATTATACATGGGACTCAAGAATGTAAACAGCTTCTGTTCTGCAAAGGACACCATCATTCAAGGGAAGCAGCAGCCTACAGAATGGGAAAAGATCTTCTCCAATTATATATCTGATTTACTATCTAGAATAGTCAAAGAACTAAAAAAAAACCCTGAACTTCAAGAAAACAAATAACCCAATTTAAAACTGGAGCACAGAACTAAACAGATTTCTCAAAAGATTAAATCCAAATGGCCGAGAAACACTTACAGAAATGTTCAACATCCTTAGTCATCAGGGAAATGCAAATTAAAACTACTTCGAGATTTCATCTCACCCCACTCAGAATGGCCAAGATCAATGACAGCTCATGCTGGCAAGGAAGGAGGGTGGTGGGAACTTTCATCTATTGCTGGTAGGAGTCCAAACTTTGCAGCCACTATGGAAATCATGCAGAGGTTCCTTGGGAAGCTGGGAATCCATCTACCTCAAGATCTAGCTACACACCACTTTTGGGCATATACCCAAAGGACTCTGTATCTTCCTGCAGAGAAACTTGTTCAACTATGTTCATTGCTAGTCTGTTTGTAATAGCCGGAAATTGGAAACATACTAGATGTCTGTCAACAGACGAATGGATAATGAAAATGGGATGCATTTACACAGCAGAATGTTATTCAGCTATTAAAAAAATGAAATGGTGATATTTCCAGGCAATTGGATGATACTGGGAATAATTATGGCAATCCAGACTCCACAAGACAAATATTATATGTTTTCCCCTCTGTGTGGATGCTAACTTTTAAGTTTTAGATTCGTGTATTTCAACCCAAATAACCACAGATTTTTAGTAGCTAGTAAGTGACCAGGAGGGAGGAGAAGATCTTGCCAGGAAGGGGAAATGGAACGGTGTTATAAAGATGTAAAGAGGAAACCAGAACAGAAGAATTAACTAGGGAGGGTGTGGGGGATGAGGGTAAGGAAAGGAACATGGGGAAGGATGACTGACGGCCAGGCCTTTTAAAGAGCCATATGGAACCTACCACTGTAGAAGCTTACATACATATATGAAAGGATCGAAATGGAGTCAGTGTACAATGAGGAGGAGACAAAGCCTCAACCTCCAGTTCCCAGAATGGGTTACATATTGTTCAGTGTTTGGCCAAAGAGGTCCCATATGACACCCCAAACATCACAAGCTATTGCCAAAACTATTGGTTGCTCTCCACAAACTATGGTGTATTAATCAGGGTTCTCTAGAGGCACAGAACTTACAGGTAGTCTCCATATAATAAGGGAATTTATTAGGATTTACAGTCTGTAGTCCAGCTCCCCAACAATGGGCAGCTGTGAATGGGAAGTCCAAGGACGTAGTAGTTGCTCAGTCCCTCAAGGCTGGTAGAGTCCAACAGATGTGCTGGCAAGTAAATGCAAGCAGGCGAAGAAAAGCAAACCTTCCTTCTTCCAATGTCCTTATGTGGTCTCAGCAGAAGGTGTGACCCAGATTTAAGGTGCGTACCACACGCCTAGATCTGGGACTTTTTTTACCCAGATGACCTTGAACTCAGATATTTCCTTGCCTTAGTCTCCTGGGATTCATAGCCACTATGCCTCAAGATCTCCATGCCAAGATCCAGGTCAGAAACTTGTATCTCCCAGCCGCAAGATCTGGATCACAGGTGAGCCTTCCAATTCTGGATTGTAGTTCATTCCAGATGTAGTCAAGTTGACAACCAGGAATAGCCATTAATGTATTATTGTATGGTAAGGCTGTATTGTTGAAGACACAACTTATTTATTTCCAGGAGGAGTTTCACGTCTGCAACAATAGGGCTCTGCTCTTGAGCTTGAGGCTTCACTGGATAAGAGAATTTGAGCAGGATGGTGAGGAAATGCTCTCGATGTGCCAATGTGCCAATGTACTGATGTGCCTGTCTCGTCAGAGCTGGCACATGCCTAGTGGCTGCGTAGACTGTTCTGGAACTGCAAGGTAATTGGGACCTTGTAAACTGAAGTGTCCTGAGCACAGATCCATATTTAGGCTAGAGACTTAGTAAGGCTCATTGACTGGTGAAGAAACAGTGTGTTGCTGATCTAGAACCACATTGTCTTTGGCTATTGTCTGTCTCTGACTCTACCTTCTTACATCAGGTGTGTGCCTTACCACACATAGCTTTTCTTTTGTTCTTAATGTGGACGCTGGAGATCCAAACTCTCATAATCATTCTTGTGTGAAACACTTCACTCACAGCAATCCTCCAGCCACCCAGCTTACACATCATCATTCTGTGTGAGTTCCTGTTTTATCAACTATTTTTGTTTAAATGTTTTAAGCACCCACTTTTTTTTTCTACTAGCAAGATCAACTCACATATTTCTAAGAACATACCATTTTTTCCAGGCTGGTATATTGAAAAAAAAAAACATACATTTTACTTAAAATACCATGTATTTTTTTTTCCTACCTGACATTGAATGACCATGACTGGTAGCTTCCTGATTAGATTTGGCCCTGGTCAAAAAAGAGTTGGTCTCTGTCAAACAAAAATAGATGTGAAAGTTGGGAGAGTTATTACATCAAGGGAAAAATCCAATACAGCTTATTATAAATCTGCCAGGGAAATCCCCGAGGACACCATGCCCACTCCTGGTGCCCTTGGCAATGGGAACACAGCAAAACCATCCCACAGTGCCTTCCTGCAGCACCCTGGATCATCAACACTAGGCATGTTTCCAGGGTGGACAGCATCTTTTATGCCTGGCTTAAATGAGGGAGGCAGCTTGATCGATTTGTTGCTTCTATACCAGCTGCTGTCACTGGACAGCCTATGCTGGGATGGCCATCAAGCCATACAGCAGATCCTGGCAAACCCAGCCACCCTGCCAAGACTAATATTTGAAAACTTTGAAATGGGATACATTTTAAAAAAGGAAAGAAAGAAAAGCTGGCTTCCAGAAGGCTTCATAAATCTCAGACTCTATGGCCTGTGGGACCCACATTATGACCCACAGAAGTCAACAGCAAAAACATGCTTTGAAAGAGAGCCAAGCACTTCGTTTAAATGAGAGCCTAACTCAGGAGAAAGCTTCAGTGTCCCATTTCTTCTTTGTCCAGCTGTGTAGGCTACATTATAGAATTTGTACCAAAATGTGCATTGGCGAGCTTCACTGGAAAAGGCTCACATTTAGCTATCACTTTACATGAATCTGCCCAGGCCTCTCAGGAAAAGATACTGTGTTATAAAGAGAAGGGGAGGACCATACATTTTCAAAAGCAGTATTTATAGGCATTGCAGTATAATCATTGTTATATGAATAGTTATTAAAGATTAAATGGCTAAAGTGTTGTTGGAACCAGACTTTAGTGAATTGGTTTTAAGATATATACCTCACACCAGTCAGAATGGCTAAGATCAAAAACTCAGGTGACAGCAGATGCTGGCGAAAATGTCCAGAAAGAGGAGCACTCCTCCATTGTTGGTGGGATTGCAAGCTGGTACAACCACTCTGGAAATCAGTCTGGAGGTTCCTCAGAAAATTGGACATTTTACTACCTGAGGACCCAGCTATACCATTCCTGGGCATATACCCAAAAGATGCTCCAACATATAACAAGTATACATGTTCCATTATGTTCATAGAAGCCTTATTTGTAATAGCCAGAATCTGGAAAGAACCCAGATTCCCTCAACAGAGGATTGGATACAGAAGATGTGGTACATTTACACAATGGAGCTATTAAAACAATGACCATGAAATTCTTAGTCAAATGGAAGGAACTAGAAAATATCATGCTGGGTGAGATAACCCAGTCACAAAAGAACACACATGGTATGCACTCACTGATAAGTGTATATTAGTTCAATAACTTGGAATACCTAAGGAAAAAATTCACAGATCATATCATATGATGCTCAAGAAGAAGGAAGACCAAAATGTGGGTGCTTCAGTCCTTCTTAGAAGGGAGAACAAAATACTCATGGGAGGAAATACAGGGACAAAGAGTGGAGCAGGGACTAAAGAAAAGGTCATCTAGAGCACCTGGGAATCCACCCCATATGCTGCCACCAAACCCAGTTACTATTGCTGATGCCAAGAAGTGCTTGCTGACAGAAGCCTGACATGGGTGTCTCCTGAGAGGCTCTGCCAGAGCCTTACTGATACAGATGAGGATGCTTGCAGTTAACCACTGGACTGAGCACAGGACTCCAATGGAAGAGTTAGAGAAAAGACTGAAGGAGCTGAAGGGGTTTGCAACATCATAGGAGGAACATTATCAACCAACCAGACCCCATTAGAGCTCCCAGGGATTAAACACCAACCAATGAGTACACATGGAGGGACCCATGGCTCCAGCTGCATATGTAGCAGAGGATGTCATTGTCCAGTATCAATAGGAGGAAAAGTCCTTGGTCCTGTGAAGTCTTGTTTCTCCAATACAGGGGAGTGTCAGGACATTGAGGTACGAGTGAGTGGGTGAGGGTGTGAGCATCCTCATAGAAGCAGGGGGAGGGAGGACAGGGTATGCGAGGGGGGAAAGGGATAACATTGAAATGTAACTACATAAATTTTCCAAGAAAAATAAAATTGTATGTGTGTGTGTATTCATAGTGTGGTGGTTAAAAGTGTTGGCAATGTCAACTATGAGTTTGACCTCTCCTGATGTCTATAAAAGCAAGGGAAACTGTTTGGAAAATAGGAATATCATAACACTGTCATTGTTGCTGGTAATATGACATCTTGAGATACCAAAGTACTTGGCATGTGAGAAGGGTCAAAGGCTGGGGGAGTGCTGGGAAGAGAACAGGCTCTGCTTGGCCCTCTATCAACAGTCCTATCTAGAGTCTTGCCGGGCCTGGGGAGCTCAGTGGATGAGTAGAGGAGAGGGATCCTCCCTGTTAGAAATAGTAAAGGCAAGGGATGTTAGTAAGAAATGACAATACCAGAAGCCTTGTGGCAGAGGGTTGGCACTCTAAATGCTCTAGAGGCTGAGGCAGGAGGATTGTAGTTCCGGGTCCATCTGATGTACAGAGTGAGGTCAAGATGACCCAAGTATAACGTAGTGAGGCTCTACTGGAAAGAAAGGAGAATTATGGTATTTAAGGGACACTGCCAGCCTCAGGTAGAAGGGCATAGGTTGCACCTTGTAATTACTCTTGAGGTGTGCCTCTACTTCGAAATAGTTACGCCTCAGACGATACTGTGCATAGAGCATGTGTGGATAAAATATGTACATTAGGTTAAGTATATAACGTTCATATCCACTGGCTAAGTGATTGTGTATAACTAGATGGGCCAATCCAATAATCCAGTGTCTAGGAAACTTCTCTAAGGTGTTTGTATTCATGAACTACTGTGCACACACTAAGAGCTCAAGGAAGTGTTCCTTTTTCATTTTTTTCAGCAATTTTAGGGGTGTTGTTTGTATACACGCCCTACCTTCCGCATGAACAGAGTGTTGAATTGTGAAAGCAAAGGAAACCTCTTAGTTATCCATTGCTTAAATGGATAAAACATTCCTGGCTAACTCCCTGTGCTGGTGTAATTCACTTTGGGATTCTAGTTGCTGAAACACTGCCTCAAGTGTCTCATTTGTGTTCAACGCTCTGAGATTCCCTTTAGGCCCACAAGAACCCTATAGTTCTAGTTATCGTAGGGAACTGGAAGCCAAGTGAGAGCAGCTTCTGGAGTTTCCTAAGAAAGGTCAAAAGGGACACAGACAACTGTCTGTGTTTTCTCAAGACCACAATGTCATATGTCACAGAAGAGACCTACCTGCCATCTTGAAGGATTCCACTCTTGTCCTTTGGGCCTCTAGTTATCATCATTGCCTTAAAAATACATTACTGAGTTTCTGTGACTACCTTATGGTAAATAAGCTACTTCTAACCTGAATTTTCAGTTTGAACATACGGCTCCACATGCCTTCATGTTTCTCTTTCTTCCCCAGTGCACACTCTGTCCACATCTAAAGCCCACCTGATAAATCTCAGTATGAGTCCTCTATGACTGAAAGTTCAAATTATCATCTCCAGAAATCTGGTATTTAAGGTCTGCAGTAGGATTTTCAGAATTTTACTTAAGAGTGGGTGGCCTTTGACTATTTCTTTGGGGATTGTTATGTATATTTTAACTAATAATGCTTCAAGACATAGCTCTCTGTGCATCTCAGTCCTTAAAATCTTTGCACACATTGAGAATAACCCCTAAGCACAGTAGAAACGACACAGCTAGGATAAGCCATTCTCACATGGCTCCTAATACTCTGGTAGCGTCTTTGTAGAGTATAGCCCAGTCTAATGCCATGACTTTTCGGGAGTTTCAACAGGATCCTACAGTAAAGTTACGCTCATGAGAGTTGATTCTGTTTTTAAACAAAAAAGGAAAACAGGCATTCAAAGAGAAGAATGAATTCCCCTTAAGCACAGACAGCAACTTTCTACATCTTGCTAATCAAAACTGATGGCTGAGTCCCAGAGGCCTCAAGGTGAGAAAGGCCTGAGATGGCGAGGGAGGCTAGGTTCAAAGCAGCCCGCCTTCTTTCACATTCCAGGAGCTGCGGAGGCCCGACTCCCTGCACGTTAATATTTCAGCTTGTGGTAGCGTGGATGCAACCCGTCTTCTGAGAAGAAAGCTGAGGATCACTGGAGTCAGCCCCACTGGTTCTGGAATGCTCCACACAGTTGCCTTTACCTGGAAGGCTTTTAGCAGAGACTGCAGCTGTTTCCTTAAGTATTCGATTTACAGCAAGAGTGGATTCAAGCTGAGTCTTAAAAATTGTAAATTTGGAAACTGATCACAAAAGCATCCGTAACCTTTTCGAAACTCATGAGGTGGGATAAGTAATAAATGTATTTGTGTAACCTGGATACGGAGGTGCATACTGGAAGTCCTAGCATGTGAGCAGACGGAGGAACAGAAGTCCATAGAAGACTGTGGTCTCAAAGAAGCAAGGACTGTGGCTGCAGCTGAGTGGCAGAGTACTTTCCTTGTCTGTGCAATGCTCTGGGTCCAACATTTATGCAAATTCATGTAAATTTATGCAAATTTATGCAGTGTTGAGTGACAATGAAAATAAAACAATAGGGAAGTAGTGAGATGAGACCTGAGCTTGGGAAGAAAATGCTCCACAATGATGCCAGCCACACTGACGTACATGCATAGGTCCTCTCCAAAGAGCCCATATGTGGTAACAGTGGCCAACTGGCATTTATGAGACAGATTACATAATTTTTATTCAATTTGTAACAAATTTTCACTCACATTTCTGGGCTATTATGATGACACTAAAATGATCAGTCGGCTGAGATGGCCCGAGAAGATATGCAGAGTGCTTTGGTCTGATATTAAGAGCACAATGGTCAGGGTAGACTGGTCCACTCTGAGATGTCACATGGCCTCCAGAAGGACTTGGAATACAGGGCCTCATCAAACTCCTGCATTCAGCTAACATGTAAATAGATTGAGGAACAGAAGTTTCTCAAATTCTCAGTCTTTAGTTTAACAAAGGGAGGTGCATGTGTGTGTGTGCATTCTTGGAAATATCCTTTGATAAGCATAAATTCCATGACTTCCCCAATAGCGCCACCATCTGAAGAACATTTCTCATCCAATAACACTAATCTCATGGCCTCAGGACAATGCTATGATTTGGCTAACTGAAGATCCAAGCAGAAGAGGTATCCTAAGTCCAGAAATGAATAGTCAAGAACAAAGTATACCAGCAGTTATGCTGCAGTAGCCATGGCTACACATTGACATCAGGATTCAGAAGTCCAAGCACCATCAAACAGCATTGTATACACTACCATTTCTAAGACCACTGTGATGGTCTGACATGAAACACCCCCATAGATTCATCTGTTTGGATGTTTGGCCGTAGAGTGACAATATTAGGAGATGTGGCCTTTCTGGAATAGGTGTGGGTTTGTTGGAGGAAGTGCATCACCATGTAGGTAGACGCTGAAATCTCTGTTCAAGCTCTGCCCAGTGTGGAATCAGAATCTTTTACTGGCTGTCAGGAAGACAGTCTTCTCCTGACTACAGTAAGAGCAAGGTGTAGAACTCTTGGCTCGTCCAGTACCATGTCTACCTACAAGCTATCATGCTTCCTAATATGATGATAATGTACTAATCCTCTGAAACTATAAGCCAGCCCCAATTAAGTGTTTGCGCCAATTAACTGTTTATAATAGTTGCCTTGGTCATGTTGTCTCTTTACAACAATATAACTCAAAAAAGTTGTTGTGAGCAATTCTTTCTCTTTTTCTTTTTTGAGATGGGTTCTCACTATGCAGTCCTGGCTGTCCTAGAACCCTGTGAAGACTGGACAGGCCTCTAGCTCACAGAGAGTCAGTGACCTCTACATCCTGAATGATGGAATTAATGGCCTGTACCACCTTTCCTGGCTAGATTAAGGCTTTATCATCAGACAGAGGTTGAGAGCGAGGTCACAGTCACTGAGCACCGCTCTCTTCTCTCAGAAGTTTCATTCAAATATAATGATCTAGTTAATGTTGGGTGACGGGAAACATAATTTAGGTATTTTTTTAATCTGACATTTTGAGACACATTATTGGAACAAAGCACAAATTATTTCAGGATTTATCAGTTCAAAATCTTTGGTATGATATAGCGTAGTTGGCATATAACAATGAAAGGTGTCAGAAATACTCTATGCAGTATATCTGGAAATGAGCAAGTTATAAAAATATGCAGAATATCCCCATGTAGAGTATAAAAGTACATAAACATACACAACATAAATATAGAAATGCTCTCCCAAGCCCTTGACAGCAGTAGTATCTAGAAAGAGTTATTGGTGATTTTCCTCCTTTTTCTCTTTAATCTCTCAATATATTTGATACTTTGACAGAAAAATGTGATACTCAATTCTTAAAAGAGCTCTGGAAAAAGATGATATATAGTAATCCTTGCAAGAAATCTAGAGAAACTTCTCCGAGGTGCAGTGGAAACTTCTTTTTATTACTGATGTTGCTCACTCTAGCCCCCAAAGCTTTGCTAGTTACTAACCTCTCAAATAAAGGTGAAACATAAAATGAATAGAACTGGAATTTTCCTACACATTTTAATTGTTTGATATCACCAAATTGGATAGGACTTCACAGCATTTTAGTAAGATTCAAAGCTGGAGAATTTAGCTGGGAAGTATTTTGCGACCGACAGGAAACCAGAATAGCTCTCCACCTTGTGGGGTGGCCGTCTTAGTTAGGGTTACTATTGCTGTGATGAAACACAATTCGGGGTAGAAAGGGTTTATGTATTTAACTTATACTTCCACATCACTGTTCATCATTGAAGAAACTCAAGGCAGAAACTCATACATGGAAGGAACCTGGAGATGGGAGCTGATGCAGAGATCATGGAGGGTGCTGCTTACTGGCTTGGTCCCCTTGGTTTAGTCAACATGCTTCCTTATAGAACCCAGGACCACCATCCGAGGGAAGGTACCATCCACAATGGGCTAGAAATTAAGAAAATGTTCAACAAGCTTGCCTACAGTCCAATCTTATAGAGGCGTTTTTTTAGTTGTGGCTCTCCCTCCAGTGAGTTTAGCTTGTGTCATAAAACTGACATAAAACCATACATCACAGTGACCAATGGCTGAAGTATCTATAGTGGGATCAGTCAAGCCTTTTTACTGTCACAGAGGCAGGATGCAGGATTCAGCTCTCCTTTTCCAGGGGACATCTGAAAGTCTCCCAGGATTTTACTTCCTAATGACTTCACAACAGAATAAATAAAAATACTAATTTGCTCCAGAATATGAAACTGGTGGAAGCAACAACTGTATGCAAAGTCATCTGAAGGACATGGTTATCATTCAGACTTCTCCTTGTGGAGATGTACGGTATGCACACCTCTCACTCTGGGTATTTGTGATAGAATTTGGATTCTCCCATGTTAAGTGTCACAAAGTGGTAGAGATCACATGATACTAGAGGGGAAAGTTATGCTAAGTCCCTAGACTCTGTGGAGGCAAAGAGTTCTACCTGTTCCTGAATGTACCTCATGCTCTCGAGTCTGGAGTCCCAATGGCCACACATCTCAACACATGGGCAGGGTTCATTCGTACTCCCAGTGGATCTGGTTTTTTTTTTAACCGTTGACCCTTTCAATATTAATAACTGTCTATCAGAGCTGCTATATTAACTTTCCCAGCACAAATTAACCTTGTCTTTGATGGTAACTTTCCTTGAACCACCTTTCTTGTCAGTCTAGAGGACTCTAAGAGCCATCAGAAGGTTTCTTGATCTTTCACATAGCCACCAAGGCGATTCTGCATGATATTCTTACAGGATCATCAACATTTGAGATGGAGGTATTTTTGGTGACATTGAAGGGAAAAGTTTATTGTTTGTGTTGTATTTCCATGTGTCTCTTCTGGTGACTAGAGAGAGACTTGCTCTCATGCTGTGCTCAGGATCTTAGGTTTCTTGTTTAGACTCATGTCAGGAGAGAGGTGTTGCCAGTAATGTACACCTCACAGTTTGCAGCTCCTTTTCCTTTGTTCATCACTTTGAGGGTGGTAAATTTTCTCCTCTGTGAAGGTGATGTTTTGGTCACTGTTATATTGCTATGAAGAGACACAGTGACCAAGACAACTCTTATAAAAGAAAGCATTTAATTGGGGGCTTGTTTACAGCTTCAGAGGTTTAGTCCACAATCATCATGAAGAGAAACAGACAGGTGTGGTGCTTCTACAAGCTGCAGGAAGCAGATATAAAGAGAGAAATTGGGCTGGCATGGGCTTTGGAAACTTCAAAGCCCAGCTCCAGTGACGTATATCCTCCAACAAGGTCACACCTACTCCAAAACTGCCTATCCCCCAATCCTTCGCAAACAGTTCCGCTAACTGGCTAACTGAAGACCAAGCAGTGACACACATGAACCTACAGGGACATCCTCATATAAAGTACAATATTCCACTCCCTGGCTCCCATATGCTTGTAGACACATTGTAATACAAACTCATATAGTCCAACTTCACAAATCCTTACAATCTATAATAGTCTCAACACTGTTTAAAACTTCAAAGTCCAAAATTTCTTCTGAAACTCATGAATCTCTGAAGTGTAGCCCCCATCTAAGATCAAAATAAATAACAGATCACCTCCAACAAACAGTGGCACAGAATATATCTGATTTTCAAAAAAAGCCAAGGGACCGAAGCAAGACCAAAAACAAGGGCAACCTCCAAATTCTGCATCTCTGTGTCTTAAGAGGATTCTTACAATCTCCTACCACTTCTACCTTTGTTGACTGCAACACACCTCTCTCTCTCATGGGCTGGTTTTGCACCATCTCTGCAGTTTTTGTTGACAGGTATTCCATAGCTCTGGAATCTCCAGCATCTTGAGGTTTACAACACAATTTAGACCTCATCTTCACAGCTTCATGGAGGAGCCTCTCCCCGTCCTCATGAAAGGGTTCTCCTGACACAGGTCTGTCCTCAGTGGCTTCCCTTAACTGTGGAGAAAGATTCTACAACCCCTGTCATGTATTCTTCTTGACTCTAAATTCAAAACCACATGTTTTTGCTACCCAGTTTTTCAGCTTTTACCAGACCTCCTTTTGGATTATATTTGCATAAGTTTTCTGTTGTTGTTGAGGCCCAGGAAATCTCTCAGGCCTTTCCTTCCACAGGTTGCAGGGTTCACTGAGTTGGGTCTTGCCCCAAGGTCACCACTCCCTTTATTGTACTTAGTTTCAGGCTTTTCATTAAACTTTTCATCTCCTTGAACACAAGACTTGGCTCCAAAATTACACTTCCTGGTGATCCTTTGCCCTCAAGCTACATATTTTGTATTCCTTTTTGCCACAGTTGCACTTCTTCATTGCAGATGTACATATGAGTGTGAATACTAATAGCCACGTGACAAAGTCAATACTTGGCTGTCCTGAAACTTCATCTGTCCATGACACTTATCCAAAATTCTCCACTAAGTCTCAGGGAGATTCTTAGGACGAAAGCACAGAGCAGCTTCCTTCCTCACCAAGGTATTCTAATGGTCACTAGGCCACTTGCCAATATACTTCCCCTCTGAAACTTCTTGAGCTGGGTCACTATAGTCCAAATGGTCTTCCATGTTTCTACCACAATGTCTCATTAGTTCAAAGCATTTCATCACTTTTCTAGTCCAAAGTGTCAAAGTCTTCCATATTCCTCCAAATAGCAGCATGGGCAAACCTGTCTCAGAAATACCCAACTCCTGGGGTCAATTTCTGTCTTAGTCACCATTCTTTTGCTGTGAAGAGACACAGTGACCAAGTCAACTCATAAAATTAACATTTAATTGGGGCTTACTTACAGTTTTGGAGGCTTAGTCCACAATCATCATGAAGTCCAGCAGGCAGGCATGGCACCGGAGCAGCAGTTGAGAGCTTTACATCCTGATCCATAGGCAGCAGAAAGGAAGCAGAAAGAGAGAGAAAGGGCTTGGCATGGGGTTTTGAAACCTCAAAACTTCCAACAATGACATACCCTCCAACAAGTTCACACCTCTTGATATTCCTCAAATAGTTCCACTGACTTGGGACCACACATTCAAAGATATGAACCTGTGGGAGCTATTCTCATTCCAACCCCCAGAGGTAGCAATTGAGAAGAAATTGGGAGTCACTCCATTCTGAGAAATGGTGTGTCTTTCTGAGAGATACCAGGTCAAGGCACCAGGGCATCTGAGGCTCCTTCCTGTTCATTCCATACATATACAAAAGTCTCTTAGGTAAGTTTGACCTAACTAAAAACACCTTACCCCAGGAGTAAGCCTGTATAAATTAAGGATCCTAGACCACATGTTTAAAATTTGAAATAAAATATATAAAATGTTTATGAGTTGATTAAAATCCTGAATTAAAAGCGACATTCTTTGACTTAATAAACATGAAGTGATGTAATCTAAAGCACACATTATATATGCTTTTCAAATACACAGGAAATTTTGTTATTTATTACTATATTATTTTACTAATATTTACTGAGATACGTTGTATCACTAATATAATAAAAACAAAACAAAAGTTTGTATAAACCTGAGTAGTTGGAGATTTGGCTCACTAGTTAAGAGAGTCTACTGTTCTTTCAGAGGACCTGAGTTCAGTTCTCAAAACAGTATCCAACACCCTTTCATGGACTTCTCACACACCTGCACTCATCTGCTTATACATAGTGTAGAAGTAAATGCAGGGATGACCTAGCAGCCAGCCTGCTTGGCTTACCATACTTCTAAAGCATGACACACCGTGCTCCTGGAGTCAGAGCACTGAATTCTGAGGCAGCATAAGAGTAGCTTGTAGATGGCCTGTAGTTGAGTCTGCCCTCTCCATGAATCCTTTAATGTGCTTTTTCGCATAGAGACCCTCACTACCCAATCCTAGGGAATGTGCTGACCAGTCACAGTAGATTGTCTTCCACTACATAAGTGGTCTCTCACACACAACAGAGCAGACATTGCTCCCTGGAACTGTCTCTGAAGTGGTTTATCCCTGCACCCTTTATTGACCCAAAAGCATTGCTGTCTCGTTGGAGGAAGTCCTTGAAATGATAGCAGCACATAGACACATAATTAAAGAAAAAATAAATACTTTTTTTCAAAAGATTACATGCAGTTGAGGCATAACTGAAGGTGAAGAGAGTCTTGAATCAAGATCACTTAGATTAATATCCCTGATGGTTTTACACCTGTAATTTCAGATACAGAAGAGAAACCGTAGCTAAAATGTACTTAGAAGAAAAAATAATTGTAAGGAAATTATGCATATTGTTGTCTGCTCTAGGCATTAAATCATGGCCACAGATAATTTTTAAGGACTGAGGAGAAAAATAAAAGAAGTTATTCTGATTTTTGAATGAATTGGATATTCTGGTTCCAAGGTTATTTGACCTGCCAATCAAATACTACCAGAATCTCAGTGGCTCATTACAATGGAACTTTACATCTCAAACATAAAAGTCAAATAATAAAATAAAATGTTCTCAGCCTATAACTCTCAGAGAACAGCCTCATAACCAAATCCCCTCAATATCCATCCTGCTCCAATAGCCTTTCTATGCCATTTATGCTGAGCTTGGAAGAATGACAGGTTATTTTATTTCGTCTTGGTCCTTCTGTGTCTTTGTAGGAGTTAGCCATCTTTCTTATGCATTTTTTTTTCTGATTATGAAGTAGCTGTTGTCCCTTACTAACTTGTAGGAAAGACATCTAGAAAACTAAGCCCTAGGTACCCCCAGCTCTTCATCTCAGATAGTTACAGTCACTACTTATAGACTATTACCATATAAATTCAGCACAGAAAGGTTTATCCCACACAAGTCCTCATGGGACTGTTGGGAGACCTGAAAGTCTCCATCCCTTGCAGAATATTTGAAGAAAATTGCTTAAAATAAGTTCCTGGACCACTTGCCAGGCCTAATAAATCAGAGCTGCTATGCGTGAGGCTCAAGAATTTATCATTTTAACATTTCCCATGAAGCCCACTTGGTCCAATTCCAAAAATATGTACCTGGGGCAGTTGACATACAGGGTTATTGATTTCTTACCACTCGCATGCAGTATTTAATCCAGCCACCATCTCTGTAGCTCCCACCACCACCAGATGACTGAAATGTGACCAGCAGTTTCATTCACTTGTGCTGCCTCCGTCTTGAGTTAACCTCTTGCATCTAATGACTGGGGAATAAAAGCTACCTCTTCGGGCCACCATGGGATTCTGTCCTACCTAGAAAGGTACTGTTGAGATGTAGTTCAGGTAACGTCATCACATTACCCAATACCATCCACTGACATCGTGCAGCAGAGACAAAGGATAACATAGAGCTTCCTAGGTGTGCGGTGCTCTGCTGCTCAGGGCACCTCCCACAAGAGGAAGATATACCCACAGGCAGCAGCTGGAAATGCTTTACATTATCTTGAAGAACATCATGGTGCGGTGACATCGAATGAGTAGAGAGTCCAATATACTCAGCCTGGTGAGGCTGATCTGTTTGCAAACGCCAGGGGTGTGTAGAAAACCCTGCAGCAACCTTTACTTCTTCTGTAGCCTTGCCCCTTTCACAGTAATAGCCATTTTCAATTTTCCCCTCTGCAGAACATGTCAATCCCACTGCCACACCAGACATACTGTCTGATGGCTTGGGGGAGGGCCAGGCTGACTGGCTTCCAAGCTGCATCAGATTTTACGCAAGTATGAAACCTGCACGGAGTCTGCAGAGCCTCAGAGATCCAAGGGCTGTTTGTCTCATCTCACACTCTGTGCTAATCTAACTCCCATGCTAATTCCCCCCAAGTGAGAGGATGAACATCTCCAGCATGGTTTCTTAGTGGTGGTTTCATTGTTCACTCAAGGCTGCTCCATCTAACTCCAAGGACTCTGCTTGGGTTAAGTGTAGATCTCAAAGGAAAAGAAACCATGTTCAGGATTTGTATAATCTTCCTTTTCTTTATGTGATGGGAAAGTTGTCTAAAATGAATGTTTACAGGTCTAGAAATAAACGCATATTCCTCATCCCTATAAATTCACTTCTTTCACAGTGCCTGACTGTGAGATAAGCAATGGTCCTTGGGCTGCGTGAAGTAACATTTCTTAACACTGCAGATTCAGCTCTCTCAGTGGGTGGTTGGATTTCAGGTTTCCGTGTGGCCAGAGCATTTCCCAGATGTAGTGGATGCTTCAGTGCCTGAGGTCTGTGTGGTTGCCACAAGTGAGATTTCTTAGTGTTGAACAATTGATGGGAAGCAGAACAACACAGATCTCTTGCATTCATATTTTTTATAGTGAAAGAAGGAGAGATTAGAATGAACTGTTCTTAGTTACATGGGAAAAAGAATGATGTTTGCAATAAGTTTTATATTACTTTATTATTCTCTCTCTCTCTCTCTCTCTCTCTCTCTCTCTCTCTCTCTCTCTGTGTGTGTGTGTACGTGTGCATGTGGGTGGGGGTCATGTGCTATGGCATGTGTGGCAGTGTTCAGGAGTCAACCTTCTCCTACCATTGGGTTCCCAAGATTTGCCTAGCATTCTCAGGCTCAGGCACAGTTGTCTTTACCTTCTAAGTCACTGCAGTGCCCTGCCATTTGCTTCTTGGTTTTGAACTTGGGAGATTTAAGTTGCATTTTGGAATTCTGTGGGAGTAGTAGCATTGACACTCAGGCCTGAGGCTGAGCACCTTATGAATAGGAATCTCTGCTCCTATCCCAGAGGCAAAGAAGATAGCTGGGTCCTGTGTATCAAAACGAGGCCATGTGGAGTCCTGAGCTGTTGTCTACAGAGGACACCATTAACAGAAGCTAGGGGGTGAATCTAAGCAGCGTCAACATCTTGGCCTGCCAGTGTAGACAAGTCATTAGTGATTCTGCCCAAGATGAGACAGAATCAGGAAAGGGCAAGTCAAACACTAAGTGGAGTAGACATTTGGAAACTTTTCAGTGGCTGCAAAACAGAGCTTTGTCTGGGATGCTGTGGAAACTAGACGAGAATGTATCAACGAAAATGGCACTGTGCTCTCTGGAAGAGCAGTGAATCCAGACAGTGGTGATGCCTGCAGAGGGGAAGGAGAGATGGGGCTTACAATCCCTGTGAGCTGCAGTTTGTCAAAAATTAAAGGCCTGTGTGGCTTTGGAAACCAAACCTTGACAGATTCTCATATTTTCCCTAGTAGTACCAGACAAGCGATTCAGGCCTCTTGCTCTGTCTTACATACTGCTAGTGACAATAAATTCAGTAGCTTTGGTTCAGTGACTTCAGGAAAAGAAAGTAAATAAATCACCAGTTTTATAGTGCTGTGCAGACACATTTTAGGTTTCTGTGGTCGTGTTTTGTGACACAGAATCCTAATGATAAAGCATGAAAGAGAGTCTGGGGCACATGAATGTCCCCCTTGGTGAAGTCAGAGAAATGTCAGCTGAAAGGACACAATACAGGCAAGAAGACAAACTGGAGGTTTTCATGATCCAGCAATTTTTATTTGAAATTAGATTTTATCTTTAATTTTTTTTACAGTTCTATCATTATATCCCTCCCTCTGATAGTTTCTTATCCCACTTCTCTCCCCACCCCCCGCCCCCTGTTTCCAAGACAGGGTCTCCATACTCCCCCATTCACCCACACCGCAGCAGGCCTCCTCTTTGACTGGGTCCTCAAGTCTCACAAGGATTAGGTGCATTTTCTCTCACTGGGACCAGACCAGGAAGTTCTCTGCTGTACATACATGTGTCAGGGGCCTTGGACCAGCTACTGTATGCTGCCTGATTAGTGGCTCAGTGTCTGAGAGATCTCAGGGGTCCAGTTTTGTTGAGACTGCTGGTCTACCTATGGGGTCACCCTCCTTCTCAACTTCTTCCAGCTTTTCCCCAATTCAACCACAGGGGTCCCCAACTTCAGACCATTGGCTGGGTGTATCTGCTTCTATGACCAAGCATTTTAAAATGTTCTTGGGTTTATAAAATCATTCCAGACTATGAAAACACTGATCTGGGCTAACGGAATGAACAACACAAGAGAGAAAATACCTGCATAAAGAAAGTTAACTTAAGTCAAATTTATTTTATTTTGTTTAATAGTTTAAAATATTTGTAATAAAAAAATATTGGATAATTTAAGGAGGTGTTTTGCGCCATCATTGACATGTTATCTCAAAAAGGCAAAACAAGATAAATAAAGGATTGCATTCCCAACAAGAAAAGGCAATTGCTCATTTATAGAGAATGTATAAAAGCAAAAATATCTCAGCTAAATAGCCCATGCTCGTGTTAGTGGCCAATCTGGTCTTTTCTCTGTTTGGAGGCTGTGTGTGGCTTATAGCTTTTCCTTGAATGGCTTGGAGACATCTATGGATATGATGGTTCAAAGGGTCTCATGGTTCTCCTGTCCTCCCATTGGTTACATATCAAGGTACTGAGACAGGGAGGCAAAAAAGCATGCTGGGACAGTCTCCTGTCAGCAAGGTATCTAGGCTCTCTGAAAGCTCTCTGCTTTATTGAAAGATAGTCCAGATAGACTGTAGTCACAAGATCCTATGTAGTCACAAGGTGTATGAGGAGCCTTACTACCTTGTACTTGTTAATCCCCTCCCACGTCTAAGGGCAGGGTCTCCCTGAATAACCCTGGATGTTCTGGAACTTACTATGTAGACTAAGCTGGCCTCAAACACACAGAAATCTGCCTGCCTTTTCCTCTAAGTTCTGGAATTGACAACATGATTGGATCTAGAGTCAACTCAGAGATGTACTTCTGGGTGAGACTGTGAGGGTGTCCAGGAAATTGAACTGAGAGGAAAAGACCCTTCCCTAGAGTGGGCGGCACCTTCAGCCTGTATACAAAGAGGTCTGAGGGAAAGGCAAGGCTGAATGGCTGCCATGGTTTGTGGGTCGGTGTATCTCTCCTGCCACCATCTTCTGCTAACATCATTGCCGACATTCTGCAGATATGACATGGACTGACTATCAAAGGTCTTCAGAAATCCATCAGGTCTTTACAGGTTAAAAGGGAAAACGATTTTAGTGTTATTTTATGCCTATGGGGGTTTTGCCTACTTGTGTGTCTGTGGCTCAAGTGCACACAGTGCCTACAGAAGCCAGAAGAGAGTGGGAAGATGCCTGGAACTGGACATGGGTGCCAGGAATGGACCCCGAATCCTCTGGAAGAATGAGAGTTAGGACATCTCTCCTGAAGAGCATGACTGTTGAGGCATCCAGTCTGTGAACTGAGCCACTCCTGGGTTCTCAGCTTCTCCAGAGTGCAGACATGCATTGCTGAGAGACACAGTCCCTACTGGTTTCAAGCCATCCTGGTTAAGTAATTTTAAAGGGTGTGTGTATGTGCCAGCATGTGCATATACGTGTGTATGTATGTATGTGTGTATGCTATTTTTCCTGTCCTTTTTATTCCTTTATAAAATCTTGCCTAATTTATAGACATACTTTATATATAACAATTCCAAGAGCAACAGTATAAAAGCTTATTCTGATATTCACAAAGAAATTCACTATATTGCAGTTCTCTAGAAGAACAGAATAGATAGACTGAATATATATCATATTATCAGTTTATATATAATTTATTAAATCTACCTACATCAAATAGCAACAATAGCTGTCTCACATTCAGTTCCTAAGCCTGGGTTCTTTAGCAGTCCCAATCTGGTACCCAAAGACCCGGAACCTTCTTTGAGACTCACTTGTCCTTAGTTAACACCAGAAGGCTGGACACACTGGTTCTGTTACCAGCAAAGGGGTCTCAGTAGCAGCAACAGGATAAATTAACAGCAGTGAGAGGGGAGGCCAAGTAAGTAAACAGCAAATAATCATTCCTTTTATGGGGAATGCTATCAGCAGATTCCACATGCATTCCGAGTATGTCTCCCCACATCAATTAAGTCAATGGAGACTTTCTCAGTTGAGGCTCCCTGCTGAGGAGATTCCAAGTTGTGGCAAGTTGACATTATACTAACTATGGAAATCTTGTTCTTAAGAATCTCTCGCCATTTTAAATAGAGCTCACTCATCCTGTGTTCCAGGAAGGTGGGCTAATATTCCTCTGAGGCCTGTAGGACTCTACCTTGGGAGACTTTTCTGATGACTTCATGTACTTGGAGTGCTATAATAGCTTCTAGAGATTGAGTGGATTATTTACAAGATTGTATTTCTTAGTCCTGGAGTAAGGGAGCTTGATATGGGTGCGGCCTAGAGTGCTTACTTTCCATCTGACAGATGGCAGCTTCTCACCATGTCACTGCAAACAGAGGAGAAAAGGAACTGCATGGGCTGCCTTCATTAGGTGCTGTCATTGTTAAGGTGAGGGATATAAACTTTCAGTCCATGGCATCCAGCAGGTTGATAAAGAGTTCTTGCGCATGAGTTCACTAGTTAGCTAAATTAGTAAAGGTGGACAGGCAATCTTCGAGCCTTGCTGTATCCAGCAGATGCTTTCATGGAAGATGGGACTGGGGCCACTGGCTCATGCTGATGGACGGGACCGAAGGCTGTCACATGACTCTCTTCCCACTAGGTCTCTCTCATCTTGGTCTTCTGAGCTTTTTCATCTTTGATTATATGATCTATTTGTTTCTTTCTCCTTCCTTCTTTTCTTCCCTCCTTCCTTCCTTTCTTCCTTTCGTCCCCCTTTCATTGGTCTTCTTTCTGTGTCTCTAAGATTAATCTTAACTGTCAGCTTGACCAGATGGAGGAAATGACATGTTTCTTGGCATGCCTATGAGAGGCCATCTTGATGAGGCTAACTGTGTGGAAGACCCACTCACTGTGGTTGGCACCACTCCCTGGACAGGAAGTTGAGCCTCATCACTTTCTGCTTTCCTGACCTTGTATGTCACATGATCAGCTGCCTGGTGGTGCTGTGACTTCCCTCCATGATGGACAGTAAGCTTGAAATGTGAGACAGAAGAAACCCTTTATCTTAAGCTGTTTTTACCACAGCAACAGGAAAACTCATTAGGACACCGTCCTTCCATTGATAAAATCGGAAAGTGAAGAGAATGATAAGTACCGTAAATACCGTGCACTTTTGACAGACGCGTATTGCTTTACCTTTTGGCTCAGACATTGAGTTGGTACCTGAAAGGGACACCATGTCTGTTGTCTGCCTCAGCGAGCTGCTACTGACATTTGCCCTTTCTCAGCCAGAATTTCCCCTCAGTGCTACCATATGACCTTTTCAAATAAAAGATGGCCATGTAGTTTGCCAAAAGCCAGTTTTACTGGACACCACTTGATCCACTAAACTTAGCCAAGCTGACACTGAAGCAACCCACAGCCCCATCTCTCACAAGCCTGTCTCTCTCAGCAGTAAGACTGGGAAAAATAAGCAGGGCTTCTTACTACCCACAAGAGAATTTGGGAATGACCCTGCTTCTTGGCCAAAGGAACACACTTGCCGTATTGTGTGACATTGAAAGAGGGCTGACATGAACTAACTTTGTGGGCTGCTGTTGCAGACAAACATGCAAACACTCAAAGTCTTGAATTAGACATAGCGCGATGACCTGAGCCAAAGTTTCAAGTCCCTTAAAATATGCCTTTGAACAAACCAGCACAAATCTGTGCTACCTCCTGTGGTCAGCCTGAATTCACAGCAAATGCATTTTATAATACCCCGTGGCCACTGAAAATGGCCTACCATTAACCTTACTTACCAATAAATCACTACAATTGCTGAAGGTAATTTTAGAGACATGTGGGCAGGCTGAGGGAATATAGGTGTATAGATGTGCTTGCACTCTCCTGAGAGTGCCCCTCATGCAAATTCCAAGGAGATTCTGTTGTTTTGATCTCTAGCTGATCTCTACTTGACCTGTGAGGACAGGACATAGAGCCTTCAGAGGCAGGTGGGGCAAGGTCAGTCCCCCGGATAGCAGGTGTTTATTCTGGCATGTGAACCTCAGGTTATTCCTGTAGTACCCATGCTAATGGGCCAAGGGAATGTGAGGAGCAGAGGGTTCAGAGGGGAGAAAGGACTCTGTCCTGAGCAGAACCAATGAAAGATGAGGCAGCAACAAAGGCCAGACCCTTCAGACCTACATTACTTCTCCAGGCTTATTGTGCTTCCTGGGGTACTGAGGTTATCTCGCATCTGAGAGAACAGGTCAGAGAGAGGCATCAAATCCAGAGAACAGGAGCACAGCTTCTGCATTGCCGGGATGGAGAACAGAATGGCCCTTTTGGTCAGCACCCTCTCCACATCTGCTCCGCCATCCTTAATCCTACGAGGGTCCCAGTGGAATACAGCACTGCAGGCGCACCTCGCCAAAGAAGTGAATCCTGGGTGTGCATGGCCTGAGCTCTAAAGCCAGAGCCTCCAGGGTTACTCCATGGAACTTGTCTTTTATCCTGACAAGGGCTTGAAGAAACTTGCTGAAACTTGCTTGACCCAGACAAGACCATGTGGCAATGCTCTGTGGACTTGTGTTTTGTGCTTCCAATCCAGTCCATTAGATCAGCACATGATTTCTAGATACAGCCCAGCTTCATATCAAGACCTGGTATAGAGACCATACAGTCTTCTGTTCAGATGCACTGCAGGGTGTGGCTCAGCAGAATTTATAAAGCACCCTTCTGGATATGCTCTATGAATTCTTAACATCTCCTCATTCAACCTTCATCCAAACCTGAACAAAAAATATCCATAGGATTTCAAGATAATTAGATGATGCAGACACAGATTCTTAAACAAGTCCTGAGATTAAGGCAGAACAGTAGCTCACATCTGTGCACACATACCCATAGCTCACTCATGCACATGTAAATGTGTATACAGGTACAAAGACTCTCACGTGTTCATACGTCCTGCACATACTAATATATATGTACACATATATGCATATATATTTATGTGTATATACACATGTATGTATATAATATATTATATATATAATATATGTATGCCTTACCCTGCAGTTACACCCATTCTATGAGTCACATACATGTAAACTAATAAATACACCAAAATATACAAATTATATATACATACACACATGTATACAAATTTGCATGTCCACTTAGTATAAATATAGGCATTAAACGGTTGCATGCATACGCAGACACGATACACCCAGCCCACCTTTCTATGAAGCAGACTGATAGTCCCATGGCACCCACAGTATTCTGAGGTCACACGAGGTGGTTATAGAGGGCTCTGGGTAGGTGCTGTGACAACCATTCAGATACTGTTCCCATCAATGTCTGGACAGCTGGAAATTCAGGCTTCTGATTGGTCAGGGCGTTTTAATGTATTTCAGGTTTCTAAGGCCAGGACTCTCCACAGGGAAGATCTGCATTTCCTGCGGTAACTGCAGGGAGCTGACCAGCATCAGCCCTGACTCTGCCCTCTTGTGATTTGTAATTCTTCTCCCTAACTGCAGATTCCCCATTCCTCATAGAGATTTCACATTAGGGCAGGGCTCTGTAAATTCTTTCTCAGACACATGAGGGAAGAAGGAAATACTTTAAACACAGGCCTTCAGGTAGGGAGTAGATATGTGTAAGACATATTTAAATTTGAAGTCTGGTAGGATTGAGTGGCTGGGATTATTAATATAGGGATTATTAAAAATTTGTCTTTAGTTCTTTGCTGTGCTCTGCCCTACTCTCGTGCCCCCTTCCCTGTCCCTTCTCTCCCCATCCCCCCTTCCCTCCACATGCTCATGGCCGGCCTTCACTTATCCTCCCTTCTACTCTTCTTCTCTCATTAAACCTTTCCACATTGGGGGGAAAAAAAAACAACAACTCGTCTTTAACCAAGGACATGGCTATTTTACAAGTCATTTTTCTACTTGCATTTAAACATTTGCATATTAACTGTTTTATTAATTGCTTTTTTGTTTTGGAGCTTATTTGGTAGAAAATATTAATTTTTTAAAATACTGATTATTTGCCAAACCCTTAGTATTTTAAAATACTTATTTGATTCTTCCTTTGTGCCCCACTTTGGCAAGTCTGAGACCCTTTAAATGGAATTTTTACTTTTTTGTTTTATGCAGCTAAAAGCTTATTTTAATCTCATCCAATCACAGCACTTAGTTCACTGTGAATGGACATGCTCACATATCACTGGACTGACTTTGAACCTACATCCCTGCTGCACCTGTGTACACATACATGGGCACTCACATATGCGCCTAATCTTCGTAAATAGGAGGCTTTGGATGAATCATGCTCTGGCTTTAGCTTAGGATCCTGGCACTAGGAAATACACAACCACTCTGCTGCCCAGCCTCCGCTTCCAGCTTATCAGCTCTGAGACCTTCACTCACGGCCTCCAGTTCCTATCTTACGGCCAGTCACACTGAGTTTCTTTCCCAGTCTGTCTGCTTAGGATTCTGACGCACATGTTCACTCATCCTCAAGCTCCACGGCTTACAAGGTCATCAAGTGTGAGACGTGTGAAGGTGAACTTTGCGTCATCCCTTCTCAAACTGTGGCTCCTGCCCGATCCCCCTCAAGGATTCGCATCAGTACGGTTGTGTGGGCTCCAACATGGTCACGTGTATGCCGAGACTCCTCTCCCAATACCAAGTGTTTCTGATGGAGCTATGAAGTCCTTCCTGTTGTGTGCCCTGGTCTTACAGTGAGGAGCCTTCTGTGTGTAGGAGATATTCTATCAGTGTTTTGTTGGAAAAATGGGATCAGAATCACTTGATGTGCCTAGGCACTGACAGACAATATCTGGAGAGAGTAACATGCCCACGGACGTTTATTCTCTGTGAACTGGGACTGGAAGCATGGGTCACGTTTGGGGCCCATTTTGAAGGTGGCCTGCAGTTATGGGTAGTCAGCCAAAATTCCTAAGTGTGACCACAGCAATGGTCTGCTTTGTAAGACACAGATAAATTGCTATCTTAAGAAGGTAGAATTGTAGAAGCCATGATGTATTAAAGTTTATAAACCATATGCTCTTGTGCCTTGGTCTGGATGAAAAAGCATCTATTGCCATGAAGCTCCCATGTTATTCAAGGGTTGGTGTGGTCTGCAGGTCTTAGCTCTTTATTTAGATCTTCATTTAGATCTCTGTCTAGAGATGATCTACTCTCAGCAGTGGTCTCCCAACATAAACGTTTCTAACAAAATGAATCCCTTCTGATTAGGGTGGTGGCTGCCATGACCTTGGAAAGGGAGGCAGGCACGCTGCAATATAGTCCTGAGATTCGATCCCTGATGGTTTCCCTGGCTATCATAAGACTGCCCAGAGTATTGAGGTTCACACTGTGGTCAAGGCGGGCTTGCTGCTGTTCTCTCTGTCACCGCTCCTCAGTCTGGATTGCTTTCAGATGAGCTCATGACCCTGAATGTTTGGCAAGTTTCATTTGAATTTGCCGTCAACAGAGCTTCTTGAGTGTGGACTGGCTGCCAAAAGATGCCGGGTCCTGTTTCTTTTCTGACACACTGATTTCTGTGTGTTTGAAGATGTAACAAAGGCAGTAGCCCCATCCCAGGGATTTGCACTATACTTTGGAGACAAACTAAAATTGATTTGTGTTGTTGTTTTGTTTGTTTCAGACCAATCACAGGCAGACTAGTAGAGAGCCAGGGAGGTGAATATGCCCGGGTGACATTCTTGACTTCAAGAGCATGGGCCCTAGTGACAGTCTTAGACTCCATGTTAATGCGAATGCCAGAAAATGATGGGAGGGCAGATGCAGCCTGCCAATGAAGCAGACACCGGGCTCTGCTTGTCCAGTCACTGAGAATCTTGCCTTCCTTTGGCTCTAGAATTTTGATCCATTACTGCCTTCTTCTGTTTTCCACTCCATTCTGTATGAATGTCTGTGCTCCACTTTCCTTATATTTTCTGTTTTATTTTCAGGTTAATTATATCTTTCCTCTCAGAATGACAGCTCCATTGTGCCAAGCATACATTCCACCTATCCTGGTTATGCCTAACACAATTGCCAATGCTGCCAGCCTTTCTTAGGATTTGAGTTCAGTGGGATGTGTCTCTTTCTGCCATGCAGCTATTGGCTCCATGGGCAGAGAGCGGAAGGAGTTCTGTGTTCTCAGCGCTACACACAGTGTGGGCTGTGGAGTTGTAGACACTGGCCGGGGGGCAGTGCCCCATAGAATTTTGTTGGCCAAGAGAACAAACATGCCACAGAAAAGAGTGCATAGCCTGTGCACCAAGGCCCAACTCTCAGCAGGGGGTGCCACTGTGCCGTTGCTCTGGACTGAGGTCGGTTCCTAACTCTGCTGAAAATGGCTCTCCCTTGCTGATTCAGAGGGGAGAGTAGGAAAATGCTATACCTCTGTGTATCAGCCCTCTTGTGGTAAGTCAATTCAAATTCTCCATAGACAATTAAGATAGGATCAAAACAGCATAGAAACAGATTGTCATCTGACCAGCCAGAGATGGGTGCTCCCGGTCAGATGGAAGAGTGGTTTGTCTTCTGTCTGTCTCTACTTCCTACTGCTGTCATTCCATATGGCTTCTTTCCCCACTGTTTACCAAAGAAGTCTCGGGTGCACTCATCAACTACAGTCTGCCCTGAGCACTGCTCCCTCCGATAACTATCACAGGAAAACTACTAAGAAGCAAAGAAGGCGAAAGAGTGTGGTGGCTGACATCACTGTCATCTTGACTAGGTTCACAGTCATGGCAGTGTTTCCTGTGAGCAAGCCTGGCCCCTTCAGAGAATGAACAGGCCTAGCTCATCTGAGATGCAACTGAGTAGCTAGACAAACATTACACTCCTCTGCAGTTGGTTTCTCTGATTGCAATGGAAACAACGTGCTCCTTGCTCTTCAACAAAGTCTGGATGCGGGGAGAGTACATTTCTGATCCAGTCCAGAGGGCTTGGAGTTAAGCAGGCTGGCCTAAAACTGCATGGAAGGTGGCCAGAGACAAGACCTTGGCAAGGTCCCTCCCCGCTGCTATTTCACCTCTTTTTGAGTTGGTTCCGGGGAATTCCCTTTTGCTCACGCCTAGCCCATCAGATTTAAAACACAGTGCTGTGCGTCTGGTGCCAGACTGTATCCCAGCAACACCATTACAGCATCACTTGGCAGTCACTTGGGTGCACAGTCAGCATATTTGGGGAAATAGTCAGGCCAAGTAATTTCATTTATAGAAAGGAATTCTTTGCACAATTACAATGCCAATAAAAAATGCTGGCAAGTTTGAACTCATTTTTTGGGGTTGTTTTTTTTTTTGACAATATTTAAGAAAGCACATACTCAATACTTTTCTTATATTGTTTCCTTCTCTAAGTTTTATTTTACAAAACAAAGAAGTCATTGCACAGCCAAGGATTACTATCATAGAAAAAATACTAAGAGAAGTCGACCAGGCAAAAGAGTATGGTGGCTAATCTCGCTGTTGGAATCACAACAGAATCACCTCTGGGTGTGTCTGTGAAGATTTATCCAGGAAGATGTTTAATTGAAATTTATATTTATGCGTGTGTGTGTGTGTGTGTGTGTGTGTGTGTGTGTGTGTGTGTGTGCGCGCGCGCATGTATGTGCCATGGCATGCATGTGAGCTCAGAGGACAACTTAGAGGTGTCTGTTCTTTTCTTCTACTATGTGAGTTCTGCATATTGAATTGAGATAATCAAGGTCAGAAGTATGCACTGTAGGGAGTCCTGAGTGAGTGTATGTTTTGACGTGAGCGTGGACGTGTCAAAGATCCAACACCTCAGACCTATGTGGATGGCAAGGCCATCCACCTGGCCCAGTGTAGATGCTGACAATAGGTACAACAAGTATCAACCACAGCTTCCTTCTCCCTGATCCTAAGACTGTGCCCTTCTAGAGACCCCTATGAGACAAAATAACCACCCCCTTCATCCAACTGCATGCAGTAAATGTTGAGTTTTCCAGACTGAGAATAACAGCCCACCTGATCCCAGCTTATGTATGTGTGCCTTGTGTGTGTGCATTTAATCTGTGTACATGTGTCTGTGAATGCATAGGTATGTGCCAAACACATGTGTGTTTGTATGTGCATCTGTGATTGTGTATTTATGTGTGTGGATGTGTATGTTTAAGTTCTGCCAAACATCACACCAAAATTAATGAACTGATGTCCAGGGTTTTGGCTATTAGGATAAAGGAAATCATTTTTTCTCAGTTTTGAAGGTGAACTAGGTATGAAAAACTATGTTAGCAATAAAAAAGTGCTACTGTGAAAGTAATTAGATAATTTATACCCAAAACTAATGGAATTCCAGAAATCACTTAAATTTTATGTAAGTATGCACATTAATTTTAAATTTTTAGAAACAATAGAGTTAGTAATCTTACATATTGTAATTTTTTATATGGATTTCAGGACAATGAAGTCCATAAAGTAAAACAGTACAAAATAATCACAAGGCAAACCACACCTTGAGAGACTGACGGATCCTTTCCTCATCACAGCTTCTAAAAGTAGAGGCTGCACTGGTTATCCCACACAGGGTTGTGCTGATGTAATTGGGTACCAATGCTCACAGCAGACACAGCATGTCAGTCACTTTGCTTCCTGCCATCTGGATTTGGTGATCCATGGCACCGCTGGTGTTGACCCAGAAGCTTCTTGGCGTCTTGTGCTGGCTGCTCTGTGGTTGCTGGGGCCTCTTGGTTAGGGCTGCACTGGCCTTCAGCTGTCTGTCATTCAGAAGCCCAAACTCTGAATGGATGATAATAGACAGGGTAACGTCCTCTAGGAAAATTATTATCCTCCTTCTGGGAAGAGGTATCCATTGTGGACTTGGGAAAACAGTCAATGGTTAGCAGTAAACAGTGTTTATCTCCAAAGATGTCTGAGAGGACCCATGAGACAAGAAGGATGAGACAATTCTCCTTAGTGTGTTAGAGGAGGACATTCGTCACTAATGTACAGTGCTGAGCAGCACCCTGGAAGGTCTAACAATGAAAAGAAGTGGAAAAACAGAGAGAAGGGGAAGGTAAGATGAGGCAGCTTCTATTAGCAACTGAACATCTATGTTAACTGCATATCATTTCAGTAAGACAGGATGGAGGGAATAACTAAGGAGCAGAGTGAAGGGCAGAGTGAAATACCACAGTGCCCTCAGAATGACATGCAGTCTCTGCCTAGGTCAGCTTCCAGAATATTTCCATCAGAGAAAGCCCACTGTACTGTGTTTGTACAGATTTTTGTGAACCTAAAGTCATTCAGAAACTGAAACACACAAAAAGAGTGAGAAAAACCTTCATGTAGCTAAGCTACAGGCAGGGGATGAAGGGTGGTGTGGGGCTTTTGCCTTGAAGGAGCAGAGGGCTCACAGGTCTCAGCTCACTGCAACAGTCACGTCAGAACAGAGAGGGACATCATCTTTCCTGCTGTGCCCAGCTTCATACCAAGAGCACAAGTTCAACAGCCACGCTATAAGGAAAGTGACAGCAGGGGCATTCCCCAACGCGATGATGTGACTGTGTCTCATTTGAAAGAGTAAGACCAATTACATCACCCTTTGCGGTGATGAAAAGGAAGAACCCTCTTGGAGACTTCAAGTCCTGATTGATTAAACACATTACAATAGATCCAAAGGTAATAACCCGCTTTGGTGTCAAAGCTTCACCTCAGAGTAGTTGGACCAAGAGTGAGCCCAGATTTGAATTCTCCACTTCGGTCTCAGTGTTTCTTCACTCTGTAGCTTGTTGTTTCTGGCCTATCTGCCATCGTCTGTTGTATGAGTCTGAATCCATGCCTGCCTGAAAGTGGTTGTCTTGTCTGTTCCTAACGAAGGGCTTTGCTATCTATTGAGCATCTCACGGGGAAGGAATGAGGAATACTTTGCAGAAATTTTTAACAGAGTGTTACAAGGGATTGGACTTCTGACTAACTGATCTTGACTGACGAAGAAAACAAGCAGTCACACCAACACATTGCAAACGGACCATGTCCCCGTTCAGAACTTACTGCGGATATTTGCTTCGTAAGTCACCTTTGACTTGTTTGCTGTTTTCAGCAGATTCTACCCACAGTATACATACAAACACACATGTATTGCTCTCTGGGTCAGGGGCACAGAAAACTACACAATTTAAGATTAACGATATGCATTAGCTTGGGTTTTAAAAGCTGATTACATGAAAATACAAGTAATGTAACCAAGCAAATAATGTTGGTTGTTATGTTGTTCTTTTTTATTGGTTAACTTTTTCTTTTGGAGATTATAACATAATCACAACAGCATCATTTCTCCTTTCACACACACACACACCCGCCCCCATCCTCATGCAGTCCTGGTTGCTCTGTTAGAAATTGTTGTCACTTTCTTTCATTAACCTTTCTCCTCATCAAAGCAACTTCTCTTTGCAACAGAAGGCGGCCATAACGGAAAACCAAAACCAATCAAAATGTCGAGTCCTGGACCCCAGTCCCAATGGAAAGATCTACAAAAGTCTCCCACACCCAAGGCTCAGGAACATGCTAGGAGAGGGGGTGGAAGATCAGGGAGTGTGTCATGAAGTTGTGTCTCCTAGTACCATCGGAAGCTACACCCATACAGACTCACACCAAGTTGTCTTAACTCTTTGGTGACCTCAAGGTGACTTATTAACTCAGCTGTCAGGTCCAGGAAGAGTTCCAGTCTTTTAGAGTGTAAGAGAGATTTTCATACTAGTGCATTGCCACACAGGGACTTTTATTTTGCTTGTGTTGCTAATTGACGAAATAATTGGGATCAGGCGTCAGCTTCCATGAATTGTGTTGGGTGCCATGGTCATCCTGGAAACTAGTACTGTCTCCACCAGGTGTGTGGTGAGAGGAAAGCTGAGGCATGGGGACTGTCACAAGGTCCACGCCAGTCTGAGCTTCAGAGTAAAACCCTGCCACAAACCAAAAATGAACAGAAAATAATTTAAGAACAAAGTCTATCTCAAAGCAAAGATGGACTTTATGATAACTTCCCCTAGGCTCATCCCTCTAGGAAGTTCTACCATTTGGAATTTTCCACTTCGTTTTAAAGCATTACAAAGGCAAGACAAAGTGAAAGCAGACTCTGGCTTGCTTCATAAATCCTTATTTGCTCTCATTTCCATTCAACTCCACAGGGTACCTTATGTGGGTGGCACTTCTCAGGTGTGATGGGCTGACAGGAGGGGTAGAGTTCAAAGGTGAATCAGAAGCTGTTGTGAGGAAATTGAGGTCCATTAGGTTTGCATCACTTGAAGGACATCAGCTTCCTCATCATTAGCATCCCTGTAGTTAGAGGTATGCTAATGCAACAAAAGGCAGTCACAGAAAGGGCTCCCACGGAAAGGGTCTCACAGGAAAGTCTTCACTTCTGCAGACTAAAAGTTTATCAGGAACACAAGGACAGCATCTCTTTCCCCCAACATCTGTTGAGAATCTTCTTTCTGCTTGCATGGGAAGGGCAGCATGTCCATGTCAGACAGTGCAAGAGGTATGAAGTGATGCGTTCTATAAGGATAAGTGTACTAGGATGGGGATATGGCTCAGTGCATAAAGTGCCTGTTGAACAGGTGTTAGGACTTGAATTTGAATCTCCAGGTCCCACAAAAAGCTGTGAGTGGTAATGAATGTTAGAGACCACAAGGTTCTAGTATGAGGTGGGAAGCTGAGACAAGAGAATCCTCAGGAACACTTTGGGAAGATAAACTGAGGTACAACAACCAACAAAGGAACCTGGTCTTAAACATGGTGAAAAACAAGTACAAGCAACTGAAATTGTCCTCTGACCTCCACATGCACAGCATGAATGTTTATGTCCACACAAACTAATGCATGATAATGTCACACACACACACACACAGGGGGGGAGGGGATGGAGGAAGAGAGGGAGAGATATGGAGAGAGAGAGAAAAGGGAGGGATGGAGGGATATGGAGGGAGAAGAGAGAGAGAGAGAGGGAGAAGGGAGGGAGAGAGAGTGAAGGGAGAGAGGGAGGGAGATTAAAAAATAGTGAGTTCTCTGAAGCAAATCAGAGGGGTTGCATGATGAATGTTTTGTTTGAAGGGATCAGAGGTGTCTCTTGGAGCAGATGTAAGCAATCCACCCTGAATACTGAGAAAAGGAGAATTGTCTAAAGTTCTGGAAGAATCTACTTGAGGTACAGGGGACTGAGTACAAGGTCCACAGGCAGGGAGAACACAGTTTGTATTTGGACAGAGAGTGTCACTCCATGGCAAGGTTTGCTGTGAAAATGGCATAATAAAAAATTATCAGAAATGCTGTTCATCTTACAAAACAAAGTGAGGAGAATGGCATCTTTTGAGTCCATATGCTCCAGACTGAAGCAAATGTTGACCTGGTGATCCAGTCATGAAGACACAGGGGACTTTGCTGGGCTTCACATCATGCTGTGATGTGACTGGAGCCATCAGTGAAGTCAGTTTTTTAATAGCTACTTTCTGTAACCAGCTGTGGTTAGGGGAGCTTGTCACCTGGGTTTCACGTGACTGAGTATTAACCAAGGCTGTTACAGCGTTAATGATAAATATCGTGAAAACAGACACACTCTCTAAAGAGCTCTGCACTGGTGAGCTGATCAGTGAAAGCACAGCTCCCAGAATGCCCTGGGACACATCTAAGGATGGAGATTTAGGACTCTTTATGGTTATGTAGACTGAGGGGAGGCCTTCCCTAAGGGCCTTTTGTGCAGACTAGAGAATGGGTCTGGTTCTGTTTCTTAATTTCTGGGTTTTCCCCATGAGCCGAGGTTGCCTTGTTTCTGTATTACCATCAACATTCTGTAATTTGCTGTACAGTCCTTGACACTTCAACTTTGGATATCTTCTTCCCAGGAAGGCAGCCTTGGGAGCCCTGCACCCTGGTGTTTATGGAAAACCCAAAGCCCGAGAATGACTTAATGATGACTTAATGATTCCTTAGTGCTAAGGGTTGCAGCAGAAGGGGAACAGGAGGTATTTGGAGGCAGCCCACTCATGGACTTTCTTTAGAACATTGACAGGAGCAGCAAAGTCCTGCTTCTGAAGTTTCAGAGGCACCCCGTGTGGATTGTTTTCTATATACAGGTGAGGGCGGGCACAAGATAAGGCAAGGCCTGTGATTGGGCAGTGAAAAAGTAAGGTGGGCACAGAGTTTTGGAAAGGTAGGAGAGGAGAATGGAGGTGAAGAACAAAGATGGAGGCAGAGAAGGACAAGCCAGATCTGCGTGGCCTTAAAGGGCCACAAGTAGTTATGAGTATTCTATAAGGGATGGACTTTTATAGGACAATTTGTCTTATCTAGGTTTATATCAATTTTATTTAGTTTATATCAATTTTAATTAGTTCAGTTTCTTGTGTGGAGGCTTTTGTGGGGTGAGAATTTACTGATATAAATCTGATTGATAAATTACAAGCTTATTGAATTTTGATTTTAATGGGAGTTGTGACTATAACCACAGGGGGCAGATGTTGGAACTGTGAACTGAGTTCACAGCAGAGAGTCACAAGAGGGCAGCTGCTGCTGGAGCCAGAGAGTAGCAGGCAGCAATGTGGGGGTAGCCATGGCCGCATTGTGGGATGGAAATTGGGGATTTAGCCAGTTGGGTGGAGATGTTTTGCTGATAGAGATAAAAATTACCCTGCAGATGCCATGTGGCCCTATGGTGCTGGCAATAGCATGGGTTAGTGACTTCAATTTTTATTCTTTAAGGCAACAACCCTGCATATTAGATGTTATGTTAGACACCTTTCTAACCAGAGTCTATTTTGCCTCACTAGCCTTAAGGTTCAGGGGGTTCCAATTTTAGACTAAGATGTCTGTCAAATGTCCTGGGTTATTTTCCAGCTGCAATGATGCTTCATGTTCCCTCAGTGTGTAGCCCATGTGCACAATGCTGTGCTCTATGACCCTGGATTGATCAAGACTCTCACTAAACACTGAGTTGAGTGGTGTGGTACTGAGAAGCCCCTCACCTGTCCCTGTGGAGCTTAAAAAGCTGAGGAGGACACCACACAGCACTAACATGTACCCCATTGTGGAGGCTCTGCCCTGACCTGCATGGCAGGAGCTGCCGCATCAGCTACTTTTGCTATCACAGCACTTGGAGGAATTTCCCCGCTGGTGTTGGGAATTCCACTTTTGGCCTGATCTCAGGTTTGCCTTCCTTTTGGCCTGATCTCAGGTTTGCCTTCCTTTAAGAAACCTGTGCCGAGAAATGAAAATCTATGCCGCTGGCTACTGACCTGAGGTGACATCATCAGTCTCATCTAGGGGTTGGGTTTGTGCTTTTTTTGCCTTTATAAGGCTGTTGCTTTGCAATAAAGTTGAGCCTTGTTCAGAACTTTGTCTTGGCTCCATTCTTCTTGTCCCTGTCCTTTAATTCCCAGACCCCAACTTGAGGTACCTAGGTTGACTGGTGGCCGTGGGTTGACTACAGCCAGTGATTGGGAACAAAATGCCCAGGGGAATCTAGTAGGAGCAAGTCTTGCTAATCATCACCCTTAAATTCTCAAATGGAAATTCTCTCTCCTAGTTCTGATGCACAGACCCAAGCATCCGTCTGTGAATGTGGGGAAGGCAATAAACAATGCCACTCAGTTCTTGAATTTGCTTTCTCATTATTATGACCAAATGCCCGACGAGAAGCAGTTTAAGGAAGGAAAGGTTTGCTTTGGCTTGAAATTGCAGGAAAATATAGTCTGGCAAGATGGAAAAGGGGTCAGCTGGTCACATCAAAATCTATATTGGTTATCTGTCTACAGAAAGTGTGATCGGCTTATACAACCACAACCCTCCCCATTTCTTGCAGGAAGGTTCTATCTGCTAAAGGTTCTAAAAACTTCCAAAACAGGGCAACAAAACAGGTACCAAGTGATCAAGCATGTAAATGCATGTGGGACATTTCACTTCCAAACTACGTCAATACTTTAAAACTACAATTCTTAGCACACACACACACACACACACACACACACACAGCCCTTGTAGTTTGGAATAAGCACATCCAAGCTGACCCTTCTTACTGTTGCATATTCAATAGTTGTTCCTCCAAGATTGGTGAAGAGAAAAACGGAAATTGCCCATCCCTTCCTTTACACAAAAGGGGCAGGTGAAGGCTACAAACATTGGGTTCGTGACTCAGTTGGGGGAATGCAATAATTAAGTGAACCAGGCAGACTTCCAAGCGCTTCTGTTATGGGACATTCTTGTATATGACACAGGATTCTTGACAAATCTGGAATTTTCCATTCCACCCTAAATTATAACCTAACAAGAGGAATTTAGCAACAATACTATTCATTTCGTGATCCTAGTAATTGGGTTACCAGAATTTGCCCATTCTTCATGCTCATGGACTATTTGGATTCTTTCTTGACATGTCATGCCACTACAAAAAAAAATGTAATCTCCTGCATGTAAGGCTGTAGTAGTGTTACTTTGGAGTGGAAACTTGGAATTACTCTCAAAATCAGATGATTTGTGGTCATCCCTCCCCTCCCCAACTCTGTGTCCTTAATGTCACTGCTCATGTTTGCTCTATTACTCATCAGTGCCCACACACTGTCTTCAGCGGAAGCTGAAAACATTCTACCCTCAATTGAGGCTCAATTAACACCGCGTAGAGTCCCAAACCACCCTCTCGCCAGCACAAGTGCTGGCTGCAGCTGGCCATTACTTCCAAGAAGATGCCCCAATGGAAATCAGGAATGAGCCATATAGCCAAGAGTTTCAAATTCCACCATTCCTAAAATGTGATATCGTCTTCATGTGGGAACTGTAACTTCAGAGTTTCGAGAAGTGTTCCCACGTTCCCCCTGGATGCTGCCCAGCGCTCTAGCTTGTGGCAGCTGCCTTTCTTTTTACACCCCAATTTACTTCCAGCTATGTTATGACTCTTGCTCAAACTTTCCAAACTCTGAACTCTCTTTCCCACCATTGCTGATGTGCTCTGAGACATCGCTGGTCGTAGACTCTTCCTCTGCCTGCTTTTATCAGTAGGTCTTTGATGGGCTTTGATGACTGTTGTAATTGGCATTGTTTATTTTTTCCTATGGTTTATGCAGAGTGTCCTGTGGCTACTGTTGCCTTTTACAATCTTTATGCAGACCCACCTTTATGTCTATTTCAAAGCAGCATGGACAAAGATGTCTACATGGCAGAGCAAATAAGTAGGTTGCCATGAGGTAATGGTTAATAGAACCACGTGGTATGCGACAACTGTCTTGCCAACAAGTTCCCTGCACTGAAGAGTTTAGGCAAGGAGAAACATCTCAAACCAGCATGGATCCTCTCCAAATTTGCAGGCCCTTTAAATAGACATGATCCACATAAGTTTTGGATTCAGATAGATTATTCATGTCAGCCTTTGTTCTGTTTTGTTGCATTTTGGGGGGAAATTTTTGTTGTAACGGATGTTAGAGCATTGTTCTCTCAAATGGATGCAAATAATCTGTTTATTCATTCATTCCCTTCATTCATTCACAGCATGTGCACTGTGCACCTGCTCTGTCCCAGGCATTGGTCCAGCCTCTGGGATATGGTAGCAAATGAAACATCCACAGCCTCCACACCCTCACCACAAGACGGATAAAAATCTAGAAAACAAATACATGGAAAACCCAGAGGGCAAAACGGAAAGTGGGTGGCAGTGAAGGGTGGCTGGGAGCTGCCTGTGACAGTCAGAGTGCAGAAATCCCTTCTGAGGGCCATTATGAAGGCTGAGGGCACAACAAAGGGAGATGCACTGATGCAAGCCCAGATCTAGAACAAAGTCTGTGTAGAAGACTGACCTGAAATTCTTAGTCACATACTCTATAATTGTGAAATGCATCTAGAGAAACAAAGGGAAAATTGCATGGTTGGCAGGCAAAAAATATAGAGGGCTCAAAACACATTAAGACAAAGACCACAGGTTGTAGAAGTCAGAATGAGCATAATAATTCTTCACTTCTCTGTGTTTGAAATACTTCATGAGTCACTGTTTGGAAAATTATCTATGTAGACCAGGATCTTACCCTTGTCAAGTTGAATGGTGTTACAGTAATTTAAGAGTCGGAAGAACAGGTCCCAATGTGGGCAGATGTCCACTGCTCAGGTGCAGGCCACAACAGTCAGAAAAATAGGTGAATTCTTCTTGCCCATTAACTGCCCCATTTTCTAGATTCAGTCCCCAAACTCAATCTGCTGCCTCCTCCACCCTGCCTCACTGCTGTCCTCTCATGCTGCTCTGTGCCCACTCCCAACTAGGGCAGACTTCCCTGCTCCAGGGCAGGGTACACCAGTCAGAGAAACGGGCAAGTTGATGATAAAAGTATAGGTAAGCATCCCCCTAAAACTCTATCAGGGAACTCCTACAGCTGATAACCACCTTCAGTCAAATGACTGGATACAAGATAACTAAAAAAAAAAAAAAAAATCACTAGTCTTCCTATATGAAAATAACAAACAAGCTAAGAAAGAAATCAGGGAAACAACACCCATCACAATAGGCACAAGTAATATAAAATATCTTGAGGTAACTCTAACCAAGTGAAAGATCTGTATGACAAGAACTTCAAGTCTCTGGAGAATACATTGACGTATATCAGAAGATGGAAAGATCTCCCATGCTCAGGGACTGATAGAACTAACATAGTAGACATGGCCATCCTAACAAAAGCAATCTACAGATTCAATGAAATCCCCATCAAAATTCCAACAAATTTTTTTACAGATCTTGAAAGAGCAATTCTTAACTTCATATGGAAAAACAAAAAAATCCAGGATAGCTAAAACAATCTTATACAACAAAAGAACTTCCAGTGGTTTCACCATCCCTGATCTCAAGCTGTAGTAATAAAAAACACACAGAAACAGTTCATCAGTGGGATCAAATCAAAGACACAGACATAAATCCACACATTTGCAGAAACCAGATTTTTGACAAAAAAGCCAGAAATATAGAATGTAAAAAGGAAAGCATCGTCAACAAATAGCGCTGATCTAGCTAGATGTCAGTATATAGTAGAATACAGATAGATTCATACCTGTCGCCCTGCACAAAAACTCAAGTCCAAGTAGATCAAAGACCTCAACATAAAGCCAGACACATCGAACCTGATAGTACAGAAAGTGGGGGATAACCTTGAACGCATTGGCACAGGAGACAACTTCCTGAACAGAATACTGAGAGCACAGGCATTCAGACCAACAATTAATGAATGGAACCTCATGAAACTTAAAAACCTTTACAAGAACATCATCAATAGGACAGAACTGCAGCCCACAAAATGGGAAAAGATCTTCACCAACTCCACAACAGACAAAGGGCCAATTTCCAAAATATATAAAGAACTCAAGAAACTAGTTATCAATAAACCAAATAATCCAATTTAAAAATGTGGTACAGATCTCAACAGAGATTTATCCACAGAGGAATCTTTAGTGGCCAAGAAGAACTCAAAGAAATGTTCACTGCCCTTAGTCATCAGGGAAATGCCAATCAAAACAAATCTGAGATTCCTTCTTACATCTATCAGAATGGCTAAAATCAAAAACTCAAGCAACAGCTCATGCTGACAAGGATGTGGAGCAAGGGGAGAGCTGCTCCATTACTGGTGGGAGTACAAACTGACACAAACAACTTTAGAAACCAATGTATTGGTTTCTCAGAAAATTAGGTATTTTCTACTTCAAGACCCAGGAATACCAGCCACTTCTGGGCATATAACCAAAGGATGTTCCAACTTACCACAGGCCATTTGGTCAACCATGTTCACAGAAGCTTTATTAGTCATAGCCAGATACTGCAAACCTAGATGTCCCTCAGCTGAAAGATGGGTAAGGAAATGGTGGTACATTTACACAATAGAGGATTATCTGGCTGTTAGAAACAATGACAGCATGAAATTTGCAGGCAAATGGATGGGACTAAAAAAAAAATCTTTCTGAGTTAAGTAACCTAGACCCAGAAAGACAGACAAGGTATGTGCTTGCTTATAAGTGGATATTAGCTTTAAATGAATGACAATTATGAGGCAACCCACAGACCCAGAGAGGCTAAGAAACAAGGACGACTTAAGGGGAGATGCGAGGATCTCCCTGGGAAGGGGAAATAGGATGGATTTTGAGGGTGGAATGGGGTGAGTGGGGTTGGGAACAGAATGGATGAGGTTGTCGGGGGCAAGAAAACGCTGGGAGAACCTGCTGGAATGGGGAGGGCATTTCCAAGGCAAGGTAGACACCTAGTGCAATGGAATCTCTGAGAGAGGCACTGGCTAGGACTCCTGGTAATGGGGGACAGGGAGCCTGGGCCAGCCTTCCTCTGCAACCAGTCATGGCCTCACATGCAGGGACTGGGACAGAGTCAGCCATAGAACCTTTGACTTACAGTTTGTCCTGCCTTCAGAGTATTCTAGAACCAGAGCCTAGCATAATCCTCAACAGAGAGACTTCATCCAGAAACTGAAGGGAGCAGATGCAGAATCCCAGAGCCAAACATTAGACATAGCTTCAGGAGTCCTGCAAAGAATGGGGAGAGAGGATTAGAGGAACAAGAGGGGTCAGGGACACCATAAGAAAACAGCCCATAGGATTGCAGACTTGTATAACCATTCTGGAAATCGGTTTGGAGGTTCCTCAGAAAATTGGACATTGAACTACCTGAGGACCCAGCTATACCTCTCTTGGGCATATACACAAAAGATGCCCCAACATATAACAAAGACACATGCTCCACTATGTTCATAACAGCCTTATTTATAATAGCCAGAAGCTGGAAAGAACCCAAATGCCCTTCAACAGAGGAATGGATACAGAAAATGTGGTACATCTACACAATGGAATATTACTCAGCTATCAGAAACAATGACTTTATGAAATTCATAGGCAAATGGATGGAACTGGAAAATATCATCCTGAGTGAGGTAACCCAGTCACAGAAAAACACACATGGTATGCACTCATTGATAAGTGGCTATTACCCCGAATGCTTGAATTACCCTAGATGCATGAAACTCAAGAAGGATGTCCAAAATGTGAATGCTTCACTCCTTCTTTAAAAAAGGAACAAGAATACCCTTGGACGGGAATAGGGAGGCAAAGTATAGAACAGAGGCAGAAGGAACACCCATTCAGAGCCTGCCCCACATGTGGCCCATACATATACAGCCACCAAATTAGGTAAGATGGATGAAGCAAAGAAGTGCAAGCTGACAGGATGTAGATTTCTCCAGAGAGACACAGCCAGAATACAGCAAATACATACGTGAATGCCATCATTAAACCACTGAACTCAGAACGAGAACCCCGTTGAAGGAATCAGACAAAGGACTGAAAGAGCTTGAAGGGGCTTGAGACCCCATGTGAACAACAATGCCAACCAACCAGAGCTTCCAGGGACTAAGCCACTACCCAAAGACTATACATGGACTGACCCTGGACTCTGACCTCATAGGTAGCAATGAATAGCATAGTAAGAACATCAGTGGAAGGGGAAGCCCTTGGTTCTGCTAAGACTGAACCCCCAGTGAATGTGATTGTTGGGGGAGGGCAGTAATAGGGGAGGATGGGGAGGGGAACACCTATATAGAAGGGGAGGGAGAGGGGCTAGGGGAATGTTGGCCTGGAAACCGGGAAGGGGAATAACAATCGAAATGTAAATAAGAAATACTCAAGTTAATAAAGATGAAAGAAAGAAAGAAAGAAAGAAAGAAAGAAAGAAAGAAAGAAAGAAATGAAGAAAGAAAGAAAGAAGGAAAATGGCCCACAGAATCACCTTACTGTGACTCAGACAAGCACACAGATATCAACGAGCCTGTGTGGATCTGCATCTATGCTGTGGCTGAGTAGCTTGGCATTCTTGTGGGAATCCTAACAGTGGGAGCAGGGGCTGTCTCTGACTATTTTTTTCTGATTGCGAGACCCTTCTCCTCCTAAAGGATTGTGTTGTCCTGCCTCAATATGAGGTTATGAGCCAGGTCTTATTGTAGCTTGTTGTACTGTGCTTGTCTGATGTCCTTGGGAGTTTGCTCTTTTCTGAGGGGAGGTGGGTGGTGGATATGAGGAGAAGGGAAGGAAAAGGAAGTAACTGGGAAGACGGGAGGGAGAAGAAATTGCAGTGGGGATGCAATATATAAGAGAAGAATAAAACAAAAGAAAAAAGGTAATTTGAATTGATGTATTAAAAACAATATCAAGGACACATTTGCTAAAATATTTTATGGTAATGCCTTAGATCCAGGGTTGGCAAACCTTTTCTACAAAGTGAAAGTAAACACTTGATGTTTGGTGAGAGATGTACCTTCTGCCTTCTGTACCCACATCTCCAATGCAACACAAAGCAGACACAGATGACATCTACAGTGGAAGTGCGGAGTCCCCAGACAGACAGCTGGGGGATGGGTAACCTGTGGGCTGTGTACACTTTCTGCTTTCAGTGTTATTCAAAGGGGGTTAATTCTTTCACAGGTACCAGAAACCTTCAAAGTGACTACTATCTTAGTCAACGTTTCCATCCTGCATGAAACATCACGACCAAGAAGCAAGTTGGGGAGGAAAGGGTTAATTCAGCTTAGACTTCCACACTGATCACCAAAGGAAGTCAGGACAGGAACTCACACAGGGCAGGAACTTGGATGCAGGAGCTGATCCAGAGGCCATGGAGGGGTGCTGCTTACTGGATGGCTTCCCCTGGCTTGCTCAGCTTGCTTCCTTTTAGAACCCAAGACCACCAGCTCACGGATGGCAGGCACCACCCACAATGGGTTGGGTCCTCCCCCCTTGATCACTGAGAGCATTTCCTCAAGGGAGGCTCCTTTCTCTGTAATAACTCTAACTTGTTGACACACAAACCCAGCCAGTACAACTATAAACCATTACTTTATAACTGTAGTTCATGGGGAGAACATGAGTCCCTAGTGAATGTGTATTATTGACAGGAACATGGCCACATGAAGGACCCTGATTCACCAAACCCATGAGGGTAGCAAAGCTGTCTCTGGGGTGGGTTCAGAAGAATGGCAAAGCCTCCCTCTGCTTCTTGTATGGATGTTTACAAATGGTAGACCTTTAGCTAAAAGCAGAGCGTGTAGACACTATTTCCATCACCTTCCTCCTGCTGGGGGACAGACACCTGAGACTGCTTTCCACAGAGATCTTCTACCCAGACAAGCTAACCTTCCTCTTCCTATTAGTACTGAGTGTAACGCACCTGAGCTTGCAGGTTGTGTTGGTCTACCTCCACAGAGTGCGCAGCCCGTCTGATCCCAGCTTTCCTGTAAGAGCATCTGTCATTTCTTCCTTCTACCATTGCCATAGTCAAGTCAATTCCAAAGCTGCGCATCTGTGGCCATAGTTAATACTTACAAGGAACATCAATTAGATACATCTACAAATGATATATAATAACTTAAGAGAGTTTAGTTCGGTGAAGACTTTGGTGATCATTAATATAATGATATCAGAAAGTGATTGCTTTTGTTTTGTGTATGTTATTTATATTTTCATCATTTTACGATTAGGAATCAAGGGCTTATCAGAAAATGCATTGCAAGGTTTTTATCTTCAGCTATTATAATATTGACTGATATTCCAAGTATTTATACTCCCTCCATAGATACCATATCAATATTTAAAGCAAGCTTCTAAGCTCCTAGAAGGATGCATGACTATTGGGTTAGGATTTAGGAGAAGGGTCACCCTCACTACTTTTGGAAGATGGATTTTGGTAGGAGTGGTCACAAGAACATAGATTTGTTTGTGCATCAGTGAGTCTATTACAGTGTGGGTCATGATGGCATGTAACTTGATAAAATGCCACAATGAAGCAAAGACAATTCCCAACCTTTGACTTGAGCTAGCAGGTAAGTATTGTTCCTTCCAGCAAGGTGAGAAGACTTAAGAAGGATCATCTGGGGTGGCATCTGCCTGTTGGACGCCACTGGCAGCATGACCGTAGCCTGGGTGGTCCTGGGAGCAGGTGCAAATGCAGTGAGGGGCAGCTGAGTTCCAGGATGCTGTCTATGTCCCCACCCTTTGCTGCTCCAACCATCCTCTGGGAGTCAGATTATCCTGTGCATGTTTTTTTGGTAGGCATGTGCCTCCTTGCAGCAACAAAAGCTTAAAGAAGGCACAGAGTCAAAGGTTTAATTTGGCTCATGGTTTGTAGGTACAGTCCCCCATGAAGGGGCATCACAGCAGCAAAGTATGAGGCATCTGTGTTCAATATGTCTGGCCAGGAGACAGAATATGACTGCTGGTGCTAAGGCAGCATCCTCCTTTGTGTGCTGGTGAGACCAAGTCCATGGAATGGTGCTGCCCACATGTAGCATAGGTTTCCCTACCTCAATTAACCTAACCTGATAATCCCTCACAGAGATCACCAGAAACTGGTCTCTTTCATGGCTCTCCATCTTGTCCATCTGATAGTATGAGGCACTGCACCACAGGAAGAAGAACCCCGAGGACTTGCCTATGGTGCTTTGCATCATCAGCTCACGAAGGCTCTGAGCACATGCGGGGGGCAGGAGGATCCGTGTTTGGATATTTGAAGGGCGGTCAATAACCCTGTATCTCTCTACATCCCAATGTCAACATTAAGTAGGCAGCCAAGTCTGCAGCTCAGGGACAGTTTTGGGTTGGTGGTACACTCCTGATTTAATGTCATCATAGTTAAATAAAATTAATAAGATTAGTGGTGATTCAGGGAGTAGATTCTACTTTTTTTTTTTTATAGAATCAGTGCAGGTCCCTTCTACATACAGGCCCGCTAGCCTCTTTGCTTTGGTCTGCTAGTATTTGGAGATTTCATGGGTTAAGGCAAGCTGTGATTGCTCAGGACAGCACATGGTCACTGTGGCGATCTGCAAATCAGTGCAGAAGAGAGACTACAGGGGTTGTATGGAATCATAACACAGAAATGATTCAGTCATAGAAGGCAGTTTGCAGGAAATTATAATGAAAGGCTATCTTGGGAAAGGAAACTTTTCATTACTTTCCCCCTTTGGAGTACCTTAATTAACTCCTTTAAAAATAATTATGAAAGGTGATAGGGAAAATGGAAATGTGAAAATTATGTCAGTTCCAGAACTACTTTTGCATGCTTGGCGGACACTGCAGAGTTTAGCTTGCTTCTCAACCCAAACTTCATTTGGATGCTAAGGCTTATGTCACTGCAGACAACTTGAGATAACACTTCCTAGTTTCCTGAGGGACTTCTGGGCATGTCTGGGCAGTTTGTTCAGGTCTGGGCTTTGATGGTGATGTCCATGTGCCCCCTTGGAAGAAGGACTGGGGAAGTGTTGCTCAGTCTGTCCTGAAGGTGTGACCAGAGAAGACGAGCTGTGCACTGAGGTACCACCCATCAGCTGGGGGCTCAGAAGGAAAAGGCAGAAGGCAAACCTATTCTCTTACTTAGAGTAGGGTTACCTTTCTTTCTCTGTCCTTGGATGTCAGAGCTACAGGTCCTCTCAATTACAGTAGAATCTGTACAGTCTGTAGCCTCTGGCTGAGAGTTGTACCCTTTGCTTCCATCACACTCAAGCCTGTCAGGTTGGACTCAGCCACACTGTCAGCAGATTCAGGTCATCCTGAAAAGCAGGACACACCATCTCTCTTACCCCAGCGGGCAAGAACTTTATTAAGTATTTATTGTTTACTCTTTAGAATGTTAAAGAAAGACATATAGATTCCAGCAAGCCTCTGTATGAATTCTGGGAAGTTTATGAGAGTCCTGTCAGGAGCCACCAGTGTGCTTATGAGATGGGCCCAGCCTGGCATCCAAAGTCACTAAAAGACATACTTCTGGGTCACCCAGAACTGCATGCCTTTCCTCCATCGTGGGCAGCTTAACATTAGTGAAATACCTATTTTAGTGAAGTCCTATGGGGAGCCTACAGAAAATTAACAAGCAAAAAGAAAATTTCAGATGTTGTAGGGTGGAGAGAGGCGACAAGCAGTTAATATGAATTCAAGCTGCACGCCTAGATTGGGCAAATACAACCCACACTGCTCTGCTGCCCAGCTGGGAGATCCTAGCTCCTCGCAGCCCCTCTGGGCCACGTGGGTCTGCTCCATCTTCAATCTCTTCTTCCACCTTCCTCTCCCTCCACCTTCCGTCTCATCTCCCTTCTTCTCCTCCTTCTCTTTCTTCCCTAATACTTTTACCTCTGCTTTTTCCTTCCATTGCCAAATCACAGCCTCTAACCTTTATTTGACCAATTAAGATTTTACCTGACATCACCTGAGTATGTGATCAACTCCTAGTCAGGGCAGGCCTCTTGAGAGAGCAGAAAATACAAACAGCAATCCACAACAATTATCCCTCCTCCCACCCAGAGAGAGGGGAGACACTCCTGTAAGCTCAGGATGACCTCACATTTCAGGCAGTTTTGCCATGCAAGTTTGGGGAAGGAGTATGGTAGGTTTTCCTCTTGGCAAGGTAAAGCAAGGCGAAATCAAGCGAGCATGTCTGGAGTTACAATCAGACTGCACACTAACTGTATTCAGTGGCCAGGGTGGCAGCAGATAGGCTCAGTTGTGACGTTCAAGGCTGAAGTTAGGAGGCAGAGATTCTTAGATCACAGTCCTCTCATACAAACAGCAGTTGAGGAGTACTGAAGGTTAGTTGAAATGCATGCTGGAGGTTAAGTGTAGAGTGTACCAATGGCAAGGACTTTATTCAGAATGTACATAAACTAGGATGCAATGGGGGAGGTAGGAGGATGCATGATTGATGAGTGGTGTGGCCAATATACCCCAAAGTAGTCTAAAATATGAAAATTTAAGAAGACAGCTATGTGGGAATTTTGACTAAAGTCAAATGTCGGTGAACTGACAAGGTTCTCTCCAAGCATCTCTAGCCAAAAGGAGAAATGAAGCTCATGGTGTTTAGTCCAGAACAGTTGCAAAGAACAGCTGCCACAGGAAGATTTATGGAAAAGATTTTTGCCGGGCTTTTCTGTTTTGACTAGAGGAGAGAGCTGTGGTCAGCACTAAGGACAGAGATAAACCACAAACGTTGTTAGTTTCCCAGTAACCTCTCAGAGTCTGGCTTGATACGAGAAACCCCACCCAGTCTATACATTGGATTCCTTTTCCATTTTAAGGAAAGTAGTTTTAATAAATATTTGTTCAAATTACACATTCATGTGATTGGATGGTATCTGGATGATTGAGAGTCAACATGAATACTAATTAAAACATCCAGTTGTTCATGAACCTGTGGGGAACACAAAGTCTGGGTTCTCATGGTGACTTTGGGTCATGTGACAAGCTGTCTTTCTGAACACCCCTGAATTCATTAAAAGAGAAAAATGTAAACACAGGGTGATTTTCCCATGTTCCTTTGTTCCCAGGGGGCTGCTGGGAATAGTAGCGATGAGTAATAAGTGATGAAAATAACAATAAAATGCATGCTTGTACTAATGAAGAGCTGTATTGTTCATTATAAAATATATAATAATTCTGTAGTATATATCATACCGACATAACTATAATGTATAGTTACATTGCTGTTAATAGTATTATATATTATATTCAATACATACAAAATAGCCTAATTTCAGCAATGTAAGCTTGATAAACAATGTCAATTTATTTTTAGCAAATATTCAGATGTTGAATGGCATCTTTTTTCTTTCATCTTTGAACAAATCTTACCCTGGCTTGGATGGAAGGACATGTGGGTCAGGATAGGTGTTAAAGTCTTTGTTACTCACTAACAGGCTTATGACTTTATGATGATTATTTGGGAAGTGATTTGGCCATCACCCTTGGAAGAAGTTTAGCTAAATTTGAGGGGATGCTTACTTGCAATTTAAATGAAGTCCTCATGTTACTTTTTTTCTATACATTGAGTTTTTCTTTCATATTCTCTGAAGTGCTATCACCTTCTGACCTTACAGGAAGGCAAAGCCCAGATTTACTACATGAAAAAGAGTAGCAGAAACAATGAGTTCTTCAGTTTGCTGGAAGGTCCTTGTGTCCTGATTTGATTTGTTCTTAACATTTAATGTAACTTGATGCCAAGCAAAATTTAGTTGAAACTTTTTGTCAGCATGGTGGACCAAGCAGATACCAAAGCACTGAGACAAACGTTAGTGCTTGCCAAGGGGCAGAGGTTGAGCAGGTCCAATGTACGATAGCACTTTTCTGATGGCAGAATGGCCCCACGCTTGGATTTCGGTAATGGTCACACACAGGATATAACCTAAATCCACATACACACACATTAGTGCCTTCACCTAGATGCATGTGTATACATTAACACATAAGCATACATGTGATGGCTGTATAAGACATGCACACAAGCACATGTGTGCATATACAAGAACACATATAGACACACACACACAGATTAATTTGCATAGATTAGCAGTTGCACATACTCGCAGACCCACACATCCACAAACACACACATTCACAAATATACAAATGAATTTACCTACATATATACTCACATTTTTACACTTAAACACATACACACACACACATGCATGCACACATTCGCACACACAGGAATTAGTGCTTGTAAAAACTGGCAGAAACAAGGGCTTGTGTGTAGTTTACTCAACAGAAACACCAAGGTGAAGTTTATGAACTTGATTTTTTTTTGCACACATATATGTTCCCACTGTTGGGAGAAACAGGAAGAAGGATTTGTGACATTTCCACTATTCATTTTTAAATTCTTTCTTAGATTATAACATAAAATTATGCTATTGCCTTCCTCCCTTTCTTCCCCATATGCTCCTCTTTCTTTGTTTCCAATCAGTGACCTCATTTTCATTAATTATTGTATATGCACATATAAACTTAAAGACATAAACACAACTTGCTCTGTACAGTGTTGCTTATATGTTCATTTTCAGAGTTGATACCTTTACTAACTGAGCAATCTCTCTGGCCTCTACTTCTTGGATTTTTAAGGCAGGTCTTAGCATATAATCCAGGCTGATATCAAATTTTCATCCTTCTGCCTCTGCCTCCTGAGTTCTGACATTACCAGCACGTGCCACCATGCCTAACTAAGTCAACTGCCTCTAACTGAATTCTAGTTTGCTTGTTTCTAGTTCAGTTGCTCAGCTCTTATTTATTTTAGCTTTTATATTGTTAAGAATAACTGTAGCTAAAAACACATTTATTTGTGATGAGGTAACTAAAAATTTTAGTTTGAGACAGACTTGACAATTTCAATAGATCATATAGAATCTTTATCTGTTAAGGTATTCCAAATAATAAGTAGCAAGATTTCATAGCAACAGTATAAAATATGTATCTAAGTAGAAGAGCAGGATTTTGGCATTCAGCTCTCCTTTTATTTTATCAGAGCTTCTCAGACTGATATCTTGTTTGTCAATTGAAGTCACCTTTACTGGCTGGCACTCTTCCCCAGGGAAGGACAGGCAGTGTTGTGTGGATCCTAGGAACAGAATCTTGCCACGAGTTCTGTGTTGTTTATCCCTGACTCGCCTCCTCCAGCCTGCACAGTACAAAGTGTTCATCAAATGTGAGCTTCCCGTAATGCTAGACCAAGTTCTTGCTTGGACAAAAGCTACAGAAATGAGACATTATCAGACAGAGAATCATGCCAGATACTACATATCCCCACATTGTAGCAGACATTAAAGTTCCTGCCTTCAGAACTAGATTCATAAATAGAGCAGTAAAGGCTCCTGGTGCTCTCCTGTCATGTCTTCTGTTCCTGATAACACACTTTCCACCCAATCCTCACTCTGAAGTTGATTTCCTGCTGGCAACTGGACACAGGTTCACAGATTCAAACATGTGGGCAAGGAACAGTTTCTTTTGAACTCTTGGCAACAAGCAGAGATGTGAGGCACTCTGGTGAAGTCAGCCAACTCTACAGCAAGAGATTTGCAAGCCAGATTTCAGGCGTGTGTGTGTGTGGGGGGCCTTCAACCTCCAACTTTCTTTGGGATTGTTACTCAGGATAAAATCTGCTCCAGCTTTTCAAATGCTTCTCAGCATTAACTTTCTCTGCCCAATACGGGAAGCCAGTTAGTCCCTCCAAAATCTCCCATCACCTCTGAGGAGAGGGAGGCCCAACCTGGATTGGAACACAAAGGATACAGTTCAGTATGCCACACAATAGCAACCAAGTTATCAATGTGTTCTTTCCACAGAGCAGCTAATTCTGCTGCAAAGAAAAGCTATGGGTTAGATGAAATACACAATTTATATTTTGTTCCCAAAGCTCTTGTGCTAAGTACATTTGAAGACACTTAAAAAAGATTGGTGTCTGTATTCCATCGGCGTAGGTAAAATTAGGATTCATATACTACAAGGGACCACTGCCGTGATGTGAATAAACTGTCCTCTGTCCATGCAACTTTCGCTGACCTCTGTCCACAAAACTTTCCTGGAGTCAAATTCAGAACACATATCTCATTCCAAAGTAATCAGTAATGTTCTGTAGATTTCAAAGTGGATTGATTGGTGGGGCAGACACAGAGTCAGAAGGACAACCATCTCCATGTGAATGACTGTTAGAATAGTTGTGTGGAGCAGGAGGAGTCCTCAATATTGAAAGGGCTCCAAGCAAGACGTAAGGTTGGGAGAGGTCTTAACACAAAATGTAAATTGAATGCCAGGAAGGAAGTTGAGGTGGAAAGAGCAGGGTCCAAAGAATCCTTCATATTAAGAAGTTTACAGAACAAGGCAGGTGCTCGGCCGGTGCTCAGCGGGCACAGGGCAGGCACTTGGCTGGAACTAGGCGGGCAAGACATAACTTTTACATCACATGTAAGAAACTACAGGAAACACAGTGTCAGATCAGCCAAAATCGGTATTTCTCTAGAGGGCCAGACACCATCTCTAGAGGGCCAGCTCCACAGAAAAGGTTCCTCTGTCAGACACTATTGTGGGTGTGAGGATAGACTGGTCACCCTTCTTGTGAGAAACTGGTGACTAAGCAGGGAGTGTCTATGGGCAAGGTGACATACGGAGCAGCCTGTCCTCACTCACTGAGCAGTGGAAGAACAGACTGAGGTTGATGGCGGGAATTGGATCCATGGCTTGTTCACTTACCAACGTCTTGCTTTTCTTCCATGGAGGTCTGGGACATTGCTTTGTTTCACACGTCCTGCACTAAAAGCTCCCGATGAGGGGCTGGGGAATTAGCTCAGTGGTAGAGTGCTTACCTAGGAAGCACAAGGCCCTGGGTTCGGTCCCCAGCTCCGAAAAAAAAAAAGAACCAAAAAAAAAAAAAAAAAAAAAAAAAGCTCCCGATAATAATCTTGGATGAAAAAGAAGTCTGTGGGCTCTTGGATTCCAACTTTCCACTTTTCTGGGTTAGGATGGTCCACTGGTGCTAAAAGCCTCCATGGATAGCAATTTCAATGTCAATAGTATCCAATGTCACTTAAACACCAAATGCACACCTATGTGTAGGGGTGTCACACCGGATTTTGACGGTTACTGCTTTGTTTTTAAAAATCGTCCTAGTATTTCAAATGCAGTGATTTTAGTTTTCCACCATACATCATTTTTTGCCAACTTTTCATCTATCTGCTGCACTTGAAAAAAAGCTTTAGAAACATCTACAAAGTAGATTTTCTTCTAGTAAGCATGCTTCTCAGTTAAAACAATCTGTATGTATTCTTTGATAAACTTAGGATAAACTCAATCTTAAGGAAAACATGAGTCAGAGAATGTAACATTCTGTTCTATGGGAGGAAGGTTTTTAAGATTACTTCTTAAGGTTCTCTGGCCGTCCCCAGCAGGTGTTCTGAGGCCATGATACACAATCCAATCGTCCTTGTACTTAGATAATAAGGACAGCATGGCAGCACTTCAGCTACATTTCCTTAGAGCGCTCTGCTCTGAAGTTTTCTGTTTCATAAGCATCTACTCTAATTGCAACGACAGTTAAAATCCGAATTTTAACTGGGGGAAATCTCACAGGTCCCACCCCGTAGACTGAAAAGCTGAAAGCCATTATCAACCACAGAGAGAGGGGAAAACGCTCTTCCCCAGGGAGGAGACCTCCAGTCTGTTTTCAAGACCACTTAGTCAGCATGAGAACTACTCACATGCCGGCAGCACTCCTTGGACTCAGGAGGTTGTATTCTAGTTATACTTTTACATGTATCTGTAACTACAGTGGTTAAAGAAGAGAATGCTGTGAATTTGGGAGGTACAAGAAGGAGGAGAAGAAGGGAGAAATGATGCAAGTATACTTTAATGAAAAAAAGTTATTTGGAAACTGTCAAATAAGAGTATCAACACATATTGAATTACGGAACACACTCATAAGCTTGATAAAAGACTCAAGTGTACATGTATTGAAAAAACGAGTAAAAGCTACACGGAAAACAAACCACAAAATTGTTCATGGTTAAATCAATGTGTGGCTCAGGGGAATGATATAGTCAGAGTGCAGCAGACTCAGTAAGGGACTGCATTCTTAGTTCATTTTTGCACACTAGCCTGTAAGAAAGCAAAGAAGGCGGGCGGTAGGCAGGCATTAGGCGGGCGGTGGGCGGGCATTAGGCGGGCGGTGGGCGGGCATTAGGCGGGTGGTAGGCGGGCATTAGGCGGGCGGTAGGCGGGCATTAGGCAGACGGTAAGCGGGCATTAGGTAAGCGCCAGGCAGGAATTAGGCTGGAACCAGGCGGGCATTAGGCGGGCGACAGGCAGGCAGATGGTGGGGCTCAGGCGGGAGGAAGGCGGTCGCCAGGCGGGCGATTGGCGGCCACCAGGCCGGGGGGATAGGCGGACGGAAGGCGGGCATTAGGCGTGCAGAATGCGGGTGGAAGGCTGGCAGCAGGCGGGCCATAGGCGGGCAGCAGGCGGGGGATAGGCGGACGGAAAGCGGACAGAAGGCGGACGGAGGGCGGGAACCAGGCGAGAGTTAGGCGGGCGTCAGGCAGGCATTTGGCGGACGAGAGGCGGGCAGATAGTGGGGCTCAGGCTGGAGGAAGGCGGTCGCCAGGCGGGCGGCGGAAGGTCGCTGGGCGGGCGGCGGACGGTCGCCAGGCGGTCGGAAGGCGGGCATTAGGCGGGTGGAAGGCTGGCAGCAGGCGGGCGATAGGCAGGCAGCAGGCGGGGGATAGGCGGACGGAAGGGGGACGGAAGGCAGACGGAAGGCGGGCATTAGGCGGGAACCAGGCGAGCGTTAGGCGGGCGTCAGGCAGGCATTTGGCGGGCGAGAGGCGGGCAGATAGTGGGGCTCAGGCTGGAGGAAGGCGGTCGCCAGGCGGGCGGCGGACGGTCGCCAGGCAGGCGGCAGACAGTCGGTAGGCGGGCGGCGGACCGTGGCCAGGCGGTCCGAAGGCGGGCATTAGGCGGGTGGAAGGCTGGCAGCAGGCGGGCGATAGGCGGGCACCAGGCGGGGGATAGGCGGGCGAAAGGCGGTCGCGAGGCGGGCAGAAGGAGTGGGTCAGGCGGGAGGAAGGCGGTCGCGAGGCGGGCAGAAGGCGGGCAGACCCGGGAGCCAGGCGGGCGCCAGGGGAGGCCCTAGGCGGGCGCTAGGCGCAAGAGGGAGTAGAGAAGGAAGAAATGATGCAATTATACGTTAATAAAATTTATTTGGGAAATGTAAAATAAAGAGTATCAAAATTTTTTGAATTATTGAACACTCTCATAAATTTGACAAAAAAACTCAAGTGTGTGTGTGTGTACATGTATTAAAAACAACACTTCAAAGCTATACGGAAAGCAAACCGCAAAATTGTTCATGATGAAATCCATGTGTGGCTCAGGGGAATGACATAGTGACAGTGCAGTGGACTCAGCGAGGGGCTGCATTCTTAGTTACTTCATTTTTGAACAGTAGCCTGTAAGAACGCAAACAAGGCGGGCGCCAGGCCGGCGCCAGGCCGGCACCAGGCGGATGTGAGGTTCCTGGCTGTGCTCCTTCCCTGTACTCCTCCTGCCTCTAACTTTACTGGGGCTGGGAAGAGCTAGGGATCAAGAACCACTAAGACCAGGGAAGTAGAAGAAGTCGGCCTTCTCCTACACCTTGTCTCTTCTTCCCACTGGGGAGAGGGCATGATCCTTGGGCCATTCCAGAGCTTCAGGAAGTGGAGGGAAAGTCAGTCTTGGCTTCCTCAGCTACAGTGGCAACATGTAAACAAACTTGGACGATTGAAATCTCTTCATTTTGTTTTCAACTCCAATGTACACTGGTTCTGTGTATGGTGATAGCATAAAGGAATGTAAAAATAGAACTGGCTACCTACAGTGGGCGAGACAATTCGACCACCAGTGATCTCCACGTGGGCTCATTTGACTAGGTGAGGAACTCACAGGAAGCCTCCCAAAACGCAGCAGAAACAAGGCTTTGAAACAAATACATGGGGAGTTTGTGGCACAGCTATAGTTGAGAGGCGGGCGATTTTCTTTCCCTCTGTATATCAACGAAAAAAACATAGAAGAAAGAAAATCCAAAGTAACATTTCAAACGAACACGAAGGAAGGAGAGTGACCCAGAGTAAAGTTGTCTCGCTTCTGCTTTAGCCCTCCTTGCCTTCTCTAAAACAAGGTGGCAGTCATAGAATCTCTCTCTCTATCTCCGCACAGCCTTGCTTCCCTCATCTCCCTCCCCCACCCTCTGTTGTGTGTGGAAGATTTGCTGGGAAGACATTTGGAGTGGAATATAGCAAAGGGCCCAGGCTTGAAGCTTTAGGGCATCTCTTGGTTAGAATGAGCTCTAGCGTTAAGCCTCAGCTGGGCCTGGTTACTTAACACAATCAACAATCCGGTAAGTCAGTGACATCATCATATTAATGAAACCTTCCTCCTTCCTGCTGCATGTCGTGAGTGTGTGTGTGTGTGTGTGTGTGTGTGTATGTGTGTGTGTGTATTCCAATGTAGAAATCTTCGACTTCCTCAAGAGGAAAAACAAATCCATCCTGAGAGTCTAGATAGCAAAGGTCACAGCAGACCGAACGAGGGTTCCACATGGAACTGAGAGCAGGAAGAGGGGATCCCATGGGAAGTCTCTCCCACAGCATTTATGTGAAAGAAGCATGTCACATAAGGGACAGACAGAGAAAGTGGCAGAGAAGCAAAATTCGAGGAACATCAGACAAGCTGTCACAGGTCTACTGTGTTATGTGACAAGTTAGGACACATGTGTTCAAAAGAAAAGTCATTCCAAGTCAAATGAGCAAACAAGACAGAGGGATGGAAAGGAGATGGCGTGCCCAGAAAAACACACTGAGGAGTGAAGCATCCACATTGAAATGATAAATGTAAACAGTGAGAATGTGAACCCAGGGGAGGCCAGGCAATTCCATCAAAAAAAGAAAAAAGATCTGAGAGAGCTCAAGGTGACCAAATGAAGACAATCAAAATACCTATCACAGTACTAGAAGCCATTCGTGAACATGAGAAACGGTTTACGCTACCTAATTCCAACGATCTTTCCGAAGTTGAAATCTAGTATATTTACATCTACATGGTCTCTGACCTGGAAAAAAGTGAAACTACCGCTGACCACAGGGAGCCTAGACCTTGTCAGAGTTTACGCTCTCCAGGTAAAGGGGTTCCTGTCTCCATTCATGTGCTTAGTGAACACACTGAGTTTATAAACCTCTCCTATGCTGTCATTAAGGCAAAGACACTGAGGGGGGCAGGTGGTGAGGAAGTTCAAGGAAGCAAAAGCAAAGGAGCCTTAAGTAGGCGTGGGGCTTGCGCCCTGTCAGCTCCTGTACAAGAGTCAATGGCTGCGATGTTCCCAGCAAACCGAAGAAGGACAGCCTATCAGAGTCTGCTGGACAACCACTGAAGTAGAAAAGAGGATATGGTGGAGAGTTTCTGAGTGCACTTTGAGCAGGAAATGAAGCCTACCTAGGTCTTGTGGAATCAAGATGATTTGGCATTGGTCAGCCACGGGAAAAGCATGGAGGATCTATAACTAAGCAGGTTGGGCAGGACGGCATCTACAGAGATTCGTAAGAAATCAATTTTGTCCTGGGAAGACTCATCTTCAGCATAGAAGCTGATCAATTTGCCAAAGTCAAGACTTCAAGCAGCCTGAGTCGTCAAAGTCCCTCCCAAGAAGGCTACGTGACTCCTCTAGGCCACCACCTCCTACTCACAAAACAGTAATATAACCTCCCTCCTAGAATTTTGAGAGGATTAAGGTGACACTCATGTAATATATGAAATATTGCCCAACACACGGAAAGAACTGCTCCATCTGGAATGAGACTCCTTTCCTATGGACTTTGAAGACTCTTTGAGAGCTCCCAGCGATCTGCTGTGCTGCTTGTGAAGGTTCTCACATCCCTTCCCCTTGTGGGATAGAGTCTGGGACAGCCCTTGAGAGCCATTCTTTGCCCCACTACGGCTGTGTCTCCTGAGACAGACCTGTGGGTACGTAAAGTCTTACAACTGCTGGGATGCTCACAGACCAGTTTCCCGCTCTCGATGGGTCTTCCTATTTATTCCTCTCCTCTGTGTGGTCTGTCAGCATTTGTCTACTCTTAACCAGTCCCCAGGCTTAGTGGCTTTCAACACTTCACAGTCATCACCTCGATTTTCTGTGAATGGAGAATTTGGAAATGGCCTTATTGGGTGGTTTCGGGCTCAGGGACTTTCCTTCCTTCATTTGTTATTGATTGCCCGTTCAAAACCGGAAAACAGAGTCCCCTTACTGTCCTCATATTCTCAGGGTTTGGAGACTAGGGAATTGGTTGACTCCTTGGGAACTATAATCATTTGGTTTCCTGAAGAAGCCATTCCTACATTTTTGCAGCTCATGAGACTTGGTTTGGCCTGACCTTGATGCCATGTTCGCTATTGTAATTTTACAGAAATGATATCGGGCAGAAATACTTACAGGAACATTACAGGTTTTGATAGAGCAACACATGAACCATCGTGTTCTCCTTTGGCTTTGCGAATGACATAATAATTAGTAAGACAATCCCAGAAACAGAAATTCTATTACTGTGCACAGTGTTAAGAAATGGACCCGAAAGCACCGTAACTTTTACATCACATGTAAGAAACTACAGGAAGCACAGTGTCAGATCAGCCAAAATCGGTATTTCTCTAGAGGGCCAGACACCATCTCTAGAGGGCCAGCTCCACAGAAATGGTTCCTCTGTCAGACACTATTGTGGGTGTGAGGATAGACTGGTCACCCTTCTTGTGAGAAACTGGTGACTAAGCAGGGAGTGTCTATGGGCAAGGTGACTTCCATACGGAGCAGCCTGTCCTCACTCACTGAGCAGTGGAAGAACAGACTGAGGTTGATGGCGGGAATCAGATCCATGGCTTGTTCGCTTACCAACGTCTTGCTTTTCTTCCATGGAGGTCTGGGACATTGCTTTGTTTCACACGTCCTGCACTAAAAGCTCCCGATGATAATCTTGGATGAAAAAGAAGTCTGTGGGCTCTTGGATTCCAACTTTCCACTTTTCTGGGTTAGGATGGTCCACTGGTGCTAAAAGCCTCCATGGATAGCAATTTCAATGTCAATAGTATCCAATGTCACTTAAACACCAAATGCACACCTATGTGTAGGGGTGTCACACCGGATTTTGACGGTTACTGCTTTGTTTTTAAAATCGCCCTAGTATTTCAAATGCAGTGATTTTAGTTTTCCACCATGCATCATTTTTTGCCAACTTTTCATCTATCTGCTGCACTTGAAAAAAAGCTTTAGAAACATCTACAAAGTAGATTTTCTTCTAGTAAGCATGCTTCTCAGTTAAAACAATCTGTATGTATTCTTTGATAAACTTAGGATAAACTCAATCTTAAGGAAAACATGAGTCAGAGAATGTAACATTCTGTTCTATGGGAGGAAGGTTTTTAAGATTACTTCTTAAGGTTCTCTGGCCGTCCCCAGCAGGTGTTCTGAGGCCATGATACACAATCCAATCGTCCTTGTACTTAGATAATAAGGACAGCATGGCAGCACTTCAGCTACATTTCCTTAGAGCGCTCTGCTCTGAAGTTTTCTGTTTCATAAGCATCTACTCTAATTGCAACGACAGTTAAAATCCGAATTTTAACTGGGGGAAATCTCACGGGTCCCACCCCGTAGACTGAAAAGCTGAAAGCCATTATCAACCACAGAGAGAGGGGAAAACGCTCTTCCCCAGGGAGGAGACCTCCAGTCTGTTTTCAAGACCACTTAGTCAGCATGAGAACTACTCACATGCCGGCAGCACTCCTTGGACTCAGGAGGTTGTATTCTAGTTATTCTTTTACATGTATCTGTAACTACAGTGGTTAAAGAAGAGAATGCTGTGAATTTGGGAGGTACGAGAAGGAGGAGAAGAAGGGAGAAATGATGCAAGTATACTTTAATGAAAAAAAGTTATTTGGAAACTGTCAAATAAAGAGTACCAACACATATTGAATTACGGAACACACTCATAAGCTTGATAAAAGACTCAAGTGTACATGTATTGAAAAAACGAGTAAAAGCTACACGGAAAACAAACCACAAAATTGTTCATGGTTAAATCAATGTGTGGCTCAGGGGAATGACATAGTCAGAGTGCAGCAGACTCAGTAAGGGACTGCATTCTTAGTTCATTTTTGCACACTAGCCTGTAAGAAAGCAAAGAAGGCGGTCGGTAGGCAGGCATTAGGCGGGCGGTGGGCGGGCATTAGGCGGGCGGTGGGCGGGCATTAGGTAAGCGCCAGGCAGGAATTAGGCTGGAACCAGGCGGGCATTAGGCGGGCGACAGGCAGGCAGATGGTGGGGCTCAGGCGGGAGGAAGGCGGTCGCCAGGCGGGCGATTGGCGGCCACCAGGCCGGGGGGATAGGCGGACGGAAGGCGGGCATTAGGCGTGCAGAATGCGGGTGGAAGGCTGGCAGCAGGCGGGCCATAGGCGGGCAGCAGGCGGGGGATAGGCGGACGGAAAGCGGACAGAAGGCGGACGGAAGGCGGGAACCAGGCGAGAGTTAGGCGGGCGTCAGGCAGGCATTTGGCGGGCGAGAGGCGGGCAGATAGTGGGGCTCAGGCTGGAGGAAGGCGGTCGCCAGGCGGGCGGCGGAAGGTCGCTGGGCGGGCGGCGGACGGTCGCCAGGCGGTCGGAAGGCGGGCATTAGGCGGGTGGAAGGCTGGCAGCAGGCGGGCGATAGGCAGGCAGCAGGCGGGGGATAGGCGGACGGAAGGGGGACGGAAGGCAGACGGAAGGCGGGCATTAGGCGGGAACCAGGCGAGCGTTAGGCGGGCGTCAGGCAGGCATTTGGCGGGCGAGAGGCGGGCAGATAGTGGGGCTCAGGCTGGAGGAAGGCGGTCGCCAGGCGGGCGGCGGACGGTCGCCAGGCAGGCGGCAGACGGTCGGTAGGCGGGCGGCGGACCGTGGCCAGGCGGTCCGAAGGCGGGCATTAGGCGGGTGGAAGGCTGGCAGCAGGCGGGCGATAGGCGGGCACCAGGCGGGGGATAGGCGGGCGAAAGGCGGTCGCGAGGCGGGCAGAAGGAGTGGGTCAGGCGGGAGGAAGGCGGTCGCGAGGCGGGCAGAAGGCGGGCAGACCCGGGAGCCAGGCGGGCGCCAGGGGAGGCCCTAGGCGGGCGCTAGGCGCAAGAGGGAGTAGAGAAGGAAGAAATGATGCAATTATACGTTAATAAAATTTATTTGGGAAATGTAAAATAAAGAGTATCAAAATTTTTTGAATTATTGAACACTCTCATAAATTTGACAAAAAAACTCAAGTGTGTGTGTGTGTACATGTATTAAAAACAACACTTCAAAGCTATACGGAAAGCAAACCGCAAAATTGTTCATGATGAAATCCATGTGTGGCTCAGGGGAATGACATAGTGACAGTGCAGTGGACTCAGCGAGGGGCTGCATTCTTAGTTACTTCATTTTTGAACAGTAGCCTGTAAGAACGCAAACAAGGCGGGCGCCAGGCCGGCGCCAGGCCGGCACCAGGCGGATGTGAGGTTCCTGGCTGTGCTCCTTCCCTGTACTCCTCCTGCCTCTAACTTTACTGGGGCTGGGAAGAGCTAGGGATCAAGAACCACTAAGACCAGGGAAGTAGAAGAAGTCGGCCTTCTCCTACACCTTGTCTCTTCTTCCCACTGGGGAGAGGGCATGATCCTTGGGCCATTCCAGAGCTTCAGGAAGTGGAGGGAAAGTCAGTCTTGGCTTCCTCAGCTACAGTGGCAACATGTAAACAAACTTGGACGATTGAAATCTCTTCATTTTGTTTTCAACTCCAATGTACACTGGTTCTGTGTATGGTGATAGCATAAAGGAATGTAAAAATAGAACTGGCTACCTACAGTGGGCGAGACAATTCGACCACCAGTGATCTCCACGTGGGCTCATTTGACTAGGTGAGGAACTCACAGGAAGCCTCCCAAAACGCAGCAGAAACAAGGCTTTGAAACAAATACATGGGGAGTTTGTGGCACAGCTATAGTTGAGAGGCGGGCGATTTTCTTTCCCTCTGTATATCAACGAAAAAAAACATAGAAGAAAGAAAATCCAAAGTAACATTTCAAACGAACACGAAGGAAGGAGAGTGACCCAGAGTAAAGTTGTCTCGCTTCTGCTTTAGCCCTCCTTGCCTTCTCTAAAACAAGGTGGCAGTCATAGAATCTCTCTCTCTATCTCCGCACAGCCTTGCTTCCCTCATCTCCCTCCCCCACCCTCTGTTGTGTGTGGAAGATTTGCTGGGAAGACATTTGGAGTGGAATATAGCAAAGGGCCCAGGCTTGAAGCTTTAGGGCATCTCTTGGTTAGAATGAGCTCTAGCGTTAAGCCTCAGCTGGGCCTGGTTACTTAACACAATCAACAATCCGGTAAGTCAGTGACATCATCATATTAATGAAACCTTCCTCCTTCCTGCTGCATGTCGTGAGTGTGTGTGTGTGTGTGTGTGTGTGTGTGTATGTGTGTGTGTGTATTCCAATGTAGAAATCTTCGACTTCCTCAAGAGGAAAAACAAATCCATCCTGAGAGTCTAGATAGCAAAGGTCACAGCAGACCGAACGAGGGTTCCACATGGAACTGAGAGCAGGAAGAGGGGATCCCATGGGAAGTCTCTCCCACAGCATTTATGTGAAAGAAGCATGTCACATAAGGGACAGACAGAGAAAGTGGCAGAGAAGCAAAATTCGAGGAACATCAGACAAGCTGTCACAGGTCTACTGTGTTATGTGACAAGTTAGGACACATGTGTTCAAAAGAAAAGTCATTCCAAGTCAAATGAGCAAACAAGACAGAGGGATGGAAAGGAGATGGCGTGCCCAGAAAAACACACTGAGGAGTGAAGCATCCACATTGAAATGATAAATGTAAACAGTGAGAATGTGAACCCAGGGGAGGCCAGGCAATTCCATCAAAAAAAGAAAAAAGATCTGAGAGAGCTCAAGGTGACCAAATGAAGACAATCAAAATACCTATCACAGTACTAGAAGCCATTCGTGAACATGAGAAACGGTTTACGCTACCTAATTCCAACGATCTTTCCGAAGTTGAAATCTAGTATATTTACATCTACATGGTCTCTGACCTGGAAAAAAGTGAAACTACCGCTGACCACAGGGAGCCTAGACCTTGTCAGAGTTTACGCTCTCCAGGTAAAGGGGTTCCTGTCTCCATTCATGTGCTTAGTGAACACACTGAGTTTATAAACCTCTCCTATGCTGTCATTAAGGCAAAGACACTGAGGGGGGCAGGTGGTGAGGAAGTTCAAGGAAGCAAAAGCAAAGGAGCCTTAAGTAGGCGTGGGGCTTGCGCCCTGTCAGCTCCTGTACAAGAGTCAATGGCTGCGATGTTCCCAGCAAACCGAAGAAGGACAGCCTATCAGAGTCTGCTGGACAACCACTGAAGTAGAAAAGAGGATATGGTGGAGAGTTTCTGAGTGCACTTTGAGCAGGAAATGAAGCCTACCTAGGTCTTGTGGAATCAAGATGATTTGGCATTGGTCAGCCACGGGAAAAGCATGGAGGATCTATAACTAAGCAGGTTGGGCAGGACGGCATCTACAGAGATTCGTAAGAAATCAATTTTGTCCTGGGAAGACTCATCTTCAGCATAGAAGCTGATCAATTTGCCAAAGTCAAGACTTCAAGCAGCCTGAGTCGTCAAAGTCCCTCCCAAGAAGGCTACGTGACTCCTCTAGGCCACCACCTCCTACTCACAAAACAGTAATATAACCTCCCTCCTAGAATTTTGAGAGGATTAAGGTGACACTCATGTAATATATGAAATATTGCCCAACACACGGAAAGAACTGCTCCATCTGGAATGAGACTCCTTTCCTATGGACTTTGAAGACTCTTTGAGAGCTCCCAGCGATCTGCTGTGCTGCTTGTGAAGGTTCTCACATCCCTTCCCCTTGTGGGATAGAGTCTGGGACAGCCCTTGAGAGCCATTCTTTGCCCCACTACGGCTGTGTCTCCTGAGACAGACCTGTGGGTACGTAAAGTCTTACAACTGCTGGGATGCTCACAGACCAGTTTCCCGCTCTCGATGGGTCTTCCTATTTATTCCTCTCCTCTGTGTGGTCTGTCAGCATTTGTCTACTCTTAACCAGTCCCCAGGCTTAGTGGCTTTCAACACTTCACAGTCATCACCTCGATTTTCTGTGAATGGAGAATTTGGAAATGGCCTTATTGGGTGGTTTCGGGCTCAGGGACTTTCCTTCCTTCATTTGTTATTGATTGCCCGTTCAAAACCGGAAAACAGAGTCCCCTTACTGTCCTCATATTCTCAGGGTTTGGAGACTAGGGAATTGGTTGACTCCTTGGGAACTATAATCATTTGGTTTCCTGAAGAAGCCATTCCTACATTTTTGCAGCTCATGAGACTTGGTTTGGCCTGACCTTGATGCCATGTTCGCTATTGTAATTTTACAGAAATGATATCGGGCAGAAATACTTACAGGAACATTACAGGTTTTGATAGAGCAACACATGAACCATCGTGTTCTCCTTTGGCTTTGCGAATGACATAATAATTAGTAAGACAATCCCAGAAACAGAAATTCTATTACTGTGCACAGTGTTAAGAAATGGACCCGAAAGCACCGTAACTTTTACATCACATGTAAGAAACTACAGGAAGCACAGTGTCAGATCAGCCAAAATCGGTATTTCTCTAGAGGGCCAGACACCATCTCTAGAGGGCCAGCTCCACAGAAATGGTTCCTCTGTCAGACACTATTGTGGGTGTGAGGATAGACTGGTCACCCTTCTTGTGAGAAACTGGTGACTAAGCAGGGAGTGTCTATGGGCAAGGTGACTTCCATACGGAGCAGCCTGTCCTCACTCACTGAGCAGTGGAAGAACAGACTGAGGTTGATGGCGGGAATCAGATCCATGGCTTGTTCGCTTACCAACGTCTTGCTTTTCTTCCATGGAGGTCTGGGACATTGCTTTGTTTCACACGTCCTGCACTAAAAGCTCCCGATGATAATCTTGGATGAAAAAGAAGTCTGTGGGCTCTTGGATTCCAACTTTCCACTTTTCTGGGTTAGGATGGTCCACTGGTGCTAAAAGCCTCCATGGATAGCAATTTCAATGTCAATAGTATCCAATGTCACTTAAACACCAAATGCACACCTATGTGTAGGGGTGTCACACCGGATTTTGACGGTTACTGCTTTGTTTTTAAAATCGCCCTAGTATTTCAAATGCAGTGATTTTAGTTTTCCACCATGCATCATTTTTTGCCAACTTTTCATCTATCTGCTGCACTTGAAAAAAAGCTTTAGAAACATCTACAAAGTAGATTTTCTTCTAGTAAGCATGCTTCTCAGTTAAAACAATCTGTATGTATTCTTTGATAAACTTAGGATAAACTCAATCTTAAGGAAAACATGAGTCAGAGAATGTAACATTCTGTTCTATGGGAGGAAGGTTTTTAAGATTACTTCTTAAGGTTCTCTGGCCGTCCCCAGCAGGTGTTCTGAGGCCATGATACACAATCCAATCGTCCTTGTACTTAGATAATAAGGACAGCATGGCAGCACTTCAGCTACATTTCCTTAGAGCGCTCTGCTCTGAAGTTTTCTGTTTCATAAGCATCTACTCTAATTGCAACGACAGTTAAAATCCGAATTTTAACTGGGGGAAATCTCACGGGTCCCACCCCGTAGACTGAAAAGCTGAAAGCCATTATCAACCACAGAGAGAGGGGAAAACGCTCTTCCCCAGGGAGGAGACCTCCAGTCTGTTTTCAAGACCACTTAGTCAGCATGAGAACTACTCACATGCCGGCAGCACTCCTTGGACTCAGGAGGTTGTATTCTAGTTATTCTTTTACATGTATCTGTAACTACAGTGGTTAAAGAAGAGAATGCTGTGAATTTGGGAGGTACGAGAAGGAGGAGAAGAAGGGAGAAATGATGCAAGTATACTTTAATGAAAAAAAGTTATTTGGAAACTGTCAAATAAAGAGTACCAACACATATTGAATTACGGAACACACTCATAAGCTTGATAAAAGACTCAAGTGTACATGTATTGAAAAAACGAGTAAAAGCTACACGGAAAACAAACCACAAAATTGTTCATGGTTAAATCAATGTGTGGCTCAGGGGAATGACATAGTCAGAGTGCAGCAGACTCAGTAAGGGACTGCATTCTTAGTTCATTTTTGCACACTAGCCTGTAAGAAAGCAAAGAAGGCGGTCGGTAGGCAGGCATTAGGCGGGCGGTGGGCGGGCATTAGGCGGGCGGTGGGCGGGCATTAGGTAAGCGCCAGGCAGGAATTAGGCTGGAACCAGGCGGGCATTAGGCGGGCGACAGGCAGGCAGATGGTGGGGCTCAGGCGGGAGGAAGGCGGTCGCCAGGCGGGCGATTGGCGGCCACCAGGCCGGGGGGATAGGCGGACGGAAGGCGGGCATTAGGCGTGCAGAATGCGGGTGGAAGGCTGGCAGCAGGCGGGCCATAGGCGGGCAGCAGGCGGGGGATAGGCGGACGGAAAGCGGACAGAAGGCGGACGGAAGGCGGGAACCAGGCGAGAGTTAGGCGGGCGTCAGGCAGGCATTTGGCGGGCGAGAGGCGGGCAGATAGTGGGGCTCAGGCTGGAGGAAGGCGGTCGCCAGGCGGGCGGCGGAAGGTCGCTGGGCGGGCGGCGGACGGTCGCCAGGCGGTCGGAAGGCGGGCATTAGGCGGGTGGAAGGCTGGCAGCAGGCGGGCGATAGGCAGGCAGCAGGCGGGGGATAGGCGGACGGAAGGGGGACGGAAGGCAGACGGAAGGCGGGCATTAGGCGGGAACCAGGCGAGCGTTAGGCGGGCGTCAGGCAGGCATTTGGCGGGCGAGAGGCGGGCAGATAGTGGGGCTCAGGCTGGAGGAAGGCGGTCGCCAGGCGGGCGGCGGACGGTCGCCAGGCAGGCGGCAGACGGTCGGTAGGCGGGCGGCGGACCGTGGCCAGGCGGTCCGAAGGCGGGCATTAGGCGGGTGGAAGGCTGGCAGCAGGCGGGCGATAGGCGGGCACCAGGCGGGGGATAGGCGGGCGAAAGGCGGTCGCGAGGCGGGCAGAAGGAGTGGGTCAGGCGGGAGGAAGGCGGTCGCGAGGCGGGCAGAAGGCGGGCAGACCCGGGAGCCAGGCGGGCGCCAGGGGAGGCCCTAGGCGGGCGCTAGGCGCAAGAGGGAGTAGAGAAGGAAGAAATGATGCAATTATACGTTAATAAAATTTATTTGGGAAATGTAAAATAAAGAGTATCAAAATTTTTTGAATTATTGAACACTCTCATAAATTTGACAAAAAAACTCAAGTGTGTGTGTGTGTACATGTATTAAAAACAACACTTCAAAGCTATACGGAAAGCAAACCGCAAAATTGTTCATGATGAAATCCATGTGTGGCTCAGGGGAATGACATAGTGACAGTGCAGTGGACTCAGCGAGGGGCTGCATTCTTAGTTACTTCATTTTTGAACAGTAGCCTGTAAGAACGCAAACAAGGCGGGCGCCAGGCCGGCGCCAGGCCGGCACCAGGCGGATGTGAGGTTCCTGGCTGTGCTCCTTCCCTGTACTCCTCCTGCCTCTAACTTTACTGGGGCTGGGAAGAGCTAGGGATCAAGAACCACTAAGACCAGGGAAGTAGAAGAAGTCGGCCTTCTCCTACACCTTGTCTCTTCTTCCCACTGGGGAGAGGGCATGATCCTTGGGCCATTCCAGAGCTTCAGGAAGTGGAGGGAAAGTCAGTCTTGGCTTCCTCAGCTACAGTGGCAACATGTAAACAAACTTGGACGATTGAAATCTCTTCATTTTGTTTTCAACTCCAATGTACACTGGTTCTGTGTATGGTGATAGCATAAAGGAATGTAAAAATAGAACTGGCTACCTACAGTGGGCGAGACAATTCGACCACCAGTGATCTCCACGTGGGCTCATTTGACTAGGTGAGGAACTCACAGGAAGCCTCCCAAAACGCAGCAGAAACAAGGCTTTGAAACAAATACATGGGGAGTTTGTGGCACAGCTATAGTTGAGAGGCGGGCGATTTTCTTTCCCTCTGTATATCAACGAAAAAAAACATAGAAGAAAGAAAATCCAAAGTAACATTTCAAACGAACACGAAGGAAGGAGAGTGACCCAGAGTAAAGTTGTCTCGCTTCTGCTTTAGCCCTCCTTGCCTTCTCTAAAACAAGGTGGCAGTCATAGAATCTCTCTCTCTATCTCCGCACAGCCTTGCTTCCCTCATCTCCCTCCCCCACCCTCTGTTGTGTGTGGAAGATTTGCTGGGAAGACATTTGGAGTGGAATATAGCAAAGGGCCCAGGCTTGAAGCTTTAGGGCATCTCTTGGTTAGAATGAGCTCTAGCGTTAAGCCTCAGCTGGGCCTGGTTACTTAACACAATCAACAATCCGGTAAGTCAGTGACATCATCATATTAATGAAACCTTCCTCCTTCCTGCTGCATGTCGTGAGTGTGTGTGTGTGTGTGTGTGTGTGTGTGTGTATGTGTGTGTGTGTATTCCAATGTAGAAATCTTCGACTTCCTCAAGAGGAAAAACAAATCCATCCTGAGAGTCTAGATAGCAAAGGTCACAGCAGACCGAACGAGGGTTCCACATGGAACTGAGAGCAGGAAGAGGGGATCCCATGGGAAGTCTCTCCCACAGCATTTATGTGAAAGAAGCATGTCACATAAGGGACAGACAGAGAAAGTGGCAGAGAAGCAAAATTCGAGGAACATCAGACAAGCTGTCACAGGTCTACTGTGTTATGTGACAAGTTAGGACACATGTGTTCAAAAGAAAAGTCATTCCAAGTCAAATGAGCAAACAAGACAGAGGGATGGAAAGGAGATGGCGTGCCCAGAAAAACACACTGAGGAGTGAAGCATCCACATTGAAATGATAAATGTAAACAGTGAGAATGTGAACCCAGGGGAGGCCAGGCAATTCCATCAAAAAAAGAAAAAAGATCTGAGAGAGCTCAAGGTGACCAAATGAAGACAATCAAAATACCTATCACAGTACTAGAAGCCATTCGTGAACATGAGAAACGGTTTACGCTACCTAATTCCAACGATCTTTCCGAAGTTGAAATCTAGTATATTTACATCTACATGGTCTCTGACCTGGAAAAAAGTGAAACTACCGCTGACCACAGGGAGCCTAGACCTTGTCAGAGTTTACGCTCTCCAGGTAAAGGGGTTCCTGTCTCCATTCATGTGCTTAGTGAACACACTGAGTTTATAAACCTCTCCTATGCTGTCATTAAGGCAAAGACACTGAGGGGGGCAGGTGGTGAGGAAGTTCAAGGAAGCAAAAGCAAAGGAGCCTTAAGTAGGCGTGGGGCTTGCGCCCTGTCAGCTCCTGTACAAGAGTCAATGGCTGCGATGTTCCCAGCAAACCGAAGAAGGACAGCCTATCAGAGTCTGCTGGACAACCACTGAAGTAGAAAAGAGGATATGGTGGAGAGTTTCTGAGTGCACTTTGAGCAGGAAATGAAGCCTACCTAGGTCTTGTGGAATCAAGATGATTTGGCATTGGTCAGCCACGGGAAAAGCATGGAGGATCTATAACTAAGCAGGTTGGGCAGGACGGCATCTACAGAGATTCGTAAGAAATCAATTTTGTCCTGGGAAGACTCATCTTCAGCATAGAAGCTGATCAATTTGCCAAAGTCAAGACTTCAAGCAGCCTGAGTCGTCAAAGTCCCTCCCAAGAAGGCTACGTGACTCCTCTAGGCCACCACCTCCTACTCACAAAACAGTAATATAACCTCCCTCCTAGAATTTTGAGAGGATTAAGGTGACACTCATGTAATATATGAAATATTGCCCAACACACGGAAAGAACTGCTCCATCTGGAATGAGACTCCTTTCCTATGGACTTTGAAGACTCTTTGAGAGCTCCCAGCGATCTGCTGTGCTGCTTGTGAAGGTTCTCACATCCCTTCCCCTTGTGGGATAGAGTCTGGGACAGCCCTTGAGAGCCATTCTTTGCCCCACTACGGCTGTGTCTCCTGAGACAGACCTGTGGGTACGTAAAGTCTTACAACTGCTGGGATGCTCACAGACCAGTTTCCCGCTCTCGATGGGTCTTCCTATTTATTCCTCTCCTCTGTGTGGTCTGTCAGCATTTGTCTACTCTTAACCAGTCCCCAGGCTTAGTGGCTTTCAACACTTCACAGTCATCACCTCGATTTTCTGTGAATGGAGAATTTGGAAATGGCCTTATTGGGTGGTTTCGGGCTCAGGGACTTTCCTTCCTTCATTTGTTATTGATTGCCCGTTCAAAACCGGAAAACAGAGTCCCCTTACTGTCCTCATATTCTCAGGGTTTGGAGACTAGGGAATTGGTTGACTCCTTGGGAACTATAATCATTTGGTTTCCTGAAGAAGCCATTCCTACATTTTTGCAGCTCATGAGACTTGGTTTGGCCTGACCTTGATGCCATGTTCGCTATTGTAATTTTACAGAAATGATATCGGGCAGAAATACTTACAGGAACATTACAGGTTTTGATAGAGCAACACATGAACCATCGTGTTCTCCTTTGGCTTTGCGAATGACATAATAATTAGTAAGACAATCCCAGAAACAGAAATTCTATTACTGTGCACAGTGTTAAGAAATGGACCCGAAAGCACCGTAACTTTTACATCACATGTAAGAAACTACAGGAAGCACAGTGTCAGATCAGCCAAAATCGGTATTTCTCTAGAGGGCCAGACACCATCTCTAGAGGGCCAGCTCCACAGAAATGGTTCCTCTGTCAGACACTATTGTGGGTGTGAGGATAGACTGGTCACCCTTCTTGTGAGAAACTGGTGACTAAGCAGGGAGTGTCTATGGGCAAGGTGACTTCCATACGGAGCAGCCTGTCCTCACTCACTGAGCAGTGGAAGAACAGACTGAGGTTGATGGCGGGAATCAGATCCATGGCTTGTTCGCTTACCAACGTCTTGCTTTTCTTCCATGGAGGTCTGGGACATTGCTTTGTTTCACACGTCCTGCACTAAAAGCTCCCGATGATAATCTTGGATGAAAAAGAAGTCTGTGGGCTCTTGGATTCCAACTTTCCACTTTTCTGGGTTAGGATGGTCCACTGGTGCTAAAAGCCTCCATGGATAGCAATTTCAATGTCAATAGTATCCAATGTCACTTAAACACCAAATGCACACCTATGTGTAGGGGTGTCACACCGGATTTTGACGGTTACTGCTTTGTTTTTAAAATCGCCCTAGTATTTCAAATGCAGTGATTTTAGTTTTCCACCATGCATCATTTTTTGCCAACTTTTCATCTATCTGCTGCACTTGAAAAAAAGCTTTAGAAACATCTACAAAGTAGATTTTCTTCTAGTAAGCATGCTTCTCAGTTAAAACAATCTGTATGTATTCTTTGATAAACTTAGGATAAACTCAATCTTAAGGAAAACATGAGTCAGAGAATGTAACATTCTGTTCTATGGGAGGAAGGTTTTTAAGATTACTTCTTAAGGTTCTCTGGCCGTCCCCAGCAGGTGTTCTGAGGCCATGATACACAATCCAATCGTCCTTGTACTTAGATAATAAGGACAGCATGGCAGCACTTCAGCTACATTTCCTTAGAGCGCTCTGCTCTGAAGTTTTCTGTTTCATAAGCATCTACTCTAATTGCAACGACAGTTAAAATCCGAATTTTAACTGGGGGAAATCTCACGGGTCCCACCCCGTAGACTGAAAAGCTGAAAGCCATTATCAACCACAGAGAGAGGGGAAAACGCTCTTCCCCAGGGAGGAGACCTCCAGTCTGTTTTCAAGACCACTTAGTCAGCATGAGAACTACTCACATGCCGGCAGCACTCCTTGGACTCAGGAGGTTGTATTCTAGTTATTCTTTTACATGTATCTGTAACTACAGTGGTTAAAGAAGAGAATGCTGTGAATTTGGGAGGTACGAGAAGGAGGAGAAGAAGGGAGAAATGATGCAAGTATACTTTAATGAAAAAAAGTTATTTGGAAACTGTCAAATAAAGAGTACCAACACATATTGAATTACGGAACACACTCATAAGCTTGATAAAAGACTCAAGTGTACATGTATTGAAAAAACGAGTAAAAGCTACACGGAAAACAAACCACAAAATTGTTCATGGTTAAATCAATGTGTGGCTCAGGGGAATGACATAGTCAGAGTGCAGCAGACTCAGTAAGGGACTGCATTCTTAGTTCATTTTTGCACACTAGCCTGTAAGAAAGCAAAGAAGGCGGTCGGTAGGCAGGCATTAGGCGGGCGGTGGGCGGGCATTAGGCGGGCGGTGGGCGGGCATTAGGTAAGCGCCAGGCAGGAATTAGGCTGGAACCAGGCGGGCATTAGGCGGGCGACAGGCAGGCAGATGGTGGGGCTCAGGCGGGAGGAAGGCGGTCGCCAGGCGGGCGATTGGCGGCCACCAGGCCGGGGGGATAGGCGGACGGAAGGCGGGCATTAGGCGTGCAGAATGCGGGTGGAAGGCTGGCAGCAGGCGGGCCATAGGCGGGCAGCAGGCGGGGGATAGGCGGACGGAAAGCGGACAGAAGGCGGACGGAAGGCGGGAACCAGGCGAGAGTTAGGCGGGCGTCAGGCAGGCATTTGGCGGGCGAGAGGCGGGCAGATAGTGGGGCTCAGGCTGGAGGAAGGCGGTCGCCAGGCGGGCGGCGGAAGGTCGCTGGGCGGGCGGCGGACGGTCGCCAGGCGGTCGGAAGGCGGGCATTAGGCGGGTGGAAGGCTGGCAGCAGGCGGGCGATAGGCAGGCAGCAGGCGGGGGATAGGCGGACGGAAGGGGGACGGAAGGCAGACGGAAGGCGGGCATTAGGCGGGAACCAGGCGAGCGTTAGGCGGGCGTCAGGCAGGCATTTGGCGGGCGAGAGGCGGGCAGATAGTGGGGCTCAGGCTGGAGGAAGGCGGTCGCCAGGCGGGCGGCGGACGGTCGCCAGGCAGGCGGCAGACGGTCGGTAGGCGGGCGGCGGACCGTGGCCAGGCGGTCCGAAGGCGGGCATTAGGCGGGTGGAAGGCTGGCAGCAGGCGGGCGATAGGCGGGCACCAGGCGGGGGATAGGCGGGCGAAAGGCGGTCGCGAGGCGGGCAGAAGGAGTGGGTCAGGCGGGAGGAAGGCGGTCGCGAGGCGGGCAGAAGGCGGGCAGACCCGGGAGCCAGGCGGGCGCCAGGGGAGGCCCTAGGCGGGCGCTAGGCGCAAGAGGGAGTAGAGAAGGAAGAAATGATGCAATTATACGTTAATAAAATTTATTTGGGAAATGTAAAATAAAGAGTATCAAAATTTTTTGAATTATTGAACACTCTCATAAATTTGACCAAAAAACTCAAGTGTGTGTGTGTGTACATGTATTAAAAACAACACTTCAAAGCTATACGGAAAGCAAACCGCAAAATTGTTCATGATGAAATCCATGTGTGGCTCAGGGGAATGACATAGTGACAGTGCAGTGGACTCAGCGAGGGGCTGCATTCTTAGTTACTTCATTTTTGAACAGTAGCCTGTAAGAACGCAAACAAGGCGGGCGCCAGGCCGGCGCCAGGCCGGCACCAGGCGGATGTGAGGTTCCTGGCTGTGCTCCTTCCCTGTACTCCTCCTGCCTCTAACTTTACTGGGGCTGGGAAGAGCTAGGGATCAAGAACCACTAAGACCAGGGAAGTAGAAGAAGTCGGCCTTCTCCTACACCTTGTCTCTTCTTCCCACTGGGGAGAGGGCATGATCCTTGGGCCATTCCAGAGCTTCAGGAAGTGGAGGGAAAGTCAGTCTTGGCTTCCTCAGCTACAGTGGCAACATGTAAACAAACTTGGACGATTGAAATCTCTTCATTTTGTTTTCAACTCCAATGTACACTGGTTCTGTGTATGGTGATAGCATAAAGGAATGTAAAAATAGAACTGGCTACCTACAGTGGGCGAGACAATTCGACCACCAGTGATCTCCACGTGGGCTCATTTGACTAGGTGAGGAACTCACAGGAAGCCTCCCAAAACGCAGCAGAAACAAGGCTTTGAAACAAATACATGGGGAGTTTGTGGCACAGCTATAGTTGAGAGGCGGGCGATTTTCTTTCCCTCTGTATATCAACGAAAAAAAACATAGAAGAAAGAAAATCCAAAGTAACATTTCAAACGAACACGAAGGAAGGAGAGTGACCCAGAGTAAAGTTGTCTCGCTTCTGCTTTAGCCCTCCTTGCCTTCTCTAAAACAAGGTGGCAGTCATAGAATCTCTCTCTCTATCTCCGCACAGCCTTGCTTCCCTCATCTCCCTCCCCCACCCTCTGTTGTGTGTGGAAGATTTGCTGGGAAGACATTTGGAGTGGAATATAGCAAAGGGCCCAGGCTTGAAGCTTTAGGGCATCTCTTGGTTAGAATGAGCTCTAGCGTTAAGCCTCAGCTGGGCCTGGTTACTTAACACAATCAACAATCCGGTAAGTCAGTGACATCATCATATTAATGAAACCTTCCTCCTTCCTGCTGCATGTCGTGAGTGTGTGTGTGTGTGTGTGTGTGTGTGTGTATGTGTGTGTGTGTATTCCAATGTAGAAATCTTCGACTTCCTCAAGAGGAAAAACAAATCCATCCTGAGAGTCTAGATAGCAAAGGTCACAGCAGACCGAACGAGGGTTCCACATGGAACTGAGAGCAGGAAGAGGGGATCCCATGGGAAGTCTCTCCCACAGCATTTATGTGAAAGAAGCATGTCACATAAGGGACAGACAGAGAAAGTGGCAGAGAAGCAAAATTCGAGGAACATCAGACAAGCTGTCACAGGTCTACTGTGTTATGTGACAAGTTAGGACACATGTGTTCAAAAGAAAAGTCATTCCAAGTCAAATGAGCAAACAAGACAGAGGGATGGAAAGGAGATGGCGTGCCCAGAAAAACACACTGAGGAGTGAAGCATCCACATTGAAATGATAAATGTAAACAGTGAGAATGTGAACCCAGGGGAGGCCAGGCAATTCCATCAAAAAAAGAAAAAAGATCTGAGAGAGCTCAAGGTGACCAAATGAAGACAATCAAAATACCTATCACAGTACTAGAAGCCATTCGTGAACATGAGAAACGGTTTACGCTACCTAATTCCAACGATCTTTCCGAAGTTGAAATCTAGTATATTTACATCTACATGGTCTCTGACCTGGAAAAAAGTGAAACTACCGCTGACCACAGGGAGCCTAGACCTTGTCAGAGTTTACGCTCTCCAGGTAAAGGGGTTCCTGTCTCCATTCATGTGCTTAGTGAACACACTGAGTTTATAAACCTCTCCTATGCTGTCATTAAGGCAAAGACACTGAGGGGGGCAGGTGGTGAGGAAGTTCAAGGAAGCAAAAGCAAAGGAGCCTTAAGTAGGCGTGGGGCTTGCGCCCTGTCAGCTCCTGTACAAGAGTCAATGGCTGCGATGTTCCCAGCAAACCGAAGAAGGACAGCCTATCAGAGTCTGCTGGACAACCACTGAAGTAGAAAAGAGGATATGGTGGAGAGTTTCTGAGTGCACTTTGAGCAGGAAATGAAGCCTACCTAGGTCTTGTGGAATCAAGATGATTTGGCATTGGTCAGCCATGGGAAAAGCATGGAGGATCTATAACTAAGCAGGTTGGGCAGGACGGCATCTACAGAGATTCGTAAGAAATCAATTTTGTCCTGGGAAGACTCATCTTCAGCATAGAAGCTGATCAATTTGCCAAAGTCAAGACTTCAAGCAGCCTGAGTCGTCAAAGTCCCTCCCAAGAAGGCTACGTGACTCCTCTAGGCCACCACCTCCTACTCACAAAACAGTAATATAACCTCCCTCCTAGAATTTTGAGAGGATTAAGGTGACACTCATGTAATATATGAAATATTGCCCAACACACGGAAAGAACTGCTCCATCTGGAATGAGACTCCTTTCCTATGGACTTTGAAGACTCTTTGAGAGCTCCCAGCGATCTGCTGTGCTGCTTGTGAAGGTTCTCACATCCCTTCCCCTTGTGGGATAGAGTCTGGGACAGCCCTTGAGAGCCATTCTTTGCCCCACTACGGCTGTGTCTCCTGAGACAGACCTGTGGGTACGTAAAGTCTTACAACTGCTGGGATGCTCACAGACCAGTTTCCCGCTCTCGATGGGTCTTCCTATTTATTCCTCTCCTCTGTGTGGTCTGTCAGCATTTGTCTACTCTTAACCAGTCCCCAGGCTTAGTGGCTTTCAACACTTCACAGTCATCACCTCGATTTTCTGTGAATGGAGAATTTGGAAATGGCCTTATTGGGTGGTTTCGGGCTCAGGGACTTTCCTTCCTTCATTTGTTATTGATTGCCCGTTCAAAACCGGAAAACAGAGTCCCCTTACTGTCCTCATATTCTCAGGGTTTGGAGACTAGGGAATTGGTTGACTCCTTGGGAACTATAATCATTTGGTTTCCTGAAGAAGCCATTCCTACATTTTTGCAGCTCATGAGACTTGGTTTGGCCTGACCTTGATGCCATGTTCGCTATTGTAATTTTACAGAAATGATATCGGGCAGAAATACTTACAGGAACATTACAGGTTTTGATAGAGCAACACATGAACCATCGTGTTCTCCTTTGGCTTTGCGAATGACATAATAATTAGTAAGACAATCCCAGAAACAGAAATTCTATTACTGTGCACAGTGTTAAGAAATGGACCCGAAAGCACCGTAACTTTTACATCACATGTAAGAAACTACAGGAAGCACAGTGTCAGATCAGCCAAAATCGGTATTTCTCTAGAGGGCCAGACACCATCTCTAGAGGGCCAGCTCCACAGAAATGGTTCCTCTGTCAGACACTATTGTGGGTGTGAGGATAGACTGGTCACCCTTCTTGTGAGAAACTGGTGACTAAGCAGGGAGTGTCTATGGGCAAGGTGACTTCCATACGGAGCAGCCTGTCCTCACTCACTGAGCAGTGGAAGAACAGACTGAGGTTGATGGCGGGAATCAGATCCATGGCTTGTTCGCTTACCAACGTCTTGCTTTTCTTCCATGGAGGTCTGGGACATTGCTTTGTTTCACACGTCCTGCACTAAAAGCTCCCGATGATAATCTTGGATGAAAAAGAAGTCTGTGGGCTCTTGGATTCCAACTTTCCACTTTTCTGGGTTAGGATGGTCCACTGGTGCTAAAAGCCTCCATGGATAGCAATTTCAATGTCAATAGTATCCAATGTCACTTAAACACCAAATGCACACCTATGTGTAGGGGTGTCACACCGGATTTTGACGGTTACTGCTTTGTTTTTAAAATCGCCCTAGTATTTCAAATGCAGTGATTTTAGTTTTCCACCATGCATCATTTTTGCCAACTTTTCATCTATCTGCTGCACTTGAAAAAAAGCTTTAGAAACATCTACAAAGTAGATTTTCTTCTAGTAAGCATGCTTCTCAGTTAAAACAATCTGTATGTATTCTTTGATAAACTTAGGATAAACTCAATCTTAAGGAAAACATGAGTCAGAGAATGTAACATTCTGTTCTATGGGAGGAAGGTTTTTAAGATTACTTCTTAAGGTTCTCTGGCCGTCCCCAGCAGGTGTTCTGAGGCCATGATACACAATCCAATCGTCCTTGTACTTAGATAATAAGGACAGCATGGCAGCACTTCAGCTACATTTCCTTAGAGCGCTCTGCTCTGAAGTTTTCTGTTTCATAAGCATCTACTCTAATTGCAACGACAGTTAAAATCCGAATTTTAACTGGGGGAAATCTCACGGGTCCCACCCCGTAGACTGAAAAGCTGAAAGCCATTATCAACCACAGAGAGAGGGGAAAACGCTCTTCCCCAGGGAGGAGACCTCCAGTCTGTTTTCAAGACCACTTAGTCAGCATGAGAACTACTCACATGCCGGCAGCACTCCTTGGACTCAGGAGGTTGTATTCTAGTTATTCTTTTACATGTATCTGTAACTACAGTGGTTAAAGAAGAGAATGCTGTGAATTTGGGAGGTACGAGAAGGAGGAGAAGAAGGGAGAAATGATGCAAGTATACTTTAATGAAAAAAAGTTATTTGGAAACTGTCAAATAAAGAGTACCAACACATATTGAATTACGGAACACACTCATAAGCTTGATAAAAGACTCAAGTGTACATGTATTGAAAAAACGAGTAAAAGCTACACGGAAAACAAACCACAAAATTGTTCATGGTTAAATCAATGTGTGGCTCAGGGGAATGACATAGTCAGAGTGCAGCAGACTCAGTAAGGGACTGCATTCTTAGTTCATTTTTGCACACTAGCCTGTAAGAAAGCAAAGAAGGCGGTCGGTAGGCAGGCATTAGGCGGGCGGTGGGCGGGCATTAGGCGGGCGGTGGGCGGGCATTAGGTAAGCGCCAGGCAGGAATTAGGCTGGAACCAGGCGGGCATTAGGCGGGCGACAGGCAGGCAGATGGTGGGGCTCAGGCGGGAGGAAGGCGGTCGCCAGGCGGGCGATTGGCGGCCACCAGGCCGGGGGGATAGGCGGACGGAAGGCGGGCATTAGGCGTGCAGAATGCGGGTGGAAGGCTGGCAGCAGGCGGGCCATAGGCGGGCAGCAGGCGGGGGATAGGCGGACGGAAAGCGGACAGAAGGCGGACGGAAGGCGGGAACCAGGCGAGAGTTAGGCGGGCGTCAGGCAGGCATTTGGCGGGCGAGAGGCGGGCAGATAGTGGGGCTCAGGCTGGAGGAAGGCGGTCGCCAGGCGGGCGGCGGAAGGTCGCTGGGCGGGCGGCGGACGGTCGCCAGGCGGTCGGAAGGCGGGCATTAGGCGGGTGGAAGGCTGGCAGCAGGCGGGCGATAGGCAGGCAGCAGGCGGGGGATAGGCGGACGGAAGGGGGACGGAAGGCAGACGGAAGGCGGGCATTAGGCGGGAACCAGGCGAGCGTTAGGCGGGCGTCAGGCAGGCATTTGGCGGGCGAGAGGCGGGCAGATAGTGGGGCTCAGGCTGGAGGAAGGCGGTCGCCAGGCGGGCGGCGGACGGTCGCCAGGCAGGCGGCAGACGGTCGGTAGGCGGGCGGCGGACCGTGGCCAGGCGGTCCGAAGGCGGGCATTAGGCGGGTGGAAGGCTGGCAGCAGGCGGGCGATAGGCGGGCACCAGGCGGGGGATAGGCGGGCGAAAGGCGGTCGCGAGGCGGGCAGAAGGAGTGGGTCAGGCGGGAGGAAGGCGGTCGCGAGGCGGGCAGAAGGCGGGCAGACCCGGGAGCCAGGCGGGCGCCAGGGGAGGCCCTAGGCGGGCGCTAGGCGCAAGAGGGAGTAGAGAAGGAAGAAATGATGCAATTATACGTTAATAAAATTTATTTGGGAAATGTAAAATAAAGAGTATCAAAATTTTTTGAATTATTGAACACTCTCATAAATTTGACAAAAAAACTCAAGTGTGTGTGTGTGTACATGTATTAAAAACAACACTTCAAAGCTATACGGAAAGCAAACCGCAAAATTGTTCATGATGAAATCCATGTGTGGCTCAGGGGAATGACATAGTGACAGTGCAGTGGACTCAGCGAGGGGCTGCATTCTTAGTTACTTCATTTTTGAACAGTAGCCTGTAAGAACGCAAACAAGGCGGGCGCCAGGCCGGCGCCAGGCCGGCACCAGGCGGATGTGAGGTTCCTGGCTGTGCTCCTTCCCTGTACTCCTCCTGCCTCTAACTTTACTGGGGCTGGGAAGAGCTAGGGATCAAGAACCACTAAGACCAGGGAAGTAGAAGAAGTCGGCCTTCTCCTACACCTTGTCTCTTCTTCCCACTGGGGAGAGGGCATGATCCTTGGGCCATTCCAGAGCTTCAGGAAGTGGAGGGAAAGTCAGTCTTGGCTTCCTCAGCTACAGTGGCAACATGTAAACAAACTTGGACGATTGAAATCTCTTCATTTTGTTTTCAACTCCAATGTACACTGGTTCTGTGTATGGTGATAGCATAAAGGAATGTAAAAATAGAACTGGCTACCTACAGTGGGCGAGACAATTCGACCACCAGTGATCTCCACGTGGGCTCATTTGACTAGGTGAGGAACTCACAGGAAGCCTCCCAAAACGCAGCAGAAACAAGGCTTTGAAACAAATACATGGGGAGTTTGTGGCACAGCTATAGTTGAGAGGCGGGCGATTTTCTTTCCCTCTGTATATCAACGAAAAAAAACATAGAAGAAAGAAAATCCAAAGTAACATTTCAAACGAACACGAAGGAAGGAGAGTGACCCAGAGTAAAGTTGTCTCGCTTCTGCTTTAGCCCTCCTTGCCTTCTCTAAAACAAGGTGGCAGTCATAGAATCTCTCTCTCTATCTCCGCACAGCCTTGCTTCCCTCATCTCCCTCCCCCACCCTCTGTTGTGTGTGGAAGATTTGCTGGGAAGACATTTGGAGTGGAATATAGCAAAGGGCCCAGGCTTGAAGCTTTAGGGCATCTCTTGGTTAGAATGAGCTCTAGCGTTAAGCCTCAGCTGGGCCTGGTTACTTAACACAATCAACAATCCGGTAAGTCAGTGACATCATCATATTAATGAAACCTTCCTCCTTCCTGCTGCATGTCGTGAGTGTGTGTGTGTGTGTGTGTGTGTGTGTGTGTATGTGTGTGTGTGTATTCCAATGTAGAAATCTTCGACTTCCTCAAGAGGAAAAACAAATCCATCCTGAGAGTCTAGATAGCAAAGGTCACAGCAGACCGAACGAGGGTTCCACATGGAACTGAGAGCAGGAAGAGGGGATCCCATGGGAAGTCTCTCCCACAGCATTTATGTGAAAGAAGCATGTCACATAAGGGACAGACAGAGAAAGTGGCAGAGAAGCAAAATTCGAGGAACATCAGACAAGCTGTCACAGGTCTACTGTGTTATGTGACAAGTTAGGACACATGTGTTCAAAAGAAAAGTCATTCCAAGTCAAATGAGCAAACAAGACAGAGGGATGGAAAGGAGATGGCGTGCCCAGAAAAACACACTGAGGAGTGAAGCATCCACATTGAAATGATAAATGTAAACAGTGAGAATGTGAACCCAGGGGAGGCCAGGCAATTCCATCAAAAAAAGAAAAAAGATCTGAGAGAGCTCAAGGTGACCAAATGAAGACAATCAAAATACCTATCACAGTACTAGAAGCCATTCGTGAACATGAGAAACGGTTTACGCTACCTAATTCCAACGATCTTTCCGAAGTTGAAATCTAGTATATTTACATCTACATGGTCTCTGACCTGGAAAAAAGTGAAACTACCGCTGACCACAGGGAGCCTAGACCTTGTCAGAGTTTACGCTCTCCAGGTAAAGGGGTTCCTGTCTCCATTCATGTGCTTAGTGAACACACTGAGTTTATAAACCTCTCCTATGCTGTCATTAAGGCAAAGACACTGAGGGGGGCAGGTGGTGAGGAAGTTCAAGGAAGCAAAAGCAAAGGAGCCTTAAGTAGGCGTGGGGCTTGCGCCCTGTCAGCTCCTGTACAAGAGTCAATGGCTGCGATGTTCCCAGCAAACCGAAGAAGGACAGCCTATCAGAGTCTGCTGGACAACCACTGAAGTAGAAAAGAGGATATGGTGGAGAGTTTCTGAGTGCACTTTGAGCAGGAAATGAAGCCTACCTAGGTCTTGTGGAATCAAGATGATTTGGCATTGGTCAGCCACGGGAAAAGCATGGAGGATCTATAACTAAGCAGGTTGGGCAGGACGGCATCTACAGAGATTCGTAAGAAATCAATTTTGTCCTGGGAAGACTCATCTTCAGCATAGAAGCTGATCAATTTGCCAAAGTCAAGACTTCAAGCAGCCTGAGTCGTCAAAGTCCCTCCCAAGAAGGCTACGTGACTCCTCTAGGCCACCACCTCCTACTCACAAAACAGTAATATAACCTCCCTCCTAGAATTTTGAGAGGATTAAGGTGACACTCATGTAATATATGAAATATTGCCCAACACACGGAAAGAACTGCTCCATCTGGAATGAGACTCCTTTCCTATGGACTTTGAAGACTCTTTGAGAGCTCCCAGCGATCTGCTGTGCTGCTTGTGAAGGTTCTCACATCCCTTCCCCTTGTGGGATAGAGTCTGGGACAGCCCTTGAGAGCCATTCTTTGCCCCACTACGGCTGTGTCTCCTGAGACAGACCTGTGGGTACGTAAAGTCTTACAACTGCTGGGATGCTCACAGACCAGTTTCCCGCTCTCGATGGGTCTTCCTATTTATTCCTCTCCTCTGTGTGGTCTGTCAGCATTTGTCTACTCTTAACCAGTCCCCAGGCTTAGTGGCTTTCAACACTTCACAGTCATCACCTCGATTTTCTGTGAATGGAGAATTTGGAAATGGCCTTATTGGGTGGTTTCGGGCTCAGGGACTTTCCTTCCTTCATTTGTTATTGATTGCCCGTTCAAAACCGGAAAACAGAGTCCCCTTACTGTCCTCATATTCTCAGGGTTTGGAGACTAGGGAATTGGTTGACTCCTTGGGAACTATAATCATTTGGTTTCCTGAAGAAGCCATTCCTACATTTTTGCAGCTCATGAGACTTGGTTTGGCCTGACCTTGATGCCATGTTCGCTATTGTAATTTTACAGAAATGATATCGGGCAGAAATACTTACAGGAACATTACAGGTTTTGATAGAGCAACACATGAACCATCGTGTTCTCCTTTGGCTTTGCGAATGACATAATAATTAGTAAGACAATCCCAGAAACAGAAATTCTATTACTGTGCACAGTGTTAAGAAATGGACCCGAAAGCACCGTAACTTTTACATCACATGTAAGAAACTACAGGAAGCACAGTGTCAGATCAGCCAAAATCGGTATTTCTCTAGAGGGCCAGACACCATCTCTAGAGGGCCAGCTCCACAGAAATGGTTCCTCTGTCAGACACTATTGTGGGTGTGAGGATAGACTGGTCACCCTTCTTGTGAGAAACTGGTGACTAAGCAGGGAGTGTCTATGGGCAAGGTGACTTCCATACGGAGCAGCCTGTCCTCACTCACTGAGCAGTGGAAGAACAGACTGAGGTTGATGGCGGGAATCAGATCCATGGCTTGTTCGCTTACCAACGTCTTGCTTTTCTTCCATGGAGGTCTGGGACATTGCTTTGTTTCACACGTCCTGCACTAAAAGCTCCCGATGATAATCTTGGATGAAAAAGAAGTCTGTGGGCTCTTGGATTCCAACTTTCCACTTTTCTGGGTTAGGATGGTCCACTGGTGCTAAAAGCCTCCATGGATAGCAATTTCAATGTCAATAGTATCCAATGTCACTTAAACACCAAATGCACACCTATGTGTAGGGGTGTCACACCGGATTTTGACGGTTACTGCTTTGTTTTTAAAATCGCCCTAGTATTTCAAATGCAGTGATTTTAGTTTTCCACCATGCATCATTTTTTGCCAACTTTTCATCTATCTGCTGCACTTGAAAAAAAGCTTTAGAAACATCTACAAAGTAGATTTTCTTCTAGTAAGCATGCTTCTCAGTTAAAACAATCTGTATGTATTCTTTGATAAACTTAGGATAAACTCAATCTTAAGGAAAACATGAGTCAGAGAATGTAACATTCTGTTCTATGGGAGGAAGGTTTTTAAGATTACTTCTTAAGGTTCTCTGGCCGTCCCCAGCAGGTGTTCTGAGGCCATGATACACAATCCAATCGTCCTTGTACTTAGATAATAAGGACAGCATGGCAGCACTTCAGCTACATTTCCTTAGAGCGCTCTGCTCTGAAGTTTTCTGTTTCATAAGCATCTACTCTAATTGCAACGACAGTTAAAATCCGAATTTTAACTGGGGGAAATCTCACGGGTCCCACCCCGTAGACTGAAAAGCTGAAAGCCATTATCAACCACAGAGAGAGGGGAAAACGCTCTTCCCCAGGGAGGAGACCTCCAGTCTGTTTTCAAGACCACTTAGTCAGCATGAGAACTACTCACATGCCGGCAGCACTCCTTGGACTCAGGAGGTTGTATTCTAGTTATTCTTTTACATGTATCTGTAACTACAGTGGTTAAAGAAGAGAATGCTGTGAATTTGGGAGGTACGAGAAGGAGGAGAAGAAGGGAGAAATGATGCAAGTATACTTTAATGAAAAAAAGTTATTTGGAAACTGTCAAATAAAGAGTACCAACACATATTGAATTACGGAACACACTCATAAGCTTGATAAAAGACTCAAGTGTACATGTATTGAAAAAACGAGTAAAAGCTACACGGAAAACAAACCACAAAATTGTTCATGGTTAAATCAATGTGTGGCTCAGGGGAATGACATAGTCAGAGTGCAGCAGACTCAGTAAGGGACTGCATTCTTAGTTCATTTTTGCACACTAGCCTGTAAGAAAGCAAAGAAGGCGGTCGGTAGGCAGGCATTAGGCGGGCGGTGGGCGGGCATTAGGCGGGCGGTGGGCGGGCATTAGGTAAGCGCCAGGCAGGAATTAGGCTGGAACCAGGCGGGCATTAGGCGGGCGACAGGCAGGCAGATGGTGGGGCTCAGGCGGGAGGAAGGCGGTCGCCAGGCGGGCGATTGGCGGCCACCAGGCCGGGGGGATAGGCGGACGGAAGGCGGGCATTAGGCGTGCAGAATGCGGGTGGAAGGCTGGCAGCAGGCGGGCCATAGGCGGGCAGCAGGCGGGGGATAGGCGGACGGAAAGCGGACAGAAGGCGGACGGAAGGCGGGAACCAGGCGAGAGTTAGGCGGGCGTCAGGCAGGCATTTGGCGGACGAGAGGCGGGCAGATAGTGGGGCTCAGGCTGGAGGAAGGCGGTCGCCAGGCGGGCGGCGGAAGGTCGCTGGGCGGGCGGCGGACGGTCGCCAGGCGGTCGGAAGGCGGGCATTAGGCGGGTGGAAGGCTGGCAGCAGGCGGGCGATAGGCAGGCAGCAGGCGGGGGATAGGCGGACGGAAGGGGGACGGAAGGCAGACGGAAGGCGGGCATTAGGCGGGAACCAGGCGAGCGTTAGGCGGGCGTCAGGCAGGCATTTGGCGGGCGAGAGGCGGGCAGATAGTGGGGCTCAGGCTGGAGGAAGGCGGTCGCCAGGCGGGCGGCGGACGGTCGCCAGGCAGGCGGCAGACGGTCGGTAGGCGGGCGGCGGACCGTGGCCAGGCGGTCCGAAGGCGGGCATTAGGCGGGTGGAAGGCTGGCAGCAGGCGGGCGATAGGCGGGCACCAGGCGGGGGATAGGCGGGCGAAAGGCGGTCGCGAGGCGGGCAGAAGGAGTGGGTCAGGCGGGAGGAAGGCGGTCGCGAGGCGGGCAGAAGGCGGGCAGACCCGGGAGCCAGGCGGGCGCCAGGGGAGGCCCTAGGCGGGCGCTAGGCGCAAGAGGGAGTAGAGAAGGAAGAAATGATGCAATTATACGTTAATAAAATTTATTTGGGAAATGTAAAATAAAGAGTATCAAAATTTTTTGAATTATTGAACACTCTCATAAATTTGACAAAAAAACTCAAGTGTGTGTGTGTGTACATGTATTAAAAACAACACTTCAAAGCTATACGGAAAGCAAACCGCAAAATTGTTCATGATGAAATCCATGTGTGGCTCAGGGGAATGACATAGTGACAGTGCAGTGGACTCAGCGAGGGGCTGCATTCTTAGTTACTTCATTTTTGAACAGTAGCCTGTAAGAACGCAAACAAGGCGGGCGCCAGGCCGGCGCCAGGCCGGCACCAGGCGGATGTGAGGTTCCTGGCTGTGCTCCTTCCCTGTACTCCTCCTGCCTCTAACTTTACTGGGGCTGGGAAGAGCTAGGGATCAAGAACCACTAAGACCAGGGAAGTAGAAGAAGTCGGCCTTCTCCTACACCTTGTCTCTTCTTCCCACTGGGGAGAGGGCATGATCCTTGGGCCATTCCAGAGCTTCAGGAAGTGGAGGGAAAGTCAGTCTTGGCTTCCTCAGCTACAGTGGCAACATGTAAACAAACTTGGACGATTGAAATCTCTTCATTTTGTTTTCAACTCCAATGTACACTGGTTCTGTGTATGGTGATAGCATAAAGGAATGTAAAAATAGAACTGGCTACCTACAGTGGGCGAGACAATTCGACCACCAGTGATCTCCACGTGGGCTCATTTGACTAGGTGAGGAACTCACAGGAAGCCTCCCAAAACGCAGCAGAAACAAGGCTTTGAAACAAATACATGGGGAGTTTGTGGCACAGCTATAGTTGAGAGGCGGGCGATTTTCTTTCCCTCTGTATATCAACGAAAAAAACATAGAAGAAAGAAAATCCAAAGTAACATTTCAAACGAACACGAAGGAAGGAGAGTGACCCAGAGTAAAGTTGTCTCGCTTCTGCTTTAGCCCTCCTTGCCTTCTCTAAAACAAGGTGGCAGTCATAGAATCTCTCTCTCTATCTCCGCACAGCCTTGCTTCCCTCATCTCCCTCCCCCACCCTCTGTTGTGTGTGGAAGATTTGCTGGGAAGACATTTGGAGTGGAATATAGCAAAGGGCCCAGGCTTGAAGCTTTAGGGCATCTCTTGGTTAGAATGAGCTCTAGCGTTAAGCCTCAGCTGGGCCTGGTTACTTAACACAATCAACAATCCGGTAAGTCAGTGACATCATCATATTAATGAAACCTTCCTCCTTCCTGCTGCATGTCGTGAGTGTGTGTGTGTGTGTGTGTGTGTGTGTGTGTGTGTGTGTGTATGTGTGTGTGTGTATTCCAATGTAGAAATCTTCGACTTCCTCAAGAGGAAAAACAAATCCATCCTGAGAGTCTAGATAGCAAAGGTCACAGCAGACCGAACGAGGGTTCCACATGGAACTGAGAGCAGGAAGAGGGGATCCCATGGGAAGTCTCTCCCACAGCATTTATGTGAAAGAAGCATGTCACATAAGGGACAGACAGAGAAAGTGGCAGAGAAGCAAAATTCGAGGAACATCAGACAAGCTGTCACAGGTCTACTGTGTTATGTGACAAGTTAGGACACATGTGTTCAAAAGAAAAGTCATTCCAAGTCAAATGAGCAAACAAGACAGAGGGATGGAAAGGAGATGGCGTGCCCAGAAAAACACACTGAGGAGTGAAGCATCCACATTGAAATGATAAATGTAAACAGTGAGAATGTGAACCCAGGGGAGGCCAGGCAATTCCATCAAAAAAAGAAAAAAGATCTGAGAGAGCTCAAGGTGACCAAATGAAGACAATCAAAATACCTATCACAGTACTAGAAGCCATTCGTGAACATGAGAAACGGTTTACGCTACCTAATTCCAACGATCTTTCCGAAGTTGAAATCTAGTATATTTACATCTACATGGTCTCTGACCTGGAAAAAAGTGAAACTACCGCTGACCACAGGGAGCCTAGACCTTGTCAGAGTTTACGCTCTCCAGGTAAAGGGGTTCCTGTCTCCATTCATGTGCTTAGTGAACACACTGAGTTTATAAACCTCTCCTATGCTGTCATTAAGGCAAAGACACTGAGGGGGGCAGGTGGTGAGGAAGTTCAAGGAAGCAAAAGCAAAGGAGCCTTAAGTAGGCGTGGGGCTTGCGCCCTGTCAGCTCCTGTACAAGAGTCAATGGCTGCGATGTTCCCAGCAAACCGAAGAAGGACAGCCTATCAGAGTCTGCTGGACAACCACTGAAGTAGAAAAGAGGATATGGTGGAGAGTTTCTGAGTGCACTTTGAGCAGGAAATGAAGCCTACCTAGGTCTTGTGGAATCAAGATGATTTGGCATTGGTCAGCCACGGGAAAAGCATGGAGGATCTATAACTAAGCAGGTTGGGCAGGACGGCATCTACAGAGATTCGTAAGAAATCAATTTTGTCCTGGGAAGACTCATCTTCAGCATAGAAGCTGATCAATTTGCCAAAGTCAAGACTTCAAGCAGCCTGAGTCGTCAAAGTCCCTCCCAAGAAGGCTACGTGACTCCTCTAGGCCACCACCTCCTACTCACAAAACAGTAATATAACCTCCCTCCTAGAATTTTGAGAGGATTAAGGTGACACTCATGTAATATATGAAATATTGCCCAACACACGGAAAGAACTGCTCCATCTGGAATGAGACTCCTTTCCTATGGACTTTGAAGACTCTTTGAGAGCTCCCAGCGATCTGCTGTGCTGCTTGTGAAGGTTCTCACATCCCTTCCCCTTGTGGGATAGAGTCTGGGACAGCCCTTGAGAGCCATTCTTTGCCCCACTACGGCTGTGTCTCCTGAGACAGACCTGTGGGTACGTAAAGTCTTACAACTGCTGGGATGCTCACAGACCAGTTTCCCGCTCTCGATGGGTCTTCCTATTTATTCCTCTCCTCTGTGTGGTCTGTCAGCATTTGTCTACTCTTAACCAGTCCCCAGGCTTAGTGGCTTTCAACACTTCACAGTCATCACCTCGATTTTCTGTGAATGGAGAATTTGGAAATGGCCTTATTGGGTGGTTTCGGGCTCAGGGACTTTCCTTCCTTCATTTGTTATTGATTGCCCGTTCAAAACCGGAAAACAGAGTCCCCTTACTGTCCTCATATTCTCAGGGTTTGGAGACTAGGGAATTGGTTGACTCCTTGGGAACTATAATCATTTGGTTTCCTGAAGAAGCCATTCCTACATTTTTGCAGCTCATGAGACTTGGTTTGGCCTGACCTTGATGCCATGTTCGCTATTGTAATTTTACAGAAATGATATCGGGCAGAAATACTTACAGGAACATTACAGGTTTTGATAGAGCAACACATGAACCATCGTGTTCTCCTTTGGCTTTGCGAATGACATAATAATTAGTAAGACAATCCCAGAAACAGAAATTCTATTACTGTGCACAGTGTTAAGAAATGGACCCGAAAGCACCGTAACTTTTACATCACATGTAAGAAACTACAGGAAGCACAGTGTCAGATCAGCCAAAATCGGTATTTCTCTAGAGGGCCAGACACCATCTCTAGAGGGCCAGCTCCACAGAAATGGTTCCTCTGTCAGACACTATTGTGGGTGTGAGGATAGACTGGTCACCCTTCTTGTGAGAAACTGGTGACTAAGCAGGGAGTGTCTATGGGCAAGGTGACTTCCATACGGAGCAGCCTGTCCTCACTCACTGAGCAGTGGAAGAACAGACTGAGGTTGATGGCGGGAATCAGATCCATGGCTTGTTCGCTTACCAACGTCTTGCTTTTCTTCCATGGAGGTCTGGGACATTGCTTTGTTTCACACGTCCTGCACTAAAAGCTCCCGATGATAATCTTGGATGAAAAAGAAGTCTGTGGGCTCTTGGATTCCAACTTTCCACTTTTCTGGGTTAGGATGGTCCACTGGTGCTAAAAGCCTCCATGGATAGCAATTTCAATGTCAATAGTATCCAATGTCACTTAAACACCAAATGCACACCTATGTGTAGGGGTGTCACACCGGATTTTGACGGTTACTGCTTTGTTTTTAAAATCGCCCTAGTATTTCAAATGCAGTGATTTTAGTTTTCCACCATGCATCATTTTTTGCCAACTTTTCATCTATCTGCTGCACTTGAAAAAAAGCTTTAGAAACATCTACAAAGTAGATTTTCTTCTAGTAAGCATGCTTCTCAGTTAAAACAATCTGTATGTATTCTTTGATAAACTTAGGATAAACTCAATCTTAAGGAAAACATGAGTCAGAGAATGTAACATTCTGTTCTATGGGAGGAAGGTTTTTAAGATTACTTCTTAAGGTTCTCTGGCCGTCCCCAGCAGGTGTTCTGAGGCCATGATACACAATCCAATCGTCCTTGTACTTAGATAATAAGGACAGCATGGCAGCACTTCAGCTACATTTCCTTAGAGCGCTCTGCTCTGAAGTTTTCTGTTTCATAAGCATCTACTCTAATTGCAACGACAGTTAAAATCCGAATTTTAACTGGGGGAAATCTCACGGGTCCCACCCCGTAGACTGAAAAGCTGAAAGCCATTATCAACCACAGAGAGAGGGGAAAACGCTCTTCCCCAGGGAGGAGACCTCCAGTCTGTTTTCAAGACCACTTAGTCAGCATGAGAACTACTCACATGCCGGCAGCACTCCTTGGACTCAGGAGGTTGTATTCTAGTTATTCTTTTACATGTATCTGTAACTACAGTGGTTAAAGAAGAGAATGCTGTGAATTTGGGAGGTACGAGAAGGAGGAGAAGAAGGGAGAAATGATGCAAGTATACTTTAATGAAAAAAAGTTATTTGGAAACTGTCAAATAAAGAGTACCAACACATATTGAATTACGGAACACACTCATAAGCTTGATAAAAGACTCAAGTGTACATGTATTGAAAAAACGAGTAAAAGCTACACGGAAAACAAACCACAAAATTGTTCATGGTTAAATCAATGTGTGGCTCAGGGGAATGACATAGTCAGAGTGCAGCAGACTCAGTAAGGGACTGCATTCTTAGTTCATTTTTGCACACTAGCCTGTAAGAAAGCAAAGAAGGCGGTCGGTAGGCAGGCATTAGGCGGGCGGTGGGCGGGCATTAGGCGGGCGGTGGGCGGGCATTAGGTAAGCGCCAGGCAGGAATTAGGCTGGAACCAGGCGGGCATTAGGCGGGCGACAGGCAGGCAGATGGTGGGGCTCAGGCGGGAGGAAGGCGGTCGCCAGGCGGGCGATTGGCGGCCACCAGGCCGGGGGGATAGGCGGACGGAAGGCGGGCATTAGGCGTGCAGAATGCGGGTGGAAGGCTGGCAGCAGGCGGGCCATAGGCGGGCAGCAGGCGGGGGATAGGCGGACGGAAAGCGGACAGAAGGCGGACGGAAGGCGGGAACCAGGCGAGAGTTAGGCGGGCGTCAGGCAGGCATTTGGCGGACGAGAGGCGGGCAGATAGTGGGGCTCAGGCTGGAGGAAGGCGGTCGCCAGGCGGGCGGCGGAAGGTCGCTGGGCGGGCGGCGGACGGTCGCCAGGCGGTCGGAAGGCGGGCATTAGGCGGGTGGAAGGCTGGCAGCAGGCGGGCGATAGGCAGGCAGCAGGCGGGGGATAGGCGGACGGAAGGGGGACGGAAGGCAGACGGAAGGCGGGCATTAGGCGGGAACCAGGCGAGCGTTAGGCGGGCGTCAGGCAGGCATTTGGCGGGCGAGAGGCGGGCAGATAGTGGGGCTCAGGCTGGAGGAAGGCGGTCGCCAGGCGGGCGGCGGACGGTCGCCAGGCAGGCGGCAGACGGTCGGTAGGCGGGCGGCGGACCGTGGCCAGGCGGTCCGAAGGCGGGCATTAGGCGGGTGGAAGGCTGGCAGCAGGCGGGCGATAGGCGGGCACCAGGCGGGGGATAGGCGGGCGAAAGGCGGTCGCGAGGCGGGCAGAAGGAGTGGGTCAGGCGGGAGGAAGGCGGTCGCGAGGCGGGCAGAAGGCGGGCAGACCCGGGAGCCAGGCGGGCGCCAGGGGAGGCCCTAGGCGGGCGCTAGGCGCAAGAGGGAGTAGAGAAGGAAGAAATGATGCAATTATACGTTAATAAAATTTATTTGGGAAATGTAAAATAAAGAGTATCAAAATTTTTTGAATTATTGAACACTCTCATAAATTTGACAAAAAAACTCAAGTGTGTGTGTGTGTACATGTATTAAAAACAACACTTCAAAGCTATACGGAAAGCAAACCGCAAAATTGTTCATGATGAAATCCATGTGTGGCTCAGGGGAATGACATAGTGACAGTGCAGTGGACTCAGCGAGGGGCTGCATTCTTAGTTACTTCATTTTTGAACAGTAGCCTGTAAGAACGCAAACAAGGCGGGCGCCAGGCCGGCGCCAGGCCGGCACCAGGCGGATGTGAGGTTCCTGGCTGTGCTCCTTCCCTGTACTCCTCCTGCCTCTAACTTTACTGGGGCTGGGAAGAGCTAGGGATCAAGAACCACTAAGACCAGGGAAGTAGAAGAAGTCGGCCTTCTCCTACACCTTGTCTCTTCTTCCCACTGGGGAGAGGGCATGATCCTTGGGCCATTCCAGAGCTTCAGGAAGTGGAGGGAAAGTCAGTCTTGGCTTCCTCAGCTACAGTGGCAACATGTAAACAAACTTGGACGATTGAAATCTCTTCATTTTGTTTTCAACTCCAATGTACACTGGTTCTGTGTATGGTGATAGCATAAAGGAATGTAAAAATAGAACTGGCTACCTACAGTGGGCGAGACAATTCGACCACCAGTGATCTCCACGTGGGCTCATTTGACTAGGTGAGGAACTCACAGGAAGCCTCCCAAAACGCAGCAGAAACAAGGCTTTGAAACAAATACATGGGGAGTTTGTGGCACAGCTATAGTTGAGAGGCGGGCGATTTTCTTTCCCTCTGTATATCAACGAAAAAAAACATAGAAGAAAGAAAATCCAAAGTAACATTTCAAACGAACACGAAGGAAGGAGAGTGACCCAGAGTAAAGTTGTCTCGCTTCTGCTTTAGCCCTCCTTGCCTTCTCTAAAACAAGGTGGCAGTCATAGAATCTCTCTCTCTATCTCCGCACAGCCTTGCTTCCCTCATCTCCCTCCCCCACCCTCTGTTGTGTGTGGAAGATTTGCTGGGAAGACATTTGGAGTGGAATATAGCAAAGGGCCCAGGCTTGAAGCTTTAGGGCATCTCTTGGTTAGAATGAGCTCTAGCGTTAAGCCTCAGCTGGGCCTGGTTACTTAACACAATCAACAATCCGGTAAGTCAGTGACATCATCATATTAATGAAACCTTCCTCCTTCCTGCTGCATGTCGTGAGTGTGTGTGTGTGTGTGTGTGTGTGTGTGTGTATGTGTGTGTGTGTATTCCAATGTAGAAATCTTCGACTTCCTCAAGAGGAAAAACAAATCCATCCTGAGAGTCTAGATAGCAAAGGTCACAGCAGACCGAACGAGGGTTCCACATGGAACTGAGAGCAGGAAGAGGGGATCCCATGGGAAGTCTCTCCCACAGCATTTATGTGAAAGAAGCATGTCACATAAGGGACAGACAGAGAAAGTGGCAGAGAAGCAAAATTCGAGGAACATCAGACAAGCTGTCACAGGTCTACTGTGTTATGTGACAAGTTAGGACACATGTGTTCAAAAGAAAAGTCATTCCAAGTCAAATGAGCAAACAAGACAGAGGGATGGAAAGGAGATGGCGTGCCCAGAAAAACACACTGAGGAGTGAAGCATCCACATTGAAATGATAAATGTAAACAGTGAGAATGTGAACCCAGGGGAGGCCAGGCAATTCCATCAAAAAAAGAAAAAAGATCTGAGAGAGCTCAAGGTGACCAAATGAAGACAATCAAAATACCTATCACAGTACTAGAAGCCATTCGTGAACATGAGAAACGGTTTACGCTACCTAATTCCAACGATCTTTCCGAAGTTGAAATCTAGTATATTTACATCTACATGGTCTCTGACCTGGAAAAAAGTGAAACTACCGCTGACCACAGGGAGCCTAGACCTTGTCAGAGTTTACGCTCTCCAGGTAAAGGGGTTCCTGTCTCCATTCATGTGCTTAGTGAACACACTGAGTTTATAAACCTCTCCTATGCTGTCATTAAGGCAAAGACACTGAGGGGGGCAGGTGGTGAGGAAGTTCAAGGAAGCAAAAGCAAAGGAGCCTTAAGTAGGCGTGGGGCTTGCGCCCTGTCAGCTCCTGTACAAGAGTCAATGGCTGCGATGTTCCCAGCAAACCGAAGAAGGACAGCCTATCAGAGTCTGCTGGACAACCACTGAAGTAGAAAAGAGGATATGGTGGAGAGTTTCTGAGTGCACTTTGAGCAGGAAATGAAGCCTACCTAGGTCTTGTGGAATCAAGATGATTTGGCATTGGTCAGCCACGGGAAAAGCATGGAGGATCTATAACTAAGCAGGTTGGGCAGGACGGCATCTACAGAGATTCGTAAGAAATCAATTTTGTCCTGGGAAGACTCATCTTCAGCATAGAAGCTGATCAATTTGCCAAAGTCAAGACTTCAAGCAGCCTGAGTCGTCAAAGTCCCTCCCAAGAAGGCTACGTGACTCCTCTAGGCCACCACCTCCTACTCACAAAACAGTAATATAACCTCCCTCCTAGAATTTTGAGAGGATTAAGGTGACACTCATGTAATATATGAAATATTGCCCAACACACGGAAAGAACTGCTCCATCTGGAATGAGACTCCTTTCCTATGGACTTTGAAGACTCTTTGAGAGCTCCCAGCGATCTGCTGTGCTGCTTGTGAAGGTTCTCACATCCCTTCCCCTTGTGGGATAGAGTCTGGGACAGCCCTTGAGAGCCATTCTTTGCCCCACTACGGCTGTGTCTCCTGAGACAGACCTGTGGGTACGTAAAGTCTTACAACTGCTGGGATGCTCACAGACCAGTTTCCCGCTCTCGATGGGTCTTCCTATTTATTCCTCTCCTCTGTGTGGTCTGTCAGCATTTGTCTACTCTTAACCAGTCCCCAGGCTTAGTGGCTTTCAACACTTCACAGTCATCACCTCGATTTTCTGTGAATGGAGAATTTGGAAATGGCCTTATTGGGTGGTTTCGGGCTCAGGGACTTTCCTTCCTTCATTTGTTATTGATTGCCCGTTCAAAACCGGAAAACAGAGTCCCCTTACTGTCCTCATATTCTCAGGGTTTGGAGACTAGGGAATTGGTTGACTCCTTGGGAACTATAATCATTTGGTTTCCTGAAGAAGCCATTCCTACATTTTTGCAGCTCATGAGACTTGGTTTGGCCTGACCTTGATGCCATGTTCGCTATTGTAATTTTACAGAAATGATATCGGGCAGAAATACTTACAGGAACATTACAGGTTTTGATAGAGCAACACATGAACCATCGTGTTCTCCTTTGGCTTTGCGAATGACATAATAATTAGTAAGACAATCCCAGAAACAGAAATTCTATTACTGTGCACAGTGTTAAGAAATGGACCCGAAAGCACCGTAACTTTTACATCACATGTAAGAAACTACAGGAAGCACAGTGTCAGATCAGCCAAAATCGGTATTTCTCTAGAGGGCCAGACACCATCTCTAGAGGGCCAGCTCCACAGAAATGGTTCCTCTGTCAGACACTATTGTGGGTGTGAGGATAGACTGGTCACCCTTCTTGTGAGAAACTGGTGACTAAGCAGGGAGTGTCTATGGGCAAGGTGACTTCCATACGGAGCAGCCTGTCCTCACTCACTGAGCAGTGGAAGAACAGACTGAGGTTGATGGCGGGAATCAGATCCATGGCTTGTTCGCTTACCAACGTCTTGCTTTTCTTCCATGGAGGTCTGGGACATTGCTTTGTTTCACACGTCCTGCACTAAAAGCTCCCGATGATAATCTTGGATGAAAAAGAAGTCTGTGGGCTCTTGGATTCCAACTTTCCACTTTTCTGGGTTAGGATGGTCCACTGGTGCTAAAAGCCTCCATGGATAGCAATTTCAATGTCAATAGTATCCAATGTCACTTAAACACCAAATGCACACCTATGTGTAGGGGTGTCACACCGGATTTTGACGGTTACTGCTTTGTTTTTAAAATCGCCCTAGTATTTCAAATGCAGTGATTTTAGTTTTCCACCATGCATCATTTTTTGCCAACTTTTCATCTATCTGCTGCACTTGAAAAAAAGCTTTAGAAACATCTACAAAGTAGATTTTCTTCTAGTAAGCATGCTTCTCAGTTAAAACAATCTGTATGTATTCTTTGATAAACTTAGGATAAACTCAATCTTAAGGAAAACATGAGTCAGAGAATGTAACATTCTGTTCTATGGGAGGAAGGTTTTTAAGATTACTTCTTAAGGTTCTCTGGCCGTCCCCAGCAGGTGTTCTGAGGCCATGATACACAATCCAATCGTCCTTGTACTTAGATAATAAGGACAGCATGGCAGCACTTCAGCTACATTTCCTTAGAGCGCTCTGCTCTGAAGTTTTCTGTTTCATAAGCATCTACTCTAATTGCAACGACAGTTAAAATCCGAATTTTAACTGGGGGAAATCTCACGGGTCCCACCCCGTAGACTGAAAAGCTGAAAGCCATTATCAACCACAGAGAGAGGGGAAAACGCTCTTCCCCAGGGAGGAGACCTCCAGTCTGTTTTCAAGACCACTTAGTCAGCATGAGAACTACTCACATGCCGGCAGCACTCCTTGGACTCAGGAGGTTGTATTCTAGTTATTCTTTTACATGTATCTGTAACTACAGTGGTTAAAGAAGAGAATGCTGTGAATTTGGGAGGTACGAGAAGGAGGAGAAGAAGGGAGAAATGATGCAAGTATACTTTAATGAAAAAAAGTTATTTGGAAACTGTCAAATAAAGAGTACCAACACATATTGAATTACGGAACACACTCATAAGCTTGATAAAAGACTCAAGTGTACATGTATTGAAAAAACGAGTAAAAGCTACACGGAAAACAAACCACAAAATTGTTCATGGTTAAATCAATGTGTGGCTCAGGGGAATGACATAGTCAGAGTGCAGCAGACTCAGTAAGGGACTGCATTCTTAGTTCATTTTTGCACACTAGCCTGTAAGAAAGCAAAGAAGGCGGTCGGTAGGCAGGCATTAGGCGGGCGGTGGGCGGGCATTAGGCGGGCGGTGGGCGGGCATTAGGTAAGCGCCAGGCAGGAATTAGGCTGGAACCAGGCGGGCATTAGGCGGGCGACAGGCAGGCAGATGGTGGGGCTCAGGCGGGAGGAAGGCGGTCGCCAGGCGGGCGATTGGCGGCCACCAGGCCGGGGGGATAGGCGGACGGAAGGCGGGCATTAGGCGTGCAGAATGCGGGTGGAAGGCTGGCAGCAGGCGGGCCATAGGCGGGCAGCAGGCGGGGGATAGGCGGACGGAAAGCGGACAGAAGGCGGACGGAAGGCGGGAACCAGGCGAGAGTTAGGCGGGCGTCAGGCAGGCATTTGGCGGACGAGAGGCGGGCAGATAGTGGGGCTCAGGCTGGAGGAAGGCGGTCGCCAGGCGGGCGGCGGAAGGTCGCTGGGCGGGCGGCGGACGGTCGCCAGGCGGTCGGAAGGCGGGCATTAGGCGGGTGGAAGGCTGGCAGCAGGCGGGCGATAGGCAGGCAGCAGGCGGGGGATAGGCGGACGGAAGGGGGACGGAAGGCAGACGGAAGGCGGGCATTAGGCGGGAACCAGGCGAGCGTTAGGCGGGCGTCAGGCAGGCATTTGGCGGGCGAGAGGCGGGCAGATAGTGGGGCTCAGGCTGGAGGAAGGCGGTCGCCAGGCGGGCGGCGGACGGTCGCCAGGCAGGCGGCAGACGGTCGGTAGGCGGGCGGCGGACCGTGGCCAGGCGGTCCGAAGGCGGGCATTAGGCGGGTGGAAGGCTGGCAGCAGGCGGGCGATAGGCGGGCACCAGGCGGGGGATAGGCGGGCGAAAGGCGGTCGCGAGGCGGGCAGAAGGAGTGGGTCAGGCGGGAGGAAGGCGGTCGCGAGGCGGGCAGAAGGCGGGCAGACCCGGGAGCCAGGCGGGCGCCAGGGGAGGCCCTAGGCGGGCGCTAGGCGCAAGAGGGAGTAGAGAAGGAAGAAATGATGCAATTATACGTTAATAAAATTTATTTGGGAAATGTAAAATAAAGAGTATCAAAATTTTTTGAATTATTGAACACTCTCATAAATTTGACAAAAAAACTCAAGTGTGTGTGTGTGTACATGTATTAAAAACAACACTTCAAAGCTATACGGAAAGCAAACCGCAAAATTGTTCATGATGAAATCCATGTGTGGCTCAGGGGAATGACATAGTGACAGTGCAGTGGACTCAGCGAGGGGCTGCATTCTTAGTTACTTCATTTTTGAACAGTAGCCTGTAAGAACGCAAACAAGGCGGGCGTCAGGCCGGCGCCAGGCCGGCACCAGGCGGATGTGAGGTTCCTGGCTGTGCTCCTTCCCTGTACTCCTCCTGCCTCTAACTTTACTGGGGCTGGGAAGAGCTAGGGATCAAGAACCACTAAGACCAGGGAAGTAGAAGAAGTCGGCCTTCTCCTACACCTTGTCTCTTCTTCCCACTGGGGAGAGGGCATGATCCTTGGGCCATTCCAGAGCTTCAGGAAGTGGAGGGAAAGTCAGTCTTGGCTTCCTCAGCTACAGTGGCAACATGTAAACAAACTTGGACGATTGAAATCTCTTCATTTTGTTTTCAACTCCAATGTACACTGGTTCTGTGTATGGTGATAGCATAAAGGAATGTAAAAATAGAACTGGCTACCTACAGTGGGCGAGACAATTCGACCACCAGTGATCTCCACGTGGGCTCATTTGACTAGGTGAGGAACTCACAGGAAGCCTCCCAAAACGCAGCAGAAACAAGGCTTTGAAACAAATACATGGGGAGTTTGTGGCACAGCTATAGTTGAGAGACGGGCGATTTTCTTTCCCTTTGTATATCAACGATGAAAACATAGAAGAAAGAAAACCCAGAGTAACATTTCAAATATACACGAAGGAAGGAAAATTACTCTGAGTAATGTTTGGCTGGATCCTTTACTTAGAAAGACAAGGTCTGTGATCTGACAGCCAGACCTCCTCACTGATTCATCCATGGGAAGTTTAAAATTAGACAAAGGGTTCACACCAGGACTTTGATTTATTGCTGCTTGAACAATCAATTCTTCTGAGTCATTAAAGCACAAACCTTTCTTGCTTGTTTTGTTTTGTTTTTAAGAAACCTAGAGGTGCTTTCCCCATAACTATCGTTTAGTTAATCATCTCCTGCAAAAAGCTGGCATTTCATAGGTGCTGAGTGCAAGTGACGTCTAATAGAATTTATTATGCATTGCACACAAGTAGCTAAGTCCAACAAAATAAGAGGCACCTAGGGACACATAAGGGAGCCAAGGATCTGAAGTGGTCGTTTGGGTTTCTGTCTGACATCATTGCTTCTCCTGGCCTCTTCCTTCTGGCTTTTCAGCATTAATTAATTCAGAAAGGAAAAGATAGAGACAGTGTTTGTGTTTCAGGGAGGGATGAGCTGACTTTTATAGTGAGAGCCACAAAGAAGAGATCAAAATTTCAAAAGATAAAAATGAACTAAATAGAACTGTTACTTATGGAGAAATATCAGACTTGCATGCCTCATGTTTTAAACTGTTTTATATCTTACACCAACTTCATCTCTGATTTTCTCATGTTTTACACATCTCTATCAGGGTATTAATTCATTAAGCATACCCATCTATTGTATGAACACTTTTCTGCTGATTAATATTTTATAGTTATATTTTAAGCAAGAAGTATTTTCCAAAAATTATATTTTTCTTATCTTTTTATCCATAAGTCTTGAATTAAAAATAATAATTTGGATTGAATCCTAAAGTATTTTTACTTCTCCAAACCACTACACTGCACAGTCTTTTGAATATTATATATTTCTTTTCTCATTACTGTAAACAAATACCAGGTTACAGCACAGAGGAGTCCTGGTTGGGAGACATTCTGCTTGGTCAAGGCTCCAGTCAAGATCTAGCTCGACTGACTTTCTCTGTTCTCATTCCCTCCTGGGTTTAGGACCCCAGTTCTATGCACACTCAGAGTGGGTCTTTCTTCCTAGTTACTCCTTTCTGGTCCACTTTTATAGGCACATCCAGAGTGATGATATTTCATTGATTCTCTGTGTTGTTTTGTACTATAGTCAAATTAACAATTGAAATTAACCACCACAAACATGAAACATGATTCACATTTATCACATGGCTACAGATTCTCTGTGATATATATATATATATATATATATATATATATATATATATATATATATATATATAACATCCTAGATAACTGTGGGGTGGAGCCTAGACAAAATGCTAACACCCTTTATAGGCGATGCCTAAAACCATCTGTATATCAGATATTTACATTACAGTTCATAACAGTCTCAAAATTATAGTTATGAAGTACTAACAAAAATAATGTTGTGGTTGGGGGTCACCCCAACTTGAGGAACTGCATCGCAGAGTGGCAGTATTAGGAAGGCTGGGCTTCTCTGGTGTGTCTCAGCTCACTAGGTGGCTGTTGATGGCCAATTGTTCTCAGTAGAGGCATTAACTTTTCAGGAGCCTTGTTGTTTAAGGGGAAGGACAAAGTTCTTTATGCAGAGATAAAAATAGACACACATCTAGAAAGGTGGAGATGTGCATTCAGTGCTTTACGCTGCACAGAGTATTATGGGATGTACAATAATTTCCATGGAAATTGCTGAAAAGTTTTGAGAACTTCTAGCAGCTGACATCATTCTCCAAGAGTCTTTCTGAGTCTATAAGGAAGTACATTTAAGTTTTCCAAACTGGTTGTTCCCACTTAGAGGGTCTGAGTTTATATCTTAAAAGGCATCTTCTGCATGTGCAATGTTGTCTTAGTCAGGGTTTCTATTCCTGCACAAAACATCATGACCAAGAAGCAAGTTTGGGAGGAAAAGGTTTATTCAGTTTACACTTCCACACTGCTGTTCATCACCAAAGGAAGTCAGGACTGGAACTCAAGCAGGTCAGGAAACAGGAGCTGATGCAAAGGCCATGGAGGGATGTTACTTACTGGCTTGCTTCCCCTGGCTTGCTCAGCTTGCTTTCTTGTAGAGCCCAGGACTACCAGCCCAGGGATGGCACCATCCACAATGAGTTGGGCCCTCCCACCCTTGATCACTGATTGAGAAAATGCCTTACAGATGGATCTCCTGGAGGCATTTCCTCAAGGGAGGTTCCTTTCTCTGTGGTAACTCCAGCTTGTGTCAAGTTAACATATAAAACCAGCCAGTACAAATGTAAACCTAATTTCTTTATGAAATGCCATGTTCACTATTTCTGTCTCTCCTTTATGACTGCAGGGAAACCTTGGACAGTGGAATGTTGGAGCACTTGTTTTTAACAGATGAGGGTTGTTGTGAACTTGATCCCTTAAGCGCCCATGACATGCATTCATGACGTCAGTGACTAATTAGTGTAACAAGTCACAGCCAGCTTCCTGGGAATAAAGCCACACAGTCCTCAAGCATGGAATAACATGGTGAGGATCTTTTAACTGACAGAGGCTATACATGTATATAACATGTTTATGTACAGTATGCACATGTGGCATTGATTTAGCATGTATGGCACAGTTTGAAATGCATAGGCATTACAGACTGACTAAATCCACATGACCAGCATGCACACTCTTATAATAACAATGCTAACAACATTTCAACTCTCCTTAGTGAATATGAGGAAAATAATACATGTTAGTAACCCATCAGTAGGCTGGGAGTACATGAATGTATCCCCTCTTTATAATTCAGATTTTTGCATATCTCAGACCAAAGTTGTTCTCATAATTCCCAGCCTGCCTTTTGCTTCTTGAGTTCAGGTGTTGAAGAAGCAAGATGTCAGAGAAATCGTGTCAGAAATGCCTCAGTGCATCTGGCTTCCTTCAGAGTACTTGATGTCTTCTAGGTTCATGTGTTGCCTTTAACGACCAGATTGCCTTCTTTTTAGGGTTGAATAGTATGAGATAGATAAGTACTAAGTAATAAGTACTAAATACTTGGTACTTAATAAGTACTAAGTACTAAATAGATAAGTAATAAATGCCTTATTTTTCCATATGTCTGCTGATGGTCACTTAGGTCGCTACTGTGTCTTGACTGCTTTGAATATGTTGCACGTGCCAGATCTTCCTTTCTTTCAGCATTCATTTGCCAAGTCAGTTTGATATGTCACAGTGGCAGTGTTAATGGATCCTATGATAGTTTTACTTTTAGTTTCCATAGCGACTATATGAATTTACAATCCCACCAGCACTATGCAGTGGTCCCCTTACTTCAAACAGCTAGTGAAAGATCCCCGTTTGATATTAGTGCAGCCATTTCTTAAGAATCAGAATCTTTTATGTCCCACGCTACGTCTCGCCAGCAAGAATGACGCAGGACACAAAGGATCCTTCTGCAGAAATAGCTTTAATGCATCTTGAGAGCGAGAGCACAAGCTTACAATACGGAGACCCCGAGTGAGGGAAAGACCGTCCCTTATATAGGAAACTATCCTCGCCTCGGACGTGTCACTCTCTGGCTGGTCGCTGCCAGATGTGCCAGATGACGTACCACAGCATACGTGTCCCCCTGAGTGAGGAATTTACCAGGCGCTTGCGTATTGCCCTTTTATTAGGTGCATCCTGCCGGATATCGGCGCCATCTTACAATGGAGAATGTGAGGACGGCCCTCCACATCTCCCCCTTATCTATTTTTAAGCAAATAGGACACCCATAAATAGGAGGGTGAAGGCAGAGGTCATATCCTCGCACAAAGTTGGCGAACCTGTACAAGAGAGATACCCTTAAGCTGTTGTTGAGACCCAGGGCACTCCCGACCCGTCGCACTGCCATTTTTTCGAGGGAGGGAAAACTGGGGCAGATACCCTCATGTAATATGACATGCCTTCCAGGGAGCGTGTTTGGTAGAGCTTCCCTGTGTGATGCTAAGCTCGTCATCCCTCATGGGCTGCTCAAGCCGGACACTCTAATCCTGTGCAATGAACCGAGGTTCTAGGAGTGCAAGAGCTGTCCAGCCGGCGACCTATTGCTTAAGCATGGTTAATCAAATATCGGCTGACGCTCCTTGTTCAAGGGCTATAAGCGCCTGGGCGATCACAATTTTGTCCCTCTTTGTTTGAAATCTTAATTTGCAAAGCAACCAGAGGAGTAACACTAATCCGCAGCAGAGGACTGCTCCAAAAAGTCCCACCCCCACCCATTCCTTAAAATAAGAGACTGCTGAGGTGATCCAGGATGACAATCCTTCTGTCAAAGACATATCCAGTCGGGTAGAGTTTACTTGAATGATGGCCGCTCTCAATTCCCTGAGCGTCTGTTCAAAATCCGAGGTCCAATTCTGTAACAAATGCTGTGAAAGGGTTTTAGACAAATTGGCAGCTTTGGTAAATTGTTCATACTGTATAGACGTGACACAAAGGCCGGGGAGCTTTAGTTCACAGCCAAGCTGGGCCAGTTGCCATAGGATGTCTAGTTGCTCTTGGACCAGATCTATACATTGGTTAACAAGCATGAGGCCTCCTTGTATCTGAGTATTAGCCGAGGCCTGTCTGTCCAGAGCCACTGAGGCGGTAGCCGATAAATCATTGATAGTTTGGGTTGTCTGTACTGTGTTTGACAAGGCCAATGCCGAAGCAGTAACTGAGGCAGCAACTGCCGTTGTAGCAATAATGCCAACAATGATCGCAGAAATGCCAAAATCTCTCTTTCCTCTAAATAAGGTCAGGGTCCCCGGAGTCTCAACAGGGACCGGGATAAAGCGAGGCATACGGGTAACTACCGCTATGGGATATTGGCTAGCATCCCAACACAGGGCATAAAAACATGAACCGTCTGTACAATTCAATTTAGAAACTTTAGTGGCATTACTTATAATCCACACAAATGGCGGCCAGACACAAACTGGAGCAGGGTTAAACCCCATGCTCCAGTAAGGTTTATATTTTATACGAGTAGCTGTCCAGACAGAGGCTGAAGGATGGATATTCCCCGTCCAGGAAAATGATAACTGTCCCTTTTCGCCCTTTCCTCCAAGTAGCATCGCCATGGGTGTAAGATCAGTGCAGCTACCATTAACGCCACAAAGCATCCATTGATCAAAGGGATTATTATTGGACCGTCTAGGATCAATGGTGGTGAAGTTCACTCCGCCTCCCAAATCAGGGGAGAAGGAGAAAAAATTCTGGACTGCCCAGGCAGAGTCCCGGGACTGGCAACCAGTCCACGGCAAAGTAAGTTTTTCATCCTGGGTCCCTCTACAAAAGGGTGCCAACTTTGGTTGACGGAGAGGGCAGGTGGAGGAGTTAATGTAAGGCCACCAACCATAGAGAACTGTGGCGTTAGCCACAATGTCTTCCTCACCAGTTCCCCATGTGGCCTCCCTTAACCAAGCAGAAGATTGATTACTCAACATAATGCAAGGAAGATCAGAAGATATTTTGTTGAATATGCCAAAACAAAGGCTGCCCTTAAGGGGAATAATCCTATTTTCTTTTACTTGCTCTATTTGGGAATCTAGTGGTAAATAGGCTAGTCCCAATTCTTTGTTGGTAGTAAAGAAACGTGGAAACACTTGGGCATTATACATCACCGGCATCGGGAGGGGGAAGGTTGACATAATTCCCCACCGTAGTTCGCTCTGCACTTTTATTGGCACTCCCTGGATCAGCATGAGGATCACCAGAGTTGTCATCTTCTTGGTCCTCTGTCTTGATATTCCGAGTAAGTCATCCCGGAACCCAAACTGGATTTTCATTATCCTGTGGAAAAACACAAACAGCTCCCCTGGATCTTATCAAAACAGGATCCGGGCCCTTCCATTCGTTTGTCAATACATCCTTCCATTTAACTAATTCTTTTGTCCTTTTGGGCTCTGAGCAATGTCGCTCAGCCGCTGTTTGCCCAGCTTCATCAAGATTTAAAAAATTTAAGGTAAAAAGGGCCAAAGCAGTGGCCACTCGGGGTGTTGGGGGGAGTTCTATCATAATTCCCCCTCTTTGTTTTATTAAATATGATTTGAGCGTCCGATGAGCGCGCTCTATGATTCCCTGTCCTTGAGGGTTGTAGGGCAGGCCCGTCAGATGGGTAACTTGCATCTGAGCACAAAACTGACGGAATTTTTGAGGTGTATAGGCAGGGCCATTGTCAGTTTTTACACATCTTGGCTTTCCCCAAGCACTCCATGCTTCAAGGCAGTGCTGAATGACATGTGTTGTTTTTTCTCCTGTAAGTGGGGTGGCATGTAGAATGCCAGAACATGTATCTATAGATACATGCACATACTGTAATTTTCCAAAAGTAGAATTATGAGTAACATCCATTTGCCAGATTTGCAATGGCTGTATTCCTCTCGGGTTGACCCCGATGTGAGGAACTGGGAGGAACTGGCAGCACTGTTGGCATTGGGTGACTATATCACGTGCCTCTTTTCTAGTTATAGAGAAGCGGCGGCGTAAAGTTTCCGAGGTAACATGGAAATTGCCATGAAAAGTTTTAGCGGCCTCTAGAGGAGAGGCCAGGGCCACAGCTATCATTTTTGTGGCTTTGTCAGCCAAATCATTCCCTGAACTCATTGGACCAGGGAGTCCAGAATGGGCCCGTATATGAGTAATATATACAGGGAATCTCCTATTTATTAAAATAATTTGGATTTTTTGGAAAATCTCTGCTACCTTGCTAGTTGTCTTAATTATGCCGGCGGTTTCAAGGATATTAACAGCATTGACCACATAGGAGGAATCTGAAACAATATTTAGAGGCATCTGGAATTTTTCAAGGACCTCCATAACCACTAGGCATTCTACCACTTGGGGTGAGGTTTCAAAATATTGTCGTGAGAACACTTAGGAATTTACCACATATGCTCCCACCCCTGTTTTGTTTTTTGTTTTTGGTTCTTTTTTTTTTTTTTTCGGTCCACCCCTGTTTTTGACCCATCCGTATACACTGTTATCCCTTCTTTTAATGGTCTGTGGGATGTGACGCGAGGGAAAACGACAGGTTGTGATCTAGCAAAACATAATAGGGGGTGTTTAGGATAATGATTATCTATCTGTCCAGCAAAGGAAGTAACTAACACTGCCCAAGCATTTGAGGTAGCAGCTAATATTTGAACCTGAATGGCTGTATATGGTACTATCAAAGTTTTGGGTTCTTTCCCAAAATGAGTAATAGCTGCCTTCAACCCGCGGAGTGCAAGCTGAGCGACCGCATCGGGATACCAGTCAATAATCTTAGCAGGAGATGCATTGGGATGGATCCATAATAAAGGCCCATTCTGCCACAAGACAGCTGTTGGTAATTGCATAGTTTTGAAAATGCACAAATCAAAAGGTTTGGTTTCATCAATGCGCTGCAATTGAGCATCCTGTAAGGCCTTTTCTACAACTTGTAAGGCCGGTTTGCGGCTGGGGTCAATGCTCTCGGAGAGGAGATATGAGAGTCCCCTTCCAAAATATCAAATAAGGGCTTCAACTCAGCAGAGGAAATCTTTAAAAATGGTCTCAGCCAATTTATATCTCCCAATAACTTTTGGAAATCATTTAAGGTATGCAAATGATCTCTGCGAATCTCTAATTTCTGGGGAACTATTTTTTCAGGATAAATGACCGATCCCAGAAATGAGCCAATTTCTGCAATTTGAACCTTTTCTACAGGGACTTGTAGTCCCCATCGTCCCAATGTTTTGATTAAGATGGGATATGAGGTCTGTAAGGTTGTTAAATCTTTATCACATATTAAAATGTCATCCATGTAATGAGCCAGAAGCAAAGATGGAAATTGCTTCCTTATAGGTTCAAGGGCTCGTTGCACATATAGCTGACAAATAGTGGGGCTATTGGCCATGCCTTGAGGTAGGACCTTCCACTGAAATCTCTTATCAGGTTCAAGATGATTAGTAGCTGGTATAGTAAATGCAAACCTCTGTCTGTCCTGTGGACACAAGGGGATGGAAAAGAAACAATCCTTAATGTCTATAATTATTATCTTCCATTGCTTAGGTAAGGCAGAGAGTAAGGGTAGGCCTCGTTGGATCGAGCCAAATAAACGCATCTGTGCATTAATGGCTCTCAAATCATGGAGAAGTCTCCATTTTCCTGATTTTTTCTTTATCACAAAAATAGGAGTATTTCATGGTGAAATGGACGGTTCTAAATGACCAAGCTGCAATTGTTCATTAACCAATTTAGTGGCAGCTTCTAATTTTTCAGAGGATAGATGCCATTGAGGAACCCATATAGCTTCCTCCGTAAGCCAGGGTATGGGCATAGAACCCTCAATGGCACCTAGGAAAAACCCAGGCCTTGTTTATGGGGGTTTGCGACTGGTTCAATGGGCGTGAGACAGCCCTGTTCTAATCGCCCTAGGCCTTTCCCTTCCTTATAGCCCATCCTTGACATCATGTGGGCCACTTGTGGGGGGTATTCGTTAGATAAGGTTAGTCCCATGGTCTGCATAACATCTCTCCCCCAAAGATTAACAGGTAGGGGAAGTATATAGGGAACAAATTGTCCCTGTCGGCCATCAACAGTTGTCCAAGTTAGAGTGGCAGAGCTGATTTTAGGGCACGACTGGTAGCCTAAGCCTTGTAGCGAGTGAGAAGATCTTATGGTAGGCCATGATTGAGGCCACCATTTTGAGGAAATTATACTTTTATCAGCCCCAGTATCCAGAATGCCTTCAAATTTCTTTCCATTAATTTCTAAGCTCAATTTTGGGCGGTTGTTAAGATGAACCACCAAATATGCCAAATCATTACCAGTGGACCCCATGGGCCCCTTGGTATCCTGTATTGTGGTTTGGGAGCACGGAAGGAGTAATAACTGTGGTATTCTATCTCCTTCACTTATGGAAAAAACCCCATCGGGACTTGAACAAAGAATCTGAATATCAAGGGAGTGCTGAGCTTCAACAAGGCCTGGATGGACTATCAGTCCTTGTAGGGCGAGAGATCCTCTTCCAAGGACAAGGCCTATGGTTCCTGGGGGCAAAGGCCCCACAGTCTGAGCAGGAATTGGCTGAATGCCCATCTGGGGCATTAGAAAGAAGTCGGAGGCGGCACACAGGTCCAATTTTGTGTCACCTCTTGGGGAGTCTCCTCTGTCAGGGTCATGGCTTTCTGAAAGCGGTTCCCATATCTTTGAGGGCCCTGGGACCGGGGGCCTAACGATCCGTTTTTTTGACATCTCATTAGGCTGAGCTTCCAAGGGAGGGAGTAATTTTCCCTTAATATCCCTCACTGAGCGGCACTGGTCAGGCCTATGGTAGCCCTTGCCACATCGGGCACAGATAGTTGCAGGCCTCCTGTCTCCCTTGGTTATCCTACAGTCTCTTTTTAAATGGCCCATTTTTCCACATCGAAAACATGATCTTGTATCTGTCCCTTTAAGGGGGCGTTGCCGGGACTGGAGAATGGCGGCCACCAAGCCTGCGTTAGTAAGAGGCCCGCCGAGTTCTCTGCAGACTCTGAGCCAGTCCTGTAATCCTTTGTTTTTTCTGGGTGCTATAGCCGCCCGGCATTCCTGGGTGGCTTGCTCGTAAACGAGCTGTTCTATGAGCGGTGCTGCTTGCTCCGCATCACCAAATATTCGTCTAGCAGTTTCTGTCATTCTGGCTACGAAGTCTGAGAACGGTTCCTGAGGTCCTTGGATGATACGAGTAAGTTGATTATCGGCCCCGCCTTTCCTAGTGAGTACCTTCCAGGCCTTAATGGCCGAGCTGGAGACTTGAATATAAGCACCCCAATGGTAATTAGCTTGGTCCGCTGCGAAGCGACCCTGTCCTGTCAAGAGTTCAAACGTCCATTCTCGCTGCTCAGGCATTAACGCCGTGGCATTAGCTCTGGCCTGTGTTTGAGCCGCCTCATACCAAAGCGCTTTCCATTCCATATATTGGCCCATGTTCACAAGGGTCGCTTTTGCAATCATCTGCCAATCGGCGGGTGTCAAATAATTTAGGGCTAGCCTTTCAAGAATGGTTAGGGTGAAATTGGCTGTAACTCCGTACTTTCTGGAAGACTCCGCCAGCTCTTTTATTTGGTTATATTCGACTGGGGCATGAACCCGCTCACCCTCCTGCGTTTCAAAGACCGGGAACGTCAACTGCAGCTTCCTTCTCACCCTATCAGGGACTAAAGAGAATGCGCAAGAGCGCGCCTCATACGGAGGGGGTGCGGTTGGCGACTGCCGCGGCAGAAGCTTTTTATTACCTTTCTTTTGTTCCTCGGGGTGATATTTCTCTTCCTCATATCTAGCTGCTTCCTCATCTAACTCGGCCTCCTCCTCTGAATCTAAGATTCCATTCTCAGAGCTATCAGAACTGTCGAGGTTCAGCGCTTCTAGCTCTTTCACAGGGTATATGCTGGCTCCCCCTCCCAGTTGCTGTGTAGAGAGGGAAGTGCCGGAATCTGAAAGCTTTAACACTCCCTTATCCTCGGACTTAATGGGAGGGCTCTTTTTCTTTCTCAGGACGTCCTTTTTCTTACGCGCGTCTAATCTCTCACTACGTTCAGTTTCTGACATACTTTCTCGAAATATCTCAAGTGTGGTCTGCCCTCCTACAACTGCTGCCTTGCACACTTCATCTGCTAAGCAATTTTTGACTAGTTTCCATATGGCTTTAGTTCCTAGACGCAGATCTTTCTCCGCCAATTTTCTGTCTAGGTCCCTTCCAAGTTTGTCCCATGAGGCAATTGTAAACGAGCCTGAGCAGGCAAACCACCGCGCCACCCTGTCCACTTCTTTCACAAAGTTTTTAAATGTTCTTCCTCCAATTTTAATGTCCCTCTGCTTTAGCACCGTTTCCAGAGCCGTGATCACAGACTGTGAGGATCCCATGAGGGACCAAGAACGCCCAGCGGCTTATCTACGTCCGTCTGACAAGACGTGAGTAGAAACAGACACACTGCTCTCTTATATACGGGAGTCTTACGCGCACTTCCCGGGCGGTGCTATCACGTCCCTGCTCCCCAACAGTAAAGGGGAGTTGCGTGAAGCTCACTTATTTACGAGAGACTGAGATGTGCCTCCAGCTGCTGTCCTTTTAGCAGCGGAAACGGTGAAAACAGTACATAATAATAAGAAAGAGTAGGGTGGCTCCGAGAACAAATACCGTAGCCTCAACAAATCCTTCCCAAGGCGGCGACAACCCCAGACCAAAATCCAAGAAAGGCATGCCTCTCTGAACGTATTTTTTTTTTTTACCTGCAGTTCTGAATCCTCCTTGTCACCAAGGGGTCTCCGGAGGTGCTGATGAGGTCTTTTTCCAGGGTTTCTGGCACCAAATGTCCCACGCTACGTCTCGCCAGCAAGAATGACGCAGGACACAAAGGATTCTTCTGCAGAAATAGCTTTAATGCATCTTGAGAGCGAGAGCACAAGCTTACAATACGGAGACCCCGAGTGAGGGAAAGACCGTCCCTTATATAGGAAACTATCCTCGCCTCGGACGTGTCACTCTCTGGCTGGTCGCTGCCAGATGTGCCAGATGACGTACCACAGCATACGTGTCCCCCTGAGTGAGGAATTTACCAGGCGCTTGCGTATTGCCCTTTTATTAGGTGCATCCTGCCGGATATCGGCGCCATCTTACAATGGAGAATGTGAGGACGGCCCTCCACACTTTTAAGCTGGCCCTTGCTTAGCCCCTAGATGTTAGCCAATAGACCAGAAAGTACAGAAAGCACATTCCCACCCACTCTCTAGGAAGCTGCCGGACCATAAGAACAGATGGTATAGAACATATTTACTGCAGGGCAATTACAAGACAAGAAACATCTCTGGGAAGCTAACTGACCACTATAGAAGTGAGATGTCCTTGGTACTGACATACAGTTGTGCTGACATAGCTATAGCCTTGTCCTAGGAACTCCAGAAGAGAAACACCTGCCAAGTCAGATATCCTTGATCCTTGTCCTGGGAACCCCAGGATGAGAAAATATATATCAAGTCAGACGTCCTTGGTACTGAAATAGCTGCACTGATGTGGTTACGGCCTTATCCCAGGAATTCCAGGACGAGAAACATCTGCCTAGTTATCCTTGGCACCAAAATAGCTGAGCTAATGAAACTGTGTAATCTTAAATGACTATTTAAGCTGTACATTTCTGTTGTTCGAGGCTCTTCACATCCCTCCTGCGTGAGGACCGTGTCGAGCCCCAATGCATTGGTATCCCAAAGTAAACCTCTTGTTTTTCCATCAAGACTGAGTCCCGTGTGTTTGTGGGGTGGTTGGTGTCCTCAGGACTGGAGCGAGAGTCTCCTCTGTATGAGGGTCTTTCACTACGAACACTTGTTATTTCTTTACATTAACCATTTTAATATATGCAAAATAATCTTTTATTGTGTTTTTATATTATGTTTTTATATTTTTAATCTTTTACAAGCCTGATTTTTATCTTTTTATTGTAGGATGCCATACAGGTGAGGGCCAGTACAGGATAAAACGAGGCCTGTCATTGGATGAGAAGGAAGGATGGGCAGGAGAAAAGTTTGAGGAAGGGGAGGAGACTGAAACGGAAAGGGGGAAGAGACAGGAGACTGGGAGAGCAGTTACAGAGAGAACATGGAAACTGATGTTAAGATTCCGTGCTGTACCTTTACAGGCTGTTATGAATGTTCTTAAGGGATGGATGTGTGCAGGGCTTTGTATGTTTAGGTGGGCAATCATATCTTATCAATTGGATCAGAGGTTATTGTGTTGTATTCTTTCATGTGGCGATTTAGGTTTAAGCGAGTATATGTCTGACATGGTGGCAACCTGCCTTGAGAACTGGATGGGTAGAGAGATTGTTGCCAGGCTCAGAGAGAGGCCTTTAGCAGTGTGATATGGGATGGAGCAAAGTGGGTGAGAGGCTTCGCTGACTGAGATTAAGATATCTACCAGATATCTTGGGGCACTGTGGTGCCAGACCTAGCAGGGCTAAAGAAAACCACTTTTTTTATAATTTAACGACAGCATTGTATTCCCTTTATGTCCTGATCACAACTTCCTTCCCTCCTCTCCTCTCCTCTCAGCCCCACTCTTACAAATTGCTTCTCATTGCCCTTACAAAGTCCCCCCATTGCCTCCTTTCATCCTCAGAAAGGAGTACCACCACACCCTGGTGCATCTAGTCCCAACAAGTCTAGGCACATCCTCCTTAAATGAGGCCCAACCAGACAGTCCAAGTAGGGGGGAAGAGGGCTGATAACAGAGACTGAGACAGCCCTGGCTTCACTTGTTAGTAGACCCACATGCAGACCAAGCTGCACAGTTGCTACAAATGAGTAGCAAATGTCTAGGCCCAGCTCCTGCATGCTCCTTAGTTGGTGGCTCAGGCTCTGTGAACCCCCATGCTCCCAGGTAAGTTGCCTCTGCATGTCTTCTTGTGGTATCCTTTACCTCTCCGACTAGCTCACTTCTCTCTCCCACTTCCACAAGACTCCCTAGGCTCCCCTGATGTTTGGCTGTGTGTCTCTGCATCTGCCTCCATCTGCTGCTGGATAGAGCTTCTCAGGAGACAGTTATGCTAGGTCCCTGTCTGCAAGCACAGCAGAGCATCATTAATAGTGTCAGAGGTTGGCTCTCTCCTATGGGGTGGGTCTCAAGTTGGGCCAGTCATTGGCTGGCTGTTCTCTCAGTCACTGCTCCATCTTTATTCCTGAACATCTTGTAAGCAGGACAGATTTTGGGTTGAAGGTTTTGTGAGTGGATTGATGTCCCCCTCCCTCCTCTGGAAGTCCTGCTTGGCTACAGAAGATGGCTACTTCCGTCTCTATATCCCTCTCTGGTAGGAATCACCCTCATAGACTCCCTGCATCCTCTCCCATGGCAGGCCTCCAGCTAGTCACCAGAGATGCTTTTATCATGTTTTTAACTTGAATACTCTGATGATTATGGACATTGAACATTTTAAATGTCTGGACTCTTCCATAAGCAGGGTCTACCCCTAGTTTCCCTTGTGTACTTTTCTTCCTCATGGCTGGGCAATCTGCATTTGTTATACATTCTGGAGGCTGATCTTTTATTAGCCATTTGGCTTGCAAACCCTTTCTCCCATTTGCAAAGCTGCTGTTCTGCTCTGTGGATTGCTGGCTTTGCTGAACAGAATCTTTTTGATTTGAAGGCACCCATCTATCTATTTCTTTTTTGGCTGCCCATGCTTTGGTCCCACGTCCAAAGCATCGTTGCTGAAACTAATGCAGTGGTGCTTCTGTTTTCATGTAGTTGTTTTATAGTATATAATTTTTCAATCTGTGGTGTGAGATTGGAGTTTAATTCTATCATTTTACCCCATCTCTTCTCTTTCTCTCTCTGTCTCTCCTTTCTCTGTCTCTATCTCTGTCTCTCTGTGTCTCTCTGTCTCTGTCTGTGTGTGTGTGTCTGTGTGTGTCTGTGTGTGTGTGTGTGTGTGTGTGTGTGTGTAAATCTAAAAATGCATCTGGGGTGGCATACCCTTCCTGATCCCCTTCTGTTCAACACTGGGTCTAAGTCCAATGCTCCAAGGTCCTCCATTTTCAGGAACCGCTGAGGATATTGGTAAGTTGTCACACATTCATTAGGGGATTCTGACGTTCATGGTCACAGTCCTACCTCAGGGACTATTATGAAATTACAAATGAAATTTAGCGGGACATTGCAATCATCTGAAGATGTGGCCTGTCCTGGAGAGGTACATTTGAGATGGCCCCTCTATCTACTGCTGTTAACATCAGGCTTCGTTTCTTACTTATGATCACTTCCCTTATAGCTACTGATACATGCTCACTGGGGTTCTCCACTCTTTCCCTTATAGACTCATGCACACCAGGGTGCCCCATCCTTCCTGCTATCCCGAGGACTCAGCCACTCATATTCTCAGTCACTATGATAAAAGACTCTTCTGCACAGCTCTCCATTAATATCATTATGACTTTAAAGGAATCTTAACTGTAAGACAATTATAAAATGATTTGTTCAGAATTTGTAATTTTGCATTTTATTTCATGGTTTATTTTAGGAACTTTTTGAGAACAATCTTCTTCCTCTCAGTCTGCTGAACTTTCTCCTCAGCTTTCAAGATTATGAAGCTGGAGAATCATTCCAGCTGCCAGAGACCTGAGTTTCCCCATTATCTCATATGGATGTATAAAAGGTAAAGCTTTCTAAAATAATCATATATATCCTCTAAATTATGGGGAAACTGGAGTCAGAAAGCAACACATGTCAGCACGACTCATTATAATCTGGACTTTCTCACTCTGGAGACACCTTGATTGACATAAAAATAATGTAATGTAAAACTCAGATACTTGATTCAAACCTTCCTTTAAAGAAACCAGTTTTCCTAATAGCCTTGAGCTATGACCCATGTTTTTGGTAATGTGGAGTAGAACTTTCCAGATTCAATCTTGTGAAGTTGCTCTCCAGAGCATCAAGAGAAAGATGTGGTTGTGGGAAGTGTTTTCCTTCACATTTGCTTATATAGTTTCCTCTTGCTGAGTTAACTGCCAGGAAGAACTGGATTGTGCAAAGAGTTGGACGGACTGACTTCTAGAGAGTTCCACAGACAAAGAATACTGCTGGCATTCCGTCTGGAAGTTTGTGAGACACTTAATGGTAGCCCAGCGTCAAAAGAAGGGCAACGCCAATGGCCTCTGGTTAAGGGTGACAGAGTGTTGACTGGTGACTGCCATGGGCAATGCTTTTATCATTCTTCTTTCAGAGTAGACTCCAGCCCTGAGCCCTTGGAGTGGGGAAGTGAGTTGTTAGAGAACCCAGGAAAGACATGCTAAGGTTGAACAATGAAAGCACATTTGCCAAACGGACAAGGTAATGGTTCCATCCTCTGTATGAGCGGCTCTGGAAGGACAAACATCATGTCTCCCAAACTAGCCCTATATTTGGAGCCTGAAGAGGAAGCTATGGAGTAGGCAGGAGAGTAGTGATAGTGAGCAGGAGGTAGTGATAGGAGTGAGCAGGAGTTAGTCATAGTGAGCAGGAGGTAGTGATAGTAGTAAGCAGGAGGTAGTGATAGGAATGAGCAGGAGGTAGTGATAGTGAGCAGGAGGTAGTGATAGGAGTGAGCAGGAGTTAGTCATAGTGAGCAGGAGGTAGTGATAGTGAGCAGGAGGTAGTGATAGTGAGCAGGAGGTAGTGATAGTGAGCAGGAGGTAGTGATAGTGAGCAGGAGGTAGTGATAGGCAGGGAGCCAGGCGTGGCATCTCTGCATTTGGCAGGACTTATGATGTGGTTGCCTGTGCCCTGTGTGTTGTATATGTGAGTATGAGTGTGTATGTATGGTGTGTGTGTGTGTGTGTGTGTGTGTGTGTGTGTGTGTGTAGTGTTATAGGCATAGACACATTCACTGAACCACTTCCTGAAAATGGACTCAAGTTGTATAACAATTCCATTTCTTCATTTATTTAACTCAGGAAAGAGGTGGTATTTAGTTTTCCATCCAGGCTGCCACAGGGACCGATAGAAAAATAACTGAAATTAGAAGTATTATAAAGAAGTTGATAACTTTTTGTTTGGTTAGGGGGAAAGCTTCATTCATCTCCTCCCCTCCCTTGGACTTGTATTTTGTTGTCACCATTTGCATTTCTAAGAGGTAAGGGCTAGTCCTCCTTTAGATGACCTTGACGAACATAATGGCTTTCCTCTGATCTAAAGGAGCACTTGTAAACCCATCAAGCCAGACTACCAGACCCAAGATAACCGCCTCTTTTCCCCCTTTGTCAGAGAACACAAAAGCTCCCGGTAGGCACTTTCCAACTAACTACCTTGGGTCTAACAGTTGGACCACAAATCTATCTGAATTAGTAAGGCAGTCTGGAACTGCCAGGCTCAATAAACTGAATTTCGAAGTGGGAATGATTTGTCTTGCTATATGTTTTCTGATGGTTCTACTGTGATGTTTAACTCACCAAAGCAAGGGCAACCCCCTAATGGGCAGTATTCTTTAGATTTTTCTCTTCGTGTGTGCATCTTGGGGACTACAGTCTTTTCTTTTTAAACAAATAAGTAGGCTGCAGTAACTTAGTTTTATCAATACCTATAAAACTGTTATATTGCACAATAGCCCAGAAACAATCTGTAGTATTACCTTAAGATTAGCAACTAATCCCTCTACCCTGAATTGCACTAAAATGTTTAAATCACTGAGGGAGAACCTGTCTCAATGTTCAATAGCATTTGACCCACCAGAGAGTGTTGATGTCCAACTATGAGCCTTATGCACCCAAAATCCAACTGACCAGGGAAGATATATGTGTCTATATAATAGCAACTTAACTGTGGTAGAGGGAACCACATGTCCTTTGATTGGATTTGGGGCCAGCTCCATAGTAGGAGGCTGGAGAGTGATACAAGCTATGCATGGTATTGTAAGCTGGGCTAAGAATTCAAATCTAAGGAGGTTGTAGACCCAATTAGGGATCATATCATTGATGTTTAGCAAAAATGACAGAGTATCAAACTGCTTTCAAAATATTTAAACTCACACAGACAACAGCTGCTCCAAGTCTTCCTAAGAGAACTTCTCTCAAAGAATGGCAGTGGATGTAGAGACTCCTGGTTGCCCAAGATGCAGCGAAAACACAACGGCTGTGACCCCAGCTCTAAAGACATTTATGCCACTGCCTCCGAGGCTCAGGGAGCATTGTAGAAGAGGACACATGAAGAGAAGATGAAAAGCTATAATGACAGTTTTCTAGATTGGTCCTATCAACAAGTCAAGGAAGGGGGAGGGACTCGGGGGTCCTACCCTTTGCCTCTGAGCAGTTGGACTTGGAAGGAAGAGGAGCCTTTCTCTAGTTGAATAACTATTGCTCAACCTAACAGGCTCAACAAGTCACTCCAATCTCCCAGTTACACAGAAAACTCTGATTGATTCCAGTGGGTCGTGATGTCTGAGGAATTTGAGAGGGAGAAGAGGAGTTGATGGGGGAGGTGGAGAATCAGGCAGAATGAGAATGGTGGCTATGTGTTATATAGATTTGTGAAACTGTCAAAGGTAGCTGACAAAAATAGATGGAAGAGAACAGCCTAAGCCATAAGGACTTAGGCAGTTCCTGCAGAAGTGGCGCTCACCATCCACATCAGTCCCCTCGTATCATCCCCTAGTTGGGCAAACACAATAGTGTGACCAGATCCCTTTAATGTCAGAACCTGGAGAAAAAAAAAGGTTTGAGCTATACTACTCAGGCAGTTTCTCTTCATGACCCAAGACCAACAGCTTAGGCAAGGAAGCTTGTGCTCGGAGGTGTCAGTTCTTAGACGGCTATATCATTTAGGGCTGAGGTGAGGCAGGCCATCACTACAGAGCTGCTGGCTTCGAGGCAGCTGTGAAGCAAAACGAAACAGAAAAGAAGTCTAAGGATGTCTAATGGTCTCCTCCACCCAGGTACCCCCTCCCTCGATGCCCTAACTTCTAATAGACCATTCTGCTAAAAAAAATTCTGAACAAATGAATCTATTGATTAGGTTAGAGCCCTCACAATCACCTCTTAAAACCCTGATTTGGTGGCAAATTAGCGTTTAACACAAAAACTCCTGGCAACATTGTGTTATTTAAACACAATGCACCTAAGCACTGATATTTTATTTAGTAGGTACAAGAGGAGAGGGCAGAGGTGAAGGGGGAGGTAGGGGGGAGGTAGGGGGGAGTTGGGATGATTAGGGAATAGAGGACTGCAGAACTGAATGACTCCTGCTCCATAGTCAGCTGCAGAGGGCAAGTCATCTGACCTGGTCCGGCAGGTAATTCTTCAGTGACAAGTTCTTGGCCCAGGGGTTGGGGGAGTGTTGGGGGCAGGAATGGGTGTGCGTGTGTGTGGGGGGGTGAGGACCAGGAGATGAGAAAGAAACAAACTAGGAAGATGCTGAGGTCAGGAGATCTTATATAATCTATGCCTCGGGCTGGAGAGATGGCTCAGCCGTTAAAGGCTAGGCTCACAACCAAATATAATCTATGCCTCATCCCAAGAAACTTTATTAAGAAGTACAGCTTCTTATACACAGCTTGCAGGAGGAAAATGGAATATAGCAGAAACATCATAAAATGGAATGAAGTTATCAGGAAGCTACTAAAGCAGTGTTGTGTAAAAACTTCAGGTTATGAAGCATCTCACAGACCAAGCACTCATTAGCCTTGGGACTGACAACCATAGCCCTTCAAGGAAGAAAAGTAGAATTTGCAGGATCCTAAGCTGCAGCTCCCTCAAGGGGCTGGCCCCAGGACATATGCATGGTTTTAGACGAGGGACTATGTTTCTTCTCTGTACACCAGGGGCCCAGGTTAACCTTGGACGAGCCTGACTCCCAACAGGTGACCTGAGCAAGAGTGTTCAGGCTGCTCCAAAGACACCATGATGAGATATGTACAGGCATGTGTGTGTGGTATGTGTGTGCCTGGTGTGAGTGTGTGTGTGTGTGTGTGTGTGTGTGTGTGTGTATGTGCCTGGTGTGAGTGTGTGGTATGTGTGGTGTGTGTATGTGTGTGTGTGTGTGCCTGGTGTGAGTGTATGGTGTGTGTGTGTGTGTGTGTGTGTGTGTCTGTCTGTCTGTGTCTGTGTCTGTGTCTGTGTGAGTGTGGGGGAATCAAGATATGTTACTGGAGTGAGGCATGCTTAGTCTAAAGCCCAAACCACTTAGACACCAAGAAGATGGCAGCTGTTGCTAATGTCTGAATGTCAGTCATTTGAACTGTGCTCTGACATCTGTGTTGTGAAGTCAGACAAATCAATAGTTTAGAGACACTTCAAGTCAGACTTGTAAAGGCTCCATTTTCACATGTGGAAAGAGCCTGTGACCTGAGGTCAACCCTCTAAAAATCTTTTGGAGTGGATAATAAAGGATTATCAATTCTTGGGACAATTCTGTCCAGAAATCTCTAGAATTTCTTTCTGCTTTGCTGAGATATGATACCCACTGTCTTAGTTAGGGTTTTGCTACTGATCAGACACCATAACCGAGGCAGTTATAAAGGACAACATTTAATTGTTCGGCTTACAAGTTCAGTGGTTCAGTCCATTATCATCAAGGTCCAGGCAGATGTGGAGCTGGAGGAGCTAAGAGTTCTACATCTTCATCCAAGATAACCAGAAGACTGGCATCCTTAGGCAGCTAAGAGAAAACTCTAAAAGCCCACACCCACAGTGTCACACTTCCTCCAACAATGCCACACATACTCCAACAATGCCACACCTCTAAACAGTGCCACTCCCTGGGCCAAGCATATTCAATCCACCACACCCACTCATTAGAATCTCTCCATTGCAACTCCTGGCAACCACTATCTACCCTCTGCTCTTCAGACCTTTTATACAAGTTAATTTACACAAGCTAATTTACACTTATAGCTTGGGTCATCCCAAAGGACATTCTCAAATCTATCCATGTTATCACAAATATATCAGAATTCCTTCCTTTTCATAATTTAATAACATATTATTTCCTTAATTAATTTTTGTATTGATTAGGCATTCATAAACCCTTCTATTTTAAAAGTAGCACAATATTATTAATGTCCTAAGATTGAAAATAGTACTCTATAGCTTCAAGTATCTAATCAGTTAGTAAATTTCTAAAAGTCTTATAATTTCAAGTTTAATGCTTTTAAATAAAAAATAATGATAATTTGACAAATTGTGTGTGTATGTGTGGTGTATGTTTGGAGTTTTGTTGTTCTGTTTTTCAAGACAGGTAAGGCAGGTTCTTAATAGTTGCCCAGGGTGGCCTCTCATTCTCAGGGGCCTTGCCCCAGCCTCTTCAGTGCTGGTGTTACTGGTGTGTGCCACATACGGGCTACAAGGTGATGCTGTGGTGTTTGAATTCTGTGAGTGATGGTTAAACTAACCATTCTCCTCAAATATATCAAATATATGTGTGTGTGTGTGTGTGTGTGTGTGTGTGTGTGTGTGTGTGTGTGTATTTTGGCAGTAGGAACATTTGAAATTTATTCTCAGCAATGATGTAAATGGCAATAAGTTGTTTTCTCATAGCTTTGCTGTGAAGTAACTCTCTGCTCACCCTCCTGAACATCCCCTTCCAACTTCCTGGTTCTTCACACTGCACTGTCCATTCATCTTCCATTTAGATCCTGGAAACCCAGAGCACTGAGGAGACAAGGCAGGCCTGTTCAGAGGGCTCCCTCGCCAGTGCCCACAGAAGGGGCACAAGAGCTCCTCGTTACCTCTTTACCAGTGTCTGAAACTCGGGCTCAGAAAAGCACCCCGAACTTCTCTGCTGAGGACAGACAGCTTGGGCTAAGAATAATTTAAATTTAATTTAAAATTTATCAGATCTCAGCTTTTACCTGTAGAGTTGGAGCTGGAAATGATGATTTCTGAGTTTAAAGGTTCATTTGTGTGTGTGTGTGTGTGTGTGTGTGTGTGTGTGTGTGTGTGATTTAGACACATTTAGCCCTTAAACTGAGACCTTGTGGAAGATTTGATTATCTAGCAAAAGTGTTAGACTTGACTTAAAATAAATAAACAGACATATTTGAAAGCAATGGCTTTTTTTCTGTATAGTTTCAAGTGCTCAAATTAAACACATACAAACACTACACACACACACACACACACACACACACACACACACACTTTTCTTTTAAGAATTGTGCCTCAGTTCTTGTGGCCTGCTCCCCTTATCCTCTGGTCTTTTTGTCTCTCTCTGGGTAGCCACTGACATGGGCAGAGAGCTCTGAGATTCCCTGTACGCACAGACCCCTGAATACTACTGTCAACTTGCTACAAGGAAATAGGATGTGACGCTTGGACTCTAATAGAGTGCTTGTGTGACCTTAGGCTGGGGCCCTTCTTTCTGAAGGGAAAGGAGTTGAGTATTATACTGACTAGTTTTGTGTTAACTTGACACAAGCTGGAGTTATCACAAAGAAAGGAGCTTCCCTTGAGGAAATGCCTCCATGAGATCCAGCTATCAGGCATTTTCTCAGTTACTGATCAAGTGGGGAGGACCCAGCCCATTGTGGATGGTGCCATCCCTGGGCTGGTAATCCTAGGTTATATAAGAAAGCAAGCTGAGCTAGCCAGGGGAAGCCAGCCAGTAAGTAACATCCCTCCATGGCTTCTGCCTCCAGGTTCCTGCCCTGCATGAGTTCCTCTCCTGACTTCCTTTGGTGATGAACAGCTGTGTAGAAGTGTAAGCTGAATAAACCCTTTCCTCCCCAACTTGCTCCTTGGTGATGATGTTTTGTGGAGGAATACAAACCCTGACTAAGACAGGGGTGCTACTTGACTAGAAGGGCTCTGGATGATATCAGAAGGTTCCCTTTGGTGCTAAGTAGATGGTCACAGCACTCCATCAGTTGACTCTGTGGTTCTCTGCATGGGGTGGGTGTTGATCAGCTTTCAATCTTGTCTGTAGTCTTCTCTAAAGGGTCACCTGTGAGTATTAAGTTCTCTTAACTGAAAAGACTTTAACATAAAAAGCAGGGGAAATTCTATCATTATTTTACACGTTATTTAAGTGACCAATAACTCACTTCCCATAAGTGTGTAAATGTTTTCTCCATGATGGCTTTTAAATTTGCAGTGTTGTCTTTTATCATCCAAACTTTTCAGGAATCCTGTGTTAAGGCAGTGTAACTCTTCTTTTAAGGGGGCTGGGATCTGTGACTTGCTTACAAATGCTTGCCCTCAGCAGAGTTGTACAGATGCTTTTCCTTCTACATGAATGAGGACACATTGTTTAATCAAGAGCTTATTTTTATTTGGAATTGACTTGGGTGGCTTTTGTTAAATTCAGCGCTCAGTTAATCCCCCCACCCCCTCAGTGGGAACTTCGTTTGTGTCTTCAGAAGTTACTAGCTTCTCTCCATGCAAGTCTGTCCTAGACTCTTCTCTCATAGGTACATCTGCCTACTCGCAGCCAATAGCACACATGCTTTTGATCTGGCTTTTTAACTTTTTTGTCCCCGCCAGCGGGGACCCAGTTATTCAGGGTCCCGAAGAGGCTTTCTACCTGTGGGCCAAAATGGGGGTGAAGAGAAGAAGGAGACCAAGCAAAAGTTCTGTTGTCAAGGTCTCGTTTATTGGGATGAACATTGCAGCTTTTAAGGCTTTCAGGTAGGGGGAGTGACCTTTGTGAAATATGAAGGAGGGGGAGATGAGGGTATAGGCAGTGATAGCTGGAGGCAAAGAAGTCAGGCGATGAGGTCAGGTGGTGGAGACACTGGGTGTTGACTGAGGAGATAACTGGTATCTGCTCGAGCTGAGGCATCCCTTGAATGTTATACTCCTGTGCCGTAAATTCATGGGAGAGGCTTTATCCAACAATCTTAAGATTTATGGCAGTCATCTTCGGGGTGAGTCTCTGTGGCCAAACAGCCCAGAGTCACTTTGAACCATGCAGTCAAAAAGCGGCTAGGCCCAAATCCAATATGGCTCCGTGCACTTTTTAATTAAAAGGCCAAATTTGTCTTCATTAATCTTTTTTTTATAAAAATCCCTTTAATGTTGTAGGTATTTTATATAGAACATAATTCTCAAATTTCTACTCACTCTTCATGGCCCTCTTTTACTCACCTAACACAAGCCAACTTTCGTTTTCCGACTCTTCTGCCGTGCAGCCCATGTCACAGGATATCTACCAAGTGCCACAATCAGCTGGTAATCTTGATTGTGATCCAGACATTAGGGAAGGTACAGGCAGGAATGCCACCCAGGTCCAGCAAAGGGTAGGTGGCTGACGGATTCCTGAAGGAGCAGCAAGGACGGAAAGATCCTGTTGTTAGGACAGATATTCCAATGAGAGTGTTCTGTCTTCTTCTGGATACCATTGAGCTTCTGTTGAGATTAGGGTAGCAACAACAGTGCTCAGAGAAGCAGCTTGAGTTAAGGACAATATTCAGAGGAGGGTCCTGTCTGGGAAGCCTGCGAGCCTCAGGGTGTGGGGAGATGATCTGTGAAAGGTGAGGGTGAAGTACCATTCTTGCAGGCACTGGGTCAAAACTTGCAGAGCCTGGCCTCACCTTTTCCTCTTCTTACACAGATAGTAACTGTTGGGAAAGGGTTCCACGGAACAATTATCACAACAAAGCTTTAGGCAGAGCTACAGAGACTCCAGAGCAAAGTAGCAAAGCTCCTTTACCACTATGAATGAATTCTATTGGCTGATAGACAGAGCTCAGGGCTGGAGCCTATAGAGGTGAATGGTATGCAATGCACCTAAGGATAGATTCTATTGATGGAACATGCAAAGTACAAGGGACTTGTTTTATAAGGATGAGTCTATTCACTGAGAGACAAAGCCCAAGATTAGGGCCTAAACAATTCTCAGGATTTGGAAGAAATTCAGGTAGAGTTTGCCTCCTATTAGAATGGCAAAGGATCCCTAGGTTGTTTGACTACTTTCACTCCAGCATTCATGACTAAGCCTCATTAAGAAAACAGACCCATGTGTTTAACAACCCTGGTTTCTCCAATGCTTACCTTAAGCTGTGCAATAAAACTCATGGTGTAAATTTTAATCGAAGAAATATAACATCTAGAGCAGTTCCCACACTGAGCTTCTGGCTAAGTGATCCCCACAAAGCCCGTTCCCCTGAGCTGAGTTAAGTAGCATATTATTTGTCACATGGTGCATCACGATGTAAGTGTGCACACTTTGCACAACTAGTGCCTGTGTTATTTAGGATTCTGAATGAAGTAGCATTGAGTTTTAGATGAACTTGGAGAAGGCGCAGGTTCATAGTGACTTTCTTTTGGTGGGTCTTCGGGTTTGTTCTTGCTTTCAGGTGGCCTTACTCAATTCCATTTCACATATTTCAGTGGAAGTAGCAGTGCTCTCCTGTTTGTACTCATAAATCTGACAACTGGCGTGGATGTGTGCCAGAAAACGGAAACTCAACAAGTTTTTTACAATGCTTAGTCTTCTTCTTACACAAAGTCATTGTTTATTTTAATGACGGTTAACTTCACCCAATGCCTAAGCCAAAGGTTTTGCCTCATCACACTGATGCCTCGCATTCAGCTAAGTAGGTTGTCTACATCTCTCCAAAACCTTCTTGTGATATGATGAATGTCAGCACTATCCCAAACCCATATGCATAATTCTTACCCATGATAATATCAGCTGTGGAAGCCTTTGGCATATGGTTAGGCCATGAGGGTTGGGGCCCTGACGTTGGAATTATCTGTCTTGTTAGAGGATCCCCAAGAGTCCCCCCACATTTTCTACCATCAGGACTAGAGGAAGACAGTTCTCTAGCTAATTATAATTGATTCTTGGTAAGCATGTGATTACTTTTAGATAAATAGAACATTTATTTTGGGCAGTTTTGATCAACATGGATTAGAAACCTCCTTTTCCAAAAGCAATCCAATTTCCCCACCATTAGTATATGCCAACGGTGGAGATCCTGTAGCCTGAGCAAGTACACTTCGCAGTATTCGCTCTAAGTTTTAGCCTCCCTCAGTATTACACTGAGCCTTGTACTCTTCCATTGGTCCAGTTACAGTGTTCCTGGATAGTATGCTCTCTGTGCACTGGGCTCTTTGAAGGACATTTCAACTTCACATTTAGAGCTCAGTCTGCTGAAGAGATTGCCATTTGTGTTAACCCTGACTGCTCTCTATTTTCCTCTTTGCATTTTAATTATATGTGCTCTTTTAAAGATGCTGGGAAGTCATTTAAAGCGGACTTGTGGCACACTATGGGAGGCAGTTATGGAGATTTACTGCATTTCCCTTCCCTATCAGGAGCAAGGGATGTCTACTCTTATACAGTAATGCACTTGAAAATGTCCCCTGCCTCACTGCTGCCACAAAATGTGTGCATCAACTCAGATAAAGAGGACAAGGAAATGGCACTCCCCATCTCTCTTTCTGTACATATCCACGAGCATGAAAACCAAGGATAGCACAGTAGAAATCCTACAGAGCAGCACAAGTATCTGCCATGATCCTGGCCATAAAGTATTGTCATGGTTACTCTCAGGTGCAGATCTATACTCTGTATAGATCACAACAGCTTAGGTGTTAACCCACTTCCCATATTTGTATAAAAATGTGTGGATTCAATTTTTTCTTTTGTAATAATACATTTTACTTGTATTTTAAATTAGCAAGTAATAATCATGGACACTTATGGGATACAGTATGCTCTCTCTCTCTCTGTCTCTCTGTCTCTGTCTCTGTCTCTCTCTCTCTCTCTGTGTAGGGGTGCATGCAGGTAGAGGTCAGATAACAACTTGCAGGAGTTCATTTTTCCTTCCACATGGGATGCAGGGGTTGAATCCCTATCTTCAGGCTTGGCAGCATGATTTCCTGGTACTGTCAGACTGTAATGTTTAGATGTTGGTGTGGTTATTCTTGACTGTCTTAAGAAGCTCCTTGCTTAAGCAAGCCTGTAAAGGTTTCTGTGAAGAAGCAACCAGAAATGACTAACAGGGAAAGATTTGTCCTAGATGAGGGTGACACCATGCTTCAGGGCGAGGACCTTGGTGGAATAAAAGGAGAATACTCCAGAAGTATAGACATCCTCTCTGTTTCCTGGCAACCATGGAGTGAGACATGGTGCTTGCCAGCACCCAGACAGAAAGTTTACCATGTATGTCCTCTAGGGTAAATAACTCCAGTGAGTTCTTGTATTCTACCCCCTTTCTCCTCCAGCAATCTCCTCCAGGAGATTTTCCACTATGCAGGTCCACAGGCACTGGAAGTACATGAGTGTCAGAGACATAGAACAAGACAGGAGAATCTCCGTGTCACAGGAGGTAGAAATAAGCGTCTCCCAGAAAGAGGAGATAGATAGTCTATCCCTTTAGTTCTGAAATTGTGTTGGCTTGTGCCTTGCTGAGCTGTGAAGCTGGGCCTCCAGAACTCTGCTCCTTTCTAATGGTTTTGGTGCCCTAGCTTACTTTTGTAGGGGATGGGAGGGAAGCAGGTCATTTGGAGGGAAACTTCAGATAAGAAAAACACCTAAGTGATCTATGGCTAGAGGGTGCCAGGAGAGTTGTCACACTAGGCTGGTTCCAAATTAGCCACCTGCAGACAAAAGGAGCCATTGGTTGGTTGGCAAAAATGTAATTTACTTAAGTAGTCAACCATGTGTAGCATCCAGGTCCTGTCTAACCTTTCATCTGTACCTAAAATAATGTGATGAACTTCATTGTACACAAGTGCAGGGGAGAGGTTCTCCAGGGTCATCCTACTTTAAATACTGATGATGATGGCAAACATCTCTCAGAAGAGCTGAGGATGCTAAAGGACTTTGGTGACTGATGCAGCTTTCTCACAACACAGATGTACTAATTTACACCTCCACATGCAGAGCGAAGCATTGAGGATTCCACCCTGGGACAGTGAGCCAAAGAAGATGGTTTGTTAAAAATGAAACTCCTGGCTTTCCTTTCCATCTTGGGCCATCAGAATGGCTCCGGCAAAGAAGGGTGGCAAGAAGAAGGGCCATTCTGCCATCAATGAGATGGTGACCAGAGAATACACCATCAACATTCATAAGCGCATCCATGAAGTGGGCTTCAAGATGCATGCTCCTTGGGCACTCAAAGAAATTTGGAAATTTGCCATAAAGGCAATGGGGACTCCAGGTGTGTGCAATGACACCAGGCTCAATAAGGACATCTAGGACAAGGGAATAAGGATGTTCTGTACCACATCTGAGTACATTTATCCAGAAAGCGTAATGAGGATGAGGAGTCACCAAACAAGCTCTACACACTGGTAACTTACATGCCTGTTACTACATTCAAAGATCTACAGATGGTCAACGTGGAGGACTAACCTGCTGAATGTCAAATAAAGTTGTAGAACTGCCCACCCCAAAGAGAGAAAGAAAGGAAGAAAGAAAGAAAGAAAAAAGGAAGAAAGAAAAGAGAAAGAAAGAGAGAGAGAGAGAGAGAGAGAGAGAGAGAGAGAGAGAGAGAGAGAGAAACTCCTGCTTAGGAAATACCCATGGGGGGCTTTGCTCAAATTAGAATTTCATTATTTGGAGACGTTGACATTTTTATGTATGTCTCACACATACACATTCACTCTCTCCCTCTCCCCCTCTCTCCCTCTCTTTCATGCACAGTTACATTCTTTACAAAGTTTAATGACAGCTGAATGGCACTATTGTTGATGCAGTTGAGTCATGTATGGTGTGATGTCTTTGGGAAGATGCCTTAGCCTGAGACAATGAAGGTAGTATGGTAGATGTAGGGGAACCAGAATATGCTTAAGTGGAATATTTTTTCATCCCTGTGTTTCATTTGTGTCTTGGGATCTGAACCACATGCTCTGTTGACATCTTCACATGCACAGTCTCCATTCTCTACAGTCTCCTCCATCATTGCCTCTACCCCCTCCTCATTCCCTTATTTCAGCTCCCCTACTCATCATCATCATCATCATCATCATCATCATCATCATCTGATCTCACCCTGCTGCCATCAGAACATCATCAGCTGTTACAGTAGATTTCTCTTCAGAAGATTCCCCATACACTGTGCTTGCTTTAGGCTGCCATGAGCCATCTTAAGCCTTTATTTTATTTTATTTATTTATTTTATTTTTCTTTTACTGTAACTTGTGTAGTGAGAAAGTTGTACTTCTGGAGATAATAATATTTGTGAAAATTCTTGAATTCTCCATTAACTCCTACACGTGGGACATATGGTCAAGCCATAATGCTGACTGTGGTGTAAGATTTAATGTATCTGATCCTCTGTGCTGAAAGAGTGCATTCTGACATTTTATTTGCAAATAAATGTCACAGCACAACATAATGTGCTCCTTCTTTACACACATCCCAAGTCAGAAGCGACTCCTAGCATACTGAGAAACAATGCAAACCAATTTCTTCCTAACTCTGCTCGGAAGAGCTGTGAGTTGGTGTAAGAAATAGCCATCTCTTATATTGGCTCATTCTCACCTTTCTAGAAGTTTCTCAAAGATAACTTCTTCAATCCTTAATTTTCTCTGCTCTTTTTACAATAATTTTTCTTCAAGAGTTTGTTATCTGCACTCTTAACTCTCTTTTCCACAGATCTTCACTCCCATTAAAACATCTCGGAGCGCCCAAGAAGAGCCTGTTCAACAGTAGACTGAGACCAATGGTGACGTGCAGTCAGCCAATGGAGGTGTTTAACTTGAGTAAGAAGCTTTCATAGATTATGAAAGATTTGTTTTGTTTTGTTGCTTTTTTGTTTTTTGTTTTTGGTTTTTTTTTTCTTTTTCCACATGCTGATACTTGATTTGTACAGCTTGAAGTATTTCTAAAGTTTTTACTTGATATGCTTGAAAAACAAACTTGATATTCAGTCAGAAAGGCCAACAGATAGTTCCTTGTATGTGTCTTGCTTTCAGATAAAATCAGGTTAGTGCACACAAGTCCACCTCCAGCTTTGAAGACATCACAGTATACTTTCTGCAGCTTTCCATCAATGCCTCTAAAAAAGGAGAAAAAAAAGCCAGCCAGAATGGTTCATCTGTCTCATCAGAGAGATGGTGCAGATCATTTGAAGATATGGTGGTGGTGTTCTTAGACGATGAGCAAACACCATTTATCTCCTAAGCAGCTGTGCAGACTCCTGCATCTCTAGGGTCCTTAGCTCTCTTGTCAGGTTTGCAGGAGTCTCATCGTTCATCTGGCCCATGGCTGGGGAACTGGTGCTGTTGGCATATCTCTCACCTGACTTTAGAGACTCACTTCCTACAAAATATTTTCACCTTTCAATGTTGGTTTATATATATATATATATATATATATATATATATATATATATATATATATATATATATATCATATGAGCAATTATAATGGTATGTCGTCACTATGTATCTATAAAATACATTATGATATTTTCCTATTTGTATATATAGCCCTAAAAGTGTTTCTAAGCATGCCAATGAGGCCATTCCCTGTCTCGGTCAGTTTGAGTGGCTTCTTGTTGTGTTTAAAGAAGGTAGGAACAACACTGACCTGCACGGCCATTGTAATAACTGCACAAAGATCTGAAAAGTATTCCCAAAGACATTTCAGGAGAAGAAAAAAACATGGTAGAGAGAATAGGAGAAATAAATAAACTAGAAAACTCATTTTCGATAGTCACAGTCAACAAAAGAAAAAAGATCCTTTCTGAAAAAAACACCAAGGAAATTGATAAACCCACAGAAAAACAGGAGAAAGTTTGAAGAAACAAACCCAGTGTCAGTTGCTCACAGTTACTCCTCGAGAATTTAAGACAGTTAATTCAGGTCTGTAAAGGCTCCGTAGATTTGCCACAAAACCTATGTGGGATCCACTCTGCCTCTGCCAGCAGAGCCTGATGGTGAGGCTGGGTGCCTTCAGGACTACAGTGTTTTCCTCAGTCTCATGGGGATGACTTTATACCTGTTTGCCCACATGGCCACCTCATCTCCGTATCTTCACTTTTCAGTTTCTTCACAAGAACACCGCTGATGCTGGAGGGAGATCCACTCAGGGAAGTCTCCACCTCCAGATGAGGCTACAACTACAGGTCTTAGGGATGAGGGTCTCAGCACGTATTTTAAGAGCCTCAAGCCAATCTGAAAAAGTAGCCATGTTCGATTTTGGTTGTGTCAGACCCACCCTTCTTTAGGAAAGCCTAGAATGTTTTGGAGCAAGTCTGTTTGAGCCCCAGCCTCCTTCAGCACAGTAGCTGTTAAGTCTATACTGCTCCAGGGCATTCTTGTGACATGTGCATTTCAAAGGACTTAAACTATTTATAAATATTCTCAGGCATGCAGGATTATTCTTCTTTCAGTTGCTGTAGTCATCAGTGACATCATCTACTTCTGTGACATAGGAGTACACTAGGGCAGGTCAAAGGTCAGAGGGCTCTACATAGGGAGAGTAGGAAAGAGTCATAACTCAGAATTATATCCGTAAGGTGAAATATTCACTCTAGCAAGGCTTGTTGGTGACCATGCTGCATTTAGGGACAAGTTTCTGTTGCCCAATGTGAAACTAGACTGTAACGTCATCAGTGTATGGTTTTGTCTTACGAGCATATTGGAGTGGGGGGGGATCTTTGATTCTGCCAAGCTCCTTACAGTCCCCTGTCTTTGGGGTGTGGTTTCCAGGTCCAGCACCAAAACCCTTGCATCAGATTAGATTGTCTTCATAACATCCATTTTCTTTTGTCCTCTTACACTTCTGCTTTCTCCTCAGCTCTGCCCTCTGCAGCTTGCCTTAAACTAAAAACAATATGGATATGAGATTATTCTTTTAGTTCCTTGGGCTGACTCACAAATTTCTGCAATGTTTGTGACTTAAGTGACAAATTTCTATTAGTTCTTGATTCTGAGGCCAAAAAACCTTAAAAGAAGGTGTCAATGTGTTCCCTCATAGGCTCCGGAGGGTGAAGGTATAGCTCAGGGGTACACTACTTGGCAAAACAATCAACTAAGCAAGGAAAATTCTCCCGTATATAACAATAAAATAGAACAAACACATTTCAAAGGCGTTATGGAAGAGAACTTTTTGGCTTCTTCAGCCTCTGTGGCACTTGGTTTGACTGTTGAAATGGCTGCATGAGAAAAGTTAATGAGTGATTTCTGATGTCTTGGGAGAGGGAGGAGCTCAAACAGATCAGGTAGGTTTGATGGATATGTCTTTTGTTGGAAGCAGGTGGAACAGGGATAAATCTGACACAGAGAATGATACAAGGACATTTGCATACAATCCAGATTCTACTGCATATAAACTTTACCACATGCAATCTAAGGTTACCTCTACTGCATTACAATACAATCTCTACTGCATGCTTCTAACCTCTGCTGCATATGATATAACCTCTATTGCATGCAATATAACCTCTATCTCATGCAATCCAACTTTTACTGTGTACAGTCTTACCTCTACTACATGCATCTAACCTCTGATGCATACAATATAACCTCTCCTGCCTACTATCTAGCCTCTAGTGCATGCAAATAACCTCTGCTGCATGCAATCCAATCTCTGTTACATACACTCTATTACTGCATGCATCTAACCTCTGCTGCATGCATCTAACCTCTACTTGCTCTATTGTGTTAGACAAAGGAAATATCCATTTGGGGTATAGTGTTTTGGTTTTTAGCTTTCCTTCTCATATATTAAATCCATTTTTCTAGTTCTTGTTTTTCATTAATCTCAGAACTCTGTGTCATACCAAATTACTAATGAGGCAAAAAAGGAAAGTCAGATGTGGGTTCCCCAATATTTTTTCTCTAAAGTCATTGGCATGGTAGCATGATGTGGTATTTTTCTCTTGTGAGATTCCAGGCGCATCTTGGAAATATATTGGCTGGATAGAAAAAATGGTCTTTGAAGTTGTGGAGGTCTGATGTCTGGGCTGTCTGCATATCTACAAAGATGCTGCTTAATTTTGTTATTCACCTTGGTTGGTCAGGGGCTGCACTGTGCATAAATCATGCACAGTCAAAGGGTGGAGAGAATCCAACAAAACCATTGGAATTTACTGGTTGTTTACTGATGACAAAGATGATGAATGCTCTTGATATTTGAATCAGGGTAAGAATAGACATGGCTGGTGTAAAAGGCAGTTTGCTCTGTGGGGGTGGGTCTCTGAAATTACTATTTACATATTTACTAGTGTATGGTGCTGGGCTTATTTAACAGAATGAAAACCGATAACCCTATGACCTTTGTTGAGTGCGCTTATTCCTAGGGAGATGTGAATGAATGTCTACTACCCCCAGGAGGGAACCAATGACAAGTCCAAGTACAGATAAGACCAATGCCCAATTTGGCTAAGAGTTTGCTGGGGTTATTTCTAGGAGTATGAATGTGGGATTCTTACAGGAGTAGGAATGACCCAAAGCTGATGGCAGCATAGATGAAAAAATTCATGTCACCCTCCCAGGTGACATGAACGGTTTGCCTGGTCTCTGCTTCTTCCATAAAGCTTGACTGGTTTGAGTGTCACTCAGCATACTACTTATTCTTTATGTAAGTTTAGTGTGGAGGACTAGTGCATCCGGTCAGCTTCAGGGACTTTTGAGGCTGCCGTGTTGTTTCCTTCCCACATCTTATGGATCATTCTTTTAGAACCTCCTACACCTTTTTTGTTTTTATGTACAAGTTTTTTTTTAATTTTAATATTTCATGTACATTTTTTTAAATTTAGAGAATACTTTATTAGTTTTTGTAATCAAACCCACGTAGATAAGACCTTACATATTTAATACAGTGTGTTACCCCTGTACAAATGGAAAAAACTTAAGTTCAACATTTCTAGACCAATATGGCTGTTAATTTCTGTACAGTGCCAACTCAACACAGTAAACGGGGATACTTTTTTCCAAAGTTGACAGCACAGCTAAAGTTTCAAAAAATTCAAATTATATATCTGTATATATATTTATATTTATATTTATATTTATATAAAAAGACCAATAATAGCAGTGTGTTATGCATCAACAGCAGCAACAGCTTTTCCAGGTTCTGCAGTCATCTGAACAAAACTGTAGAGACATCCAGCACACTCCATTAAAAAAAAAAAGTAAAAAAACAAAACCCGAGAAAACAGCACAGTTCTGTTACTCTTGTGGTACCTGGCACCATTTTGTTTTTTAAATTAGCTTCTCAATCATCATCTGGAAAGAAAACATTCTGAGCAACATCATTAAAAACAGCTCTGATAAAGCACAGTCACTACTACATATCATAAAGCAGGTACAAGCTGTTTTACATCCACAGAGGTATGATACAGTACTGTCCTACATCTATAATACCAGAGGATACAATTTAAAAGGCATTATTTGAGACTTGATTCTACTTTTCCAGCAGAGGGCCCAAAGGATGGTGTGACACAGCTTTGTAAAGAAACATACTCTAGACAGGATTTCCTTTCACTAGTGGCACAGTTCTAAGGATTCATTCTCTCCATGAATGTCAGCTAAAACCGTTATTAAAAAAATGAAATATCCCTAAAACAAAACCGTATAACCACCGGATTCACATGAAGATGACCTAGTGGAGACAAGCTGGACCCCACCTTACCAACAAGCTATCAAATCTGTTATGTTTAAACAGTGAGACCTCCAAGGAAGGAGATGCCAAGTAGTGCTTCAAAGCTTTGGACCACAATCAAACACAGCATCCTTTTCAACAGAAGCAGAAGCTCATCTGAATATGCTCAAGGATGCTGACATCAACATTTAATCATCTCCTCACTCATCCAGGAAGAAGGGGAGATCAGTTACTACTGTACTTTATTGTGTTCAACCAAATCACCATGTTACAAAAATAGCAAGCTGCCATAATAAAAAATAAGGCTCCTCTATCCAGCACCAGATAGCATCATTTTACTTTCAAGCCTAGAAATTGCACACTTGTATATAAACCAACCGAAGATGAGGATTGAGAGTTCATCTTGGTGGATTTTTCCTTTGATGAATATGAAGTGTCCTTCCTTATCTTTTTTGATGACTTTTAATTGAAAATTGATTTTATTTGATATTAGAATGGCTACTCCAGCTTGCTTCTTCTGACCATTTGCTTAGAAAGTTGTTTTCCAGCCTTTTACTCTGAGGTAGTGTCTGTCTTTGTCTCTGAGGTGTGTTTCCTGTAGGCAGCAGAATGCAGGGTCTTCATTGCGTATCCAGTTTGTTAATCTATGTCTTTTTATTGGGGAGTTGAGGTCATTGATGTTGAGAGATATTAAGGAATAGTGATTATTGCTTCCTGTTATATTCATATTTGGATGTGAGGTTATGTTTGTGTGCTTTTCTTCTCTTTGTTTTGTTGCCAAGATGATTAGTTTCTTGCTTCTTCTAGGGTATAGCTTGCCTCCTTATGTTGGGCTTTACCCTTTATTATCCTTTGTAGTGCTGGATTTGTAGAAAGATATTGTGTAAATTTGGTTTTGTCATGGAATATCTTGGTTTCTCCATCTATGTTAATTGAGAGTTTTGCAGGATACAGTAACCTGGGCTGGCATTTGTGTTCTCTTAGGGTCTGTATGACATCTGTCCAGGATCTTCTGGCCTTCATAGTTTCTGCCGAAAAGTCTGGTGTGATTCTGATAGGTCTGCCTTTATATGTTACTTGACCTTTTCCCCTTACTGCTTTTAATATTCTTTCTTTATTTTGTGCGTTTGGTGTTTTGACTATTATGTGACGGGAGGTGTTTCTTTTCTGGTCCAATCTATTTGGAATTCTGTAGGCTTCTTGTATGCCTATGGGTATCTCTTTTTTTAGGTTAGGGAAGTTTTCTTCTATGATTTTGTTGAAGATATTTACTGGTCCTTTGAGCTGGGAGTCTTCACTCTCTTCTATACCTATTATCCTTAGGTTTGAACTTCTCATTGAGTCCTGGATTTCCTGTATGTTTTGGACCAGTAGCTTTTTCTGCTTTACATTATCTTTGACAGTTGAGTCAATGATTTCTATGGAATCTTCTGCTCCCGAGATTCTCTCTTCCATCTCTTGTATTCTGTTGGTGAAGCTTGTATCTACAGCTCCTTGTCTTTTCTTTTGATTTTCTATGTCCAGGGTTGTTTCTATGTGTTCTTTCTTGATTGCTTCTATTTCCATTTTTAATTCCTTCAACTGTTTGATTGTGTTTTCCTGGAATTCTTTCAGGGATTTTTGTGTCTCCTCTCTATGGGTTTCTACTTGTTTATTTATGTTTTCCTGGAATTCTTTCAGGCATTTTTGTGATTCCTCTCTGTAGGCTTCTACTTGTTCTCTAAGGGAGTTCTCCACGTCTTTCTTGAAGTCCTCCAGCATCATGATCAAATACGATTTTGAAACTAGATCTTGCTTTTCTGGTGTGTTTGGATATTCCATGTTTATTTTGGTGGGAGAATTGGGCTCCAATGATGCCATGTAGTCTTGGTTTCTGTTGCTTGGGTTCCTGCGCTTGCCTCTCGCCATCAGATTATCTCTAGTGTTACTTTGTTCTGCTATTTCTGACCGTGGCTAGACTGTCCTATAAGCCTGTGTGTCAGGAGTGCTGTAGACCTGTTTTCCTGTTTTCTTTCAGCCAGTTATGGGGACAGAGTGTTCTGCTTTCGGGCGTGTAGTTTTTCCTCTCTACAGGTCTTCAGCTGTTCCTGTGGGCCTGTGTCTTGAGTTCACCAGGCAGGTTTCTTGCAGGGGAAAAGTTGGTCCTACCTGTGGTTCCAAGGCTCAAGTTTGCTCGTGGGGTACTGCCTAAGTCCTCTCCGCGGCGGCAGCAACCGGGAAGATCTGCGCCGCTCTTTCCGGGAGCCTCCGTGCACCAGGGTTCCAAATGACGTTTGGTGTTTTCCTCTGGCATCTGGATGTGCACAGAGTGCAGTCTCTTCTGGTTTCCCAGGCGTGTCCGCCTCTCTGAAGGTTTAGCTCTCCCTCCCACGGGATTTGGGTGCAGAGAACTGTTTATCCGGTCTGTTTCCTTCACGTTCCGGCGGTGTCTCAGGCGCAGGGGTCCTGCCGCTCCTGGGCCCTCCCCTACGGGAACCCAGAGGCCTTATACAGTTGCCTCTTGGGCCAGGGATGTGGGCAGGGGTGGGCAGTGTTGGTGGTCTCCTCCGCTCTGCAGCCTCAGGGGTACCCACCTGATCAGGCGGTGAGGTCTCTCTCCCACGGGGTTTGGGAGCAGAGAGCTCTTTCATGTACATTTTGATCATGGTTTTCCCCATCTCCAACTACTCCCAGATTCTTCTCACCCCTCCCCATCTCTCAAAATAGCTCCCAACATCCCCAAACCAACAGAAATCAAAACAAACAAAATTCCTTAAAAGGCAAAAAACCTTTTGGGGGAAAATATATATATATATATATATATATATAAATATATATATATATATATATATATATATATATATATATATGTATGTATATAGTGAGTTCCCTGTCAGAACCTCTCCTGGAAGTCTCACAAGCTCCTCCCTCCGCTGACAGTGTTTCCGGTCTGTCCTTTTCACGGATTTGGAGGACAAGGCAGGACATGCCAGCTTCAGGTCTGCTCCTCAGAAAAGCCCTGTGGTGGGAGGCCCGGCTGCCCTTCCCAGCCTCTGCAGTGCCTCACTTAATTTCTATCACTCAGCTCCACCGCCCAGCTCTGCTGCAGCCTGAGTCTACTGCGTGATACAAACTGGCCTTTTCTTCCCTCGCCCCAGGAGCCGGGACTGAACCCAGGGCCTTGCGCTTGCTAGGCAAGCGCTCTACCACTGAGCTAAATCCCCAACCCCCAAACCGGCCTTTTCTATAAAAGTAATGACGCAAGGTCTGCTGGGAAATATTCTGAAGGCTCCTACCCAAGAATGCAAGGGAGAGAATGAACAGAGGAATTCTTTCAGTCAGCTCAATACATAATGATTTTGTAATGTTTCCTAATTACGTTTTTTTTTAATTGAAAAAAAATATATCTTGAAGCACATCTCCAGGAGCACGGGCACAAGGAAGGAATCACATGGTTTGGAATCTTACAGGCTGAAGATTTTCATAATTAAAAAAAAACAAAAGCATTTCTTTTCTTAATTCTCCTTAGATAATTATAAGATTTGTTAAAACAACGAGACGACCAAGTCACATATCGCAATACGATGGAATCCTTTCTTCAGTGTATTGATGAGTAATTGTTATCAATTTACTCTAAATCAGCAGGGATTCACATTCATAAAAGCTATGCTCAGATATTTGCTCACTAATGAAGTGACCACTGTAACACAGGGGAGTAAACAGAGGAGATGTAACAAAGAGGGCAGAGGGGAGCTCCCTCCTCATGGACTTCAAGAATAAAGAATATGCACAAACCCATACTTCAAAAAATTGCACTATTACACAGCTGTTATTTTTGTTCTTTTTGGACAGCAGAGAATTCACTTTCAACAAATTTTCTCACTAAGTGGCTAAAATGACTTTCTTTTTAACTGTCTTGACCTAGTTGGGCTTAGATGCTTTTTCCAGATAAGAAAAGAAAAAGAAGTAAAACAGAAAATAGCCTTCAAAGCCTCAGGGAAAAAATTGGACATAGAATCACCCCACAGTGAACTGAGCTTTGCCTTGCTTCTTGGGAGTCATAGGCCCCCACATTAGTACAATTACGACTACATCAGAAAGCCTTTTTACTTGAACTACTGAAATAATAATTATCCTATTAAATCAGTTAGTTATTATTCAATTACTTTTATGATTACTTCCAATTTTGAAAATGGAAACGTGCAAAATATTATTTTCCCAAAGAAGGATACGCTCACTGTGTAATGGTGGGACCTTGTGCTCAAATAAGATGGCAATGCCAGCTGGGCTTTATCTCTGTCTGTTTTAGTGCTAGTATTGTGTATCCAGGAAGAGTTTCCCCCTTAGTGGTTATTCATCAAGTGTAGGGTGTGTGTCGGTGTGTGTGTGTGTGTGTGTGTGTGTGTGTGTGTGTGTAAGATACAAAACAGGGCCTCAGCAATAAGGGTCACAGTAGCTAGGACCAATTGAGAATAGCCACATTACCAGTCCTGAGCTGGACTTCATTGGCGATATGGGTTCAGGATGATTCTACTAGTTACCTTATGAGATAGACAATACCCCACCCCTCCACTATGTTCACAGGGTCATTACTATTGTAGCAGTTTTAATTTAATGCCCACACAAGCATGAGTAGAGCAAAGTCTACCAACACACAAGGAAGCAGTGGAAAGTAAGCAGCATCCTTCCTCATTATGAAGCTACACGATGCTCTACTGAACATCCAGAATTTGCTAAACCAGGTATGTATTAGTCGACATTAAATGACATTTTTTAAATCCCTTTCCTATTGTGCATAATTAGAAACACAGAGTAAATTTTCCCTTAAAAAATTTCACAGGTCAAAATATACATGCCTGAGAAAGAATTTACTTCAGCTCAAGATTTCAAGTTCTTCACTCCCAAGATTTCAAGTTCCTTGCTCCCTGGACATTGGACCCACAGAAGGAAAGAATGACATAGGAAGAAGAGGTAGAGGTCACCTCATGGAGGAGAGGATACAGAGTCAGGAAGGGGCCAAAAGTCCACTCCAATCCTCAAAATCATCCTCACAGTGTCCCACTTTCTTAATCTAGTAAAGAAGTTTCCAGAACATCTCAAGTATCCCCATGAGCTGGGGACCAGGCATTCAGTGTGCGAGGTAGAGGGAACATTTCATATTTAAACCATAGTGTTGCTTTCCAAAGACATTATAGCAAGGAAGTTTTCCACAGTAACTCGAATTTCTTGGGATGGAGAGATGGTTCAGAAGGTAACATTACCTACAACATGGGCTTTAGAACTACCTGTAGCTCCAGCCCCTCACATGTAACACACACATAAACAAAAGTAGACATCTTTTCATACTTTAAACACTTTTTATTAATTCTTTGAAAACTTCACGAAGTTTACTTTGAGTATTTTCATACATCTACTTCCTTTGGAGTAAATTTTCTCCTCCCAGATCCTCTCTTTCCTACCCACTAAAATTAGTGTCATCATTAAAACAAACAAATAAACAAAAAACAACCAAGAAATTCCATTGGTGCTGCTCATGTATTCTTGGCTGTGTGGTCATCTACCAGAGCATAGCTGACTACCAGGGACTACTCTTGCCTTAGTTTTACTGCTGTGAAGAGACACCATAACTAAGGCAACTCTTATAAAGGACATTGAAGCTGGCTTACAGGTTCAGAGGTTTAGTCCATTATCATCAAGGCAGTAGCATGACAGTATCCAGGCAGATGTGGGGCTAGAGGAACTGAGAGTGCTACATTTTCTAGAGGAGAAGACTGACTTCCAGGCAGCTCGGATGAGTTTCTTAAAGCCCATGCTCACAGTAACACACTGCCAACAAGCCACACCTACTCCAACAAGGTCACACCTCCGAAGAGTGCCCCTCCCTGCTCCAAACATATTCAAACCACCACAACACCCATAAAGAAAGCTGAGTCATTCTCTCCCAGCAGGTATTAATTGCCAATGTCTCCTTATCTAAGGGTGGGACTTATGCTACTTTCCCCACCTCATTGACATTTTGTCTGACATTTTGCGTGAGGTCACACCCACCATAAGTTATTATGTTCACCTTCCCTGTTGTGTCTGAGGACAGTTTTCCTGTAGTCATCCACTGCCTTTGGTTCTTACACTCTTTCTGCACTCTCTTCTATGATGGTCTCCAAGCTCTGGGACGAGGTGTGTACTATAGATGTCCCATTTAGGGTAGAACATTCCAGGCTCTCATTTGATGTACCTGGAACCATTGTGTATCTCTATGTTAATTGCCAACTAATGCCAAAAGAAGCTTCTCTGATGAGGCTTGAGAGATGCACTTGTCTATGGGTATAATGACAAGTCATTAAGAGTTGTTTTGGTGCAAATCAAAACAACCCTGAGATTTCACCTCACGCCAGTGAGAATGGCTAAGATCAAAAACTCAGGTGACAGCAAATGCTGGCGAGGATGCAGAGAAAGAGGAACACTCCTCCATTGTTGGTGGGGTTGCAGACTGGTACAACCATTCTGTAAATCAGTCTGGAGGTTCCTCAGAAAATTGGACATTGAACTGCCTGAGGATCCAGCTATACCTCTCTTGGGCATATACCCAAAAGATGCCCCAACATATAAAAAAGACACGTGCTCCACTATGTTTATTGCAGCCTTATTTATAATAGCCAGAAGCTGGAAAGAACCCAGATACCCTTCAACATAGGAATGGATACAGAAAATGTGGTACATCTACACAATGGAATATTACTCAGCTATCAAAAACAATGACTTTATGAAATTCGTAGGCAAATGGTTGGAACTGGAAAATATCATCCTGAGTGAGGTAACCCAATCACAGAAAGACATACATGGTATGCACTCATTGATAAGTGGCTATTAGCCAAAATGCTTGAATTACTCTAGATGCCTAGAACAAATGAAACTCAAGACGGATGATCAAAATGTGAATGCTTCACTCCTTCTTTAAAAGGGGAACAAGAATACCCTTGGCAGGGAATAGAGAGGCAAAGATTAAAACAGAGACTGAAGGAACACCCATTCAGAGCCTGCCCCACATGTGGCCCATACATATACAGCCACCCAATTAGACAAGGTGGATGAAGCAAAGAAATGCAGACCGACAGGAGCCGGATGTAGATCGCTCCTGAGAGACACAGCCAGAATACAGCAAATACAGAGGCGAATGCCAGCAGCAAACCACTGAACTGAGAATAGAACCCCCGTTGAAGGAATCAGAGAAAGAACTGGAAGAGCTTGAAGGGGCTCGAGACTCCATATGTACAACAATGCCAAGCAACCAGAGCTTCCAGGGACTAAGCCACTACCTAAAGACTATACATGGACTGACCCTGGACTCTGACCTCATAGGTAGCAATGAATATCCTAGTAAGAGCACCAGTGGAAGGGGAAGCCCTGGGTCCTGCTAAGACTGAACCCCCAGTGAACTAGACTGTTGGGGGGAGGGCGGCAATGGGGGGAGGGTGGGGGGGGGAACACCCATAAGGAAGGGGAGGGGGGAGGGGGATGTTTGCCCGGAAACTGGGAAAGGGAATAACACTCGAAATGTATATAAGAAATACTCAAGTTAATTAAAAAAAAAAGAGTTGTTTTGGTACCATGTTCATTTAGGAGAGGGGCCATAGCAGGTACTCTCTTTTCCCTAAGAACTATGTCTTATCTAGTCCAAGGTCTTTACCCTTGTAATGATGGTAAGTATAAATGTTATCTTGTGAAGCAGGCGTTAAACTAAGTCAGAAAGTGGCTAGTTACTCTGAAGACACATTTTGTCAGACTTATCACGACTTATAAGACCTTAAAGTTTTGAAGGTATTATTGAAAATGATTTCACTAGTTTTCATTGTATTTGAAAAATAAATGACACTGACTGTCATTGTATATATCTATTTTTTTTTTGTATGTTTGCCCAACTTTCTACTGGGTTGCTTTGATTTTACTTGTTTACAAATTCTTCATGTTTTAATGATACTTACCTTTTGTTTATGTTACATTTTAGGTATCTTCCCACTTTGTCATTCTGTGCTTGAAATTAGGCAATAACTGCTTGTCAAATCTTTGCCCTTGCTCAGCCACTGAGACAGGGCAGCAAACAATGATGCTTTGCTAGGTTGACCGTCCTGATATAGAGAGTAGAATTCTGACAAGAGGCTGGGAGATTTGGAGGGGTGGTTCATATAAAGGGCTTACAGGCACTAGTTTTCTCAAGTAACTGTTTTAAGCAAAGGGAGAGTAGACACCTGCTGTCAGGTAGAGAGCATGTTTGCCTGAGTCACCCATTTTTTCCAGGTAACAAATGGATTCTCCTTGTTGACTCCATAGCCTTTGCTCATCCTCTATAGACTAGCTGGGCTGAGGCAACACAGCATGACAGTTTGCCAGCCAAAAGTCAAAGGATTCCCAGGTCTTCATTTTGTTAATGAATTTGAATCCTGCTATTTGTGTGCCAATTGGAATGACCATCAATTGAAGCAAGTCTCTTTTGCCTCTCATGTTTCCTTTCTTTTGGACTGTTTAAAAAAAAATCAATGTTCATTATTTATAAACCACCTCATCAGATACCTCTTTACCTTCATGTAGATACAAATCAATATCTGCATATTGATAAGCATATTTTCTTAAATGATAACTTCTTATTCAACAGGAGAAAAAGATGAACAAGAGTAACATCATTTTAGACAAATTAACTCAAAGAAAGAAGGTGAGAATATAAATTAATACAATTACAGATGAAAGATATAACAATAAGATAGTTCACAGAATCATGAAACACATTATATATATATGAAAAATATATAACAATATAGTATATAACAATATAACAATATATATGTAGTAAAAAATATTAAAAAATCCTGGCATGGGGTTTTTTCCTTCCTTTGACCATTTATGTTTCCAGATGAAAGACACACACAGCCTTTAGAGTTTAATATGCCTTAGGCAGCACAATAGCTACCTACCCTTCAAGCTGTTAGAATCTACCTCTTATCCATAACCCAAGTTATTACTTACGATGTTTCATCTGGGCTGCTCTTAGTCTGACCTGGCAGCCCTCTGGGCCACATTCTCTTGGTCCCTAGCCCTTGGCTGCTCTCCCTCTCCTGCAAGTTCTTCCTCTATTCCATGGCAGGTCTCTTTGCTTCTTTCCGTGGTCTCAAGCCCAGGAAATCTAAATCCCACCTTTATCTGTTCTGCCCAGCTATTGGCTGTCAGCATTTTTAATTCACCAATCAGAATTAACTAGGAGACAGGGTTCCAGAGGCTGCATTAAGACCCCAAGGTCTGGAGGCTATCACTTAGCAAAACAATAATCAGTAAAAGACAAAATCTCAATATATATAACAATATAACAATATATATCAATGTAACAATAATATATAACAATATATATGTAAATTTAAAATATATAACAACATATAAAATATATAAAACACATTAAAAAAGAATATATAATATATGTGTATTGTGTGTACACACGTGTGTGCATGTGTGAACGTGTACTTGTGTGTGTGTGTGTGTGTGTGTGTGTGTGTGTGTGTAGTTGCCCTTGGGTGTGCATGTTAGTGTGCATGTGTGTATGTGCGTTTCTCTGTATATGCATGTGTTTGTATCTGTTGGTTAAAATTACAAAGTAGTGGGCTAGAGAGATGGCTCAGCGGTTAAGAGCACTGACTGCTCTTCTAGAGGTCCTGAATTCAATTCCCAGCAACCACATGGTGGCTCACAACCATCTGTAATGAGATCTGATGGCCCTCTTCCGGTGTGTCTGAAGACAGCTACAGTGTACTCATACATAAATAAATAAATAAATTTAAAAAAATTGCAAAGTAGTATGAGTGCATCTGGGGGCACTGCTTCACCATGGTAAAAGTTAAATGTTTATTTTATTTATACAACAACCATGTTTACTGTGGGGAATAGTTTTACATACACACATTTTTAACTGAAATAAAAATAAGCATAAAATAACAGCTTATGCAAAATATTTCTCCTTCAAGTAATACAGTTAACCACAGCTAATGAAAATCTAAACAGCAACTGAAGATCAAGACCTCATGCTCCAAACATGGCTGCTTCATCAGGAAAGAGAACGTGAGTGAAGGTGAATAACACATACAGTACAATGCATGCACACGTGAGTGAAAACATGGCATAGAACATACTTGGTTTTTATCTAAGAGGCTCTTAATATGATTATAGTTGATAGCTGGTCTTTGATGCAGGGACCCAGGGCTGGTGTTTCACACAGTGCCCTAAAGATGGTATCTCTAAGGAAGACTTGCTGATGTAGGGAGTAGAGGAAGGGCGGGTTTTTGGCCATGAGGCAGCTGTCGTTCATACTCTATCTGGGATCATGAGGCTGTGACTATAACGCTTTTCTTCCCTCCTCCTATGGCCATGAGGAAGCTGTTATTGACCATTACACTAACCTCTACTCCCACTGCTTTGGCTTAAAAGGGTAAAGGCAGTTGGGTAGGGCATCATACTAACTTAGTGGACATTTGCCTCTTTCTTAATATATTTTAAGACTTTGCAAAGCTTGGCAGAGTTGCAGTTAAAAAGGTGAACTTTGGGATGAAAGCCAAAAATTGGCTTGCTAAAATCAAATAAGCTTCTAGTAATAAAGGGGAATGTAGGTCAGAAGCCCAAGCCTGAACTTACAGATTGCACAGGGTCCTGGCTGTGTAGGCAGGCATCATTCACAGCAGGAAAGCCCTGTCTCAGGCACTGGGTTCTAGATCAATCACCCTTGCAGGGTATAATGCATCCTGGCCAGCATAGGCAGCATCACTGCATAGTGCTATGCATGAGGTTTACATGCTAGAGTTGGGACTGGATGTCCAGACTCTAGAAACTCAAAAGTTTAGGACAAAACCCAGCTCCTTCCAGTGTTGATCATGTAGCCCTCTTTTAGTTAAATAAAGAAAAATTTCTCATTTCTCAGTAAATTCTTCTTAGGAGATCCCTGCTTGTTATCTGGATCTAAGAAGGAATATGTACTGAAGCTACATTGCTCTCACTTTGAGCCTCTTGGAGTTAGCAACCCCTACCGCACCATCCTTCTCTCTACATAATCCTCCACCACACACCATCTCCACATCAACCACTTCTACCTCATACCATCTGTAGGGACCAAAAGAATAAAAGAGACAGGGGTGAAGGGAGTTTCTCTAGCTTTCTGAGTATTAAAATGGAAAATAGCTTTTAAACTTGTGGTTGAAAGCACTTGTGTAATGTTAAAAACAGAACCAAGCAGGCTTTCTATGAAACTTCTAATCAATGAGAGCCAACCCCACCTGTCATGTCTGTTTTAGGCTGGCCATCTGTCTGATTACAAATCATTTAAAAGGACGCAGAAGCATGATCACATCTCAGAGCCAGAAAGAGCTTTGCAGCTGCCACAGGAGTTTGCCTATCAATGGATTTGAAAGACATGTATGCAGAAAAGATATATGCAGAAGGCTGATGCACTGTATCTGCTATGTATCTTCTGTGTGTCCATACATGTGTGATTCTCCCTTTTCAGGTCAATGCTCCCTAGATGTCCCTATCTGGTTCAGCTTTTGAACCATAAGTTCTTATCTTTGCAAAGAATAAAAAATTATTTTTTAAAAAATTATTTTATTTATTTATGCCCTGGGAATCAAGTTTCTAGAGGATTAGGCACACATCTTTTTCCACTGAGGCCAGGCAAGGCAGTCTCAGCGACATATGTGCTGGGGCCTTAGACCAGCCTGTGCATGCTCTTTGGTTGGAGGATTAGTCTTTGGGAGCTCCTAGGAGTTCGGGTAGTTGGTACTTATGGGGTTGCCATCCCCTTCAGTTCCTTCAAACCTTCCCCTAATTCTTCCATAGGGGTTCCTGACTTCAGGTCAATGGTTGGCTGTAAGTATATATATATGTCTCAATCAAGTGGTTGTAAAGTCTCTCTGAGGACAGCCATGTAGGTTCCTATCTGCAAGCACAACATGGCTTCAGTAATAGAGTCAGGGTTTGGTGCCTGTTCATGGGATGGATCCCAGTCACCAGACTGCCTTTTCTTCAGTCTCTGATCCATTTTTTTTTTGCCAGAATTGATCCTGTTTAAATATATAGGGATAAAATAGATCCTTAATGACTGACTACCAAAAAGGAGCAGGAAAACCTGTTCTTACAGAAATGGTTAATATTTTCCCATAAAAGTTGAAAAAATAATGGATGATTGTCATGACACAGCCACCATGATACTGATGGCTACCTGGCAATTCATGCATGGGATCTGGTCATGGACAGAGTTCCATGAGGAAAGACACTGTGTACTTAGAAGTAAAGTATCTTTACATGGGTTGCTTGGTCCTTACACAGAGGGAGAAACAGTCTCTTTTCACTGGACAAATGCAGTGGAAATCTCTTTAATTAAGGTGTCGAAGTCAGTGTTCCTAGCCCAACTCTGAAGGTAGAAGTGATAGGAAAGGGGTGGAGCAAAGGCTGTAGAATCACAAGTACTTTGCTTTTCTCAGTGTAAGAGTTGGTCATGTCTAATGAAGCTGCTCTCACACTTGTCTTCCCTGGGTGCTCACGTACATCTTCCATGTGCAAACTCAGCATCACACTCACTGCTGGGGCAGATTGAAGAGGAAGATAGAAGTGAAGTCCTTATTGTTGTCTCACCTCACAGGGGCAGCTGAAGAGCAGGGTAAGAACTAGATTAAAAGAGACTATGACATACACAAGAATGGAAAAAAATACAGTCTACTCAGTGTGGACTATTTAGGAGTAGAAAGGCAGAGGCTTTGAGTGAGAAGATAGACTCTTTCAGCCATGGCTCTGTGATGATGTTTCTTTTGTTTTTTAAGGAGATTCTTCATGACCCAGATAGATTTTTGAAAGGCTGTTATTATCTGCTTTAATTACTGTGGCATCCGCATAGAAAGGTCCTGTGCGTGCTTCTCTCTCTCTCTCTCTCTCTCTCTCTCTCTCTCTCTCTGTGTGTGTGTGTGTGTGTGTGTGTGTGTGTGCGCGTGTGCGTGTGTGTGAAAGAGACACAATGCATACAGACAGACAGACACAGACATAGAGGCATACAGACTGACACAGACACAGAGACACAAAGACATACAGACCAACACACACACACTGAGAGAGAGAGAGAAAGAGAGAGAGAGAGAACATACATACATGCATGCATACATACAGCTACAGACACAGACACAAAGACAAGAGACTGACAGGCTGACAGATACACACACACACACACAGATAGAGAGCAATAGAGAGAATGAGAGCAAGAGTGTGTGAGAGAGAGAGAGAGAGAGAGAGAGAGACAGAGACAGAGAGAGAGAGAGAATGAATATGTATGAACAGATACTGAGGCATGTGTGTATAAATGCACACAGAGGCCACAGGTTGCTCTTCACCTTATTTTCTGAGTCAGGGTCCTTCAGTTATTCAGTGAGGCTGGCTGAGTGAGCCCCAGGGCTGGTTCAGAGTTGGAGTTATAGGTGCGCGCATCACACCTGGCTTTTTGCAAGGGTATTAGATATCCAGACTCAGGTACTCATCAATACAAGGCAAACACGTTCCTGGCTGAGCATATCCCTCGCCCTGACATTTGTCTTTATATACCTGGTTTATTTTACTTAACATAACATCTCCTGTGTTAATCAATATTGTTGCAAAATATATTTATTTTTAAATTGTTATATTTTAATGGCACACTTTTCTAACTTATTTGTCTGACATTCCTTATAAAATCAACCACAAATTCCTGAAGGAAGCAAGTATCTGTTTTGTACTGGGTATCACACCAAGCTAAAGGCAATGCGCTTTGAATCACAGAGAGGATGAAGAGACGTGGAAGATCAGTAGATCATCACAAGTTTTCAGATGCAGAACTAACTTCTAAGATCAGTTTATACAAATCAGACCTACCTTACATTTCATTAAAAGCTTGAAAATACAAGGCCAGAAACTGCAGAAAACTCATTATTTTTATGGCTGAAAATAGATCTTACTTCCTTACCCCTGGAAGTCAGCCACCCTGTATAATAAAGCCTGTGTGAGAGAAGAGTATTCTCATGGGTTCTGTAATGTAATGCTTACCCTTAGCATTTCGTAAGACACAAACAAGTTAGAGCTAAGAAACAGGACAGAGGACTTCAATAGCCCTTTGCTGCTGAGCCAAATTTCCCGTGTTAAATCTGTTCTATGCTTTTAGATCTGCTGAAATGAGTTTCCTGTTTCCAAGTATAGGCCTGGCATTGATCATCAATGTTCACCAGAGCTGAACCGTGTCCACACGTGATCCTGGCAGCACTGCCTCCACTTTCCCCAACTCTCTTCTTGTTCCTCTTTCCACTTCTATAGATGCATTAGGTTTAGGTCCCTGGGAACAATTGTCTTCAGCACAGTGGTTACTATAGATGGCAAAGATAAGATGGCTAAGCAGAGCAAGGGACTCCATCTTGGCTGTCAGCTCACTTTTGCCCCAGCATGGCTGGACACCCCACTTAGATGTGTGGGTCACACAGCACTACCTCCCATTTGGTCTGTTCAACCTGGTGGTGCAGCCGCTTCCTGCTACTCAGTGTTTTGGCCTCAGAAGGGGGTGGGGAAGTGGTTTACAGTTTTCACCAAGTAGATTGTTTATATATCACCATCAACATTAAGATGTGTCATACTACATCCCAATTTGAAAGGGGTTCAGAGACGTCAGGGGAGTTTCTGAAACTCCCTCGGTTAATATGTAACATTGTAAAGTTTGCCACAGGAAGAGTTTTATTGTTCACAAGTTACTAAATTCATCATTTTGTTGGATGAGTATTCAGTGTCTTGGTTTTTAGAAGGAGGGGCTACCACAAAGAGTAGTGAAATAGACAATTTTGGTTATAGCATCACCATATACCTGGTGCTGTTCCCATCACTTCTGGTACCCAACCTACTTATTATTAACAAGGTCCTTATATAGACAGAATGGCAGAATCATTGTTTTGGTTTGTTTGCTTGTTATTTACTTTTGGAAACAATCTGGAGCCACTAAGCTATCTGCCACAGCACAGATGAGTTGCGTAGGGAGTTGAGCATATTACTTGGTATGACCATTTATGATGGAACATTGTTATGATTCATCCACTCAGTTTAACAGAGAAACATTGAAGAAAAGGAATCAGAAAGGGAGTGGATGCAGTCCATTGCTTGTGTTTTGTATGTCTCTGTCAGTTAAGACAGCCTCTGGGTGGGAGGGGCGTGTCAGTATTGTATAAACTACAAGGGATGGAAACACTGGTTCAGAAAAATGGAACCTTGGGCAGTTATATATGACCAAGACAGAAAAGTAAAAATCACAAAATCCCTCTGATTTTGTTCTCATTTCTGTCAAACCATGGATATTGTGCTTCATGCCAATCCATGTCCTGGAGTTGTGTGAACATTCTGAAGCGCTGATTCAATTACAAGACAGGTCACCAGTGGAAGATGTTACTTCAACTTACTTTCATTTCATGTGGCTTTCTGTGGGACCTTGCTGAAGTATTTTCCAGGAGCTGAATCCATCCTTGAGTGTACATAGAAACATGTCCAGGAATCACTGGACCCTGGATTCAGTCGTGGTCAGGGACAAGACCTGGGTCTCTGGGGCCTTAAACAGATACTGGATTCACCAGCTGGAACACCATTTATAAAAGATGCTGTTTCACTAGTTTAATAAAACGAGGCTCAGAGCTTTGAGGGGTGTACGCTGAACACAGTAGCCTTCATGGTCTGATCTCAGATGACTGTCGAAAACACTGCAAAGCATCCACTATCTCTGCATCCCCTCCTCACCCCATCGTCATCAACTGAGGATAACATCAGCAGAGATACGCTTGTTGGACATTACATCAACCAAAACTGCACAATTCCCCATGTCACACTTACAATAGCTAAAATACATGCTCCGCGACAAATGTTTCCCTGAGTCACCAGCACCTCCGCCACATGCTTTCTAGAGTCTTCCATTTATGGCAAATGTCTAAAGAGCCTGGCTACACTGACTATGAAGGAGCCAGAACAAGGTGCCAGGCAGGGAAAGATAAAGACTAATACAGGATAATTCATTTTGTAGTTCCTGCCCTTCTCAACTGTGCAGAGCAAAGGAAATTGGGACCTGAGGAGCCTGCCCTCCTCTGGCTCCCATCCTCCCCTCTGCACTCCCTGTACACCAGTAGGCTGCAATTATTTGACTTGGGCTTGGCTAGGTTCTTTCAGTTTATCTGAATGACCTGAAGAATAGCATGTCGTGAACTGACTTTCATCATGCCTTGGAGACTCATCCTTAAACTATGAGTGAAGTGTGAATCTCTTTATTCTGCTAGTTTTATATCCTTAGTAACATGTGGGCCATGCTGTCTCTCATTTATGCTTTCATTATAACCAAATTCTGAGAAGAAACAACCTTTGAACATCCAATGAGGCAGAGAGCATGGGTGGAGCAATGATTGATTTGAGCAGTGTGTGAAGGCACAACTGGCATTTCAAGATCAAATAGACAGGCAAGGACACAGCATTGTGGGTTTTGATAGGCCATTGGAAAACTCTGTAGGTTACAGAACACAAGAGACTGAACACTGCTACCCCAGAAACAGAGTGTGCTTGTGTTTGTGTGAGCCAAGTTAAAGGAAGATGGCTCTGGGGGGGGGTGGTGCTAGAAGAATGAGACCTAAAGAAGTATCCTGGAGAGAGTTTGTCTTTGAAAAGTCAGTGCAGTTCTTTGTGACTTAGGATTCCTCTCTCTCTCTCTCTCTCTCTCTCTCTCTCTCTCTCTCTCTCTCTCTCTCTCTCTCTTGAGATAAGACACATATCAATTTGCACTCACTATATAGCCCGGGCTTTTCTTGAAGTCACAGAAATCCTAGTGCTCCAGCCATCTGTTTCATGGGATTATATGCATGTGGCCCAGACCTTGCAGGGTTTGTAACTCAAAAGTGGCAAAGGGAGAGGAATGATCAGTATTCCTTGGGATGCACATACTCTCCAGATGTATATACATGAATTATAGTCATAAAATCATTCTATGTGTGAAGAAAATATTGTGGGTAATTACCATAGTCGTTGATTCTCACACCTACTGCTAACTTACCTGAGATGAAAGCACGATTTCCCCAGTTAAAGAGCCTGGCTTACTTTAGATCAGAGCTAGGCAAAGAGTGCCTCTCACCGAGCACGGTGAGTGCGGAGTTATCTGCTAGTGTTTGTTCCGTGGGCTAGACCCTGCTTCCTAACACTTGAGTTGAGAGGGATGACCTAACTGGTGATTGTAGAATGTTTGTCTCAGTATTCAGCCATTTCTACAAACACTTAGCTCCTTCCCTTTCTTGACAACCCAGAGAGTCTGGTTGCAGGGTCCCATGTGGTCCAGTGGTTCAAGCAAAGCCCTGGTGGTGTGAATTTCTACCTGTAGTGGTAGCCAGTTTACCTGCATCTTCCCTGAGGGGCTCCACTGTTGGGGTATAAGTTTATTTCTTTAGTGTTTTTATTTAAAAACTTTCATCAACTTCATCCAAGGTTTGATTAAATGCAAGATTCCTATACCACAGGTTCTGTAAAAGCAGTCCAATGAATAAAACCCCTAGCTATTAGTGTACTGGTAAAAATACTGAACAAACTATTTCTTTTTTAAATCAAAGGGCCAGTGCATTCTCACTGAAGAGCTTATCTTCATTAGAGAATATATTTAAGTGCACAATACTTCCTGAGCTGAAAATGGAAAGAAATGGGTAGTGAGATTTTTCTTAAAACATCCAGACTCTGATGGAGCATCTGTCTCTAAACTATAGCTTTTGATTTTTTATTTTACCTTTTTCATTTTGGAAATCAATTATCTTCATACAATATATAATTATCTTAGTTAGGGTTTTACTGCTGTTTTACTGTTTTACCATAACCCAGGCAACTTTTATAAGGGCAACATTTAATTGGGGCTGGCTCACAGGTTCAGAGGTTCTGTCCATTATCATTAGGGCAGGAACATGGCAGCATCCTGGCAGGCATGGTGCAGGAGGAGCTGAGAGTTCTACATCTTCCTCTGAAGGCTGCTCCCTATCAGAATACTGGCTTCCAGGCAACTAGGATGAGGGTCTTATAGCCCACACCTACAGTGACACACCTCCTCCACCAGGGCTGCAACTGCTCCATCAGGGCCACACCTCCTAACACTGCCACTCCCTGGGTTGAGCGCACACCATCACAGTGATAGTCTTTTCTCTTAACTCCTCCCAGATCCTCCTCACCCTCCCCACCATGCTATTTCATGTCTTCTTCCACTCTGAAAAACAAATAGGCAAATGAAATAACTAAACAAATAGGAATAAAAACTAAACAAAAAGCATAAGAAACACAGATACACACACATATACAATAAAACCTATAAAAACACAAAGTAGGAAAACATAACTATATGAGCAAAAGTTTGGTAAGCAAAATAATACCAAACACAGCAATGTGAGATGAAATGTCTACAGAAATACCACTGGAACATACAATGAACAAAAAGTAAGAAGTAATGTGTTATTGTATAGTTTCACTGCAGCCTTGGCTCTAAACACATAACATGTGTACATATTTGTATATGCTACACATTGTCTGGATCAGCTGGGCTCAGATTTAAGGCTATTCTATCTTATCAACTACAGTTTTGTTTTTTGTTTTTGTTTTTTTGTTTTTTTTTTTTTTGCTCTATGTACCAAGCATTTTGTTTCTTTAGAAACCTATGGTTAAATTACAGAAAAAAATGTATCTACCATCATTCCTCACCATGTAAACAAAATTTGTCTGTTGTTGGATTACATTGATTAAAGCATTTGATTTTAAGAAGTTTCAAAATTATTTTTATTTTGTATGCATTATGCATGCCTGGGTGTATATATGTGCATGATGTGCACAATTGATATCCATAGAAGACAGATGTGGGCATCAGGTCTTTTGAGATAGAGTTGTAGACAGTTGGAAGCTGCTCTGTAGATCCTGAGAACTGAAGCCAGGTCTCCTGCTAGAGAACCATGTGTTTTAACCACCTATCCAGTCACAATTTATTTTATTTTAATACTTTCCATGTGCATTTCTGCCACGAGTTTCATTTAAAAAATTAATGTATGTTCGACTGAGATTAGGTCAAAATTTCCAACAACTTCTGAGATACCCTAAACATACTTCTGCATCAAATATTGATGCAAAGTGCTTTTCTTATCCTCGATGGCTTAAAAATCAAAACAGCAACTGACTCTGAACAATGTTAAAGATGTTTTATGTCCTGTAATATCAAATATTCAAGCAAAATTTAACTGTTTATGTAAAAGTAAATACTTATCATTAGTAATGACTGTATGTATATCAAAGACTGGTTTTATAGTATTCCTTTACAACCTATCAGTAAGTTTTTGGTTTACAAAGCTATGTATAGTATATTGCATATACCTGAAAAGGGGCACAAGTGGGAAATGTTTAAGTAGTCATATCAATAGTATCTGCTCTTGGGCTCTTACTCAAGAGACAAATATCAAGTCCTTCTCACAATACCAGGCTCCATGGAGATGGCTGAGGGAAGTTATGGGAACCAGTCTTACTCTCCGGCTTCCAACTCACTAACACTTAGGCAGATTTCAACCATAGCACCTCCTTTGGCACTGATCACAGCATTGGAAAGGTATGCCTTCCTATGCCAGCTCACACATCCTCTCAATATTGATGGTGACATAAAGTCAGTTGAGGACTGGCTGACAATATGTAAGATGGATCACACTGTCACAGCCAGCTGTATTTCTCAAGAGAAATCCCATAGACTCCTGATGGAGATTTAATGCATATGAAAGGTCCATCAGGGGTTGGGGATTTAGCTCAGTGGTAGAGCGCTTGCCTAGCAAGCTCAAAGCCCTGGGTTCAGTCCCCAGCTCTGAAAAAAGAAAAAAAAAAGAAAGGTCCATCAGTTCTATATGGAAATGTTCTCTTAGAACAGGCTGCCCTCAGACAACTTGCCTCACACGTTAAATGTTGTATTGGAGTTAATGTTCAGCGACTCTTTTACTGCACCTTAAGGATTGTATATGCATCATGTGTGTAGGATACACATGTACAGATTATGCAGAAAGAAAGTCTTATATCAAAATAAGGTAATTTCCTTTCCAGGTAGAAGGTGTGACATATTTTCTACAACTCAAGTGTACCTTGCATTAGAACTTTCCAGAACCATGAAATTGGTAGCTGTTTCTAGTAATGCAAGGAGTGGACTTTGCATTTTGACATGCTAATGTGTTTAAATGCGTGTGTTCATATGTGGGTATGTGTATATACTTCCTTGCTTACTGGAAAAACTCTGTGTCTCATACTCATATAAGGTGGTTGACAAGGGAGTGACATAACGTGAGCGACTTTTCAGTTTTCCTAGGCTTTGGAGAAAACATACATCCTATGAAAGGAAAGTTGATACAAACCTAGGCTTGAGGAAGACTAAAAGTTTCATTTTCTTTTAGGTGGTTGACAATTTTCAAACAAATGGATAATTCCTAACTGACTATCTAGTGAAAAGGTCCAACTCTCAGAAACAACAAATAACAAAAATATTGCTGCTGCAGACAGACAAATCCTGAGGTGATTAGAGGACCTGCTCTGTACTAGTTGCCCAGGCTGACATCCTGCCTGGCACCATCAGTAGATACACTCGTCTCTCCTGGCTCCAGTTCCCTCACTTATGACTAGGCTCATAAGAGTATATGTCCATAAGTAGATTGTAGAGATTATATGAGAGAACATTTGCAAAAAGCAAAAAATAATGCCCATTATATAAGACATGACATATAATGTTATTCAGTGATTATGTTTAATTGAAAGATACACAAAGAATATAACATTGTTTGTTGATATGGAAATTAGAGAAAGATTAATATAATAATGATCATACAAATCCAAAATTATAAATACTACATAGTAAATATTGAGTTAACCTCGATAACAATGAGTAAAATGTATTGCTAGTAGGAAAAAACCTTTCAGGATAGTAAGGATAAAATGATTCTGTGTAATTTAATAACATGGTACATGTACCTACAATTATTGAGGATAAGCTCAAAAAAGGAGACACATCATGGAGTGTAGACAGTGTCTGCAAAGAGGATATAAATATTTTATCTTGTACATCTAAGCAGCATTGGTCTTTAAGCATAAGATATGCTTAATCATTTATAGAAGGATTAGCATGGAAGATGAAACAGGTGAAACTTTCTCCTTGCAGAATGAGTTGTTTGTAATGTGAACCAAGAGTCTCCATATATAAAGAGTCACCTATCACACAATAACAACACTGGACCACACACTGAGTGTGTTCAGGAAGTGGTGTTGCTTTGATGTTTACTAAGAGTAATTGTACGTTTCTGGGGGCTTAGTAAGGGTCCTCTCAAGAAAAAAAGTCCTGTCTCACAGGTCAACTTCTAATCTGTGAAGGTATAAATCAAGGGCATGAGAACAAAAGGAAACTTTGGTAGGGCAGTATTTTTGTTAAAACTTTCCATTTTCTTGAAATTCTGTAGAACCATTTCCTGTGAAACATTGTTGCAAGGAGAACCTCTATTTGCAAATTTAAAAAGTTCAAATAAGACCAGAACAGCATGACTGCCAACAATCTATTCATGTGTCACTCGGAGTCAAAAGAAAATGGCTTAACATCATGTGATATGGGCTGAAGAAGACCAATGGGAGATCAGATACAGATAGTAGCCCAGCTTCTGTTTTAGGGCTCAAGTGTAATTTGAAATGTTGTGACTAGGGAAACTTGTAGGCTTTCTCTCTGAGACCATTTTATTAATCAAGCATTTCCCTTTATGGGGAAACATTTTCTGACATTGTATCTAAATTTTTATCTTTTGTGTGGTATTACAACAGTTAATTGAATTATCCCATTAGCAGATCTGAAATAATATTTGTCTTGTTTCCCATTTTCTTGTTCTCTTACCATGATTGTGTGGATAGAGAGCAAGCAGAAAATGAGCTGATCATTATTGTCTTGCATTTTCTTCTTCTGTTGCAAAAATACAGGAAGTGAGGTCCATAGGAAGCAAGGTGGAAAATGATCAGGGACTACTGTCAGCAAATGTGCTGGGCAGGAGAGCATTTTCCTGATCAGGTTGACTTCCAATTCAACAGGAAAAATATTTGGTTATCCACACTGGCTTCCTGTCTTTCTCTTACTGTTAATAATTGCTGTACAGGAAGAACAAGGAGCACCAGCCTTCGGGTCCTGAAATTAACAGTGATAGAGCCAATTCATTTTTGTCTGCACACAGTACTCATCTGTAGCTTGGTAGGATACAAATACAGTATTAGGCTTGGAAAAGCGAGACCTCGTGTTCATTGGATAGGAACACAAAATCCTCCTGGCTGACTCATTTGGCTGCTTCTGAGTCAGGTGTCTACAGCAATGGTGTTTTGAATAGGACTTGATAAAAAACAGGATATGGAAAAATCAATATTCTGTGCTAGTAAGAGTCACACTTCATTAAGGAGGTACATTTAGGCCCAGTGAAGAAAGGCCATGTCTTGCCCACAGGCTCTGGAAGTAGGCTTCTTAGATAAGACATCCTTTACTGGGACACTGAGTCCTCATGGACTTTGTCACCACAAACAGAATCATTAGCATTTTGGGTGCTTCTGGACACATTTACGGTAGTAAAGAATGAGTTTTGCCAAGAAAGCTTAAAATTCAAGGTTTTATGGAGGGCTACACCCCACTGATTCCCATATGATTTCTCCTCTACTGCTCCACACTACCCCTAAAACATGAGCATTTGCTGAGGAGGGTGCATTAATTTAAAGCTACCCATAGCTGGCATTTCCGGGTCTTAATTCTTTTAATAAAAACCACACGTACTGAATTTTAAAACTACTTGGATATGTAGCATCTCTGTCTTACTCACTAATCCCGTGTTGTCATCATTCAGAGGATACAAATGACTTGGACTAGAGTGTGTGATAAATCTCAACTGGATAGAAGAGCAGCAGCAGCTGCTGTCAAACAGGACACACTCATTGTTTTCTTGGAACTGTGTAGTACAAACAGAGTCAACAAAACATGGCAAATACACAATTATGATTAAGAAGGGGCCACGGCGTTTTGCCCCAGTCATCCTCAGAATAGCATTAGGGAGCTGGTCTTCTGGGGAAAAAAAAACACAGATGGGAAACCAGGATATTTTTTTTCATCTGCACTTGCAATTGTTATCGTGGGTCTGCCCTCCTCCCATACCTTCCCACAATGCCTCCCTACCTCCCATGCCTTCTTACCTTCCATGCACTTCCCACCTCCCATGTATTCTTAGCTCTCATGTTCCCACATTCTATGTCTTCCTATAATGCCTTCCTACCTGACCTACCTTCCCACCTCCCATGTCTTCCCTCCTCCCATTCCTTCTCACTTCACATGGCTCTTCACCTCTGATTCCTTCCCACCTTGAAAGCCTTCATACTTCCTATGTCTTTCTATCTCTCCCACATCTTCCCAACTCCCATGCCTTCTTCGAGTACATCCAAAGGCCAATAAACTCCTTTAAATTGACCTAGCATACTTTCTTCTCATATATCTCTTATATTTTTAGTTGTGAGCCTAGCCTTTAATGGCTGAGCTATCTCTCTAACCCAAATGTGTAGCCCAGGCTGGTTTTGAACTTGTCATCCTCCTGCCTCTGCCTCCTTCAGCAAATCCTACCAGTGTGTGCCACCACAACCAGCTCATATATCGCATGTTTCCTGCAACATAAGCTCTTCAGATTTCAGAATTTATAATGTAAGGAAAAGGCAGATTCAGCAGATGTAGACAATTTGACAATGGTGGAGTGAAACTCAGCTGCCTCCAGTCACTATCAAGGACCTAATGCACCAATGCAAACTCTCCTTCTGTGTCTGCTAAGGGTGTACTTGGAGCCCAGAGAGGTGAGACTCCAAGTGGAGGAAGGCTAGGGACTTGAGATCTTCTGTGGGGACAGGATATTAGGCAGTATTTTGGAGAAGGAGCCTCCATGGGTCTTGGTCGAGCCCTGAAGTACAGAAGAGGCAAAGTGGCATATTGTAAGGAGAGTTCTGTCCTGGCTCTGGAAAGCCCTTTCCTCCCACCATCCTTAGATGCTTATCATAAATCATCAGTGCCCAACGTCCGCTCTTATCTCCATAGGGCATCTTTCCTGGAGTCACGGGACAGAGGAAACTAACTGTAACTCCTTTTGAGAGAATATTTTTCTAAATTCTTTTCTTGTGGTATAAACCTCTTCCATCTGCTGGGTTTCCCCAAGCCAAGGTCTCTCATCCCTTGCATAACCAGAACAGTCATTGCTGAACTTGTTGGCTTATTCTTACAGAAGGCAAGTCAGGATAACAATGTGGAGTAACCCTTTTAAAAAGCAAAACACTAAAGAAAGCAACTAGTGATGGCCTATAGTGTGTCATAAACTCAGCTAAACCCTTGCTCTGTAAGTAAACAACCTCATGTTATATACTTCGTTTGTCTGTCAGTGATCCTCTTCTGGATCTTCCATCTACATCCACCATTTCTTCTCTCTATTTCCCCAGCCCATCCTTCACACCGTGCTAAGAGCAAACAACTCTCCTAGAAGAGAGACAAATGTCTCAGACAGAATCTTTAACGCTTATGTCCAGATCACAATTGTTAAGATGAGCTTAACTTTGAAGCCTTTCAACAGTGAAAAGTCTAACAAAAATGTGTTTGTGCTTAAGAGATATGCACTGATCCACTGACAACAACTTCAGCTCCTTCTACTAGTGAAAAGTAAAAGGATTCATGGCAAACCAAATCTCAGCCATGACAGAGAGGGCTGCTCACTTGATGGTGGCTTGGGTTGCTACCCTTCGCAAGTAAATTGCTTTCACGCCATTATGCTTAGTGCTGGATTTCATGGTTGTCTTATTAAGGCAGAAAACTATGCCATGTGTTCTCCTTGGGTGGGGGACCATATCTCCTTTCATGGCTAATTGTCCAGATTTGGGAAAAAATCAACATGTTTATATTCTACAAACCAAATACTTTTGAATAATCATCTTCCCAGAAAAGATGATATTCATTACTGTGTTCACTGGTTGTATAACAGCTCAGTTCTTTCTAGGGTCCACACTTCATCAGTCATCTGAGAACATTTCTGACATTTCCAATGACATTTGACAGATTAAAATATACACAAATATGTTTGAATATATCTCTTACGTGACATTATTTACTTTTAAAATGGCCTTTGTGATAATTAAGATTACTTTTTTATTATAGGTACCAAATACTCTTTAGGGCATGAACTTAACTGGCTCACAGACAGTTGGTGTAGAAAGCCAAGATTTGTATAGTACAATAAATCATATACTTCCCACGTTCTTATACTGAAAGTCTGGAGAGTTGTTTCCTCATGACTTGACATTAGAGAGAGAGACACACACACACACACAGAGGCAAGTAGTTTCTGATACTGCATCCATAGGCTTAACTCTACTTTCCTTTCCTTAGTAGCACAAAATTATACCATATGTTGTCTATCATGAGACATGTATGCAAGATAGTGGGCCATTGTTACATGGAGAGTTCAAATGTTTCATGGACAAGTAACCAATGATAATCACAATGAAGGCATCAGGGAGCCTTTTAGTTTTCCTGTCTTTGACTTAGTATCATACAGGTACAGGTAAGCACTTATTTTCTCTCTCTCTCTCTCTCTCTCTCTCTCTCTCTCTCTCTCTCTCTCTCTCTCTCTCTCTCTGTGCATGCCTGTGAGTATGCATGCGTGCGTGTGTGTGTGTGTGTGTGTGTGTGTGTGTGTGTGTGTGTGTGTGTGTGCATAAAGAGCTATTTTGTAATTCTGGAGAGCAAACCCATGTCTTGCATATATGGTCAGTAAGTACTTTGCAGAGATAAACTCTCCATCTCACAACCATCTTAATCTTTATTTTAAAAAGATGTATTTATTTTATGTAGGTGAGTACACTGTCGCTCTCTTCAGACACACCAGAATAGGGTATTAGATGATTGTGAGCCATCATGTAGTTGCTGGAAATTGAACTCAGAAACTCCAGAAGAGCAGTCAATGTTCTTAACTACTGAGCCATCTCTCCAACAAACACCCCCCCATCTTGATATTAAAATTTATGACATGATAGCCCATGATCATTATACAGTATACATCCTATCCAGTCCTCTATAATAAGGTCCTTCATTACTAGCCAAATGCATTATCATTTAGATGTAAAGACTACATTTCCAAGTCTTCCTTACTGGTTTGGCCATGTGGTTAATAGCTGTAAAGGAATAATTGTTAAAATCTATAATTCACATCCAATTTAATGATTTCATTTTCCTTTACAATTGATTATATTCCATCCCATATAATCACCACATTTTCAAAATCCATAATATGCACCTTAGCTCATTCCATTTCCTACTGATTGTGAATAGAGTAGCAGTGAACACGGATGACCAGCGTCTCCGTAGCAGGATATGAAGTCCTTTGAGTATATGAGCTGCAGTGGTATAGCTGGGTCATCTGGTGCTTCAGTTTGTAGTGATTTGGGAAACCTCCAGACTGACTTCCAAAGTCTACATTACATCTCCACGCAGTGTATTAGAGCTCCTCACTTTTCCGAATCCAAGACATTCATAATGCAGTGAGATGGAATCTCAAAGTAGTTTTAATTGTCTTTCCCCTATTAACGGAGGATGTTGAACATACTTTAATGTTTACTTGACATTCTCATTTATTGTTTGGAGATTTTTCAGCTTCATAACCCATTTTTATTTGTTGTTTTCATGGAATTCATTTCCTGAAGTCTTTTTTTGAGTCCTCAGGTTCAGCATTTAGTTGGCATGCATGGAATTGACATTGAAGTGACCAAATACCTAGCCAGAAATTACCTAAGGAATCAAAATGTTCTCATTCACAGATCAGAGGTATGCAGTCCATCATGGGGCAGCAGAAAGGGGGCAGGCATGGCGACAGGAGCAACTTCCTCATGGTACCAAACAGGGACAGGGAAAGCGGAATGCCACAGTTAGCTGGATATCTCCCCTTTCACTTTTTATGTAGTTTAGGATCCCATTCCGCGTAACATGCTGCCCCCATATCAAGAGTGGTATTTACCTTTTCAGTTGGTCCTCACAGACACAACTAAAAGCACCTTAGGTGTTTAACAATTCAATTAAGTTTACAAGTTAATCCTCCATTGTACAATATGGAAGTGGTCTGTCTGCTGTTAGGGTCTAGATAGCTAACTCACCTCTCAGCTCCCAATCTAAGCACCTCAGTGCTAAGGCCCTCTCTACCAACTGGCTGGACACTTTGCCCTTTCTACCAACCTTACTTCCATGGGTCTACATCTCTCTTAGATGCAATTTGTTGTTAGTGGAAGTTTGGGCTTAGGCTTTATGTCTAGGCCTGTCTCCTCCTATGTTTTCTTATCTTCCTGGAGATACTCCAGGGCACTTACTAGACACCCAACTTTGGGTAAGGGTTAAATCTTAGGCTGCAGAATCATTCAGATTGAATAATGCACATTTCAATGGCTGAGAGCATATTTTGAATATTCGATACCATGCACAGAACTTTACATCCAGGTAGTTGTTAAAGGATAATTTCTTTCTTTTTTTTTCCAAATCATCAATCAAGAACTTTATTGGACTTCAAAATAGCAAAAAGGATATCATCATTGAGAAAAGGAGGATTATTCATTGAGGAACAATTAGCCTAATAGCTGATTTCTACTTTTTTAAAAATTTTAATTTTCTTGGATATTTTATGTATTTACATTTCAAATGTTATCCCATTTTCCCCCTCTCCCATTCCACCCCCCCTTCCCCTGCTTCCATGAGGATGCTCCCACTCCCACCCACCCACTCCAACGTCAATGCCCTGGCATTACCCTACATTTGCGAAACAAGCCTTCACAGGGCCAAGGGCTTTTCCTTTTATTACTGTTGGACAATGACATCCTCTGCTACATATGCAGCTGGAGCCATGGGTCCTTCCATGTGTACTCATTGGTTGGTGGTTTACTTCCTGGAGTTCTGGTGGGGTTTGTTTGGTTGATATTGTTGACTTCAATTCTACCAGTTATTATTTATTATTGATGTTTTTCTCCATGCCCATCTTTACAAAGGTCACCTCAAATGGGATGAAAGATCTTAATATATGGCCTATAGTTTTAATGAGAAATGTCCTCCTAGAGTTAATGTGTCTGAACATTTGATCCCCATTGGTAGCCTTGTTTGGGAAAGTTCTAGAACCTTAAGGAGATAGGCCTTTCTGGAAGAATGCATCACAGGGGCTGGGCTTTGAGGTTTTATAACCTGGCTCTATTTCCTGTTATCTGTTTCTGCTTTCTGGGTATTGATGAAATATGATCTCTCAGCTTCCTGACCGTCAAGCTGGCTTCATATCCATGCTCACATGCATGGCCACTAGGAAGGATTATATACCCTCTGATACTGGAAGTCAAAATAGTGCTAGTTTTCTTATCCAGACCTGAGCCATCTCTCAAGGGGTGACACTTCCCACAAAGAGCCAGACCTTTCCATATCTGTTATCAATCATGACAATGACCCCATGACATTCCTAAAGGCCAGTCTGATCAAAGGCAATTCTTCAGCTGCTGTTTCCTCTTTGGAGGTGATGCTAACTTGTGCGTGTCGAGTTAAATAAAAACTAATTATGACATTAATGTCCCCTGAATCTTAAAATCCTCCTGTTTATCTTATTCCAAAGCATAGGAAAACATAAGCATCTCAGCTACTTTCTTTGGCCTCTTTCATTGTATTCGGGTTCAGACCTGTGCAGATAGCTACAGATTATCACAAATAAATGGAGATTACACACTTAAGAGTTCATCTTCTTTGGTGAAATCAGTACTTGGCATGGCCAAAACTATTCATGATGTTGACAAAATTCCTATGTTCAAAAGAGGAGAGCAAGTAATCTCTGTGGTAAAAGTAAGGTGCCCAGCTATTTGTGTCAGACTCTATATCTACATATAGAAGTTAATGTTATTTAATGAAATCTTCTCAGATAACACTTGTAGTATGCATTATTCTTACAGCTTAGAGGTTGAGCACAATGAGATCCAGAAGAGAAGACACACATGTGTGGAAACAAAGACAGAGTCTTTCCCATGTCACAAATGCTGTCATTATAACCTGTGAGATTCCCTGTGGTCAGAAATGCTCACAAACATGTTTTGTGTTTTGAAATTATGCTGTCCATATCTACCTGTTCATATTTTGATTACAGACAATTTTTAGAAACAAAAGCATTCAGTTCACAATATCTTTACATTTATAGGAAATTTCTTAAATATATAATTTCTAAGATACTATACTCCTTTTGTTAATATCTCGTTTTACATTTGCAGTAACCAGTGGAAGACTAGAAAATCACAAATACATCATTCATGTCCATATTTTGTTCTTGTCTTTAGAATTTCTACCTTGTGTTTTATTTCTGCTCTGGGACTCTCCGGCATTCCACCTTACACATGTCTCCAAGGTGCCTGAAGCCATGATGAATATTCTACTTTCATTTCTGACACTGGGATAAAAATTTCCTGACCATAAAACAACACCAGGAGAGAAGTGTTTATGCATCTTACAGTTCCAAGTTATAGTCTATTATACTGGAGATGTCAAGAGAGGGACTGCAGCAGCTAATCACAAATCCAAAGAAGGCAAAGAGAAGCAAAAGCACTGATATACTTACTGATGCTGCCTTTTTGCTATCTTTTTCACTGTTATACTGTTCCTGTCTAGGGAATGGTGCTGCCCACAGTGGTCTAGGTTCTCTCATTTCAGTTAGTAGCCAAGACAGTTCCCTTGAGGCATGTCTAAAGGACAGCTTGCTCTAAGTGCTCTGTCAGTTGTAACTTTATCCTAGATGGTTCTAGGTTGTGGCTAGTTAACATTTAGAACTAGCCAGTGCACATTTTTCAGACTTCCCTGGTTTCAGTGACCTTGATAATAAATGGCCAAGTAGTTTGCAGAAAGGCTGTCACTTTGTATTCATCTGATGTTTGTCTAATACCATTTAACTTTTCCATAGATTTGACATAGGATTACGCTGAACAATGGAATGCACCTTCAATTTCCCCAATACTCACACTGCAACCCATGGAAGAGATAGCACAAATTTTTCAAGGATCTGCTGGAAACACAGACAACTCACTGTAGGTTATGGCTCCACAGGGATACATTTCAAAAGGAAAAGGGCATGCTCAGCGCCACAGCTTTTCTCTCTCAGGATGCATTAGCACAGTAATATATGCAGAGGAACAGACATCAATAAACTCGTCACAGCTATTAATTCTGATACACTCATGGGCTTTTAACACAGGTATATGCTGCTCCCCCTTATCATAATATACTTTTAATGCTCGCGTTCCTTCATGAATAATTACGAAACGGGAAGGCTCTGTTAATACCCACTTGTTCTTGGTCCGAAGCTCTTCGTAATTTTTAAGTGCTGAGGATGCAGTTAAGATTCTAAATCTCCAGAGGAGAGTATGGATAAGAAGGGAGCTGAAATAAATGTCTAGAGACAGTGCAAATATGCTTTATATCCCGCTGGACCTGAAGGTTTAATAGGACTGTTCAGTTAGCAGAGAAGAAATTAAGTGAACAAGTGTCACATATACTCAGGAAATAAAAGCTCACTCTATGTATGATAAAAAGCTGGTTTTTCAATGTTCAGTGAGTTGAATTTGACTAAACTGAGAAAACTCAACTGCATAATATAATACTTTCGACAATATCAAAAGTAATAACCGGCAAAGCTCTTCAAACACAAATGTCAATATATCAAAGAACAGACTCAACCAATGTTTTCCATTAAAAATGTTTTACTTATTTTTCTCATGAACATTGCATGTGGTGGCCACTGTTTTATTCTTCTTTAAGAAGGACATGGAATCAAGAGGGATGGGGACATAACCCAGTGGGAGAGTGCCTGCCTAGCGCATATCAGGCCAGTCTCCAATACTACCACAAATTAATAAAGTCATAAAGACAGAAATGGCCCTCGAGAGAAATGGCCCTCGAGAGAAATGGCATGTCTATGGTCACATGCACAGTGACCGTGGAAGCTACTTTAGCGTCACTTCCTTTCCCAGAGCTAAGTTATCTGATGAGGACAGACACCTGGCCAAAAGCACAAGGCAGGGCCGAGTGACAGCTGCCCTGGAAATCACATGTGAGAAAATACGGTGAAGGTATTTTCTCTCACTACAGAGTCTAAGGAATCAGATATTAAACAGAGGTGACTTGAGACCCAATGTAGCACACTAGTGTGTGACCTGGACCCATTTTCCACAGAATAGCTGTCCCCTCTCAAGCCCCAGATGACCCCCTGAATGCAGAGCTTTGACATTTAGGAATTTCCTGTGAAGGAAAGTCATCAGCTCCCTCCATGCTTCTTCACTGGGAGAGGTCCTTCTCTGGGTCACTATAAAGTCTGAGTGAACATACTCAAGCAATGCCAGGTCAGCCCAAGGCTTTGGGGAATCCCAATCCTGCATGTCTGAAACTATAACTTGAACTTTTTCCCCCTTGCTAAACTGAAAACTGTATTTACCATTTCCTGCTTTCTTAGGAAAAACTATATTGTCTGGCTTTACATTCCACTAATGTTGATAATTATTACTGAGCTGGCCAGGCAATCATATATGAAGCACACGGGATTGCAATTCTTACAACCAGCATCATAGTAAACTGATAGAGATCTGCGTAAGTGGCAAAGGCAGCCTTGAATCCTTCTCTTTTGAGAAGCCAGCACTTAATAACCAGTCTCCGTATGTTCATGTTTCTGTGGTATTCCCAAAGCACAGTTGGAAATATCACACAAATTATAACAGGCAGTGTATGAGCTCATACTGAACTCTGCAGAAAGGGGAGCTATTTGTTTAACAGTGAAGTGCATTAGAAATCTGGCATCCACATAAAGGGAAGGTTATTCCCATGGTCTTTAGTAGAGATACACATAATTGTTCCAGAAATTTCCAAGTTGCCCCTTTGTAACCACTTCCAAGAATTCTAAGCTCCACTTTTCCATAGACCTGTGGATTATTTTGTATCATCACATACACATACCTTATGAGTAGCAGACAGAAATCCAAATTTACCTTACTTTGTGGCCCTGGTGTTCTGTAATATGCCTTCCTAGGTCATAGTTTCTCCAGTTCTTCCCATTGTCAAGAGGAAAAGATTTTACTTACTTTGAGACTGAATGTGTGCCTCTTTGCTCCAAAGTTATCAATTTTTTACTTTTTGGACTTTGCCAGTCCTCGATACTTCCTCTTCAAGAGATGCAGGACTTGCTGATATTGTCATGTGTGAGCTGGGATCCTCAACCCTTTTGTAGCTACAAATATACTTATCTGTATATCCATGTGCACACTTATCCATAAGCTGTACTTAACCAAAACACAATGGTAAAAAAATCCAAAATTCACATTTAATTTAATTAAAATGGTATTATTTTATACTTCTTAGCATAATTGGAAGTTATTTGTAAGAATCAATTAAAAAAAAAACAGTTAAGCTTGGTTTGGATTCTCACTTCCATTGTCTGGGTGTCTCACAATTCAATCCCCAGTACCTGTTTAAAGTGTCAAGTCTTTATCCAGAATTCCCTTTACTTCACGGTTTTGTCTCATACATGTTTAAACCAAACTTCATTTACATAAGGACCCCACCCCTGAGGGCAGGCCCGATGTCTCAGTGGGAAAAGGCACTTGTCACCAAGCCCTAGGACCTCGGTTCAATCCAGAGACCGACATGATGGAAGGTATGAGTAGACACTCAAAAGTTATGCCCTTGACCTTCACATGACTTAGCCATTGCTGAGCAAATTTAAGGTCATGTAGTAAAGACACGACAACTGTGTTTTTGTTGGGGTTTCCAAACAGATCTCCATGGTGGTTGTTGAGTATGTTTGTAGAAGACATATTCATTTCATTGGGAACGAATGGTAGCTTTGCCTTCAACATTTGGGAATCCTTGGAAGCAATCACTGTTCTGCTCTGTGATGATCATTTTCTCTGTTTTGATGTTCTAAGCTGCAAACAAATGAGCCTAGTATCAATGGATCCATCTGAGTTATTTAGGTACCACAGGTCTGAGGGATGTGGATGTTTTTATTTCTCATTAAGAAGAAGCTCCCTTTTCAGATGGTTAACTACATTAGAATTTCTTGGAAATTTTTGTAGCTACTGTAATATCTGATTAACAAGACATACAAAATAGGACATATATTTCAAAATGGCATGTTTTAGACGAAGAGGGAAATTGCCCTTCTCTCATGATAAAGTTTCTGTTTTAGTTAGGGTTTTACTGCTGTGAACCATGACCTAGGCAACTGTTATAAGGACAACATTTAATTGGGGCTGGCTTACAGGTTCAGAGGTTCAGCCCATTATCATCAAGGTGGAAACATGGCAGCATCCAGGCAGGCATGGTGCAGGAGGAGCTGAGAGTTCTACATCTTCCTCTGAAGGCTGCTAGCAGAATACTAGCTTTCGGGCTGTGGAGAACCTTTTGGGGCCACTTTCTTCTAGACACTTGGGAATTTGGCTAGGACAAAATAAGCAAATGCAAGTCACTTTGGGCCAGGATTTAGGAAATAGACCCAGATTAAGAACATTTACATTTGAGTTAATGCAAAGAGTAGACTCAGCAGAGGCTCAAGTGCCTCTGCGCCTCTCTCTCTCTCTCTCTCTCTCTCTCTCTCTCTCTCTCTCTCTCTCTCTCTCTCTCTGTGTGTGTGTGTGTGTGTGTGATTCCTTTTGTCTTAGTCATCCTAACTAGCCCCTAGCAAGGTGTTTACAGGATTTTGTTTATTGTCTTGCTTGTTCCTTGACCCAGAACTGATCTTATTATTGTGCATGTACTTAAAGTGGTAGAAAGACTGGAAAACCCACTTCAGCCTCAGCACTGGCTGGAGTCATAATGTTGTCTAATTATCTGTTTTCTTTTTAATCCTCACTCCTGTCCTGGAGAACCTGTTAACTGACTGAGCTGTCTTGGTCACAGGCAACTAGGATGAGGGTCTTAAAGCCCACATCCACAGTGACACACCTACTCCAACAGGACCACACCTTCTAATAGTGCCACTCCCTGGCCCAAGCATATACATCACAGTCTTGTTCTCCAAACTTAAGGATGGTCTATCAACATGATGATTTATTAATAGGGCATGACACCTGCCACCTAATTCTTTGTTAACTAGCTAAAGATATTTATCTTTAGGGTTCTTGATGTCATAGCCTATTTAGCTATCTACCATGAGCTGCATGGCACATAGGCACAAAACTTATAGCTTTGGTCCATCACAAAGTGCATTTTGGGTGTCAATAGCACATTCAAGTATGTTCTTTATCATGAGTCATCTTTACCAGTGATATCATCAGTGGAAAAGGAGCCAAGCATGAGCCACCACATAGAACTACCACTCATTAACCCTAGAGAGAAGATGTATTTACCTAAGTGGTTTAGACTACATACTTCTTTGCACTCAGTAAACCAACACTCCTCCGCTTGTGAGAATCTCTGATGATAACATTTGTCTGAGAAAATCAGGACTACATCTCTAAACCTGTCTTTCTGAGTCTCAATGTAGACTATATCCACTGAAATTCCCAGGGAGGAGACTCCATCCAGAGCACAAACACATGTTACTAATTGCTCTGCTAGAGTGACTTGAAGTTTAAGGATGCTTAAGAATAGACATAGATTCATCCCCTTCCTTGCCTGTCTCACTCCAGGTATACTATCCATAAATGTCCCTTTTCATCACCTGTACATTCCTTCTACTGACTGCATGGGGTGAAGGTTTTTTTTAGAACTCACAAGGTGATGTGTAATTGTTGAGGAAATCTGCTTTCTCTGTGGGTAGGACAGTGAGAGGCCAGCAATTGATTTTTATTCTCCTCAGGAATATATCTTTGAAGAACACTAAAAGATACATTAACTACAACAACAAAAGCCATCTCGGCTCTGTGGTGGGGGATGGTTTAACAGGTAAAGCCACTTGCAGCAAAGCCTTATTGCCTGGATTCCTGGGGCCTACATGATGAAAGGGGAGGACTGACATCCTCCCACTGCCTTCTGAACTCCATTTGAATGCTTTATTGTATATGTGCACATAAGCACACAAATAAAATAAAAGTTATCAGAAGCTATCTTGGCAGGGGGAGGAGCTGAGATATATACAAACTTCCTTTAGATTACTGCTCATTTTAGACTAGGGAGATTTGGCCTATGAAATAAATTGTAAAAAGTTGTTAGTACAAGGTTCATCAAACATTTTTTAAAGACCCAAATCATATATATTTTAGGCTTTGTCCAAGAGGTATGATTGAAGATATCATGTAGGGATTCACATGACCATTTAAACCATTCTAAATTGCCAAAGCCTGTATAAAAACCAGAGGTGGATTACAGAGTATTTAAGCATATACCCTAGGCTTCATGTGCTGTTATGAATGTCTCTTCTCTTAAGCAAAATTAAAAGAAGAAGTTTAGTTCTGGGTAAATTCATGGTTTACAATTCTACAACCTTCAAAATAACAAAGCACCTTGAGCTGACTCAGTCTTGATAATTTAAATATCTGTGAAGGCAAGACTAGAAAATGAGGTAAAAATTGGGTTTTCTCTGAATTTATGGTCACATAGTTGGCATTTTTAAGGTGGACTAAGAAATACAGAGTGCCAGGTTTTCAGGTTACAGTCTTCCTTCACATATCCTTCCATGTAGTAGCCTTTGAGAGTATTGTCAGAAAACACTAAGGGATAAAAACAATTGGCTTATTATATGGAAGATGAACCACTGCAGAGGCAGGAAATACATCAACAGTGTGACTGTAGTTCATTTGGGAATATCACGTTATGATCCAAGGACAGCTAAAGAGAATGCATACAGTACACTACATGCTTGACTTGAAGGTGGATATGGTCAGTACTTACCGAAATCACTCAGAAAATCCCTGAAGGAAACTTTAAGGTGTATTGGCTTCTGTACATATTGATCAGTTTGAAAGAAACTGTATACAGCAGGCATGGGTGAGTATAGTGGAAGCTGAGGACTCCTGTCATTGCTGCAAAGAGCTGGCAAACAGAGAATTAAGAATAATTAGAGGCTTTGAACTTGAAAACCACTCACAAAAGGTATGATTATTGGGCATTACTAAGACTTGCCTTGAATTTTGTGACCGCATTTTTTTCTTTAAGACTATTCAAAATAATTTTTCATAAGTGCATTTTAAGCTATTGTGGTACAAGATAGGCAGAGAATAGAACTCGGTGGACATCAGGGGTCTTCAAGACAAATAATGAAGTAGTGAGCAAAGAGGGGTTCCTAAGCTTTGCCTGTAGAGAGAAGACCTTGAGATGTTGCCAAGAAAGGGAAGAATGAAGCTCACAGAGAAGCTGGCTTTGTGGATTGGTTAGGGCCAGGTTGTGTTCGCCAGATTTAAGTGAACATACTGGATGCTCAGGCATATCTGAATTTCAGAGCTATAGAGACTGAAATATCAGTGTGTAAGTGATCCAAGTCACATGTGAATGGCTTTATACTAAATGATATTGGGGTTGCTTTTATGACATTTAAATTTAACCCAGTATCCTAGATTTCATCTGGCCACTTACTTCTAACCAAGTTGTGAGGCTTGGAGGTACATGCCTGAGAACGGATGAGTTTTATAATGCGATAGGAACAATGCCAGAGCTTGACCAAGAGAAGACTGTATAGATGGCTTCGAACTGAAAGTTTAGGGCTGCTTATCAATCATTTTGATGCATGATTCTGTGAGGAATGAAAACAAGAATAATAATAGAAAGATTGGACTAATGAGCCGTGTGCTGAAATTGCCAACGGAAGGGACAAAGTGACTGGGCACAGTGTATATTCTTGTAACAAGGAGGGGCACCTGCCTGGGGAGTCTGCCTTTGATACAGGCTCAGTGGAGCCTGAGGCTGACAGAGACTAGATCCAACAATGAACAGGGAAGATACCAAATATTTGTGAGATTAGAAGAGGGAAGTGAGAGTAGTTTTGAGAGGGAACATTTTAAAGGCTGGTTTCAGGTAATCATGGCATTGGCCTTGAGAAAAGTCCTCAAAGGTACAGAAAGGTATGGAGTTAATATGCCAGGAAGGTAGTAGTAGAGTTGGAAAGCAGGGGTAAACTAAGAAGGATGAGAGGCTAGAGATGTGGAAAATCACATGTTAGTAACAAGGGGCATGCTGGTGGGGGGGACCACATAAGGCTAGTAACTAGGGGGATGCTGTTGGGAACCACATAAGGTTAGTAACAAGGGAAATACTGGTGGAAGACCACATAAGTTTAGTAACCAGAAAGTGCTAACAGGAAATCACATAAGGTAAGTAAACAGGGAGATGCTGATAGGGGACCATCTTATCAAGTGAGCTACACAAAGGTAAAGTAAAGGTCCTGTGGCTATTCCCATGAGTTCATTATTCACTCTATGGATTGATCACTTGGATGGTTTATGGCTTTAGTGATGGAAAATTCACCTGCTCTGTGTAGCAGTGTTGTCTGTCAATCTCACCTCCACCTGGTTAGATGAGTAAGCAGAGCTCAACTCGAACTTTTCTGGAAATCTCTAGAAACAGTTCACCTCCACAAGTCCAAGAGCTGAGAAGATCCCTCTCACCTCTGCATTCTCTGGAGGTGAGTAGAGTCAGGAGAGGAGTGGACCCAGTACATCTCTCCTATTCTTGAAGAGAGTGGACCTCCTCATCTTGGAGGATCTGGGTCTCTGGTTTGCTTATACTCAAGATAAAAAATGTGGTCAGACCCTAATCTTTTTGTAGATGGGCTGTTAGTTCTTGTGTGAGCCGCAGCCACCTAGCCACCCAGAATCTATGTATACTTATCCTGCAAACCAGAATACCCACAACTCTCAGAGGAAAGGGTCTCCTGAGATACATACTTTGTGCCTTTCTCACCTGATCGGACCATAAGAAATGATATCTTTCAGGGGAAACAATGGCATTTGTAGGATGAATATCTGATCACAGGGAAAACAAGGGAGTGGAAAACCAACAGAAAAAGAGCTAGATTCTTCCCCAGTCCTACTTCAGATGTTGTTTACTTATCTGGGATCTTGTGTCCAAGTAGGCAGGACTTTGGTGAATCCCCCCTTTCCTACTCTATTGAGCACCCTCTTCAATCCCCTTCCCTTGTCTGACAGTGGGTTGCTGACCTCCTTGGGTTCTTGTTCCTGATGAGGTTTCTGGAACTTGGTGTCCTTTCTCTGAAAAACAGTTATTTGATCTTCATGCACTGCATGGAGCTGCTGTTTCTTAGACGAAATAAATCACTTAAAATTGGCTTTGACTAGTAAGCTGGAACCAAGCAGTGTTTTCTCTTTCCTTCCCCCTACTTGTAGCCTAAATGTACCATAATTAAGGCCATTATTAACCACTTGAGTTGAAGGGTCGGGGGATGCATTTAACAAGCAGCGAGGGAACTGGCTGAAATCTCAGAATTGCTCCATCAGAGGACAAAGCTTCGGAAACAATCATCATTTTCAAGAGTGTTTTACTAATAATTTTCTCTTGAACATAGAAAAGTGTTTTTCTTTAGGGACCTCTACGTAGTTGTTATTGATTTCAGAGTTATAAATGTAGGTAGTTTCCAAAGTGACCCCTTCGCTCTAGAAAGTTTTACAAAGAAGTTACATGGAATGTGGTGCCATCTGCAGTATTTATAGGAATTTTAGTGAAGTCTGGGTAATGCAATTTGTACTTTGATCATTGTGGTGTGCCCATCTTTGAATGTTTTTCTTTCCCATCAGCCCTGGGTAATGTTTAAATGAAAGTGAGACAAGCACAGTCAGTTTATTCGTCTCAGTGGCTTCTGTGTGCCAGGAGTCAGGAAAGTGGGACTCAGGACCTGGGTGTTCACAGATCACAAAACTTGGAATACAGAAGGAACCACAGAACAAAGGCAAGCATAGGCCTGAAGTAAATCTGGGTCTGGAGAAGGGCTACTTCACGAAGCAGCTGCCCATAAGAGGACTCTTTCCTCTTCCATAACAGCGTAAGCTTTTCAACCTCAAAATGAAGTCTCGTTTGCATCCAGGCCTTCTGATTTGATTAGCAATCAGGTAAAAACTTAATCAACCAATAAGAACTTCACTGTCAAATTTCTCTAGTGGATTTCTATTTTATACAGTTATTCATGTAAAGGATAGATAAGATGACCCAGGTACTGTTCCACATTTGTTTTTGATACAAAATATCGACTGCCGGTAAACAGAGAAAACAAATGATTGACACACAGAACAAATGTTTTTTTTCTTTTTCTTTTTTCTATTCAGAGGGCACATTGGCATACAACCATGTTTTTGCATGTCAGGAATAGTTATTATAATGCATTGTCTGTATCTCTGGTGGATCATTCTCACGCTCACTATGCTGGAGAGAAAATATCTTCATCTGTAGTGTCAGCTCATGGGAAGAATGGTAAACAGGAAGCACGATCAATGGGTAACTTAGGCAAGTGTAAGAAAGTCTACACCTAATAGCCAGAAGCTGGAAAGAACCCAGATGCCCTTCAACAGAGGAATGGATACAGAAAATGTGGTACATCTACACAATGGAATATTACTCAGCTATCAAAAACAATGACTTTGTGAAATTCATAGGCAAATGGATGGAACTGGAAAATATCATCCTGAGTGAGGTAACCCAATCACAGAAAAACACACATGGTATGCACTCATTGATAAGTGGCTATTAGCCCAAATGCTTGAATTACCCTAGATGCCTAGAACAAATGAAACTCAAGATGGATGATCAAAATGCGAATGCTTCACTCCTTCCTTTAAAAGGGGAACAAGAATACCCTTGGCAGGGAATAGAGAGGCAAAGATTAAAACAGACACAGAAGGAACACCCGTTCAGAGCCTGCTCCACATGTGGCCCATATATATACAGACACTGAACTAGATAAATGGGTGAAGCAAAGAAGTGCAGGCTGACAGGAACCGGATGTAGATCTCTCCTGAGAGACACAACCAGAATAGGGCAAATACATAGGCAAATGCCAGCAGCAAACCACTGAACTGAGAACGGGATCCCCGTTGAAGGAATCAGAGAAAGGACTGAAAGAGCTTGAAGGGGTTCGAGACCCCATATGAACAACAATGCCAAGCAACCAGAGCTTCCAGGGACTAAGCCACCACCCAAAGACTATACATGGACTGACCCTGGGCTCCAACCTCATAGGTAGCAATGAATAGCCTAGTAAGAGCACCAGTGAAAGGGGAAGCCCTTGGTCCTGCCAAGGTTGAACCCCCAGTGAACATGATTGTTGAGGGGAGGGCGGTAATGGGGGGAGGATGGGGAGGGGAGCACCCATATAGAAGGGGAGGGGGAGAGGCTAGGAGGATGTTGGCCCAGAAGCTGGGAAAGGGAATAACAATTGAAATGTAAATAAGAAATACCCAGGTTAATAAAGATGGAGAAAAAAAAGAAAAAGACAAAAAAAGATCTTTATGTTACACATTCAATTTTTCAGCAGTCACAGGACTATTTGAGTTCTCTTATATCTTCTTGGCTCAGTTTGGTTGTTTGTGATTTCAGAAAAAAAATTGTAAGTTGACAGATTTATACAAATCTATTCCTGGTATTCCTGTATGATTATGTTAATAAAATTGTGTCTGCGTGATTAAATTAAAAAAAAAAAAGAAAGTCTACACCTTTTTAGCTCTGTTTAGGCATGACTTCATTTTCTTTTTCTTTTTTTTTCTTTTTTCTTTTTTTTCAGAGCTGGGGATCGAACCCAGGGCCTTGCGCTCGCTAGGCAAGTGCTCTACCACTGAGCTAAATACCCAACCCCATGACTTCATTTTCTTTAACCACTGGTTTATCCACAGAGCCACCCTGGAATGCCCTCCCAGAGAATGAGAGGCTAGGCTGCCCTCTCAAAGTTCTCTGGAACACGCAGAATCTGATATCTGTTTCCAACCACCACTTCCTCCTCAACTGAACCCTGTCACCACCATGCCCTGCCTCCACTAAAGCACATGTCCAAACCAGTTCCTTCCAATGAGCATTCATGTTGCCTTCCTTTTCTTTCCTCTTATAAACACATGCAACATTTCTCCTTCTTTGGGAACTGAAGCAAGGTTGCCATATCTGAATATTTGTTGAATCCCTCCTTTGCCTACTTGAGGGGGAGTATGCTTTTTTCATTTGGATCTGGATTTCAGTGTTCCCATCAGCCGCATGACAGTATCCATGTTCCTTAACTTCTATGACACTCATTTTGTCAGATGAATAGAATAATTATAAGATTAGACTTTAATTGGTAACGTGTATAGTCACACTGAGGCTGTGCAGTCACCACCTACATTTTCTAGCCTTGTTGAGCTTCACAATAGTAATTTACTAGACCTATGGGGACAAATGATCACTAATCAGGTGGCTGACGACAAGAGGGACTTAGTCACTTTCAGTTATGGAGTCTAAACATTCAAAGTCAAGATGTCAGCAAGAGTCAGTTCCATTTGAGAGTCGAGGGCTTTTCCTGCCTCATCCTAGCTTCTCGTGGCCCTGACTGATCCCTCCTGATAATCCATCAGTTTCCGTCTATCTCTTCATTAGGCATTCTTCCTTGGCACATCTCTGTGTCCTTTATCCTTCTTAGATGGTCACCAGTCCTCAGTGTAGAGCCAAGTCTAAGCAGTAGAACAACAATAACTATATGTATAATGACCCAGTTTCCAAAACAGTCTCCATTCTGGAACTCCAAGCTGTTATGAGTTTTGAGAGAACATTATTCAATCTACTGTGATGCCAGTTTGCTGTACCACTTTTGGGATGGCACAGATTTGTTCATTCACAAAATTCAAAAACATTTCCCACATTTCCACATCTTTTAAATACTCATCAAAATGCTCATGGAATTTTTTTGTTTAAGAGAGACAGAATGGGACATTTCTATCATTATTAAAGTGTCTCAATCTAGTTGTGTATTTTTAACAGCACAAAGAGGACAGTCTCTTCCTTCACATCTTTCTGCTGTCTATCTAGACAAGTTTCTGACCAGAGTGGAGTCATCATAACATTGCAAGTCTGCAGGGAAGTTTCCAGAGAATTCAGATCCTGTGACCTGTGCCCTTCTCCCATCTCTCTCAAGGAACCTTTCTTTAAAACTATATTCCAGGAACAAGTCATAAAAAGAATAAAAAAAACTTGATCATTTTATTTACTTTAAATTAGTACTCTTTAAAAATAAGTCATTAAAACAATTTTAACATATAAGACTATATATTAATAACTAAGCAAGATTTAGCCTTCACTATTACTTTGTTTAACCTTTTAATTGTTTGAGGATTTCTTACATGCATGTAATGTGTTTTGATCAAACCCACCTCCTTTTCATCTCAGTCAATTTTTTCCTCAATCCCCACCATTACTTTGCTTTCTCAACTTGATGTATTCTTAAAAAAATCCCAGAGTCCACTTAGTGCTGCCTGTACGAGCATGTATGCAGGACCATCCACTGGAGCATGGATGGACTCTCAGGGGCTGCATTTCTGAAGTAAATGGACTGTCCTTTCCCTAGCAGGCATTAATTGCCAGTATCTTCTCAGCTGTGAGTGGGACTTAACTACCATTCTTCTAAGTATACAAGCCTTTAATAAAGAAACTAGTAACACTGGCGTCCTAGAATCTTAAGTAATGAAAGGTCTTAGAGATGTTGACTGCAACCTTCCTGCTTTAAACTTAAGAAAACTGACACCTAGTTCTGGGAAGTGGTGATATTCTGAGGCCACAGAGATAGTATATAATAGGTTTCCAGAAACAGAACATGACTGCTACCATGGTTAAGAAGAACACACGGATCACCAACTACTGGTGGTTGTTACCATAATAAAGAGTGTATGGACCACCAACTATAGGAGGCTGTTACCATGTCTGTTAACATATGGACTGTGAACTATACAGGTTTGCTCTTCTATTTACTGAGGAAAGAATGAGGAGGAAAATTTAGAACAATTCCTTCAAGATGGAATAACCATGTTAAAAACTAAATGTTTGTGCTCCTAAAGTTACTATGTTGACACCCTAATCCACCTTGCAATGGTATTTAGAGGTGCAGTGATGGGAATAGTAGGCCTCTATGACCAGATACTAACATTCTAAGAAAAGAAAAGTCTCCCTCTCCCCTCTCTCCCCTTCTATTTCACTCCTGCCTCCCGCTTGCATGTCTGCTTGGAAAAAATGCCATATGACCCACAGAAGAGAGTGGCCCTCTGCAAGGTAGAAAGAGGGCTTTTTCCAGGGATTATACAAAACAGAACCTTAATTTTGGACTTCTCTCCAGGACTGCAAAGTACAAAAATAAGCACGTGATTTTTAAGTCACCCACCCTGTAGTATTCTGTCATAGCATTCCATGCTTAAAATACCAATTAATAAACTATCTATTAAAATAAAAAATATTAGTTCAACAAGGTTAAATAGTAACATTGACACTGTCACTGTAGATAGGATATCAAGAAAGATTCATTCATAGCAAACAGACCCCAGTGTTTGCTTGAAGAAAGCATTGAAAAAGATCATTTATTCCTTATAAATTACATGCTGATTTATAAAAATAGCAGGCAAGCTGAGTTCTCAAATCCTTAGCTGGCTCAGAGCTTATTTAATTGGCTCATTAAAAAGACTTTGCTGGTCTTTCTCTGGTCTAGGAACTATTAGTTGAATGAAGTTGAAACTTCTGGTTTCTTTGGAGAATGAGTTGAGTCATGTGAGGTTTTTCTGGAAGCTATTTTATGAGGGAATGTTATACTGAAGCAGACATATAAGAGGATGATTTGCTGAGGGAGGGACTTGAGAGAACATGTAATGTTTGGAAAGAATATAAGTGTATCAGTTGAACCCAACAATCGCTGAATGAGGCTTTTGCATTGATTTGCCTTGCAACCCGTCACAGGTCTTAGCTGATCTTTGCTTCTCATGACTTCATAGAGAGAAACACCAAAGGACTTCTTGTGGTATTTTGGTTGCTTTTTGACACTTCCCTGGACTCAGGCCAATTCACTGGGGCTTCGTGGTCTCTTCTGGATCTAGCCAGTGCTCCTGATTTGTGTTTGGTGTTTGCCAATTGAACTGATCTGCCACTACTGATTTGTGTTTGATGTTTTGACTGGACCACCGATATCTTGACAATGAAGGTTGGAAATGCCCTCTAAAACTACTTCTAAACAGGCTCAGATTCCCCTTGTCCTACTGGGGTTAGTGGAGGTGTAAGAATAGGGACTTATCTGAGCCTAGGTGTGGCCAGAGAAGAGTAGAGTCTGGGCACCATTGCAGGTGATGGATCAGGTAACACATTTGGTCCTGCTTGGGTTCATTTTTACACATTAGTCCCAAGTACTAAAGAAGGACACAGAGTGGGATAAACATTTGAGATGTAGGAAGCAAAGGAACTCTTTCCCAGTTCAGCTATGCATCAATTTTCTACCGCCAGAGAATGAGTTACCAGAACAGTAGCATTCCACATTAGCACAAATTGTTTTTTATTTTAGTAGAGTTTAGTAGAGACAGTTGAGAAATTACCTGATGTCTTCTTGTAAGGTGTAGGTGGTCTCCTAGCCTGTGCCACCCTCAGCACATATCTGTTACTATGGAAAGAGCATAGGCAAGCTGAATTCATAAGATCATTTAGAAGTTCATTGTGTTGTTTAAAAAGTCAAAATTCTTCTTCATTTCTGGGTGTTTTGGGGTCAAGCTAATACATCTACTGAGATATTTGCCACCTATAGAAACTGAGTGAGAATAGTAATGAGGAACTACTGGATTTTTTCTCAGCCATTTCAGTCACTTTGATGACTCTTGGTAGTACATAAACATTGGCTCTTATGAGGTGTAAGCAAAGAATAAAAATAACTACATAATCTCAGGCACTAAGAGTGCTGTGTTCAAATCCCTTGACACAGACTGGCCCTGGACTAGAAGTCATCTACTCTAGTGAGCATATCTGCACAGAACATCAGACCTTGTCATTATTTTTTGACAGTTGGCAAGTAAGAAAAGTGTAAGCTGGTGAGATAAATGCAGGTTCCACTATTGAAATAAAAGCTGCTTTTCACTTTTGTATTCAAAAACAAACAAACAAACAAGCAAACAAACAAAAACCCCTCATACCTGGGCATCTGAAGTTATTATATTGTGTCCTTATGTGTGTTTCAGAAAAAGAAATTAATTTCCCTTGTGCATTTGATCATGATTTCAAAGTGTTAAAATTATGTTAAAATCCCTCCCTTGCTGGGTGGTCTGTTCATAGACTGTATTCAGAGAGTGCTCTTACATTCCCATTGAAGAACACTGAGACCAGAAGTGACAAATGCCTCCAAAAGAAACCCACAAAAATTCAGATATGAACATTGTCTTAATTCTCTCACATGTATAATGCGGGGAAAGTCTAGTACTTAAATCTTGGCATTATGAGAACCCATGTGGTTTATGAATATAGAGCTCATATAGCCAATAAGAGTCACCCTAGGTGTTAGCTCTCCTGCCCACCAAAGCTCTCATTATGGTTATCATATCCTTACCCTCACCATTACCATCATTATCATCATTTGCACTGTCACCACCACCATCAAAACCACCATCATCACCCTCTTTATCACCACTGCCAAATCACCTTGATTTTTGTCATCATGACAACCACTAGCAAGGTTATCATCATCACTGTCATGTCTATAGCTATTGCCATCATCACCACCATCAGCCTTATACTATCACCATCATGAATGTAATCGCCATCACACCACCATTAAGATTATAATCATTGCTATTATAATCACCACTGCCATTGAGATTATGAGCATCAGGAGTGTCCCCTCATTATCAAAGTGACTATCTCCAACATCACTACCATTGTCCTCATGTCTGCCATCATCACCACCATCTACTCTGTTATCATCACCATCACAGTAATTGCCACCATCACCATCACCATCATCATCACCCTTGCCACTATCAAAATTATCACACAACTTTCATCATCACCATCACCACCACCACTACCACCACCACCACCACCACCACCACCACCACCACCACCACCACCACCAACAACAACAACAACAACAACAACACCATCATTGCTATTTTATTTTATTCTCCTTCTTGTTATTTTCTCCTTAAAAACAAAGCTTCAGTTGTAAGGTAACCATGGAATTTTTGATGAAAGTGTGTGTTTTTAATTTTTTTATTTTTTTCCAGAAACACGCTTACCTTACATATCCTACAAGAAAGAAAACATTTTGAGTTCCTTGTTATTGCTCAAAAATAAAACTTTAAGCCTAACTTCTCACTATGAAAGATAGGGTGTGATATAACTGGTGATAATGGTAAGAAGTCAGACTGATGTCCACTCAGGAGTAGACACAACCTACTCTGAGCCTACAGCTGCCATCTCATCCCTTTGGTGGTCAGTTGAAAGGAGACCATGGAGCTCAAGGCTCCAGTGCTTCTTCCTTGAAGAGGCCTCAGCAGAACAAGTGTAGAACATAACAGAAGATTACTTTTTAAATATCAAGGTTAGGTCTGTGTCTCATTCTCTCTTTCTTTTCCAGTCTTCTGCCCTGTTTTGTTATGTGATGGACAAGACAGAGGAAGAAAGCTTGAGTGGCTGTGAAGCAGGCTGCACACCATTTCCTGGCACAGGGACAGTTGGGTAGCTTTGGGACAAGTGGCCTAGTGGGAAGTACACTTTGTTAGATCATCATTACTCAACAGGACGATTTGCAGGAGGCCAAGGGAATCTGTGATAAGGATTGTGGGAAGGAACAGGTCAAGCAAATTCTCCCAGGACAATACATATGCAGTGGGGTTTCTTGCACCATCCCAGAAGCAAACACTACTGTGCAATTCGGGGGAGATCATGCAGATGCTGTCTACCAAGATGGCCTCAAATGCCCATCCATCAACCCAAGATGCATGGGACACAAGTTTCTACATCTACAGTTCTCACCCTCATCCCTTCTGAGTCTCCACCCTGGAATGGAGAATGAAAGAAATATCTTAAGTTTTACTTTTGACTCCAAGTTATTGCTATTTGAAGTTCAAAGTGAAGCTGTAAATTATGTTAAGGATAGTTCATTAATAATGGAGAACCACAAGGTATCGGAACGTGGGCTTTCTAATTCTTTTTTTTTTTAAGATTTATTCATTTATTATATATAAGTACACTGTAGCTGTCTTCAGACACACCAGAAGAGGGCATGGGATCTCTTTACAGACGGTTGTGAGCCACCATGTGGTTGCTGGGAATTGAACTCATGACCTCTGGAAGAGCAGTCGGGTGCTCTTAACCACTGAGCCATCTCTCCAGCCCCCGGCTTTCTAATTCTTAAATCCATTTTGTAGCTCAATTATCCTCTTCATGCTCCCCTTTCCTCAAACTTACCCCAGAATATTCCAGGCTTCCTTCTGTTTATTTTAGTAGAGCAGAAATTAGAGGTGCCTTCCAGCTCAACTCAATCAGAGATGTATGCTGAGCAGAGAGCTGCTGCAAATACAATAAATGGGAGTATATGGCACTGACTCTGGGACAGCATTGACAGTGGCCATGGGCAGTCCAATTAAATAATGTGGAGTGTTGTGGCATTAGCTTTTCTAGCTAGACAGTTCTTGAACCCACCTTTACAGGTCCAGTAGCTTACAGTCATGGGCTTTTTTTTCATGTACATGGCTTTGTGCCTGTTTGCTTATATGCATGTGTTTGGGTGCACAGTGCATGGGTCAGCATGTAGGTGTGCAGCACAGATGTGGTGTCAGTCTTCTCCCTGTTTGAGGCAGGATCACTGTTTGTACACTAATGTAGTTGGCCTAATTTTGTGGGATTCATCTCTCATTTCTCTGTGAGACTGGGGGTATAGATATGTTGCACTTCCAGTTTTACATAGGTTCTGAGGATTCACACTCAGGTCCTCATGCAATTACAGTGAACACGTTACCAACGCAAACTACCTCCCCAGCCTATGATTTTTCATGGCACTGCAGGGTACTTTTATCTCAGCAGCTCCACTCTGCCCCCAAATACTCTCAGACCCAAGCGATCCATGGGCCATTCCAGTGTGGCACCCTTGCCACACTGCTCCCTAGAGTTAGTTCCAGCACCAGAGGGCCATATGGAATCTCTGGTTAGTATCTCTCCCCACAACTTTCTGCTAGCTGAAAATTCTCTGGTTCCAGCTACCCGGTAAACTCAGGGCTCTAGAAGTTCATCATGGGGTTGTCCTATCGCAGCTCCCTGCCACAGACTCTGCCTATACTCCCTGAAACTGCACCCTGGTAGTTAAGGCATAAACTCCCAACTACCTGGTGAAATCATGACTGTAATTTATCAATCAGATCTATATGTTAAATTCTCAATCCAATACACCCACACAATAAACTCACAACCAACTGATAAGGATATAAACCGCCCACCTAGATAAGATAAATTGACCTATAGAAATCTATCCCTTAAGAAATACACATAACTACCTAAGGCCATTTAAGACCACCTGGATCTGGGTCATTTTCCAGTTCCATCTCGATTCTGTCACTTTTCCTTCTCTCTCACCTTACAAAAACTTTGTCCCCACCTTACTTTCTTACTGTCCAGTCATGGCCTTGGCCTAACTTGTGCCAGCCCTCACCTTCATGTAGACATCAACCTAGTTATCCTGGCTTATTGGAGGAGTGTAAATAAGCATGGCTGGTTTCAGATACTCAGCAGAGTACCTGCTGCCTTTGCTCCATGGCACCCCAAACACTTTCAGGGGAAGAACTATTCAATAGCCCAGTAGGAGCAGAAATCACTGAAAGCAGGTTCTGCTAGGATGCAAGTTCAGTTTCCCTGATACGGAATGCAGGACTTCCTGGCTAGATCAGCCGTGGAATCCACCGTGAAGTTCAGAAATTGTGAGAAGAAAATGACCTGGGAAGGCAACAATCGTGAGAAAAGGACGTGTGTGGCTGAGCGGGAACTGACTAGAAGGAAAGGGGATGGGAGGGGATAAAGTAAGAGCAGTCAGAATGCATTATATACACGGATTATACAAAGGGAAAATTTGATTAGTAAAAATTATTAATTATATAATAATTTACACAGTAATTTTACACAAAGCAGAGACTGAACAAAAGGAGACATCTCTAACTTTGATAATCAAAGCTGGAACTGTCTGACAAAATTAAGTCCAAAATGAAGGTCTTGAAGGACTCGAGTTTTGTGCATATCAAGAGACAAGATTCAAGTTTCATTTTCTGCATGTTGGAATCCAGTTTAGTTTTCCAGCATGGTTGTTGGAGACACTGTCTTTCTTTCATTGAGTGTATTTGGCATCTTTGTCAAAAATCATGGAACTGTAGTCGTATGAACTTATATCTAGGCCCTTAATTCCATTTTCTGTGATGGGGTCTCTCTCTATAGCTCACAATAGCCTTCTTGCTCCAGCTTCCTGATGCTGGGGTCCCTTGCCTGAACCATTCTGCATGGCTGTATTTGTTTAAAAAGCAGCTTGCTAATGTTGCTGAGCTCCCTGGGTCTGCAGCTGGGTGTCTGTAAGAGATTCCAGAAAATGTCAGTATTTCCTAGAATGTGTCCCACATGGTACCTTCTCTTTCCTGGCTCTCCAGGGTGTGTATCTGGCTGTTTGGGAATTCTAGACCTTTGGAAGGCTTAGTTCTTTGTGTTTCTAGTCTTGTTGAATGTGTGCTTCATCAGAGAAGTTTCTATTGGCACCCGTCCTTCCTGGCCATGTGGGGTATTCTGCACTTCCTTCTCCATTGTGCATCTGAGAGCTTCCTTCTCACTGGACCTTGTATTTTCCAAATCCTACTTGACAAGATTAACTCTTTTCTTTTTTCCTTTATTTTCATCTTTCTTCCTTCTTTGTGTTTGTTTGGTGTTGTGTGAGATAGGGTCACAGTACAACCAAGGCTGTCCTTGAACTCAGAGTAATCCTTCTCAGGTAGTATTTCAGGCCTGGGTCACTGTGCCCAGTCACATCTGTTCATTTATGGGGACACGTCTTTTCTATTATGACCGTCACTGTATTCGTCATAGTTAGTTCACATCCTCAGGCAGAGAGTCACACAGTGCAATAGTGGAGTCTGGTTCTGCCTATTGACTCTTGTGCATTTATTGCCTCCTAAATTCTCCCTTGCCATTTCTCTTGCTGGTAGCTGCCATGCTATTAAGTTCACAGTTTCATGCTCACCCTGTCCTCTTTTAATCTGGTCCCAGAATCAGAAAGCTCTGATTTTGCTTCTGCACTAAGCTTGGCTTCTTTCGGCCTAGGTAAACACTATGAGCTTCATGCCAGTCCAGGAGACAATTATGGAAAGGCCCAAATGTCGATCATCCCCCACAGCTTTGTGATCTACCGGCTTCACAGATCCCCATGTCTCAGGGAAGCAATTTAGAATGATAATGTAAAGGTTCATGTTGGATTGATGCGATCGTTTGAGTAGAAGGTATCTGCCCTTGCTCACAGAGATAAGATGAGGTTTCCTGTTGCCGTGGTTACCTTACAGAGCCATACACCAACACGCTGGGCTCAGTATGTAGGCCAGTTGTCTAGAGGTTTCTTTCTGATGTCAACATGTCTTTTCTTGTCCTTGAAATACTCTTCCGCTTGCTCCATCTCAGGACTGTCCTAGCACCACATAACTCCTAAGGTGCCACATGCCTCAGTGGATCAAGCTCTGTGCCTCCATTAACCCAGGGTCCTAGATGAGCTGTACCTCTGGGTCTTGGAGCCTCTTGTCCTTCCTTAGTTCTGAGTCTTCTCCGTACAGCCTGGAAGCTTGTGGTGTCCACTTTCCCTCTCCCAGACTCAAGACTGTTTTGCTGAACACTTACTCTCCCAGAGTATTAGAACGTAATTGTTCCGTGAGCTTGGGGTAAAGAGATTCATGACGTTTTCATGCTGTCCTGGGGCAGCCCTGGCAGTTAATTTCCCACTACCATCTGGCAGAATTTGTGATACAAGGTTTGCATCAAGCTATAAAGCACAACCAGCTTCCTGGTGCAGATGCATGAGGCCAGGCAGCAGGTGCTGGAGCCAGGCTGCTTCTGAGAATGCTTCTCCCTCTTCCCCTCCTCCTCTCAACTTCCCCCTCCTCCTTCATTCCCCCTTGCTCTCCCTCCCTCCCTCTCTCTCTCCTCTCCCTGCCCCCTGCCTCCCTTCCTCTCCTCTCCTTTTCTTGCCACCCCCCTCTCTCCAGTCCTGGCTTATTTGTTTACTTGGTGGCCTGAGAGCCCCGAAGAGGAGGGACTTGTGATAAGCCCAGGGTTGATTTTGTAACAGTAGGAATAATGATACCCCAACCCCATCCCACCATACCCCCCACCCCCAGCTTTCTCCAGCTCCAAGTGAAAACAAAAGCTCTGAAGCTTTGAAAGTTTTATATTTCTAATTAGGTCTTCTCTCCACTTAAAAATCTGTTGTTCTTGTGCGAGTTTGAGGTCTAATTTTAGTTTTCCTTCTTGTTTGTAAGGTTATTTTTAACACAGGACAATTCTCTTCTTCTTAAATATAGCTTATATAACATATTCTTATAGTTTATATAACTTGTAGTCATTTTCACAGTCTGTAGCCAAGGCTGGCCTCTTCCTGTGTACCTGAGGCTGGCCATAAAGTCAGGAACCTTATGCCTTTATTTCCCAGTGTGGCTTACCGGGACAGAGTGGTGCCTTTACATCTGCCATCATTTGAGCATGTTTGCTGGAAGAGCTTTTGAAGTTATTACATTTTAATTTGAAGTTCCTCTGGCACCTGAGCCCCCAGAGTTTTGCCCACAAATTTTTATCAAGGGTTATTCCACAGTTGGCTTTTTTCATTTTGAAGTGGTAAGTGTTCTGTACGTGTGGAGTTCACAGAGTCTCCATGGGTGCAATGGCCCCCGTTTAATTCAGCTTTTCATTTCATTCTTCCAGATGGCTCAGCAGCAGCACTGGCTGAGGACCAAATTTAATATTAATTCCTCCAATTACACTTCCCCGCACCTCATGTGGAGTATACATTTGGAATCTTCACTCAGATGAGACTCTAGTCTGGGGTTTTAATTTCTCTTGGAAGACGTGTTCTCCAAAACAAGGCAGAGTCAGAGGAAGCCCCACTCCACCCAGTGACAGATGTCTCAAGGTCTCCTCTTGGCTGGAAGTCCTCTGGAGTCTGTCTTCTTCCCTAAGCCTGCTGGCTCAAACCCAGTTACTGCTTAGGTCCCATGCCAAGCCAGCTCAGCAGTATCCCAATAGCTCCCAGAAATTTGTGTTTGTATACCTGACTGTCCAGACTTTTCCTGAAAACTTGGCCATGTTTTATTTTACATCATGCATTATTTTAGTGAAATTAAACAGTATATAGTACAATTGAAATTTTCTTTTGTAACTATAAGTGTAATGGTTTTATAATCATAAATACAATTTTCAATTAGCTTTTTGATAGGAAGATATCTCAAAAAGTCAGGCACAGCTGACTGGTGCCTGGGTGATGTCAGGGAGCCTGGCCCTACATGGATCTGGATCTGCTGCCTCCCCTGTCTTGCTCCATATCCCAGATGCTGAACCAAAAGCTGCTGTCAGCAGAACATGAGCCCATAGGTATTCCAAATGTATACTCCACATACATAGGCTATCTGTATGCCACATCTGCAGAGACATGCTCCCTATGGTTTCTGCTGTTGGGTGTGGGTAATACACTTCCTCCAAAGTGTTATCTCTCATCCCATGGCATCCCTGGCTCCTAATACCTTTGTCCCATAAGTATAGAGTTTATGAAGTCCTATAGATATACAAGGGCAAGATCTGGAAGCAATACCTGACAATGTTTCCTGTGGCCATTGTCATTTTCTCTCACTCTATGTCCTCCCATATCCTGACCTTACTGTATCCCAGTTGGTCTGAATAGGGCTGCCTTTGGGAAGTGTGAAAATCACGCTGAGAGGAGAGCTTGGTGCTTGAGATGAAAGACTAGGATGTATAGAGTTCCATTCTGCATTCTTAGTAGAGCACAGAAAGCCCTCACACAGCCATTCAAACCCTCTGTGGTTCTGTCTTAAACTGGGCAGAAGGGACCATGGGATTGTCACTGGGTCTTCTGAGGAACACAGTAAATACAACCAAAATGACCCAGGAATGAATGAACAGGTAGTGTTTTTCCTTAGTCACCTTGAAAACTCAAATGTCACCTTTTCACAGAAGTGACAACTTAATTTTTAAATCACTGTTACCTTCAGCTTATGCTTTCTATAAAAGATTTTTTTCTGTGTATGAGTATTTGAGTGCATTCATACATGTACACATAGTGTGTATACATAGTGTGTGCACATAGTGTGTGTACATAGTGTGTGCCCATCCATGTGCACATAATGTATGCAGTGTCTGTGAAGACCAGAACCAGGTATCAGATACCCCTGCAAATGGCGTTCCAGAGAGTTTCAAGCTGCCATGTGGGAGCTAGGAATTGGACCTGGATCCTGTGACAGAGCAGTGAGTGCTCTTGATCACCTCATCATCTCCAGTCGCCTAGTTTGTCCTTAAATCACATCTTACCTACCAAAGAGTTCCTGTTGTCTTTACATCCAGACAGAGCTGCCTGGGTCGCCTGTTTTTCTCCTTTGCAGATTAGCCTGTGCTCATTATTACACCGTAATGATCTCAGCTGCCAGACAAGCAAATTGAGAAGCAACACTTTCCCCACTGCCAGCACACTAACTGTCACATCTCTCAAACATTCTGCCTCTGTAGATCTGGGGCTGCCTGCGCCAGCAGCAGGGCTACTTCTTGGCAGTGCTACTCTTGGATATAGTATAAATATGCAAATGTGGAGGCCCAGCTGTTTTTTGGCGTTTCTACCATTGACTTCAGAGATGCCTTATCTCTGGGCTTGCACCCCTGCCTTCATTTTAGGAGGCATTTCTTCATCTTTCAAGCAGTGTTAGTTAGGCTCTGTTCTTGGTGGTGTGAGCACTGACCCTTAACTCAGTCTCAGCAGGTACACACAGTTCTAGGTCAATGTGGCCCCTGCCATGCAGCTCTTGGCCCCTCTGAATTACCAGGTCCAGTGAGTGTGGTACTTAGCAGAGGCCAGGGTCATAGTGAGCAAGGGACCATTCCTGAGTTGTATGGGGCCTTCCCAGACAGGAGACACAGTTCCCACAATCCTCTGGATGCAAGAACACAACACACACCTAGTAGGGATATCTGAGGTGCCTAGTCAGGGTTCTGGTGGGAGAAGAATTAGGAAGTCTCTGTATGACAAAGGCTAGGGCAATGACCACTGTGAGCCCAAGTTTTGCCTGGGTCATTGACTTTCAAGGGAGGGTTCCTCGGTTCCAAGTTAGAGAAGCATAGAAAAGATGCCATGCACAGATTTAGTCCTGCTGGGTGGGCTGCTAAGACTCCATCTTCAGAAAGCCTTGGAGGGCTCCCTATTAAACAAACTGAAATCTGGGATGTAGGTCAGTGGCCAAGAACTTGCCCAGTGTATATGAGGTCCTAGGTTTAGTTCCCAGAACCATGCAAATAACCTATGTAAGAATGAAAGAAATAACAAGTTGATAATTTTTATTGGAATCGTTTTTAAAATAAGGCTTTAAATGTAAATTATTAGGCTGACATCATTCAATCGATACTTTGGGTCTGCACTTGCTGACTTTGTTCATGGTCATGAGGTTTGGAGACTGCATGGAGCCTGCTAGTTCCAGGGGTTGAGAGACACAGTTTCCTGTGAACTCAATACCATGAACGAATGAGAACCAGCTTTACATATATTCAGACAGAAGTAGAATATGGCAGTGTGGTAATTTGAATAAAAATAGCTCCCACAGGTTCATAGGGAATGGCACTATTAGGAGGTATGGCCTTGTTGGAAGAGGCATGTCACTGGGGTGGGCTTTGAGTTTTCAGAGGGTCAAATCAGGCCCAGTGAGCTACTCTTTTCTGGTTGCCTTCAAATCTTGATGTAGAACTCTCAGGTCCTTTTCTAGCATCATTTCTGCCTGTGTTGGCACTACGTTTTCTACTCTAACAATAATACTATACTTGTACTTACTACTACAATTAAACACCTTGGCCTATATCCTGCCCCAATTAATCATTTTCCTTTATAAGAGCTGCCATGGGCATAGTATGCACCTGGTATGAGAGAATAGATTCCATAACTAAGACGAACAGAGTTGCTCAAGTTAGAGCAAGTATTATGTGGTCCATCAAGAATTTATTACGGTCCTCTTAAGGACCTTGCTTTATCTCAGTTACTTCTGCAGTCTTTACTCCAAAATAGTTCTATTATTGAGGTTAGGACTTCAACATGCAAGATCCTGGGCAACTAAATCCAGCCCATCACAATAAATTGCCGTCTACATCATTATGGATATAAATATCACTTGTAGCTTAAGCACACCATATGATGAATAAATTCCAGTCTTCCACCTCTGGAGTTAATAGTCTATCTTGACTCATTTGCATACTGTTTTGGTCCTGATGTTATGATCTTGATCAGATTTCTTCTTCTTTCTCCTCTTCCTCCTCCTCCTCCTCCTCCTCCTCCTCCTCCTCCTCCTCTTCCTCCTCCTCTTCCTCCTCCTCTTCTTACTTCTTGGTGATGAACACAGAGATGTCCCTCCTGCTTGCCTGTGTTAGCTATCTCCTAGACTTTCAGTTTGGCTGCCACTGAAACCCCTGCTGATCAGCCTCCTAAGGATTCTTTCTTTCCCCTTTCTGACTTTATCACCTGCTTCCTAGACACCATATCTTTCTCTTTCTCACTCTCTCTTTGGTTGTTTATATCCTTCACGTGTGTGATTTGAGACACGTTGGTATTTTAGAGACCACTAGCAGCCTCAAGCTACTCTCATCCATCCATTCTTTTGTACTTGATGTCCTTAATTGGTTCTTTTTTTTTTTTTTTTTTTGGTTCTTTTTTTTTTCGGAGCTGGGGACCGAACCCAGGGCCTTGCGCTTCCTAGGCAAGCGCTCTACCACTGAGCTAAATCCCCAACCCCCCTTAATTGGTTCTTAATCTGCACAGAACAATGTCTATATCCTGTATGGCTGTGAAGACTGAATTCTGGGTAGGTGGATGTGGGAGGTAATATTTTCTATCTATCACAGCCTTGAAGTGCAGCCAAATTTCCTCTTTCCTGTTCTTATGTGTACTTGTAGCAACATGTACAAGTGTACACACACACATATGCACACACACACACGCACACACACACACACTCATACAACACACCCATACACACAACCATTTTGAGTTTTCTTATTTTTTAAATTTATTTATTTATTCACTTTACAACCCAATCTCAGCCCCTCCTCTTCTCCCTGTACCCCTTCATGCAAGTCCTCCTCCATTGGACATTCCCCTTCTCTTTTGAGGAAGGGAAGCCCCCCATATGGCTGTCACCTCTCCCACTAAACACCCCCCACACTAGTAGATCTGAGACAGAAACAGAAAAAAAGGCAAGCTTTTAGTGACTCACATACACTGTGCTCGTGCCAGATATTTAAGAACATAATTTATTTCTGTGATGATATGGAACAGCAGTGATTCTTGGATGAGTCTCTACAACATCTATGGAATTATTTACAAGATGTGATATAACCAAATACTGGTGAAATAGTATCAATGACTTATATTAAGAATCTAGAAAGACCTCTGCTTAGAATCAAGAAGCCTTGATTCTTGGGGAGAAATAGAAACCAGAACATGAAACCAATGGAAATGAAGTCACTCTTGTCTCCATAAGAACATTGCTTCATTTTATGTCATACATTATGACTACAAAAAAGGAGATGTTTTTGTGAAAACTCTCAAAAGCCCAAATAATAAAATTACAGAAAATGATATCATTGGTTAGATATTTTCACGAGGAATACTTGCTTTAGGAAATCATATCAGCTTTTTTTTTTTTTTTTTTTGGTCTGTGTATAGTCATCTGAGAAAGGAGATAGTCTCTTTACCTTTGCAAATCAGAAAACATCAATTTCCAAAACATCACCTAAGCAATATCAAAATATGGGAACCCAGAAACCTGCAGTGGACAATGCAGAAGAGTGGGAGACTGTGTGCGTGCTCGGTTCTAAATGGAATGCCTATCTTTCACCCTCCTCTCAAGACTTGGGGATCTCTGTGCAAGAGCGGGGATGAGGGCAGGGTGGTGGTGATGGTGGTGGTGGGTGGTGGTGGTGGTGGTGGTAGGAGTTGTAAAAGCCAGAAGGAGATTATAGGAGCTAATGGCCATGGATAACTTCAAAGAAACAGTGTCTTTTGGACACAAAAGGACTAAGACACATTTGAACACAAAGAAACCAGGCTAGCACACACAGCAATGCATGTTCAAACAAGACAAATTCCTCACACTGAGAAGGAAAAGTGGATATAAGTCCCATCTCTAACCAGGAAGTAGAAATAAGCCCTGCGCTTAACCAGGAAGTGGTCATAAGTCCTGCCCCTAAGCAGGAAGTGGTCATAAGTGTCCCATCCCCACCCCCACCCCTAACCAGGAAGCTATTCAAATTTGATATTTACTGGGAAAGGGAAAATCACTTCAACAGGGTGTCACACTACAGTGCTGGACCCATGCTTAGGGGTATTTGACCAACACAAAATGGATTCTATGTTTTTGTTGTTGTTTTGCTTCTGTTTTTTAAGAGAAAGAAAATATATGGACCTGACTTGGTAAGGTAATATGAGAAGATCTAGGAGGAATTGGAGGAAAAGAAAGCATAAGACAAAATTATAAAATTCTCAAAGAATAAATAAAAATATTAAAATATGATAAGGAATGGCATTACGCATTTGGAGGTTACAGTGAGGACCCATTTGGGGTGAGATAATGAAAAGCATATAAAATGACAACAGAAAAACCCAAAAACAATTCCAATAAAGATGGAAAAGGTGTTTCCTTAGTATTTAACAGAGAGATACTGTGGGAAATACAATTAGGGGGAAATAGAATTTGCTAGATGTTATTGGCACCTTTCCAAAAATAACTGAGAAACTTTGAAGCAGCAAATTCAATCCCCAAACGCATACTACATATAGTGGTTGAAGGTACAACTATCTTATTAAAGGGGGCATGACAGAGTTGGCATGAAAATTGATTACTACAAGTAGAACACAATAGAAAACAACACATGAAAATTTACATGACAGTTATGCATACTTCTAGTTTCAGAAGAGGCCCTGTAAGGATGTGATGTGATAAGACAAGAACACAGTAAGCTTTAGATATAACAATGTGAAAAATATTCTTTTTTTTTATTAACTTGAGTATTTCTTTTTTTTTTTTTTTTGGAGCTGGGGACCGAATCCAGGGCCTTGTGCTTGCTAGGCAAGCACTCTACCACTGAGCTAAATCCCCAACCAACCTGAGTATTTCTTATATACATTTCGAGTGTTATTCCCTTTCCCGGTTTCCGGGCAAACATCCCCCTCCCCCCTCCCCTTCCTTTTTGGTATTCCCCTCCCAACCCTCCCCCCATTGCCGCCCTCCCCCCAACAGTCTAGTTCACTGGGGGTTCAGTCTTAGCCGGACCCAGGGCTTCCCCTTCCACTGGTGCTCTTACTAGGATATTCATTGCTACCTATGAGGTCAGAGTCCAGGGTCAGTCCATGTACAGTCTTTGGGTAGTGGCTTAGTCCCTGGAAGCTCTGGTTGCTTGGCATTGTTGTACATATGGGGTCTCGAGCCCCTTCAAGCTCTTCCAGTTCTTTCTCTGATTCCTTCAACGGGGGTTCTATTCTCAGTTCAGTGGTTTGCTGCTGGCATTCGCCTCTGTATTTGCTGTATTCTGGCTGTGTCTCTCAGGAGCGATCTACATCCGGCTCCTGTCGGTCTGCATTTCTTTGCTTCATCCATCTTGTCTAATTGGGTGGCTGTATATGTATGGGCCACATGTGGGGCAGGCTCTGAATGGGTGTTCCTTCAGTCTCTGTTTTACTCTTTGCCTCTCTTTTCCCTGCCAAGGGTATTCTTGTTCCCCTTTTAAAGAAGGCGTGAAACATTCACATTTTGATGATCCGTCTTGAGTTTCATTTGTTCTAGGGATCTAGGGTAATTCAAGCATTTGGGCTAATATCCACTTATCAGTGAGTGCATACCATGTATGTCTTTCTGTGATTGGGTTAGCTCACTCAGAATGATATTTTCCAGTTCCAACCATTTGCCTACGAATTTCATAAAGCCGTTGTTTTTGATAGCTGAGTAATATTCCATTGTGTAGATGTACCACATTTTCTGTATCCATTCCTCTGCTGAAGGGCATCTGGGTTCTTTCCAGCTTCTGGCTATTATAAATAAGGCTGCGATGAACATAGTGGAGCACGTGTCTTTTTTATATGTTGGGGCATCTTTTGGGTATATGCCCAAAAGAGGTATAGCTGGATCCTCAGGCAGTTCAATGTCCAATTTTCTGAGGAACCTCCAGACTGATTTCCAGAATGGTTGTACCAGTCTGCAATCCCACCAACAATGGAGGAGTGTTCCTCTTTCTCCGCATCCTCGCCAGCATCTGCTGTCACCTGAGTTTTTTTTTTTTATTATTATTATTAACTTGAGTATTTCTTATATACATTTCGAGTGTTATTCCCTTTCCCGGTTTCCGGGCAAACATCCCCCTCCCCCCTCCCCTTCCTTATGGGTGTTCCCCTCCCAACCCTCCCCCCATTGCCGCCCTCCCCCCATAGTCTAGTTCACTGGGGGTTCAGTCTTAGCAGGACCCAGGGCTTCCCCTTCCACTGGTGCTCTTACTAGGATATTCATTGCTACCTATGAGGTCAGAGTCCAGGGTCAGTCCATGTACAGTCTTTGGGTAGTGGCTTAGTCCCTGGAAGCTCTGGTTGCTTGACATTGTTGTCCATATGGGGTCTCGAGCCCCTTCAAGCTCTTCCACTTCTTTCTCTGATTCCTTCAACGGGGGACCTATTCTCAGTTCAGTGGTTTGCTGCTGGGATTTGCCTCTGTATTTGCTGTATTCTGGCTGTGTCTCTCAGGAGCGATCTACATCTGGCTCCTGTCGGTCTGCACTTCTTTGCTTCATCCATCTTGTCTAATTGGGTGGCTGTATATATATGGGCCACATGTGGGGCAGGCTCTGAATGGGTATTCCTTCAGTCTCTGTTTTAATCTTTGCCTCTCCCTTCCCTGCCAAGGGTATTCTTTTTCCTCATTTAAAGAAGGAGTGAAGCATTCACATTTTGATCATCCGTCTTGAGTTTCGTTTGTTCTAGGGATCTAGGGTAATTCAAGCATTTGGGCTAATATCCACTTATCAGTGAGTGCATACCATGTATGTCTTTCTGTGATTGGGTTAGCTCACTCAGGATGATATTTTCCAGTTTCAACCATTTGCCTACGAATTTCATAAAGCCGTTGTTTTTGATAGCTGAGTAATATTCCATTGTGTAGATGTACCACATTTTCTGTATCCATTCCTCTGTTGAAGGGCATCTGGGTTCTTTCCAGCTTCTGGCTATTATAAATAAGGCTGCGATGAACATAGTGGAGCACGTGTCTCTTTTATATGTTGAGGCATCTTTTGGGTATATGCCCAAAAGAGGTATAGCTGGATCCTCAGGCAGTTCAATGTCCAATTTTCTGAGGAACGTCCAGACTGATTTCCAGAATGGTTGTACCAGTCTGCAATCCCACCAACAATGGAGGAGTGTTCCTCTTTCTCCACATCCTCGCCAGCATCTGCTGTCACCTGAGTTTTAGATCTTAGCCATTCTCATTGGAGTGAGGTGAAATCTCAGGGTTGTTTTGATTTGCATTTCCCTTATGACTAAAGATGTTGAACATTTCTTTAGGTGTTTCTCAGCCATTCGGCATTTCTCAGCTGTGAATTCTTTGTTTAGCTCTGAACCCCATTTTTTAATAGGGTTATTTGTTTCCCTGCGGTCTAACTTCTTGAGTTCTTTGTATATTTTGGATATAAGGCCTCTATCTGTTGTAGGATTGGTAAAGATCTTTTCCCAATCTGTTGGTTGCCGTTTTGTCCTAACCACAGTGTCCTTTGCCTTACAGAAGCTTTGCAGTTTTATGAGATCCCATTTGTCGATTCTTGATCTTAGAGCATAAGCCATTGGTGTTTTGTTCAGGAAATTTTTTCCAGTGCCCATGTGTTCCAGATGCTTCCCTAGTTTTTCTTCTATTAGTTTGAGTGTGTCTGGTTTGATGTGGAGGTCCTTGATCCACTTGGACTTAAGCTTTGTACAGGGTGATAGGCATGGATCGATCTGCATTCTTCTACATGTTGCCCTCCAGTTGAACCAGCACCATTTGCTGAAAATGCTATCTTTTTTCCATTGGATGGTTTTGGCTCCTTTTCAAAAATCAAGTGACCATAGGTGTGTGGGTTCATTTCTGGGTCTTCAATTCTATTCCATTGGTCTATCTGTCTGTCTCTGTACCAATACCATGCAGTTTTTATCACTATTGCTCTGTAATACTGCTTGAGTTCAGGGATAGTGATTCCCCCTAAAGTCCTTTTATTGTTGAGGATAGTTTTAGCTATCCTGGGTTTTTTGTTATTCCAGATGGATTTGCAAATTGTTCTGTCTAACTCTTTGAAGAATTGGATTGGTATTTTGATGGGGATTGCATTGAATCTGTAGATCGCTTTTGGTAAAATGGCCATTTTTACTATATTAATCCTGCCAATCCATGAGCATGGGAGATCTTTCCATCTTCTGAGGTCTTCTTCAATTTCTTTATTCAGAGTCTTGAAGTTCTTATTGTACAGATCTTTTACTTGCTTGGTTAAAGTCACACCGAGGTACTTTATATTATTTGGGACTATTATGAATGGTGTGGTTTGCCTAATTTCTGTCTCGGCTTGTTTCTCTTTTGTGTAGAGGAAGGCTACAGATTTATTTGAGTTAATTTTATACCCAGCCACTTTGCTGAAGTTGTTTATCAGCTTTAGTAGTTCTCTGGTGGAACTTTTGGGATCACTTAAATATACTATCATATCATCTGCACATAGTGATATTTTGACTTCTTCTTTTCTGATCTGTATCCCCTTGATCTCCTTTTGTTTTCTGATTGCTCTGGCTAGAACTTCAAGAACTATATTGAATAAGTAGGGAGAGAGTGGGCAGTCTTGTCTAGTCCCTGATTTTAGTGGGATTGCTTCAAGTTTCTCTCCATTTAGTTTAATGTTAGCGACTGGTTTGCTGTATATGGCTTTTACTATATTTAGGTATGGGCCTTGAATTCCTATTCTTTCCAGGACTTTTATCATGAAGGGGTGTTGTCAAATGCTTTCTAAGCATCTAATGAAATGATCATGTGGTTCTGTTCTTTCAGTTTGTTTATATAATGGATCACGTTGATGGTTTTCCGTATATTAAACCATCCCTGCATGCCTGGGATGAAGCCTACTTGATCATGGTGGATGATTGTTTTGATGTGCTCTTGGATTCGGTTTGCCAGAATTTTATTGAGTATTTTTGCGTCGATATTCATAAGGGAAATTGGTCTGAAGTTCTCTTTCTTTGTTGGGTCTTTGTGTGGTTTAGGTATAAGAGTAATTGTGGCTTCATAGAAGGAATTCGGTAGTGCTCCATCTGTTTCAATTTTGTGGAATAGTTTGGATAATATTGGTATGAGGTCTTCTATGAAGGTCTGATAGAATTCTGCACTAAACCCGTCTGGACCTGGGCTCTTTTTGGTTGGGAGACCTTTAATGACTGCTTCTATTTCCTTAGGAGTTATGGGGTTGTTTAACTGGTTTATCTGTTCCTGATTTAACTTCGGTACCTGGTATCTGTCTAGGAAATTGTCCATTTCCTGCAGATTTTCAAGTTTTGTTGAATATAGGCTTTTATAGTAAGATCTGATGATTTTTTGAATTTCCTCTGAATCTGTAGTTATGTCTCCCTTTTCATTTCTGATTTTGATAATTTGGACACACTCTCTGTGTCCTCTCGTTAGTCTGGCTAAGGGTTTATCTATCTTGTTGATTTTCTCAAAGAACCAACTTTTGGTTCTGTTGATTCTTTCTATGGTCCTTTTTGTTTCTACTTGGTTAATTTCAGCTCTGAGTTTGATTATTTCCTGCCTTCTACTCCTCCTGGGTGTATTTGCTTCTTTTTGTTCTAGAGCTTTTAGGTGTGCTGTCAAGCTGCTGACATATGCTCTTTCCTGTTTCCTTCTGCAGGCACTCAGCGCTATGAATTTTCCTCTTAGCACAGCTTTCATTGTGTCCCATAAGTTTGCGTATGTTGTACCTTCATTTTCATTAAATTCTAAAAAGTCTTTAATTTCTTTCTTTATTTCTTCCTTGACCAGGTTATCATTGAGTAGAGCATTGTTCAATTTCCACGTATATGTGGGCATTCTTCCCTTATTGTTATTGAAGACCAGTTTTAGGCCGTGGTGGTCTGATAGCACGCATGGGATTATTTCTATCTTTCTGTACCTGTTGAGGTCCGTTTTTTGACCAATTATATGGTCAATTTTGGAGAAAGTACCATGAGGAGCTGAGAAGAAGGTATATCCTTTTGCTTTAGGATAGAATGTTCTATAAATATCCGTTAAGTCCATTTGGCTAATGACTTCTCTTAGTCTGTCTACGTCTCTGTTTAATTTCTGTTTCCATGATCTGTCCATTGATGAGAGTGGGGTGTTGAAATCTCCTACTATTATTGTATGAAGTGCAATGTGTGTTTTGAGCTTTAGTAAGGTTTCTTTTACGTATGTAGGTGCCCTTTTATTTGGGGCATAGGTATTTAGGATTGAGAGTTCATCTTGGTGGATTTTTCCTTTGATGAATATGAAGTGTCCTTCCTTATCTTTTTTGATGACTTTTAGTTGAAAATTGATTTTATCTGATATTAGAATGGCAACTCCAGCTTGCTTCTTCCGACCATTTGCTTGGAAAGTTGTTTTCCAGCCTTTCACTCTGAGGTAGTGTCTGTCTTTGTCTCTGAGGTGTGTTTCCTGTAGGCAGCAGAATGCAGGGTCCTCGTTGCGTATCCAGTTTGTTAATCTATGTCTCTTTATTGGGGAGTTGAGGCCATTGATGTTGAGAGATATTAAGGAATAGTGATTATTGCTTCCTGTCGTATTCATATTTGGATGTGAGGTTATGTTTGTGTGCTTTTCTTCTCTTTGTTTTGTTGCCAAGACGATTAGTTTCTTGCTTCTTCTAGGGTATAGCTTGCCTCCTTATGTTGGGCTTTACCATTTATTATCCTTTGTAGTGCTGGATTTGTAGAAAGATATTGTGTAAATTTGGTTTTGTCATGGAATATCTTGGTTTCTCCATCTATGTTAATTGAGAGTTTTGCAGGATACAGTAACCTGGGCTGGCATTTGTGTTCTCTTAGGGTCTGTATGACTTCTGTCCAGGATCTTCTGGCCTTCATAGTTTCTGGCGAAAAGTCTGGTGTGATTCTGATAGGTCTGCCTTTATATGTTACTTGACCTTTTTCCCTTACTGCTTTTAATATTCTTTCTTTATTTTGTGCGTTTGGTGTTTTGACTATTATGTGACAGGAGGTGTTTCTTTTCTGGTCCAATCTATTTGGAGTTCTGTAGGCTTCTTGTATGCCTATGGGTATCTCTTTTTTTAGGTTAGGGAAGTTTTCTTCTATGATTTTGTTGAAGATATTTACTGGTCCTATACCTATTATCCTTAGGTTTGATCTTCTCATTGAGTCCTGGATTTCCTGTATGTTTTGGACCAGTAGCCTTTTCTGCTTTACATTATCTTTGACAGTTGAGTCAATGATTTCTATGGAATCTTCTGCTCCTGAGATTCTCTCTTCCATCTCCTGTATTCTGTTGGTGAAGCTTGTATCTACAGCTCCTTTTCTCTTCTTTTGGTTTTCTATATCCAGGGTTGTTTCCATGTGTTCTTTCTTGATTGCTTCTATTTCCATTTTTAATTCCTTCAACTGTTTGATTGTGTTTTCCTGGAATTCTTTCAGGGATTTTTGTGACTCCTCTCTATGGGCTTCTACTTTTTTATTTATGATTTCCTGGAATTCTTTCAGGGATTTTTGTGACTCCTCTCTATGGGCTTCTACTTGTTTATTTATGTTTTCCTGGAATTCTTTCAGGCATTTTTGCGATTCCTCTCTGTAGGCTTCTACTTGTTCTCTAAGGGAGTTCTTCACGTCTTTCTTGAAGTCCTCCAGCATCATGATCAAATATGATTTTGAAACTAGATCTTGCTTTTCTGGTGTGTTTGGATATTCCATGTTTGTTTTGGTGGGAGAATTGGGCTCTGATGGTGCCATGTAGTCTTGGTTTCTGTTGCTTGGGTTCCTGCGCTTGCCTCTCGCCATCAGATTATCTCTAGTGTTACTTTGTTCTGCTATTTCTGACAGTGGCTAGACTGCCCTATAAGCCTGTGTGTCAGGAGTGTTGTAGACCTCTTTTCCTCTTTTCTTTCAGCCTGTTATGGCGACAGAGTGTTCTGCTTTCGGGCGTGTAGTTTTCCCTCTCTACAGGTCTTCAGCTGTTCCTGTGGGCCTGTGTCTTGAGTTCACCAGACAGGTCACTTGCAGCAGAAAAGTTGGTCTTACCTGTGGTCCCAAGGCTCAAGTTTGCTCGCGGGGTGCTGCCCAAGAGCTCTCCGTGGCAGCAGCAACCAGGAAGATCTGTGCCGCCGTTTCCGGGAGCTTCAGTGCACCAGGGTTCCAGATGGCGTTTGGTGTTTTCCTCTGGCGTCCGAGATGTGTATGCAGAGTGCAGTCTCTTCTGGTTTCCCAGGCGTGTCTGCCTCTCTGAGGGTTTAGCTCTCCCTCCCACGGGATTTGGGTCGAAAAATATTCTTGAATGACATGGTGATTCTTGTCTATAATCTCAGCACTCAGGAAAATGGGGCAGGAAAATACAGAGTTTGAGGTTGGCCTAGAGTATATGAGGTATGCTATCATACACACAGAGATGCACATACACACACAGATACACATACACACAAACATTCACATGGACATATACTCTGAGAGATAGATACATAGGTGATACATAGATCAATAGATGCATAATAGATTGATAGATATATGATTGTTGGTGATAGACGTATAGATAAAGACAGAAAGACATAGGTAAATATGTAGATATAAGTTAGAACACACCAAATTTCTATTAGTAATTGTTTCTAGGTAATGAAATTATATGCACTTTAAATTTTATTAGATTTTCTAATGTCAAGGTAAGCATGCTTCAGTTTTATAATTACAAAGGAAGATTTGAAAATTAGGTCTCTGAATGTTCCCCACTGTGGACTTTTATTTTAATTAAAGTTTTACTGCTTCCCTTTGCTCTCCAAATTCACTGTGACCATACGCCTTTTTTGATGGCTGTCAAACACACACAATAACATGTGCACTGCCTGCAGTTTCTTCCAATTGGCATTGGACTGCCAATCTGAGGCCTTAGTCTTCGGCTTTAGGGGGAAGGATGGTGGGACAAACTCATCTTGTCACCTCTTTACAGGACTTGACTTTCAGTACCAAGACAGTCTCTCCAGAGGAAGACATGAAAATGGATTTTTTCTCCTAAACCCATGATGAGTGTGGAAAATCAGAGTAAAGACACGGCTTGGCTGTAAGTATTGCCATTGGTGTGTACAGTAGACGAGGTTCTCTCTTCCGCTGGGCAGCAAGCAGCTTAGCCTCTGAGGCTATGCAGAGAGCAGCCTGGGCACATTCTATGGTTCTCTTTTGGTTAGGTGGCCAGGCCTTCTTCTCTCTCAGAGAGGTTCATATCCATCTTGCTTGTGCTTGTTATCAACACTGTGTATGGATTAATGTACACTTACACATACTTAGATGACCTCTCTAACTTTTTGCTGTTTTTGTCACAAATGACAATTGACAAAAACCCCAAAAATCCAAGAAACAAAACAAAACAAAAAGCATCTGAAAGTGAATTCGCCTTCCTCTGCCCAGGCTTGTGTAAGCGGGAGGTGTTTATTCCCTAATTGATTCTTGATTGTGTCAATAAAAAAGGCAGAAGCCAATTGCTGGGCAAAAGGGAAAAGGTGGGACTTCCGTGTCCCAGGAGAGGAGAAAGAAAGAAGCAGGAAGAGGTTTTTTTCAGCAGGCTTGAGAACAAGCAGATGCAACAACCAGAAATGGCAGCCTCTGCCACTTGCAGTTAGCTGAAATGGGTTAGCTGTTAAGAGCCCAGCAATTGTGTGATCTGGCTAGTTTTAAAACAGTAAAACTGTCTACTGTTTTCCATCCGCGGAGCTAAGATGGGAAAGAGTAGAAAGAGGGCAGCCGGGATAGTTGGTGGCGGCTTAGCAAAGCTAGCCAGGAGGATGAGGTAACCAGGTGGAGTGTGGGCTGGTGGGAACATGATCTCGGAACTAAGCCAGTAGCGTGGGGCCGAGCTTCTGGGAGTATGGTAGCAAGTTTTAAAAATTACCCGCAACATGCATGTTTTAAAAAAAAAATGGACCTCGTAGGTAGCTGTCTCTCCATGTCTTCAGGGGATGACAAACGTGCTCCAGAATGGTATGGTGTTTACATAAAACCCTTCCACCTCCTTTCGCGCTCGCACACACACACACACACACACACACACACACACACACACACACACATTGTATCACTGAGTAGCAGCTCATTGAACCGGTGAATGTGGAGCCCCCCCCACACACACACACACATTGTATCACTGAGTAGCAGCTCATTGAACCGGTGAATGTGGAGCCCACACAGAGATAGGGGACTGTTTGGATTCGGAGGTAGCTGATCACATGTGCTATGCATGATTTGAAGAAAGGATGGGATAAGAAGATTTGTGGCTGGATTAATGAAAATCCAGGGAGAGAATAGTTCTCTTGAATCGATTACACTACAGATACTTGAGTACAGGCTGAAGGGAGTGGGGGGAGTAGAAAAAGTGAAGCAGAACAAAGAGACTCCGGGATTTGATAATCGAGGAAACACAGTTTTGAAAGATCAAGCATGCACATAGATCCACTGCTCTGCCGAGTTCTGTGTCATCCTGACACATGCTACCGTCATTTGGGAAGAAGGACTATTAATTGAAGAAGTGTCTCCATAAGATGTGCCTATGAAGGACTCCACAAGAAGACCAACAGAGTCAACTAACCCGGACCCTTGGTGGCTCCCAGAAACTGAACCACCAATTAAAGAGCATACATGGACTAGACCTACCCCCAGTCTCCCACCACACACGTAGCTGATGTGCAGACTGGTCTTCATTCAGAGCCTTAATAATTGGAGGGGGGAGCTAAGGAGGGGGTCTTCCCCTGACTCCGTTGCCTGCTTGTGGATACTATTCCCCTAAACTGGCCTGTCTTGTCTGGCCTTGGGGGGAGAGGATATACCTAGTCCTATAGTCACTTGAGGTGCCAGGGTGGGTTGATTCCCCTGGAGGAACCTGCTTTCTTTCAGAGGAGAAGGCAGGGAGGATGGAGGAAAGAGCTTTGAAGACTGAAGATGAGCAGTCTCATCAGTTTGCCGCATTTTCTCCTTCGGTGACTGATGTGAGAAGACCCAGTTCACTGTGGGTATCGCTACCCCTCGTCAGGTGGTCCTGGGTGATATCAGAACTGTGGTCAGAATGTAATATATGAGAGAATAAGTTTTTAAAAATTAAAAAAGAAAGCAGGCCTACCAGGCTTTGAAAGGCAGTGATCAGTACCCCTTCATGGCCTCTGTATGAGATGCTGCCTCCAGGTTCCTGCCTCCTTTGTGCTCCTGCCCTGGCTTCCCTCCATGGTGGAATGTGACTTGAGAATTACAAGCTTAAATAAATTCCTTTCTTCCTTAATTGCGTCTGGTTATGATGTTCCAATAGAAACAGAACCCCTGAGACACAAACCTTTTAAACAAACTCAGTACTGTAAGAACGCTGTTGTAATCTATTTGTAGATTCAAAGCAAAATTAAGTCCCAGAAAAATATTCTTCTATTTCTAATTGTAGTTTACATTTGTTTGTTTAATTGTTTGTATGTGAGGATGGAGGAACATTCAATAACATTCACATGGAGGTCACAGGGGAAGTTGAGTGAATCAGTTCTCTCTTACCACACAGGTCCCACATACTGACTTCAGGTCAAGCTTGGTAGCAAGTGCCTCTACCCACTGAGCCATCATGCTGGCCTTCAGGATATTTTATTTTTTTTGGAAACTGACATGCTGCCTTACAATTTACATGGAGATGCATTGAGCCTAGACAGGCCAACCTAATCTTCAGAGAGAAAATACTTGGAGGATTGCTGACTTCAAGTTACTAAAAGCCCATAATAATCAGGAGAATGTTGGAAAGATGAAGGAAATAAAAAGTTCCATTTATATGGTCAATTTATATGATCATAAATATGTCAAAGCAACTTAATGGGGAAATTAGTGTTATCTTGTTTCTACAACACTGCCAGATGCCTGTGTGTCAAAAAACACAGACTTAATCTCAAAGCCCCAGAATTCACAAGAGATCGCACTCTAATAAAGGAATCTCCTAGATTTGACATGGCATCTGCTGCTTCAGATGTTTCTTTATTATTATTATTATTATTATTATTATTATTAATTGGTTATTTTATTTCTTTACATTTCAAATGTTATCTTCCTACCCAGTTTCTTCTCTGTAAATCCCCTATCCCCTCCCCCTCCCCTCTGCTTCTATGAGGGTGCTCCCTTACCCACCTACCCACTCTAGATTCACTGTCCTAGCATTCCCCTAGGCTGGGGTATTGAGCTTCTACAGGACCGAGGGGCTCCCCTCCCAGTGATGCCAAATAAGGCCATCCTCTGCTACATATGCAGGTGGAGCCATGGGTCTGTCCATGTGTACTCTTTGATTGGTGGTTTAGATCCTGGGAGCTTTGGGGGATCTGGTTGGTTGATTTTGTTCTTCCTATGGGGTTGCAAACCCCTTCAGCTCCTTCGATCCTTCCACTAACTCCTTCATTGGGGTCCCTGTGCTCAGTCAAATGGTTGGCTGCATCTGCATCTGTATTGGTCAGGCTCTGGTAGAGCCTCTCAGAGGACAGCTATACCAGGCTCCTGTCAGCAAGTACCTCTTGGCATCAGCAATAGTGACTGGGTTTGGTGTCTGCAGATGGGATGGATCTCCAGGTGGGGCAGTCTCTGGATGACCTTTCCTTCAGTCTCTGCTCTACTCTTTGCCCCTGCATTTCCTCTAGACAGGAGCAATTCTGGGTTAATAATTTTTAGATGGGTGGGTGTCCCCATCCCTCAACCAGGGGCTGTGCCTAACATCTAGATATGGTCTCTACAGGTATTCTCTCCCCTTTGTTGGGTATTTCAGCTTCAGATGTTTCTTAGTGGAGTTGGGAGGGCAGAAGACAGTGTCCATGAGAGGGGCAGCAGTCAGCACAGGGTGAAGGGAGGGGAAACAGTCACGTCAGCAAAGACTTGAGTGTAGATCAATACTCAGAAGTATACTCCATCAAGGCGAGAGTCAATCAACTGAGAGACACAGCAAGAACACAGGAGAAGAAGATGGCTGCTGGCAGTCAGGAAGCCCCAACTGGAGAGGTGAAGCCTGGGAAGCTTACAATCGGAGAAACCACAGTCTCCAGGAAGGTCGATTGGAACTGTGAGCAGTTTTGGCCAGCACAGAGAGAAAATCTGTGGCTTTGAGAATCGATCCTGCCTCTGCATCCTTGGCACCTTGAAAAACTGTCGTCCCAGCAGCCTCTGCTGAGAAGCAGAAATGGCGTCTGTTACTGTGGAACAGCTTAAAGCTGACTGCTTACAACCTTATAATCAACCCTTACTTAGCTATCTCGAGATGGGTACAGAATCCTACTGGTGTTTAGCATTTGCTAATCCAATGGTCACCCATTATACCATCCCATGAAAACAGATCATGTGTAAATAAAATTATTAATGGAGAAAATAACTTGAAGGGAAATACTGCCCTTTCCACATGCACAGTGAGTGGGTGACCATGCCGAGCAACTGATATTACACACAGACTTTCAAGAAAGGAGCTGGCAATCTGAAAGTCTGTTGTAAGGGGAGATGAGGTCCCAGGGAACGTTGAGGGCTGAGCTCAGACCATGGGGCCAACCAATCCCTGGGGACTTCTCTGAGATGAAGTAGGGCCTGCATTTTTAATTCCCATGCACTAGGATAAGCATAACACGGTGTCAGTGAGGGTTTGAGGGAGGATTTGACTGACATAGAGTATGTAGATCTTCAAAGTTACCATCAGGCTCATATGTGAAGGATATGCTACGGGAGCTCAGTAGATGAGAGATGCCAGACAGAACAGCATCTTGTACAACTCTTGTAGATTTCTCACCTTTTGTCTGACATGTCAGTTAAAAATACAATCTGAAGAATCACCTATTTGGGGGGAACACACCTAGTTTGATGGGAAATATCAGTAAGCACAATTTTGTTTATCTTATTCTCTCCATATTCTCTTTTAAAAATTATTTCAATTAGTGGAAAAAAGTCATTAAATTTGAAAGAGAGCAAGGAGAGATATAATGGAGGGTTAGGAGGGAGGAAAGGGAAGGGAAATGACATCATGTACTATAGCATTGAAGATAAAACAAAGAATCCCACAAAAAGTTCTTTTATTTTTTGACAATTTGACCCATTAGCGTGATGAATTCTGGTCTTCCGCCATTAACATTTCATATCGACCCCCAACCCCCATCCTGTTGAAATTCATCTTCTTTTGAACAAGTTCCTTACCTACTTTCATGTCCTAGGTGTGCAGCTCAACAAATTTAATCGGGTGTGGGTGGGGGCTATTTACTGGAGCACAGATGACTTACCAGTGCTCTAAAGAAATATGTCCCTACTCTGTCAGGCACTGTTAACTGCCAGCAGTCACTAGCCAAAGGTTGGGGCCTCAGACGCCCATCCCTCACCCATGATCATGATGACTGGCCTGCTGTCCTATTAGTTTTCTGCAGGCAACTAAGTTCAGCTATGACGAGTTCATGCGTGCAACAATGTGTCATATTCATAACACATGCACCAGACCTTATAATTTTCTGTCCCCCTCCTTTCAGAGCCTTGAAAGGAGAAATAATTTGGGTCTGAGAATTCCATGGTTCTCAGCACTTTGACCAATTATGAACTTCTGTATTAACTGCTGACTACAGCTAAAAGAAGATTCTCATAGGAAGGCTCTGAAAAACACCTGTGATCATAAACATACACATTTATAAAACCTTTGACAACCTTTGCATTTAGTCAAACAGTGGGGGCTTAGGATTTCTTCAACTACGGGGTTCTTGGCCAACACCCAGCATGAATTCCATTCTGTGGAGCAGGCTTCAAATCCAAGCAGAAAGTGATTAGTTACCCCCATACTAGTCACCCACTACTGCACCAGTTAGCACTTCTCAACTGGTATTGTAATATATGGGCTTAACAACTGGGAAAGACTGGTGAGAGTTTTTCTTCCTTCGAAGCCTACACACCACCTTCTAATACTATGAAAACTATTTAGAAGGGAGGGTGCTTCCAGCTTGATTTCTTTATACCCTGCAATAAAATTATCTACACTTTCTTTAAAAGATGAAATATGTACCTATGATATGCTTGTCTTTCAGAAAAACAATAATTAGATAATAGGTCATATATATATAAAATCTCTACTAGATGCTTCAGAAATATGAATGTAAACCAGGCCTGGTGGCACATGGCTATGACCCCAGCACTTGGGAAGAAGAGACAAGAAATTCAATGTTGTCTGTGATAACAAAGTGAATTTGAGGCCAGCGTGGGCTACCTGGAACCTTGTTTCAAAACTGTGAGCATAAGGAATTATGAAGTAGTTTCATACAACTCAACACATGGTCTTGTCATGCATCTTTGATTTTTGTAAGAACATGAGTAGGTACTCCTCAGTTAATGAATAATGTGTGCGACCAAGAGGGACTACGCAGAACAAACCAACCAACCAACGTGAGAGGTAACTGACAACAAGCTCAACTGTTCTGTGGCTAGGACCTGCACAGAGAATTAAAGTGAATTGATACTGGTTTTTCCTAAATGGAAATATTTTCAAATCCCCCAAACTGTACTCTTGTTCATTTCAGATAGTTTTTAAATTTTTACGTGTATGGATGTTTCATCTGCATCACATTTTTTCTGTGCACATATTTCTGTGCATCACATTTGTGTCTGGTGCCCACGGAAGTCAGAATAGACATCATTGCCCCTAAAACTGGAGTTACAGATGACTGTGAGCCCCCATGTGGGTGTTGGGAATCAATTAGGGTCTTATGAAAAACAGCAGGTGCTCTTAACTGTGGAGCCCTCCTTGAGGCTCCCACTACAGCTAGTCTTTGTTTACCTTGCCTGTGTCTACCTTCCCAGCACAGGGATTATGAGTGGTAAGTCGCCATGCCTGATTTTTTATGTATGTGCTGAAGATCTAAACTCAGTCTTCCTGCCTGGAAGGCTAGGACTTAACCAATTTAACCATCCTCTACCTCAAAACTTAAGTCGGTAAGTAGGCTTATCAAAAGAGTCATAAAATGTCTTTCAGATTTAAGCTTATTAAATAAAAACTGTAACAGAAAGTGAGCGTTAATTCTAGGTCTTGAATGTGCACAATGATTAGTACCTGTCCTTAATACTAGGTCTTTACATTTTAACTTTAAAATTTAACTGTAGAGCCAAAGTATATGGAGCAAAACCTACCAGGACTCAATCCTACACAAAGAAGTATAAGCAACTGAGGAAAGCTGTGCAGATGTGCTCCTCCCCAGGGAGGAGCATATTAATGTCCAGTGCTAAATGATCAGCTCTGAAGACATACAAATAACATTATATGGACTCAAAAGATTATGATTAGGAGTATACATGAACATACAAATGCACATATGCACGCAATATCAATTGATGAAAAAAGAGACTATGAGCTTGAAGGAGAGCAGGGAGAAGTGGATGGAAGGCTTCGGAGGGAGGAAAGGGAAAGGGAAAATGTAATTAAAGGACAGCCTCAAAATAAACAAATAAAAATAAATAACTAAAACTAAATAGTTTAAAACCACAAATCCACATTTTGAGTCTATCAATCACTTATTTTATCCATCCATAATCTATTAATATTAGCCTATTTACTCATTACCCTTTACCAGTCTACTTTTACAGAATCTTAAGCAGGTCCTCTGGGTTAAATAAAACAATGATTTTATAGTATGCTTTATTTTTAATCTGTTTTCTGTGCCATCATCCTGCTTCTGCCTTATACTGATCCTCTGAATCATGAAAATTCTTTAAAACCTTGAACAGAAGTAGAAACTAAAGGGCATGTATTTCTGTACTTTGACAGTAGAAACCTTAGCTAAGTCAATGGTTAGTTCTTTGGATTTATAGATTTCCTGATACACTAGCAAATAGATTGTGCTTTGAAACATGTAGTTAATCTAAAAACATATGTGTCTGTGCATGCATGTGTGTCTCTGTGCATGCATGTGTGTGTCTGTGCATGCATGTGTTTGTCTGTGCATGCATGTGTGTGTCTGTGCATGTATGTGTGTATCTGTGCATACATGTGTGTGTGCATGCATGTGTGCATACATGTGTGTGTGCATGCATGTGTGCATACATGTGTGTGTCTGTGCATGCATGTGTGTGTCTATGTATGCATATGTCTGTGTATTTATGTGTATTTTCATGATTATCAATGTGAAGATATACTCAAAATCTATACCATATTAAAAGTAGGCTCTTTTAAAGTAGAAAATATAATTAGCATGGTTGTCCAGATAACTCAGGCTTATTTAAATGCCTAAGTACATCCTGATATAATAAACTATTAACTGATTAATTTATTGTTCAGATATGCCAAAATCAATTTTATGTTTCTAAGAAAGAACCTGTAACATGAAGTGAAATATTTCAAGTATGAATTGAGGTTTTGTTGTTGTTGTTGTTTTCTGAGAATATTCTCCTCTAATACCAACACTGAGGCAGTAAGAAAGCAAATTCAAGTTCACTCCATGCTACATAATGAAGTTGAATCTCAAACAGCATAAAACAAAACACAAATCTTTTAAAGGAAATACTGAGATTTTGACCACACTATACCTCACAGTTTGAAAAGAAAGTCAAGAGAGACCTAATACTCGGATTAGTTCCGTAGATGCCTCTCCTCCACAGAACTGTTAACTTGGTTTCCTAGCATAGAGCTACAGTCAGAAGAAGATATCAAAGCCCAGTGTGTGGGGCAGCACCAGAATGGACTGGAGGAATAAGCTGCCAGTTAGGGGTTTGGTTGACAAAATAGTCTTCCACTCCACCCAACATTTGGTTCTTGAACACCTGAGGATGGAATGGGGGTCTTAGTCAGGGTTTCTATTCCTGCACAAAACATTATGACCAATAGGCAAGTTGGGGAGGAAAGGGTTTATTCAGCTTATACTTCAACATTGCTGTTCATCACCAAAGGAAGTCAGGACTGGAACTCAAGCAGGTCAGGAAGCAGGAGCTGATGCAGAGGCCATGGAGGGATGTTACTTACTGGCTTGCTTCCCCTGGCTTGCTCAGCTTGCTTTCTTATAGAACCCAGGACTACCAGCCCAAGAATGGCTCTACTCTCAATGGCCTGGGCCCTCCCCACTTGATCACTAATTGAGAAAAATGCCTTAAAGTTGGATCTCATGAAGGCATTTCCTCAAAGAAGGCTTCTTTCTTTGTGATAACTCCAGCTTATGACACGTTGTCACACAAAACCAGCCAGTTGACTGAGCATACAGTATGGGAGGTGGGAAAGAGCACAGTATCCTTGGAGATTGTCTTGAGGACCAGGTGCCCTAGAGGGAGATGGTGGGAAGCCATGTTTGAGTCATATGCAGCTGCTAAAGGTTTTAAAATGGGGATCTATTCTAGTTTTAAAGTTCACGCCATTGGAGGGAGAAGAGCAAGAAGAGATAAAACTCACATGAGTCGACACAGAGGGGAGCTTGGTGGTGAGGACACTTAGTGAATTGGGGTTTATTTGAGAGATGAGACTCAAGCCTCTCTCTTCCTCAGCTGGATGCCAGGCATGCTTCAACAACTGGAAAGTTCCTTTCTCTTTGAAGTGGAACTGGAAAGTGCAGAAGCATTAAGTTTTGCTATGAAGCCTTGACCTGCTTCTAAGTAGAATTTCAAGTCTGGCCATAATTCAATGCGATAAAAGTACAGTGCCATTGTTGGATTAATTTCTAATCAGTTCATATTGCTGTATTTTTATTCCCATAGAAGGAAGAAGAGGCCTAAAATTTAATTATGGCAGACTTGAGAAGTGACATTATTTGAAATATTGGAAATAAAAAGAAATCTTTCACACAACTTAGCCTGAGGAATTCAGAAGTTCACATGGATTTTTTTTTTTTTTTTTTGCATCCTGAAGCAGGCATGGCATTCAGGTTTTTAAGTGTACTGTGTATCTGAGCTGCTACCAAGAATAAAGACCTCTCTAATACCATGTCCTGGGAACAGATCCTCCTAAGTCAGCTGGCCAGAACACAGCCTAAAGGCCTGGGGAGCGTGTCATTGCATCCTAGAATGCCTCTACCCTGTTGTGATAGAATCCAGAAGGTGGGGTTTGAAATGAAGGCACAGCCACGAATTCACACTTGAGAATCTGATAAGAGCCCAACTCCAATTCCATTTTATCTTCTTTGGCAAATGGGCACACTTATCACTTAGTCACCCTTGTGTTCAAGATCAGGATCTGGCTTTAATTTTCTACATGTGGATGCTTCCGACACCTTAAAAGAACAGTGGCAGCAGCTTCGTAGGTTTGTTTCATGGCCTGCTATTCTAGTCCATTGATTGCTGCATCAGCTTCTGTGACAGCACCACAATGTTTTCATCATGACAATGCTATAGATAACCCAAAATCAGGCATGGTTATATCTTTGGCAATACAAAAGGATGCTCAGGATTGCTTTGGCTGTCATTGGTCTTTTGTGGTTCTACATACATTTTAAAGGCTTTTCGTTTGGGGGAGAGTGGTTGTTGTTTTGTTTTGTCTTCTTTCCTGTGAGGAATGCCATTGGGATTTAGATGAACAATGTGTTAAGTCTGTAGATTGCTTTTGGTAAGATGCCGATTTTAACAATGCTGATTCTTCCAGTCTAGTTCATAGCACGAGGTCTTTCCCTGTGTCAGTCTCTTCTTCAGTATTTTTCATTAGCAAGCATCTTCCACTTCCTTGGTTGTGTTTATCCTAAGGCATTGTTCTTCTCAATGTTATGATAAACCCGTGTTCTTCAGCTGTTAAAAGGGACATCATGAAGCTGCCCGTTAAGTCCTTTGAGTGACTAATGCTTCCTTCTCAAATTTTGCCTGAATGGTCTCTTCATGAGAAGTGCTGCAGTTACCTGTTGTTACTGTGTTGGAACCTGTTGTTTCCTTCATGTTTATTTTCCAAAATGGGGCTCTCTGACATTCCATGTCCTCTGATGGGTTGTTCTTTTTGCCTTGTGTAATACATTTTCTTTGTATATTCTGACTGGTTTTGGCTTGATGTCTGTCTTGTAAGAAACTACTCTTTCTTCCTCTGGACTCTGTTTACCTAGAATCTCACCTTCTAACCTGTTGCTCTAAACTGTGCATGCTTTCTCCAGTGAGGTAAATCTACTTAAATCAACACATTGCTGGATCTTAGTTTTAAATCTACTCAGCCAATGTAAATCTTTTCCTTGAGACATTCAGGCCGTGTAATTTTTGGAGCCTTATCGAAGTAGTTCTTCGGGTCTTTAAGAACGGAGGGTCTTCCACTTACTTTAGTCTGTTGGCAAGGCTCTCAGCTGAGGTTTTCCATCTGATGTACTGAGTTTTCTTACCACTGATTCTAGTTCTTCTGCTTTAGAACTCCCCTCTCTTTACTCACATCCTCTGCTCTGTCTTCCCCATTTCCCCAGCCTTTTATCTGCGTGCTCTTCCTTGATCACTGCAAGCACCATTGTTTTATTACTTAACTTTTCTCATACAATAGAATATGAAAATGTCCCCTTCCTTTTAGGTTCTTCCCACCTCTGTGTGTGTGCATGTGCATGTGTGTGTTTTCCCAGTTTTAGTTTGCTTGTTGGTCTTGTTTCCATGTTGGGGTTCATGCATCTGTAGGGGTGGGACTTTCTTCCATTTGTAAATGCAATCTTCCCTAGAAAACAGCCTTCTCTTGAGAATGAGCCCAGGACAGTCAGTTTGCTTATAGCATTTTATGTAATTTCAAATGGTTCTTGGTCAGCTTCTCCGCAGCCTTCTGGGCTGTGACCAGTGGGTTTGACCCACTGCATGCTTTATCAGAGCCAAATTGGAGTTAGATGTTTTACTGTTGTTAGAATGCCTAATCTGTAGATTCAGTCCAGTCCACATAAAAATCCCAATTTCTAGAACCAGAATACAACCTAAAATTCACTTAATGGCGTCAAAAGATCCCAAGTAACAAGAGTATTCTTGAACACAAATTTCTAGCTGGAAGTAACACATGACTTGAGTTCAAAATTTACTACAAAACTGTTAGGATGGTCAATCAAAGCAGCAAGCTGGTGACATGAACAAACATAGAAATTCAAAACGAAGTGATAGACTGCCCAGAAACACAGTTTATGGTTAAGTGACAGTTGACAAAGAAACCCAAAAAGTTGGAGAAATGATTGAATCTTCAATAAACAGGCGCACACATGCAAAACACTGATTTGGAAGTATATATGTACAACACACACACACACACACATACACACACACACACACACACACACACACACAACTTTCTATCCATATACATTATGAAAATGGAAGGATGATTCAAATGGGTGAATGGCCTAAATAGACTAGTACTTCACAAGTTTGACTCTTCAGTAGTACTTGCAATATTTGTTACATATATCAGAGATCCAAAAATAAGACCTCAAAATTGAAAACTCTAGAAGAAATTAGGAAGCACTTGAAGACATATGGGATCAGACCCAAGAGCACAGGCAACAGAAAGAAAAGGAAGCAAACATCAAACTAAGAAGTTTACATGGTGAAAGGGGATACTTCACAGAGAGGAACTAGAGAATAAGAGGAAGTATACCATCTATCATCTGACAGACAGATAATAGCCAGAATATGAGGAATTTTCCAAACAATGTAGCAGAAACTATTTTAAAACAAGCAAAATTTGATCAAATTCTTTTTAAACGAGAAATTCAAATGATCTACACACTTATGAAAAATGGTAAACCTCATTAGACATAAGGAAAGTGGCAAGTCAGAATCAGCATGAGATGGTGTCTCATAGCAATGAGAAGTTCTGCCCTGGAAAAGTCATACTATCCAGTGCTAGAGAGGCTGTCAAGAAGAGGGAGCTGCAGAATAAGCACTGCTGATGTGAATGCAAATTTCCACACTTTTTGTGTGCACACATGGATATCCTCAAAGGATAGAAACACACTGCCATTTGATCTAGCTATTCCATATCTGGGTAGGCCTTCAGTTAAGATGATCTGTGTGTGTCAAACTGACTACTCAACACCCAGTCTATTGGTATCTGCAATAGTTTAGCTCCGGATGGATTCAGCACAGATAAGTATGAAAGGAAACATGACCTGTAGACACATAGCAGTTCATTTGTCCACAAACAAGTCAGTGTCTTATCATCTGCAGCAAACTGGATGAAACTACAATATCAACATATGAAGCAGTATGAATGAAATTCAGAGATATGAATAGGTCTGTTCTCATACATCTATGTTGAAGAAAACATTAGAGTATATAATAGTGTTTACTAGAGCCTGAGGGACTGGGAGAAGCTGATAAATGGAAGGTGGACTTCAGGTAACAAAACAATGATATAAGCCCTAGGTCCTGCTGTCCTACAAGAGAATGACTGTAGTTCACAATGGCCTTTGGGTAAGCATCAAGAAAGTGCCAGAGGAACTGTTTCAGATATCTTTTTTTTTCTTTTCTTTTTTTCGGAGCTGGGGACTGAACCCAGGGCCTTGTGCTTGCTAGGCAAGCACTCTACCACTGAGCTAAATCCCCAACCCCCAGATATCTTTTTTTAAAAGATGTATTTTATGTATATGAGTGTTCTATCTGCATGTACACCTTCATGCCAGAAGAGGAAATCAGATCTCGTTCTAGATGATTATGAGTCATCATGTAGTGAACTCAAGACCTCTGGAAGAACAGCCAGTGCTCTTAACCACTGAGCCACATCTTCAGCTCTATTCAGATATCTTGTAGCTGTGGTAGGAAAGGCAACTGTCATTAACTGCTTTCCAATACTGCATACAGAGGCGAGGATATAACCCAGGCAGTTAGTGTGACTGCATGTCCAGGCAGACCCACAGCAGTCCAATGGCTGTGAAAAACACAAAGCATTTTGGGGGTTCTTTGGTATGGAACATTGACTGTTTTCATAGCCTAAGGACATCCCAACTTTTGCATATGATCTGGAAAATAATAGAAGTAGAAAATGAAAAACTAAAGCCACTTCGGGGATTATCAGTAATGAGTAACCACTCCTAGATTCAGAGACATCTCCTTCAAAGGTTTTTAGGCACAGACAGCACCCTTAGGTGGTGGGTTTGCAACAACCTACTTGGCAACTGTAAACCAAGAGTTACAATCTGTTGCTAAGAACACTCATAAGGGAGCCTTAACAACCCCCAGTAGTTGGAAGGTAGTATCCTAGTGCTTAAAGGAACACCTGTTCTTTGGCCAATGATCCCTAATTATAAGCCAGGTAGAAGAACATTCTAGAATGTTCTCTATGGGGGCACAAAATTCATACTCTTTGTCTGTGTAACTTTATCAGCCTGAGAATTATTGCTGAGTGCTAGTTTTTCTTTTATTATATTTGAGACACAAGACATGGTTGAAGTGACTTATTGTTCATAATTAGAAGCTGTGATTAAAACTTCCAGCATTGCCCTGGAGCTTTCTCCTCAGTATGGAATTATTGCTGTAAAGTACCAGTAGTGGTGGGCGGGAGGTGTTGCCTCCCAGAATGGCTCATTGTAATGGAACGATTCCCCAAAGACCAGCTCTGTTAATTAAAATGAGACAAAACTGCCTCTCACCAGCACTGTTGGGTACTTTCCCACAGAAAATCCAAAGGAGACAAGAGTGAGAAGAATTGGCACTCAATTGCACTTTAAATTCCCAAATTAAAAACATTATTTTGTAATTCCCTTAATATAAACTGCGGGGGCATTCTCTACATCTCTAGTTGTGTTAAAAAAATAAGCATGTGATATAAATATGTGTATCTCTCAGTATGTGGCATCCCAAATCAACAGGGTGAAAGGCATCTCTCAGAGGAACAGTCTATGCCTACATATTTTGAAATTGTGTGATGGAATGATTCAAATGGCTGAAATGGCTAAGTTGGCCACCTGATTATAAAGTTAGGGCTATGTGAGTTTTGATTTTTCTGTAGTATTTGTTATTTGGGAGGTCAAGGTTAAAAAAACATTATTTGAAATATGAGGGCTTATCTACAAAGCATATCTCAGAACCTCAAACAGGACTCAACTTAGGATTGCCAACTGCTCTACACTTCTCATGCATGGAATTCGTTTGGCGATACAGTCTTTCATATGAGAGCCAGTGCTACAAGCATCATTGAATCTTATCCACCAAGGAGTGAACTTTGGTGTCTGTTTTCAGAGTTACTCTCATTGACCCTCATTTCCTGGTAGCTACAGCTGTAGACATGGACACAAGAAATGATCTCTTAGGCAAAGTGGAAAGTGAGACAGTGTGAATAAAACTGTCAGTGACATTTTAGCCATTCCCCACTGAACAGAAGACAAAGAACAGAGGTCCTGGGAAGGAGAAGGTCACAGATGTGTCAGAGAGGCAGGGACACTATACTGCATGCTGAGATGACAGATGGAACTCCCGGCTAAGGCAGAGGGGGCTGCAGAAGCAATGGGCTACAATGGCTTGTGTGTGGGGAAATGTTCAGTATTGCCCATTGATGAGCAGAACACAGATACACAAGAAAGCCTTCAGCAGTGGTGAACTGTTCACTAGAGCAAACCTCGCTTTGACTGTTTGTTTGCTCAAGATGGAGGGAAGAACATAAACAAATAAAGCTCTGTTATTCAAATGAAGAAGGATTTTGAGGGAAAGAGCAACTATTCTGCAGAGGTAGCCTGAGTTCCAGGGCTCATTGCCCCTCCTCTGGGGTCTTCACCTGAAGGTCAATTCAAGACAACCTGTCTTTAGTACATTCCTATTGACACTTCAAGCTAACAAGACTCATTTTTCCTTCCTTGGATCATAACATTTGAAACTCTGAGACACACTGTGATTAACTGTGTGTTCTTTCTTAGTCATTTATTCGTTCCACACAATTTTCAGAGTTCCTATGCTCCTTATAGCACTGTCTATGGTCTGGATGGTAACAGATACTGTAACCTGGCACTGTGGAGTTAGTATTTCATTGCAGAAGAAGATAGTCAATAAACAATGCAAAGAAATCAAATGCGCACAATGCTACATTGTGCCAAGGGAAAAAATAGAAGGGAGGGGAGTCATGGAGTATGCTAAGTGGCTCTGGGCAACAGAATGCCCACCCCTGTGAGAAAACATGGCATTCTGTGCACATTCTTTTAGACTAAGGCATCTGCCAAAATCGTTAGTTACTTGGAAAGACAAGGGAGAAAAAAAAAAAAAAACAGTGGTCTCTGACACTCCTTTCATAAAGCATTAGTTGTGATGGTATCTTCACCTCCCTTCCCCTGGCTTTTCCCAGGTCCCACCACCCACCCAACTTTGTGTCCTTTTTCTTTTAAATCCTTCAAAACCAATGTAAGCTGCCTAAATGTTCATGACTATGTTCTTCCACTGGAACATGGTCAACTTATCAGGAGCTACACTCTTAAAGGAAGCTGACCCAAAGAGGGGTGGAGTTGTGTACCCAACTGGGATTTGTGCTTGTATAGGTTTTGGTACACCGTGTCCCAAACAATGTGAATTCATTAGTATAACTGTCACAATGTGTCCAGAAGATGTTTCCTTGTAGTCATCCACTGCCATAGGTTCTTCGCTTTTTCCATTCCCTCATCAGTACTGATCCCCGAGTCCTGGGAGGGAAAATGTGGTATCCATATTCCCATTTGGACGGAACATTCTACAGTTCCTTATTCTTATTCTCTTATTCTCTGCACCTTGGCTAGTTGTGGGTCACATGTTAATCACAATCTACTGCAAATAGAAGCTTCTCAGATGAATGCTGAGAGAGGTATTGATCTAGAAGTATAATGATAAGCCATGAAGAGTTAATTTAATATTTTTCATTTAGCAGCATAATAGTGGTAGGTTCTCCCCAAGGCCTAGTCATGGGTTTTTGGACCATGGCTAGCTGTGTTTCATCTTGTAAAATGAGATTAGATCCAATTAGAAAGTACTTGTTTACTTCTATGGTATTCATGTCACCAGTACCCCAGTGGGCATGTCCTTACAAGCCAGTCATTATCACAGTTGGGAATGATCGGTGACTACTTTCTCCTCTGTGAGTTACATAGCACCTTTCAGCACCATGAAAGCTAGCCAGCATGGATGAAGCTTCCAGGTCTGTACCAGCTTGATTTCTCTGTATTCTGTGGCTAAAGTATGTGGTATCTTCAGCACTGGGATCATATCATCAAGGGCTGGAGGGAAACCAAAAGCATTGGTAATAACCTGGAATGTTTTAAGGTCTATGGATCCTTACTAGCCAACAACTCCAAAGGAAGCAAACCATTCCTTACACTGGGCTTTTTATTTGGTAGTATGTGGTGCCTTGTAGGAGATTTTTGATCCATTGGAGCAGTGGCTGTCAACCTTCCTGATGCTATGACCCTTTGATATAGTTCTTTATGCTATGACAAGCCCCCAAACATAAAATTGTTTTCATTGCTACTGCATATCTGTAATTTTGCTACTCTAATGAGTCATCATGTAAATATCTGTTTTTTCTAATGGTTTTAGGCAACTCCAAGGGGTCTCAACCCACAGTTTGGGAACTACTCTCTTAGAGGGTAACTCCATTTTAACTTTTTAATGCATAAGCTTATATAATATTTTAGGAAGCATCTACTGTAATAAGTTTTAAAGGCCTTAAAATGTGTCTTTTTAAGGACCTTAGTGTTATTTCTCACTCTCCATGCTCCTCCCTTTACTCTGGCCTTTGCTTTCTTATGTCAGTTTAACCCTTACTATACATTGTTTCCTTATAACCCTTTAAACTAGTGTCTTTTATCTTCTTTCACACAGAAGGGTAGACCATAGTCCCTTAGTCTTTTCCTGACCTCTATGAGTCTTCCAAATGACTATTCTTTCTATCAAAAACAATGAGACTCGTGTTTACTCTTGAGAGTTAACCAGTTTGGTTCCATTATTTGTGGCAACCAATTTGCCATAAACATTTTAGAGATTAAATACCATTCTATTCAGGCTCCAAAATACAAATATCCAAGTATCCAAACCAGATGTTTAAAAATAATTTTAGGGGCTGGGGATTTAGCTCAGTGGTAGAGCGCTTACCTAGGAAGCGCAAGGCCCTGGGTTCGGTCCCCAGCTCCGAAAAAAAAAGAAAAAAGAAAAAAAAATAATTTTAGAAAAAAGTATTTTGAAGAACAGTTTTTCTGTGATTATTGGACACAAAGAGAGTATTTGATAATTTTATTCTAAATTTGACTTATAGAAGAAACATTCTTGAAAGGATTTTGTTCCTTGAATTCTAAAATGATGAAAATCTATTATAAATGTGAGCAGAATTTCTCAAAGAATATTTTTTAAAAAGTTTTGTCTCCTTCTTTACCTGCTTCAGTAGAATAACTCAGCAATCTGAGCATTTTTTTCCAAGAGAGGTTCATTTGTTTAAAATTAAGTGTGTACTATTGGCTATAGTTCAAACTATATTATATTAAGAGTGTGTGACCTCATAAACAAAGCATATTATATAACAAAGATAATGATAATCCTTCTCCCAAAATACAAGACATTTATATGAACTGACATCCATTTCTGAATCTGTTATTTTGCTGAGCACAGGGTTGTTGCTATTTAATTTTCGTTTTTTGTATTGTGGGGTAAACATGAAGTTGTTAGAATAAATGGAAAAGATTCTAGAAGTTGTAAAGATCTGAGAATGGGGATAAGTCATGATAGCCCATTAATGAAGAGTCATCCTTAGCAAGGCAGAAGGGGGAAATAGACCATGATAGCCCATTAATGGAGGCTCATTCTCAGCATGGCAGAAGGGGAATAGACTATGATAGCCCATTAATGGAGGCTCGTCATCAGCATGGCAAAAGGCTTGATGATATAGTCGTAGGTCAGTTTCTCTCTTAAATAAGAAAAGAGGGTGTTGTGCAAAAGACAATTTGATTTTAACAGGTAACTAGAGACATAACTACTGGACAATGGGCTCTACTTTCTTGTCCCATTTGTCCAGGGAGCACAACACAGTGGAGAGGATACAGGAAGGAGGCAGGGAAGTCTTCAGTGGAAGCAAGAAGAACTTCTTGTTTCTCTCCAGGCAGGCTGCAGACATCAATCTTGAACTCTGCAATCTGCCAGAAATCCCAGGGAACAGAAGAACATAGGGTCCATGAGTAGATAGTACTCTCCCTCCTTGTTCAAGGAGAAATGGACATCTTCTGAGAGAGATTGTAGACTTAAAATTCCCCACCATAGATTCTAGTGTTCAATTGATAAATACAAAGTGATTTTTCACATGCGTTGACATTTACAGAGATCTTATGCTCAATAAGTCTTATTTAGATAGTTATATAATTTACAAATAGGGGAATGACACCATCAACACAAATTGTCCAGATTTTAGAAGAGCATTCATAATAAGACAAATCTCACATCTTTTATCTACTCATAGAACAAAACTCACTGGATTTGATATGTGAACTCAATCAATCTTGCTATTGTGGACTGATCCCTCCTTGCCCATAGATAATCATTCTCTTGATCTACCTCCGGACTTGATCACACTATATTAAAAGTTTGGGTCTTTCCTTGTAATATACTGCCTAAGTTTGTTCATTCTTTTAAAATATTTATTTGGTGTGCACACATAAGACACAGTGCACAAGTAGAGATAAGAGGACAGTGTATAGGAGACCACTCTACTCTTTCACCGTATAGACTCTGGGAACTGAACTCATGTACCCAGCCTTGGTAGTTAGCATCTTTCTCCTGCTAAGCCATACCAAGGGCTTTGAATACATGTGCATTTACAAAAAGGTGTGAAAGGTTTATAGTGTTCTATTTCCTAAGGAATTTTCTTTAAGTTGTTTCTTAAATTTTTGTTCAATTACTCAATGAGGCCATCTGTGGCTTTAGGTTTCTCTCTAAGCATTTTTAATTATAGCAGCAATAAAGCAATAGAAATATTTTAATTTTTAAAATATCTTCTGATGATTTCTTCTAAAATAATTCTTTTCTTAAAGTTCATTTGGGTAAAACTATAAACATACCTAAGAGTCAGAAAATAACCATATTAGCAGAACACACAATATTATCAAATAAATTTTAACATTTACCAAGATATAACATATTGTATACGATGCATAGAATTTTCATAGATGCCTCATGTGTCAGCCTGTGACTCACAATGTCTCCCAGTTTTGGTTCTTCTGATGATGCTTTCATGATGCCTTTGTATTTGAGGACAGTCTATCAAGGTACGGAAGTGGTGTCCTTGTGTATAAGCTTTAATGGTGACTTCTAACTCCCACAGATTCTTTTGAAAATTCCAGTCTTCCTGATTCTTATTTCTTCAGAGTGGGGCAGTTTAGGTTCCTGCCTCTTTGTAATCTTTTGTTCCTTTAAGTTTACAACAAACCTCTTTGTCTATAGTATGTTTTCTTTACACCTATCTTTGGAGATCTCTCTCTCTCTCTCTCTCTCTCTCTCTCTCTCTCTCTCTCTCAAAACAAAACACCAAAATAAAACTGAAAAAAGGAAACAAAGTAACAAATTCAAACAAAAAGTGCACAAGAAAACATGGACTCTGTTTTGTGTTGGCCCTCTATTCCTATACATGGGTTCTGCTATGGAGTGTGGTAGACAGACCCAGTCACACTTCACTGGAGAAAATGGATTTGCCCTTTCCTATCAGATATTAATTAAAAAAATAGATCAAGGGTCTTTTTGAAAAGACATATGGAAACCCATTAGTGTAGAAGCTATCTGAAATATAGACATATATGAAATGAATTCACCATATAGTAGGGAAGACAGGACCTTAATCAGACATCCTATGGTATCAAGTAAAACCTTCAGAGCCAGAAATGGGTTACATCTTGTTGAGGTGTTCACCAAAAAGTTACACACACACACACACACACACACACACACACACACACACACACCTATAACACACAGGCTAGTAAGCTTTGCCCCTACTAACCTTTGTTACTGGAATGTACTTTGTATACAACTAGAGGAGAAAAGTCATTAGTATTATCAAGCTACAAAACCTGTGACCTGGAACAGAGAACTGACTGAAAGATATATAAAAGATTAAACAGTGTTTCAAATGTTATGTAAGTAACCAACTACTGATTGGGATTGAGATGAAACCCATGACTGACACAGCTAACGTGGCTAGCAACTTGAGACCAGATAGGTCATTGATCTAAGAGAAAACTTACTATTGTTCTGGTAAAAGGACATGACAATAAATGGCTCCTAGTGACCTACTGCTATGCCTATAAATCAGTGCATTGCTTGGCTTGCTGTGAAGAAGTTTCTTCTTGCAGTGGGTGGTAATTAACACAGAAAACCACAGCTAGACAATGTACAGAATTAGAGACTTTGGAGTTGTAAGTGAGATGTTTTCATTAAATCTTTCCTCTCGGGTCTCAGGGATCTATGAAGAAGAGGAGGTGAAGTGTTGTAAGATCCAAAGATGGTAGATTATTCCAAGGCTCCTTGATTTCTGTGAGACTCCACGAGTCCTGATCAGTTGAGTCTGTGTATGTTGCAGTAAATATTAAAAAGTGATCGATACCTTTTTATCCTGTGCTAGCAGTGGCACCCATAGGGCCACATGGCACTGCGGGGTATCTTTATCTCAGTGGTTCCACACTCTCCCCAAGCACTCTCAGACCCAGATGGTCTGAGAGCTGTTGTCAGTTGCAGCACCGGAGGGCCATATGTAACTAACTGTAATTTATCTCCGCTTAGTATTTCTACTAGCGACTCTCTACTAGCCGAGAACCCCCTGGTTCCATTTACCTGGTAAAATCAGGGTTCTAGAAGTTCAGCACGGGCTGGCCTACTGTGGCTCCCTCCTATGGACTCTGTCCACACTCCCAACAACTGCCCCTTGGTAGTTAAAGTATAAACTCCCAATTACCCGGTGAAGTCATGACTCAATAAGCTGTAATTTATCAATTAGATTTATATGTTAAATTCTCAATACACAATACATCCACACAATAAACTCACAACCAAATAATAAAGATATAAACTGTCCTCCTAAATAAGATAAATTGACCTCTAGAAATCCATCCCTTAAGAAATATACATAACTACCTAGGGCCATTTAAGACCATCCAGATCTGGGTCGCCCTTCTCTGTCTCCATCTTGATTCTCCCCCTTCTTCCTCTTCTCTCCCACCTTACAAAAGTTTTGTCCCCACCTTATTTTATTCCTGTCCAATCATGGCCTTGACTGTACTTGTACCAGCCCTCACTTGCATATAGACAGCAACCTACACGTGTAGCTCGCTTCTTTAGATGCTTTAATTTTAGCATGATTCAAACCATTCAAAAGTTCACTCCATCGTTCTCAGACTCAGTGGAATGGTGGTAAAAGAGCTCCCTGGTTGTAAGCACAGCAGAACAGCATGATGTTGTTTTTGCAGTTTCGAAATAATACCATCTCTGTAATGCAGCTCGGGTTCTATGACATGAGAACTACGAGCAAACATTTCAAACAAGCTCTGGTTACATCATCTAGGAGAGATTATTATGTCCCATTTTCCTAGCAGCAAATAGTTCATTGTGCCGTTGTTAACCTTCCTTTGATAAAACTCTCTTTTGTAAAAAAAAAAAAAAAAAGGAACATTCAAACAACACCATGAAAGCAGAGAAATAACATGCATTGCAAAATCTCATTCTCAGGAAGGAGTGCTGTTACAATTTGTCCATTTGTTTCTGTGTATTTTCCCCTGTAATTATCTGCTGCATTTATAGGCAATGAACAAAAAGTATTTTTCCTCCTGACCAATTTAGAAGCTGTGTTGTTTTCTTCTTAATCACATGCAAAGATGGTGGTTCCATGATGTAAAAGCTGAGTTTAAGATTCCTTTAAATTATAACTTCTGAGTTACTGGGAGATTAGACTGATCGATGCCTTCTCAACAATTGAAAGAGTGAGTAGTGTGCAGGTTGAGTGTGATTTTCAGGGAAATAACAGTAATTTCAGTCATAGGATTTCAGAAGTAAGGAGATATTAAGTACAAAAGAAGGTCTTTTGCAAGTAGGTCTGAAAATGTGATAAAATTTTTAGAGGAAAAACACTTATAATATGATTTTGTCTCTTATTGCCAAAGTAACATACACATAGTTCAATAAAGGAAGGAAAGAGGGGACACAAAGAATACCAAAATAGTAAATAATGCAAGTTTGCTCCATATTTTGCTATATGGTCTTTCAGAATTTTTCCCCTCCCACTGTCCTATATATGAGAGGCAGAGACAGACAGACAGAAAGACTGACTAACTGACAGAGACAGAAAAATATAAAGTCAGAGAGACTTCCATGGTGGTACCTGTCTGTAACATCAGCTACTGGGAAGATGTGGGCTCTCAAGTTCAAGGCGGGTCTAGACAATTTAGTGATTCTCTCTCAAAATAAAGTTTATGAAAAAGCCGGGATAGGTGATATGGCTCAGCAGTAAAGTGCTGTCAAACATGGCAACTTTTATCTTTTTTTACATCTACACAAGTGCTATTGCACACACTTGCACACATGTACACATATGTATTTTCTGTCATGATGTGGGTATTGTTTGTAAAGGTTTCATCTTTGCTTTTCAGTAGATCAGGGTTCCTTTTCTATGTCAATAGTTTTATTTCTCACTTTTTAAAACTCTGTTTCACTGGGTTACCTAAGGCCTCATGCATATACGTAATGAGTGTAAGCATCAACCCAACTCATTGCTACTTTTCCAGCCTTCTTGCTCCCCTTTGTTCCCCTAAACAGTTCTGCGATTTTATGCATGTATACAAAATGACAGAGAGCTGCACAAAAATGTTTATTGCAGCTTGATTCATGATAGTTAAGCAAGGAGCAGGCCCAGGTACCTCTCAGCAGTAGACTCCTCACAATATCTGAAGTATTGTTATGAAGGTCACATACAGCACAATCACTTCACCATCTTCACTGTAATGTGTGTTGGAGTTGAGTTTGTACACACATGTGTATATTCTGCATATATACAGAGGTCAGAAAAGAATGCCAGATGTCCGACTTTGTCACTTTACTCTTTTGAGATTTGGTCTCACTTAATCTGGAGCTGGGTTGGGTGCCAGCACACTCAAATGAACATTTTGTCTCTCCTCTGGGGTTACTGCTGAGCACCTGACCACACTCAACTTTTTATGTGGATGCTGGGGATTTGAACTAAGGTCCTCATACTTGTGCAACAAATGCTCTTAGCCACTGAGCTATCTCCTGCCCAATCATCTTCTTTTGAAAGTTTAAATTTCTGCTGTAATGGAACCAACTATTTCTTTACTTAATACTTAAACTGAAATTGTTTATTGGAGAAAGTATATTTAAATGATTAAATGTAATACCAAGTATTTTCTGCCAAAATTCTCAAAAACAATTCAATCTTTAACAATAGAAAGCCTACTTTAATTTAATTAGTCGTTCTCAAAATGATAAGGTTGGCTAGGTTTCCTATACTAGTCAGTGTTTCCTTCTTGTTGAGCAAGTCTTATGTATAATTACCGCCAAAGTACCCATGCCAGTATCACACCCTTAGGGTTATTGTACCATAACAGTCGCTGTTGCGGCTCTCAGGCATCACAGGTGGGCAAGATTATTGGTTGCTTCCCTCCCTTGGAAGCTTACATGGCACCTTTGGGTGTCATGAAATCTGGGCCTCAGAAAGGAGGCCAATACATTTTGAGTTCTACATATCCTGTTTCCAAAGGGCATAGACTTTTCAGCTATCAGACTTCAATCTCTTGGAGGCAAACAAGGGCTATAACAATTGCCTATGATTTGGAAGTCTCACGGACTCCACAGACCAACTTGAAAGGGGTTTTTTGTACCTGCATTCGAGTTTTTGTTAGATAGTGTATGGCTTTTGGGAAAAGCACTGCCAGTGTAGATGGGAAATGTTACTTAAACTATATAAGTACGTCTGCATACACAAAGGCAAGCATTGTCTGTAATTTTAGTTAAATGGATAATAATATGACTCTTTATGATATTTTCAGAATTCTTACTGTTATTTTACCCTCCTTCCTCTCTATTTCAATTGTCCCCCACGTTTTTTCCATTTCTCCCTTCAAACCACTTATCTTAGAGGATAGTCTATACCTGAAGTCAGGGTTATCAAAACTAGAGGGGTAGTATAGTAATTATATGAAGGAAAACAAATGTGATAAGGCCAGTGATTAACATCAGTACTTCTGTAGACTATGGTGCCCTAGAACCTGATGCTGCTATTTCTTAAAGAACATTACCCACATTTCCTGCCAGACTTAAAGCAAATGTTCTAGAGCAACACAAGATCATCTAAAATGGCAAGTTATTTCTACAACTAATCAACTGTTTCCAATGTATCGCTATTATCAATAAAACAGCAATGAACATGGGCAAGCAAGAAGGAATCTCTGCAGTAGGTTGTAGAGTCCTTGGGGTATATGCCCAAGAGTGGTATCTTATGGTAGATTGATGTCTTTCTTAGTTAGGGTTCTGCTGCTGTGAACAGAAACCATGACTAAGGCAACTCTTATAAATATGACATTACATTGGGACTGGCTTACAGGTTCAGAGGTCCAGTCCATTATCATCAAGGTAGGAGCTTGGCAGCATCCAGACAGATGTGGGGCTGGAGGAGCTGAGAATTTCATCTCTTGTTCTGAAGGCAGCTAGCAGAAGACTGGCTTCCAGGAAGGTAAGAGAAAGGTCTTAAAGCCCACGTTCACAGTGACACACCTACTCCAACAAGGTCAAATCCACTCCAAGAAATCTACACCTATTCCAACAGGGCCGTATGTCCAAAGAGGGCCACTCCCTAGGCCAAGCATATTCAAGCCATCACAATTGATTTTTAATTTTTTGAGGAATTGCCACATTGATTTCCACAGTGGCTGTACCAGTCTTCACTCCAACCAGCAATGAACAAGCTTTCCTCTTTCCCAGTACCCATGCCAGCATGTGCTGTTATTTGTATTCTCATTGGAATAAGATGAAATTTCAAAGTAGTTTTAATTTCCATTCCTCTAATGGCTCAGGATGTTGAAGTGTTTCTCAGACATTTGTATTTTAATATTTGAGAATTTTCTGTTTACTTTTGTATTCCTTCTCTCCTGCCCCTCCCCACACCTGATCCACAACCCCTCCATTCCTCCCCCATCTTCTGTCCACCAAGTTCCTTCCCTCCACTTGCCTCAAGCATTCTCTCCTGTGCCTTCCTTCTTCTTTAGCTTCTTTGGGTCTTTTGAAAAGCCACATGGAAACCTTCTACTGTAGAAGCTTTCCCCAATATAGACACATATGAAAGGAATTTAAATGGAGTCATCATATAACAAGAGAGAGAATGCTCCAACTAGACATTATACGCTACCAAAACTTTGAATTATTCAGTTCTAAATGGGATGCCTTTAGCAAACCCCTCGAATCTCAGGGATCTATGTGGAAGAGGAGGGGTATATTGTTAGAGCTGATGCTAATGCCAAGAAATAAGCCTTTTGCAGACACAACAGGGTTCATGTACACATGAACTCTGAGACTGTGATAGCACCCACAGACCCGGGCAGTTTCAAAGCTAACAAAATCCCAGTACTGACCAGGAAAAGTAGAATCAAAGTCCTACCCATAACTAAGAAGATACATTTAATTGATAAGAATTTTCTGCTGGCAATGGAAAAATCAGATTTGTCTGATAAAGTTTCACCAGCTTTATGAACTCCAAGGCACTCCATATGTTCAGGAATCACTGGTTAACAAAAAACCAACTCCATTCATTTTGTACTTTTTATGTTTTGCTTTGTTGTTTGTTTTGTGTGTGTGTGTGTGTGTGTGTGTGTGTGTGTGTGTGTGTGTGTGTGTGACTGCTTTTTGGGTTGTTTTGTCCGTTGTTTCTTTTTCTGTCTTATGCTTTTTGTTTGACATAGAGAAATATCTTGAAGTTGTTTTTATCAGGCGGTGAGGGAGCATCTGAGTAGCTGAAGGAGGGGAAAGAGTATGATCAAAATATAGTGTATGTAAAATTTTTAAATAGGAACTCTAAAATCTTTTTTCCCATACTAACAAGTATATCTAAAAGAATGGGCTTGGTTGCAGCAAAGGATGGGAAAATGCCAGTGGATGGTCAGTCTCAAAAAGCAGTGACTATGGGTTAGAAGACTCCATTAAGCAGGGGCTGTATTAAAACCAATATTCTAAACTATAGACCATCTGGATCTTTTAGTAAGTAAACAGGTAAAAGAAAGCTGGGAAATTTTCTTTAGTCAGTAAAATTATCAAAAATTTGCACACATGCAATTGGGCCAGATGAAGAAGTAAATTATGTCGAAAGAAATACTTTTAAAAATCCAGGTAGAAAACAGTGACCCCATTAACCAACTGAAATACATTCACAGAGAGAATTCCTTTAGTGAAGGCAATAGTGTACTGAGATATATATGTATGTATGTGTATATATGTATTTGCATATTTTTTCATACTGTCTGGGTTTATGTGTCAACCTGACATAGGCTAGAGTTATCACCCAGAAAGGAGCCTCCCTGAGGAAAGGCCTCCATATGATCCAGCTGTAAGGCATTTTCTCAATTAGTGATCAAGAGTGGAGGACCCAGCCCATTGTGGATGGTGCCATCCCTGGACTGGTGGTCCTGGGTTCTGTAAGAAAGCAAGCTGAGCAAGCCAGGGGAAGCAAGCCAGTAAGTAACATCCCTCCATGGCCTCTGCACCAGCTCCTGCTTCCAAGTTCCTGCCCTGTGTGAATTTCTGTCCTGACTTCCTTTGGCGATGAACAGCAATGTGGAAGTCTAAGCTGAATAAACCCATTCCTCCTCAACTTGCTTCTTGGTCATGATGTTTGTGCAGGAATACAAACCCTGACTAAGACAATTTTCATTCCTTTTCTTAACTAACATAGAATATATTTTTATTAAAAAACATGGTACCATTATTTGACTTTCAACATATAGTAACACTAGATATAGACAGTGGATGTGATCAAAGTCATATTAGGATAAGAGAGTAACATCAAATGACAGTTTAAACTGAAGGGTAGAACAAAGGGAACAGGAGATATGTTGAGGAGGCCAGCATGAAACTCTTATGGCCCCTGATTGTGGGTTTGGAAGTGTCCATTGGAGACTGGCAGGTGACATGGTGTGTTCAAGGCAGAAGACAATGAGTGACTTTCCCTCAGACCCAATGTCGTTATAGCTCAGGGGGAGATAGTGGAACCCTGAAGACCCACCCCAATTCAGGTCGGTGAGACTCAAAACAAAACAAGCACAGTGAGGGAAAAGGATTTGGAAGAGTTCTTGCAAGGAGAGGGAGATGAGAGGCTGGGTGATTGCATTAATCAGAATGCACCAAATACTTGCGTGAGAAATTTTAAAGAATGAGTTTATCATTATTTAAAGCATATATATATATATATATATGTATGTATATATATACTTATATAGTCCATATAATGTTACTTATATGTCTATAACATCATGGCTGTCCACTTGGTATTGGATAATCGATGGTGGTCTCTTCCCTGGGGAATTCTATTCTCCTGCTCTCAGCATTCCTTTGTTGCCTGTAGTTCCTTTTCCACGGTTGAGGTCCCCTGACATTTCTCCCACATTAGCATGTCTATTAGTGGTGTCTTTGTATTCAGGTCTAGTTTAGGCAGCCATGTTGTTCAGATGGAAATGTGATCTCGCAGCAGGTTTCCTGTTCCTCTTGGCTCTTACCTTCTCTTTGTCCCTCTTATGGTTTGATCTCTGTGTCTCAGATGCAGGATTGTGTTGTAGATGTGTCAGTTGGGACCACTTGGCCTCTTGTTCTTGGCATTCTATTTACACACATATATAATGACTATTAAAGAAATAAAAATCATCCATTTGAGGGGGGGAGGAAGGGAGGAGGATGGAGGGAGGGAGGGAGGGAGAGGGAGAGAGACCATAAGAAGGGTTGGGAGAGGAATGTAAGGGACGAAGATGATGTAATTATATGTTAATTTCAAAAATATATTTTTAAAAGCTAACAAATATGGCGAGTCTTCATTCTACAGGGCCTTCCCAACGAAAATATGACCACCAGGTGGCAGTGAAGCATTTCTGGCGTTATTTAGTGGACCTTGGGAGAAGTTGAAGTGATACCTTTAACCGAGGGTGAAAGGGTCACTTTTTGGGGATTGGGGGCGGAGCCAGTAAGGTTGCTGAGGGAGAGCAGAACTGGAAAAGGTGCTTGCTAGATGTCTGGACTCTGAGAAAGGGCTATCTTTAAGTCAGAGAAATCCAAAGACAGTGTGAGCTTGGGCTATTTGTAGCCCTGTGACATATGGTGGCCAGTAAGGGTTTTATTCAAAGAAGGCATGCTTTAATTGTCAAACTTTAACTCACTTACTCTTTAATTAAAATATGCATCACAGAGCTTTTGAAGTAAATCATCCTGTGTGCCATGGCGAAAAAAACAATAAAGTTGGCTTATTTGTTTAAGAGTATTTTATGTTTTTATTTTTCTCTTCTTTTAGCTACTTTAAAAGACAAAATTTATGTGGTTAAAAAAACCAATAAGGTACTGTCAGATTTGTGACACTTGTAGATATTATATGCATAATACTAATAACATGAGGAAAGTCAGCAGAAGAGTATAAACATTTATCTTTCTGAAATTAAGTTAGTATTAGTCTGAAAAATAACATAATACCTAGAGTAGCCACTAAAAAATTAACTCAAAAATATACTGAAACATTATTTGACAAATTAATGCCTTAAATTTTCATTCAATTTAATACAAATCAGTGGAATGGAAATATAAGAATGAAGAAAAATACAGCATATTACAGTGCATGCAGTAGTAACAAAGCAGTGCCTAGAAGGGAATTATAGCTGAGAAAAATGGTGCTTTTAAAATAAGAAAGATAACAAACTAACAGTGATGTATAAAATATAACAACAAACTGAAAAAAAATCCAGCCAGAACGGAGAAGCAGACAATGGGCTGAGCTGGAGAACGAGGGAAAGATAGGAGAAAGGAAGAGGAGAGTTGGAGAGGAAGGGAAGAGGGGAAGGAGGAAGCAAAGGGAGAGGAGAGAGGGAGGGAGGGAGAGAGAGATCATAATGCCAGTGATGAAGGATCAAAGAGAAACTATCATTACCATTCTTTCAGAAGCAAAGGGTGTGGGAGAATACTACGATAAACTAAGTCAGGTGAGATGAGCAAACTTCCAAGAAAAATAGGGACAACTGACATTATCTGAAGTGATATTTAGATGATAACAACCCCATAGTGGGAAACTGAATTTGTAAGCAAAGGTTCCTGTAGAAGACTATGGGCGAATCAAAGAGTCACTTAGACTTCATTAGGTTTTTTTTATAGGAATATAAGCACACACTTCCTAACTCATTCTATGAGTTCAGTATTATCACAAAAGAGAAATCAGTGATAGCCACAGCTAACAAACTACAAACCACCGTCTCTTACAAACAGAAAAGCAAACTCTCCACATAAAAATACTAGCAAACTTGATCTGGAAATGTGAGAAGGTAATATATCATGGGTGAGTAGCTTTGCCTCAGGAATGCAAGGTTAGTTTAATGTTACCTATTACTGTATGAATGTGAGTCACATATTTAATCAGCCATCCCAGCCATTCCATTAGGGTAATAACTAATGTGAAGTAACAGGGATGACTGTGAGGGAAGTAACAGTGATGACCTGTGGATGGTTCTAAGATTTTACAGGATAGAGAATGAAGGATGAAAAGAAAAGACACCATTCAGATTTTCAGTGAGGAAAAATCTATTTCTCTCCATAGCATAATTTTGTATACAGAAAATCCTAAGGAGTGTACTAAAAGCTGTTATCACTAACAAAAGGTACCAGCAATTTTTTTTTCATTTTCTTTTTTTTTCAGAGCTGGGGACTGAACCCTAGGCAAGCGCTCTACCACTGAGCTAAATCCCCAACCCCAGTTCCAGCAATTTTTATACAACATCAATATGGAAAAGTCAGTGGGTTTGTGATAACAAGACACCCTAGGCAGCAGTTTAAACAGTAAGTATTTATCTCATAGATAGTTTGAACTATTCCCATTTGTGAGCTTTCGATTTTGTGAACTAATTAAATTGCTAAGTTTCTAATACTACTTCACAGGGTGCTAGAATTGGTTTTGGATACAGGAAGTCATTCTAGCTGAGGCTAGCCTATAATTCACCTTTCAGCATGGGCAGGCAATGTTTCTGTTTCAGCTCCCCAAGGATTAGACTTACAGAAACAAGCCCCTCAGTCCCAGCTCTATTCATAAATTTTGAAGGCATGGAAACATCAGTTTACTGTATGAGAGATAAACAAATGGAGATTGGAAACAAGTTATCAAGTCCACTAAAACATCAACAAAAAGAATAAAAACACTAAGCGTGAAAACAAGTTGACTCTAAACTTGAGACACACATGCACCAAGCCAGAGTGATTAAAATCTGCTTGAGAAGGAGAACACTGGAGAATCCATTCTCTCCCACTCCAAAAGTCACTCCACATTCACAGTAGGAAAGTGCCAGAAATCCCTGGAAAGAGGTCGACATCAAGGTCAACAGAACAGAGTAGCTACAACATTCCTGATCCTTCTGACAGTGCTGCCAAATAAATCAATGGAGTCACAGCTGTCACAGCTGAGGAGCCAGCTTAGTCAGTCAAGTGCTTAGCTTGTGAAGCAGGCCTGCCTGGGTTCGATCCCCAGAGTCCATTTGAAAAAAGCTGGGCTGACGATGTGCCCTTCTAATCCCAATGTTGAGGAGGCAGAGATACATGGATACTCGAAGCTTGCTGGACAGCAAATCCAATCTACTTCTTAAGTTACCGGCCAGTAAGATACTTGGTCTCCAAAAAATAAAAACTAAATAAAAATAAACAAAAATTAAAAAGTGGTTGTGTATATCATGTGAGGGGTGAATGTCACTGAAGTTGCTTTCAAGCCTCTGCACACATCCATCCATGTGCCAGTGCACTTGCTCATACATGTGACTCTGAACACCCATGAACACAGACACTATATGTTTGTGTGTTCGTGTATGTGTATTAGACTTTAAAACTTAACAGTTTAATATAATCCATAAGAAATAATTTGAGAGAAACTCAGAAAAAATAGGCTGCCAATGTCACATGAAGTGAAAGTGGAAGACAATTGATACGGTTGGCGTTGAAACAGCGTGGGACAAACTTCAGGGCTACCAACCGTACTAGAAATAGAAGGGGAATGTCACATGACCAAGTTTCATAAATTTTATCAGTTACTTTTCTGTTGCTGTGATAAAATACCAGAATCGAAATAAACTTACAGAGAAAAGAGTTTATTTTGGCTTACGGTTGCAGAGGGATACAGAGGCATGGTAGAGAGCACCAGGCATGGTTGTGGAAGCTGGAAGCTGAGCTATCAAACCTTCATCCACAGACACAAAGTGAAGAATAAGCTGGAACTGGCTGTGGGGCTCTGAGTTCTCAAAGCCTGATGCACCTCCTCCATCCAGCAAGTCATTCCACAATACCCTTCTCAACAGCAACACCCACTAAGGCACATGTATGAACAGTCATGAGCCTGTGGGGCCATATCAAATATGGCTGCCTTCAAAATATAAGAAGTGAAATTGACCAGTGCAAAGGGGAAAAAATAAAACAAAAGTTGTGCATGGAGGTGTGTGTGTGTGGGGGGGGATCAGAGCTTTTCTTCCACTCTTTATTATCAGCAGAAAATGAGAGGATAATACAGAAATAAGAATATTTACAATTCTTTAAATAATAATATTTACAATCTACCCAAAAGTCAAAGTATAGAGAAGTACATTGTTGAACATCGGATATATTCTTTTCACATTCAGAGAAGCCACTCAAAGAAATGTGCACATACACCATGAAGGGATAATGATAAATTATTGATAAATAATTTGATAAATCCTGACGGATTGAATCCTGCTTGCAGACTCAAGTAGGACACAGTATGATCATATTCTTTGTTGGCTCAGATATGGCAGTAAACACAACCAGGGTATTTCCATATTTGGAAATTAGCAACAAACTTCCACACATATAGCACATTTAACAGTCACTGTAGAGATTTAAGGAACCATTCCTAATGGGATGGAAGTTCGCCACTGCACATTAAAGTGTAAACTGAAATTGAAGACGTGCTTAGAGCAAAATTGAAAGCACCAAACATCAAAAATTTATGGACCAAGAAAGCGTATAATTGACATTTGCAAGCATTCTCTCTGAAGAGATTACATAGAGGAATATCAAATTAAATTTACAGATAATCGAAGGGAAGAGTTTCAGATAAGGCAGAGCTTGTGGCAGGGAAAGGCAACTGGGTAAGAATTCAAATGCTTTAAAGGGAAATTTGTTTTTGAAAATAATTAAAAATGCACATGCAGTTAACAAGAAAACTCGAGACCGAGACAAGGAACCAAAAGTGATTGAAAAGCTGCAAGTGCGCATGGCCTAGAGGGTTAGGAACACTGTCAGTGATATGTTCCAGTATCTGTAAAAAGAAAGATTAAAAGTATATATAAATTTCTAGAAACCTGAAAAATTAGTAAAATAGTTTTAAGAGGACAAGATTCCTCAGTTAACCCAATTACACTTAATGCATTTAGAATTAAAAAGTAAAGCATTTCATATTTTTAATAATATATTTTAATCAAAGTAGAATTGCATCACTTTCTCCCCTTCCTTTCTGCCCTCCAGCCCTTGCACAGACCACTCCACTCTTGTGCACACAGAAACACATGAATGCACACATACACACACTCATACACCCAATATGTAAACACAACTTATAGAGTCCATTTTGTGTTGTTAATGTATGTATCCCTATAGAGTGTCATTCTGTATTAGACAAGTATTAAGAGAGACTAAGCATCCTTCTCTCAGAATTTATTAGTATCCTGAGTTCATTGTTTTTGGTGGGCCCCTGTATTTATCTCAGCCTTCTGTCTCTAGAAGTTACACAGGAAAGTTTTTGGTTGTATTTAAGCAAGTCTTTACCATGTACATCCTGTCAACGCTCATTTTACGAGGCAAACACAACCTTCACCACAGTTATAAGGATTGAGCAAGAAAGGAAAATTATATACCATATATGCTATAAAGTAAATACTCAGATTCTAAGTATACATTGAAAGTATCTAGCTTTGTACTAATGAACAGTGTCATCAAACAGAACTGGCATTTGTCTTGAGTAAACAAAGGTGGTATGACAGTGGGAGCTCTGTCAATGACAATCCATCATGCCAACGAGCCACAGAACACAGATCAAATGAATGCAGAAACTGAAAATTCTTCATTATCAAAACTCACTTTTCATTTTGAAAACTTACATATTTAGCAATATTGAAGTGAGTTGTTTACTCAAACCCATAAAAATATCTTAATTGAGAGAATTCTTGTTATCACAGAATATGTGGAAAGGTATTTCCTGTTTTCTCTAATATTACATATTTAAAAATATACATGTGTATGTGTGCAGGTATGTATAAAAATCAGAATGGGTACTATCTGGAGAAGAAAGGGAACAGTGGGAAGGGGAGAAGGAAGGAAGGATGAGATATAGTGGTGACTATAGTCACCTACCAACAATATAATGTTTAGAAGTGTCATAGTAGACCCCACTGTTTTGTTAGCTAGATAAACAATGATAACAATGAAAAATGCATGCTATCATACGTTTTTGAAATAGTGACAACAATATATTAAAGGTATACTTGGCAGATGTAGAAACATTTCATAGAAATGTGTGAGACTACGATAAATTCATTTTAGCCCACAGTTTCTGAACTTGTAGCCCATAGTCAGAGGCTCCATTAGCACTAAGCCTGTGACACAGCACTCACATCATGGCAACCATTGGGAAGCAGGATGCAGCCTTCCAAAGTGCCCCTCCTCGCTATTGAACTCCTTCCTCCTGTGAGACTCACCCCTCCAACAGTCACTACAGCCTCTCAAGTGTCACCACCATTTGGAGACCGGCCGTCAGCACATGTGCTCCTAAAGGACTCATTATGTTCAACTCACCCAAGAGAACTCTGTAAAATTCGCTAATGGATGAAAGAATTAGGCATGAGACCAGAAATGTAATACTACTGAACGTGAAAGCTCACTATTATAGTCATTTACCTCAAAATAGAATGACAAAATCTTTGCAAAGCAATAAGAAAATCTACAAGTAACAAAGAATATTTTGAGAAAAAGTAACAATGAAGTTTAGCTGAGCAAATATTGTCACATTAAAATGTCGTACTAATTCAATGAAAGTATGATTTGTCAAAGAGATGGGGGAGTACTTGGTAATGCCATGTTTGCTGTGATCTGTCACTCCTATCCGTTCTCCTGCTATCTAGCATTTATACGTGTGTAGAAACAACATGTAATGTCCACCTACCAGTTACAGGCAGCTGGTGGGTGGGCAACATGGGATTCAACATGAAATTTGAAGTCATGATTCACTTCTTCATTTTGTGCATTTCTTCATCGTTCAAATTATTTGTATTGAAGATTTACTTTTTCTTCAAAACATTAGAATTTTTCTAATATGTGCTTTCCTACATCATTCAGATAGTTTTTATGACTCATAGAACTTACATCCCCTCTTCCTATCCTGAGATATTCACCTGTCATTCACTGGGGAAAAACAAGGAGTTTGAACATTTCCATTCTCACCGCCATGGTGCATTTCTTGATAAGATGTAAGCCTTGAGACTGAAGAGTTAAGTCATGGCTAAGCAGTTAAGAGCCCTTGCTGCTCTTACAGAGGACCCAGGCTTGATTCTCGGCATCTTCGTGGTAGTTAGCAACCATGTCTAACTCCAGTTCAAAGGGATCTAATACTTTTGTATGGCTATGGAGGCTTCAGGCATACATGTGGGGAACTGGTATCTTTTTTCACTGTGTGGCTTGAAGAAAGCTTTCTCAGATAAGAAGCAGGTCAGGGGAGAAAGTCATCCAGGGAGGACTGATCAAATGCTCCACAGCAGGCATTGCCCCACCCCATACTGTAATGTCCATTCTGGCTGCCGCTCAGCTTTTTTATGGCACTTTCACTACTATAAAACACTAAGCTCAGACTCAGGTGGTGCTGGCTGTTGTTTGAGTTGGCAGATTTAGAGGCAGAGGCCATGGTTGCCCAGAGAGCAGAGAACAGAATCCACCCATTGTGGAGTCAAAAGCTATTGATCTTGCCTGTATCCTAGTGACACAATTAGATAAGGGTGATGAAGGAAGGAAGAGAAATATCCCAGGAAAAGCAATTGGAGCTCTGTGCACTCTCCTTCCAATGGAGTAGTTGGCCATGATGTATTTTTATAAAGACAAGAGGATGTTTTGTGGAGCATGATATGGTAGGATGGGAGGGGGTTCCTCAGCAGGTCCTTGCTGAGGCATCCTCCCTCCCCTGTTACCAGCTATATTTATTTGGGGGCATGGGAAGGGGAATTAAGAAGGAAGTAGAGGCAGAGAAAGAGGGAGAGAGAGAGAGAGAGAGAGAGAGAGAGAGAGAGAGAGAGAGAGAGAGAGAGAGAGAAGGCTGGCCAGAAACATGTGGAGAGTCAGAGAATCAGAGAGAGAAGGAGAGGCCAAACAGTCCCTTTTATAGCAAACCAGGCCTACCTGGCTGTTGCTAGGTAACTGTTGGGAGGAGCATAGAAGGAATATCAATAGGACAACTGCAAATGCGTTTTTTGTTGTTGTTGTTGTTGTTGTTTTTATTAAATGAGGCAGGGTTGTTTTGGTATTTGTTTTTTATCTTGGTGAGTTTTGTTTGTTTTGACCTTAGTTTTCTTGATTTCTCTCTTTTTGAGAAAGAGAGATATTGAAATGCATGCCCTGATAGTACAGAGTAGAGAACTGGTGAGAAGCTACTTTGGAATGTCTGTCATTTGGCAGTAGACAAGGAGACAGGGTAATCCTGGCATCTCAAAGGAAGCTAGTTTCCCGGATGGTACTTTGGTTTCTATGTGTGAATGCACTTAGTTAACAGATTCTAATTTACTGAGAGAGGTTTCAGTTTGATTTCTGATCGTTCTGCAAGGAGACCCAGCTTTCTTTTTGCTATTGTGTTTTGGTCCCAATTGCATATAAGCATCAAAAGACACTGTGGTCCTAACCACTAGTACATATTGAGTGACCACATCTGGCAGAGCTCTCCAAGGTGTGATGAACCTTTAGGGTGGGTCCTAGTCCAATATGACTGATGTTTTTCTAAAGAGATGAGGATTCTGAACACGTGGGAAATCGCCCTGTGAAGACCAGGCAGGCAGGAAAAATAGCCACAGCAAGACAGTAGTGGAGATTGGCCTGAAAAAGGAGGAGGTTGGGGAAAATCTCAGTCCAGATAAGGCTGGGAAAGCAAGGAAGGGTCCTCCCTCTGAGTCTGTAGAGAAACATAGCCCTGGTCACACCTTTATTTTAAGCTATTATTCTGTAAGATGGGTCTGTTTTGTTATTGACTTTAGCAGCCCACATCGGGATGCTTGGTCACAGCAGTAACATGGTGGGGACCTGATGTGACTATTTCCTGGATTCTTTTTTTTTTTTTTTTGGTTCTTTTTTTTTGGAGCTGGGGACCGAACCCAGGGCCTTGCGCTTCCTAGGTAAGCGCTCTACCACTGAGCTAAATCCCCAGCCCCTATTTCCTGGATTCTTTATGATGCAGTGAGGAGGGTTTTTTTTCCAGAGAAATTGGAATAAGCTGAAACATGAGGGCAAAGTCCTGTCACTAACCTTCCTCTTAGGTCCAATTACCTACATTAATAATTGTTCAGTTTTGCTAAATGTGGCATTTGCTATTGAAGGTTACCTGTCCTGGGGGGTAGCCTTTTGCACATTTTTGTCTTGCCGAAAGTCTGTTAGTGATTGCCTGGTGCTCATCTCTGTGTTTTCTCCCACAGTTCGTGCTTATGTAGCGCCTCCCAGTTTCCTTTGCTTTTTACACCATTCAGAGGGATTTTGAAGACATTTCATTGACATTAAGTGAAGTGATAGTTAAATTATTATATTAGTTAATATATGCTGTGCATCAAATACCTGAGAACCTTGCAGGTCAGAGGAGTTTCTCATTGGGCCTGGCTTTGCCCTGCAGCCTGTTATACACATTGGACCAGGCAATGATAGGAGAGCCATTTGAACCGTGTGAAAATAGGAAGCACTGTGTGGTTGGAGGAGACAGAAGGCAAAGGAGTAGGCACACTGTCAACATGGCATGGCTCCCAGAACACCAGGGCCTCAAATAAATGACCTGAGATTTCAGAGCCCAGCTGCAGCTCCTTCTCTTCCCTAAAGAGCCTCAAGTAAAGAAAGTGCAGCTTTTCAGATCCAGGGACCAAAGCACAATTCTGAATTGCTGGCAGACTGTGAATGAGCAATCCCAGCTAGGGGGAGGATGCTCACCCAGTGGCCTGCAGTAAACCGAACAATCAGGTGTCAGCTTGCAAGCTGAGCCTGATGGGAAAGGAATCTGTAGGGATAAAGGGAACAGGGGTTAAAAGCTGATCACACAGATTTAAAGACTAGCACATGATCACAACTGGTGAAAAACTTAGCCAGAAAAGGAGGTCAAAGAAGCCTTCCAGAAAGGCACAGAATTGGATAAAGACTATTGAAGTAGGAAGGGAAAGTTCAGAAGCGCAATGAAGAGACGCAGACATTCCAGTGTCAATCACGCAAGATTGTAAAAGGGGGCAGTGGGAGGTGGGGAAAGTGGGAGTAAGAGGGTGAATCCGAAAGGATGTCCTAGAGTTGAGGGAAAGAGAGAACCCGCATCTTGTTCTAAGAGTCCTGCGGTTAGAAACACGATCAACAAGACGCATGTAATGAAACTTCAGAAAGCCACGCACAGAGTTTATTTCTACTGGTGAGGAAAAATGACGAAATATAAAAACCAAAGGACATTATATTACTGCTAGAATAATTTAATTTATTTTATTTTTCATATTTTGCATATTCATGTGTATGTAAATATGCCTGTTTATGGGCAATGGGAAAACTTTCAAAGATGTCTGAGGAAATTCAATAAATTAGAATTTTAGATGCAATTGGGATTTCATTATAAATGTTTAATATTAAAGTTAATTACACTTCTATCTAAATGTCAAAGTTTAGCCATTGCTATAATACCATGCTTACTGACCACACTAAAATCCATGGAAATATTACATATGCTATATTGATTAATGTGCAGTAAGTTTAAAAATTAAGAACTGAAAAAAGGCTATCTTTGTATGTTTGTACACACACACACACACACACACACACACACACACACACACACAGATTTTCAGAAAAAGACACCCAAGTAACTTTTGGACCAAAAATAAACGAGAGCCAGGTGTTGGTGGTGGCCCACACCTTTAATCCTAGCCCAGCACTTGGGAGGCAGAGGGAGGTGCATCTCTGAGTTTGAGGCCAGGCTGGTTTTCAGAGAAGTTCCAGGACAGCCAGGCCACACATAGAAACCATGTCTCAAAAAAAAAAAAGCCCTAAATAAATAAATAAATGCTAAAATAAGGCTTAAAACCTGTTTAGAAACGAGTGGAAGTAACCTGGCCAAACCGCAGAAATAACTGAGTGTAGCAGGCAGAAGAGAAGCCACCATTGCAAACACATTGATGAAGAAATTCAGAACCATGTAGAGCACATGGAAGATTTTCAACCTAGCAACCTGAAAATCTGAAATAAGGAATACAAATCCAGACATCAAGAAAAGGAAAAATATCAAGTAGTATATTTAATTAGTACAGGGATAATTTTGAAACTAATAAAGTACAATAAATTTTGCTGTGTAATTAGAAAGAAAAGAAGGAAGCTATAAGAGATTTTGGTAATGTTGACCTCTCTGTTCAACCCTGGAATGGCCATCTTTTAAACATCTTTGTAAAAGGATGATTTGTGAATGCTGGAAATGTGTGACTAAGGCTGCAACGTACATTCTGTCATCTGTGAGAGACCAACCAGTTAACAACGGAAAAATTTAAAAAGTGCATTTAAGAGAAGTAGAGAAGATGGCAGAAACATAAGATGGTGGCTATTCATAGTAATACATGAACTAGACCTTTTAGTGATCCAGCTTTTGGACTACACAAATAAAAACATGCCAAGCTCTACGTCTGGCATTCAGTGGAAGACAATTACACCTGTGGTAAACTTCCCTCTTTTTCACCAGCAAAGGGACTTTCAGAGACAGCATGCTGCTCAGTGTCACACCTCATGTGACAATATGGAACCAGGACTCTGAGTCCTCTTTGAAGGAGTGAGAGTTGAAGAAAGTCACAACCATAAAAGGTATTTGGGTGCCTTTTCGTGTTTTCTGGGAATGCCCATAGTATTTATAATTGTTCTTTAGTGAGGTGGAAAAAAACCTGCATCTTTCTGAAGGATAGGCATATAATTGTTGCAGTAAATTTTAAAGATTTATTTATTTATTATATATGAGTACACTGTAGCTGTTTTCAGACACACCAGAAGAGGGCATCAGATCTCATTACAGATGGTTGTGAGCCACCATGTGGTTGCTGGGATTTGAACTCAGGACCTCTGGAAGAGCAGTCAGTGCTCTTAACAGCTGAACCATCTCTCCAGCCCTGCAGTAAATTTTTAAATTAACCACAAATCCTCAATAGCCAGCATCGTCGAGCCATATGACATTAGCGGGGTATATTCATCTCCGTGGTAGCTGGTTCTAGGGCACCACACCATGCTACCTCTAGCTATTCTCTGGTCCCCTCCTTGATAAGATAAATTGACCTATAAAAATCCATCCCTTAAGAAATATTCATAGCTAGCTATGGCCATTTAAGGCCACACAGATCTGGGTCATCCTTCTCTGTCTCCATCTTGGCTTTCTCCTTCTTCTCCCTCTCTCTCCTCCCTTCAAAATTCTGTGCCCACCTTACCTTTTCACTGCCCAATCACAGACTTTGCTTTAATGTGTGCCATCCTTCACCTGCATATAGACACCAATCTACATACTATTGCAAATCTTAGAACAGAAATGCACAATTGGCCAGTGTGCACTGAATAAGAGTCTCTAGGATGCTAGCCCCAAATGGAAAGTCTGTAACAATCCCTTCCTAGAGTCTCGGGATTTATGCAGGAGATAGGTTAGAAAGATGGCAAGAGTCAGAAGCAGTGAATGGCATCAATGCAACGTGTTCTCCAGACACAGCAGGGAAGATACACATAAGAACTCACAGAGACTGTGAGAACATGCACAAGACCTGTGCAAGCTAACACAGAAAAGTCCAAGCATTGAGGGAGGAGTTAGATGTTAAATCTCATAGTCAAGGAGACGTTGGCATTTGATTGTTGCTTAGAATGTGAAAGTCAGCTTTCATCAATAGAGTGACACTTCATACATGGGTCATGCTCTAGGGAAGGCTCCACACCCAGGGATAGTTGGCTATCACAAACTGGGATCCATGGATTCTTAGTTTTAATAGACAGAGAAAGAGCATGAACTTGGGTAAGTAGGGAGGGGGAAGAAAATCTGATAGGAGTTTGAGGGGAATAAAGATAGTTAAAAATGCACAAAATTCTCAAAGACGAATAAATGTATTGTTTTTAAAAAAGAATCTTAAGTAGAACAATTAATGGAAAAATTAACAGTCAGTGAGAAAAGAACAGTGAGGATGGCTGATGGTGTAGCTCAGTATTAGGGAACTTGCATGTGCAAGTTCCAGAGCTCAAACCCCATCACCACGCAGAAAGTAAGAACTGATCTTTATTTGAGTTATCACACAGAGAAGATAACATAATCCTTCCTATGTAATAAAATGCTTTTCCAAAATGTTATTTCTATGACTACTTTAAACTAAACAGCACTTTTCATGATTTGTACATTATTTATTGAGCCTACAGAAGTAAACATCATATATATGTATATGTGTATGTATATGTGTCTGTATGTGTATGTGTATGTGTGTGTATATGTATATGTAAGTATTGTACAGCCATATAAGTGTTGTGTTATTAAAATGATGTAGCATAGCCTCATGCCAGTGAATGTGAAATAAGATGTGAGTTTTAGAGATTATGCTAGAGTTTTCTATTAAAAGAAAATATAGGTTGTGGGCTTTGACTTTATATAGGCATATATATCATAGTCTTTATATGTCTATATATGGATATATATGAATATATATGGTATACTTATATATGCTATCTTTTTTCAGTGCAACACTGTGGTATTTGGATGGAAAGTCCCCAAAGCTGCATAGCCTCAACATCTGAGCTCTGACTGGTCATCCCAGCCCGGTGACTCTGATCTTGTGCAATCCATCACCCACATTCCAAAGCTTTGAGAGGATTAACCACTAACCACAAGCAGTGAAATAAATCACTTGCCATAGGGTAGAATGGTTTTGGAAAACGGGCATACATCAAATTATTTGGTTAACCCTTTCTCCTGACAAATTTCTCCTTTGAGCATCAGCTGCAGTCTTTGCTTTACTGTTATCCCAGTCTCTCTTCCTCATGATGAATAAAGATAGGGCACTTGAATGTGGGGTGATCATGAGTGTGGTCTTTTGCTTCACTAAAATTCTGAAATGGTCAAAGTGTAACCTTCAGACTCTTCTTTTAATTGCCCAGATCTGTTTAATGTGACCTTTGCTCATGTCTGTTTTACTTACCTAAGAAACCTCCTGGTTACTGAAGTTGACCTTTCACCAAAGAGCATATGCAGAGAAAGTGTATCTCTGTCTTCCTCATTGAGAACCAAATTCACCAAATCACAACGAAGTCTGTCTTTAAATGTCTTCCATTTAAAGATCCTGCCCCTCAAATGACAAATACCAGGTCCTACACTTTAACCTTTAACAAGGATCCCCAGCAATGTAAGGGGACAGTAGGAGTCTTTGAAACAACATGTAATCCTCAAAAAAGCCACAGATAAACTTCTTACCTTTTCCAGCTGTGGGCACTTATCAGAGGAATGTCTTTGCACAGTAGATTGTAGTTAAGACAGAAACTCACAACTGGTCAGAGTGAGAAAAGAGTCTGTGGCAGGCTCATCCTCAATGGGAGGTCTCTCTTCCCAAGGCTCAGGGACAATCTTGGAAGAGGAAATAAAATGATTGTAAGAACCATAGGTCAGGGAGGACCAGATCGAAACAGTGTCTCCTAGATATTCCAGGACCACTACAGTTATGGACTCATAGAAGCTGGGAGGTCTGCACATAATCATCAGTCAACATTCTAACATGGTGGAAGAGATCTGTGAGCCCTCCCCCCAAAGTGAAGGAAGTAGATTACTTCCTAGGGAGGGAAAGTCAGTTTTTTTTAAGTGTATGTCCTACCACATATTACGGCATGTCCCCACAGCCAGAATGATATGAATGGCACAAATTGAAGTCAATGGGTTCTTAAATATATAAGAAAAAAAAAAGGATATTGAAGTTGGGGGAATAGGGAGGTGAGGAAGGATCTGGGAGGAGTTGGAGGTAAATACAATCAAAGTTCTTCATTCCCAATATGAATTCATAAATATAATTTAATTATTTATGTATTTAATAGTACATATTAAATATAATTTAATATATAAGTGTAATTTAATATTACTTAACATTGTCATCAGTTATTTTAATAAATTAAAAACTTTTCAGTGACTAGAACACAAAAATCACATCTATTTCCTTGTCTGATATCATTCACTTCCTACAGATCCTGTGAAAACTGCAAAAGCAACCATTATTATCAGAGCTAAACTATGGGAGAGGAACTTCTAAGGCAGAATCAGTGGCTCTAAAGCCCTTTGAAAGGGAAGTCAGTTCCTGCAGTACCCGTGTCACAGCACAGCTTCCATGTGGTGCTTTAGAGACTTTTCTCCTTGTCATCAGAAGGTGCCAATCATCTCTGCTGACACATTCGTTTTCTCCTAGATTAACTCTCTCTTAACTGACTTTTCTTGTGAGGAGCTGGAGAGAGAGGTAGGTACTTGGGGCTAATTGTCAACATGTGAAAACAGAAGCTTAAGACTCATACTGCATAATTCCACATCACATGGTGATTTTCCCATTAGTTCCTAGACAGACAGCCCAGTGTCCAAAGATCATACAAAGGCTCCATAGAGATCCTGTCAAATCAGGGGAGGGGGAAGGCTATAGTGGAGACAGGAAGGTGGGTTTATCTACAGAAGATAAATAGTGTCCTGGCCATTGCCTGGTAACAAGGCTCCAGTAATAGGCTGCAAAGATTTTAAGTGTCCAGGCTGATATGTTAAGGGTGCCAGATATAATGCCACCAGTACTTTCCATAAATCATAAAACGTTAATGGCAGATTAGTCACCATGCCATATGTTTCAGTGAATCCTGTGTAATTATAATGGCAGCGTCAGGCAGCAGATGAGTACTGACTGTTAGGATTGGGGGTAGAGAGCTGTGCATCTCTGTACATGGCCTCCCCATACCCTGTGTCTTAATTTCCTTATGTGGTGGGTTCAGATGAGAACACGTCCTTGCAGGAAATCGATGGCTAGGGTATGTGGCCAGGTCACTGAATTGGCTCCAGTAATGAGTTTCTTTTTCAATTTCCCCATGACCTGCAGGAGTGTCTCTGTGCGGAGGACTGGATGAGGACTTCCAGTGTCATGCCCTAGACTTTGCAATGCCAAACAGTCAAGCCTTAGGGGTGCCTTGCATCAGAAAAGTGCCTGTCACATACAATTACTGAACTCTGCAATGGTCAAAAGAACATCACCCTTGATGTTTGAATATGCCAAGAGGATTATTGGGTTTGCAGTTATGTTTCTCAGTCAGTCCTGATTATTCAGGCATGGAAGTCTGCTTCTATTTACCAACAATTGTATTGACTCAATTAATAGAAGGAAGACATGCTTAGAGAGATAGAGATAGAGACAGAGACAGAGATAGAGACAGAGATAGAAACAGAGATAGAGATAGGTAGGTAAGATAGAAAAAGATGAATGGATGGAAGGATGGATAGATAGATGATAGATAGATAGATAGATAGATAGATAGATAGATAGATAGATAAGTACATTAGGGGGTGCCCCTGTCATTCTTATACCCCAGTATATACCTAGGAGAATATAAGAAATTCATTTTCTTGCACTCACTTTTTTCCTTTGGGGTTGCTAACTTACATCTAATTGGAGCTAAGGTCCACTCCATAGAAGGAAAGTTAAGTCTCATACCATGAACCTAGCCAACTACCATGGCTGCTGAAACCATGGGCTATAGAGGACAATCTATTATTACCATTAAAAAACAATCTGGTCTCTAATGGTATTCTAAATACTTATTCTTACACTCATAGGTAGGTATAGCTCTTACACATCACCTGTGAAGTTTGTTTCTGTGGAAGACATAGGCTACCAAGGATGGCTATTGTTGGTCCAAATGCAGATATGTGACAGATGTGAGATGCTCAGTCCGAAATGGTATGTCTACAATGTGGCCTTTACCAATAAAGCTCAGGTAACATGAGATGGGAGTTAGTATTGTCAGAGCCAGAGGGCCAGGATACCTGTTTTTAAATAATAGTTTCCAGACCTGCTAAAGAAGCTGTAGTCATGAAATCTCAACAATATGACTATGTAAACAAAACCTGTATAGTGACAGCCATTTGAAATGTCAACATAGCTGGAAGGAATCTCAAAAGACTAACCCTTAGATGAACAGGCAATCAGTGACTGCTGAAAGATGGGGAATCTTCTCCACGGATGAGATCCCCTAATAGGTTAGCCAATCCCAAATGGTCAACCCTAAACATGTGTATACATGCACAAAACCAAATAGTTAATGTTAATTAAAGAAGAAAACACCATGAATTTGAGACAGGGGTTGGAAGTGGGGCGGGGGGAGGAAGACCGGGCATAAACTTAGCTGGAAATTGTGTCATTACCATATTCAATGTAATTTTCAAAAAAAATTAAAAATAGATTATACATTTTTAGTCTAGTGTAGTATATGGTCAGTTTCAAAATTTGATTTTGATTTTATTCATGTCTAACCTCTGTAGAAGTATAGACACAGTATGAATATATATTCACACGTGCCTACAGGGTGTGTGTGCTTACACCTGTGGTGCATGATAGTCACATATTGAAACATACGGATGCAGTTAGACATAGTTATTGTATTTGATAGGCATTATTATCTTCTCCGTCTTCCCTCCCCAAGACTAAATAATAATTTCATCTCATAGGAACTTGTCTATTTTTATTACCAAATCCATGAACAAATTTTAGACTTCTCTATTGAAAACTCGCACGCTCTACTTGCCACCCTTTAGCTGTAAAGTCCGTGCTTCCATGTCTGTGCTCAGAGGATGTTTATCACATGAAAATAGTGGCAAGGAGTAGAATCCCTGGGAAACTGTTCTGTGAGTTTTGAGAAGGGCTTGCCTCACAGCATTACATCCCAGAGCTCTGTCTCAAGTTTCATTTATAGCTGTCCTCTCAGCGCCTTACCTTAAGTGTCTTTTTCCTGAGGTGCTTCTGTGCTTTCTTGGTGCAAGTCATTTATTTCTCTGCTTAAAGGAGTCTGGGCACAGAAAGTGGTTTTGAAACAAACAGGTCTAGATGAGGATGTCAATTATACCACCATTCCCATTCTACTCACACATGGTGAGCACCGCGTGTGATGTAGTCCTCTTTCTCATTCTACGGCTGCCGACTGCCTTTCTAGTCCTCAATTCACTTTATCGCTCTCATAACAAATGAAGCTCACAAAATAGGTGACTTAATTCTGCTATTTGTATTCTGTCTTCAAGACAGATCTAAGTTAAAACTGTACACAGTTGCAATTAAACGCCTTATACAACCAGCCGCTGCTTCTCAACCAATTGTGATCTACAGGACTTTGGCTTGCCTGTTATGAGGGATTCTTCTCTACTGAGCACATAAAAAAATCAGAATATTCTGTTTTGTGGGAACAGACGCATTGATTCCAAATGATAAATTATGAATTATAAACTAGTTTGTTATTCATCAAATGGTATTTTCTTCAAAATATAGGCAACCCAAGGCAGAGAAAATTAATAGTGAGTAGTTAAGTTGATTTTCAAATAAGTAGTGTATTTGTCACATTTTATTTGATTGTTTTTTAAATTGTAGAAAAGATGTTAGAACTGTCGTTTGTAGTAGACTCAATTATTGTTGCTCTTGGTTAGCCAGCCTCTCTGATTTTATAATTGACAGGTTTAAAATAGTTTATGTGACAATGAGTATTTCTTAATATGGCTTAATCACTAGTTAGTCATCAAATACATTACTTGAAGGATTTATTTTTGCTTAGAAATTACCAAAATCTTCTTTGTATACTTACTTAAGACAATTTCCTAAAATATTTAAATTATTGTTCATATTACCAGTCATTAAGTCATTAACATAATTTTGTGGTGTGGAGACATTTATACTTGGATCTATATGTATGTTATGTACTGATTTATTTCCTCTATGGGTAGAGAAATGTCTAGGGATGTTAAAATCACTTTTCAAGCTTCATTGGGATTCACTTTCTGTAATGACTGTATTCCCATGGATAAGATGAAAGATTTATGATTGGTCCCAGTCAGGAACTGTGGAAACCCTATGCTCCCTCCATTTTGGCTTCTCCAGTGCCCTCTCAGTGCCAGTATGTATATACACTGGAGAAATCTCACAATGCAGCTTGGGATTTTATATTCAGCTTCAATAACAGGGCTTGCTTGTTAAAGATGTTCAACTCAAAATGGCTATGCCTGCTTGGTCCACACTGGCCATGCTAAACTTAAGGTGAAACTTAGACACAGAATTACCTTTTGCTACACAGTGTAGATCCTACTGCAAGTTTGAAAAGACCATAATTTTAGGCTGAGCAACTATGAACACATTAATTACTATATTAGCCCTGTGATAAGGGGGTGGCTGAAGAGTGTGGGTGTCAGCCTTGTGCTGAGAGGGGCAAAGGGATAGATGGTAGCAGGATCCTAATGTCCTTGAGGATGTCGCCACAGTAAGAGTCATGGCAAGAGGTCAGGACAAGTACACAGGACAGTAAACACACAATCAAGGGTCATGAACAGTAGTAACCTAGAGTTTTTCATGTCCAAGGGCTGGATGATTGTGTCAGTTCTATTATATGTAGTGGCATTTGGTTGATTATATAGGTGAAGACACCTACAGCCAGAAGTTACAACAGGCACAAGGGACTTTATGCTGACCATTTTACAGGCCTTGGATCATCAACTCTCCGCTAAATCAGAGCTGTTCCTCGTGACAAAGTGTTTGTGAGGTTGCTTTCAGTAGGCATAAGGAAAAAGAAAGATTGTGCAGATGCCAAGCCCTTGCTGTGTTCACTCGTCCTGCTAATGGTCATATTTACATGTCATCCCCATGGGAAAGAAGATGCAGTACTGTCTCACTAACCACTCAGGTAGGGAAACTGAAGCACAAAGGATTCAGAGAATCTTCCTGAACATACACATTAGCAGTTGCCACTAGCCTATAAGGTCTCAGTGCCCACACTCACAGCTCGAAGAAGTGCTGGCCAGACTACAAAGGAAGTACCATCCACCCACACAACAGCAACCATTCAGCCCCTTCTACTTCCGTATTTGGGATTATGGGTCTATGTGTCATGAGCCAGATGAAGCCTGCTCCCTTCCTGATGAAGATTTCATGTGGATAGAACAGTTAAAAAGAACCATGTGGCTCTGGAGAGCAGATATTTACATTCATCCTTGCAAGTTCCATCATTCAGCTTTGGTGGTACATTCATTCGTCAGAAAGTAATTCCGTATGGCATTATTGGGAAAGGCTTGAAAGCCTCTTGAGATGTTGCTGAGGAGGTTAGCTTGTAAATGCCTCTGGTTAACTGCAGTGAAGACTACACTGTAGAGAGAGGGCAGGGCAGATGAGCAGGCATCCCAACCTAGTCCTGGGCCCTGCATGCACGTTCATCCTCACAGTGTTCAGCAAGCTGTAGATAGCATAGGTGTGATGCAGGTTAGAAGGGCTTTGTCTGCACCACACACGATAGGATGACAAGAGAGATTGTGGGTGATACAGTGCTAGGGAGAGAGCAGCTGCTAAACTGGAAAGGTAATCACATCCCAAAGCAGAATCTTCTGACAAGATCAACATGAGCCCCAAATATATATTCCTTGTCTCTGAAAAAAATGGGGCAGTTCAGCCCAACCCCAAGCATCTTTGTTTTCTTCATCATACTCACATAGTCCACCAGATCCAAAGACATGGTAACTAGCCAGCCGATAAAAAAGAATTTTATACGATGTATTTTGATCATATTTCTCCCTCCCAGATCATCCATACCTCCCTACCCACACAACTGCAAGCATATTCTCTCTCTCCTCCCTCTCTCCCTCCCCCCTCTCTCTCAACAAAGGAAAAAAAGTGAAAATTTAAAAAATATAGCAAATGTAAAGTGTGTGGTGGATCTAAGTGGGTGAGAGCTCATATAAATTAAAACCCCCATAGGTAGCTAACTGGTGGAGCTGGGTGCTGGGCACAAGGAGGCATTTGACAACCTCCCTTCTAGTACACGTGCCTGATATTTTCTAGAGTGAAATAATTTTACGCAGATGATAACATAAAGGCCTTGTTAAGACTTTTATTTTTAAAGCAGACACGTTTCATTCACATCTACATGTGCCTAGCAGTAAGCTGGCACCATTCACTTTAGAGAACCTCCTTACCTCAGTAGATGGAGACTATAAGCTAGCGAGTTTAGGTTATGCGGGCATGATCACCTTTGCAGGAATAAAGGGAGATAAAACATGAAACTGAAACAGGAAGGGGCGAGAGAGGTTTAGTTGCTATTTGGACTAGGAAGTTTAAGGGCTGGTTGGTACCTGAAAAAGTGATGAATGAATAAAGAACTGAAGGAGGAGAAGGAGGAGGAGAGGGGGGGGACAGAGAGAGAGAGAGAAAGAGAGAGAGAGAGAGAGAGAATCCCTAGATGAGGACATGTATCTCAGAGAGGATGTGTCTTCTGCAAAATATCAGCAAGGGATTCAGAGTGAGTTGGCAGAAGCAGAAGAGGACAGGACAGAACAAAGCCATACATCATTCAGAGCACTTGGCCACTCTAAAGTCTTTTCCTTTTCTTTTTTTAATTTTCTTTTTCTTGGATATTTTATGTATTTACATTTCAAATATTATTCCTCTTTTCCTCCCCCATACCCCTCCCCCTCTTCTGTGAGGATGTTTTCACTCCCATCTACCCACTCTGACCTCAACACCCTGGCATTCCCCTACGCTGGGGGAAAGAGCCTTTGCAGGACCATCCTGCTATTGATGTTTTTGTCCCCATTGGCACAAGAAGTCATAGAAGGATTCATTGGAGGGGCAATATGTGACAAGTACTTGGCAAGAGTCACAGGGCACTAAAAAGTGCAGGAAGACCACTTCAGAGATAGATTCAACTGACAGCTCAAAATAATTGTTCAGAAGATCATCACAGAGAATCAGACATTTGAGATCTCTCTGTTCAAACAGTAAATGGAACTGAACTTTATAGAATTAACTCCTCATATCTGTAGTAGCAGAAATAATCCACTGCACCCAGAGCCTTCCTGTGCGCTCCAGAACCCGGAGGCTCTAGTTTCTTGTGCTTTTCCTCCCAAGCAGCAGGCCCTTCTCCACCAAGTGGTCCTGAGTGCTGGAGATCCATCACTGCACCAGTTCTCAGTTCTCACTGCCTTAGATTCTTCCCACTCTCTTTCCAAAGGCCCAGATTGAGCAGTTTGATTTAGGCATCATTGGAGCTGAAGGAGGGTTCCTCATTCCACGGACTCGCTGTCTGCTTCGGAACTTGGTAATGGGCATCCCACCCCCTCTGTGTCCCTGTGTCTAGAGAAACTTAGGTGAAAAGCTTCAAGGGAAGACATCCCTCTAAAATTTTGTCCTAATTATTGATCTTAGAAGCTTATAGAGAAAGGCTTGCATTGTGGGCTACCATGATATTTCCTGCTGAATAAAACAGCAGCTGATTTGAGGCTAGAAAACATCAAGAGAAAGTACGCTATTGGACCCGTTTGTGAGTGCAGATGTTGAATGTGTCTTTTGAAGCAAAGTCGGTCTTCAAAGACTAAACACATAAAATGGTGCTCATTGATAGTTTTAACAGCATATTTAAAAACCTACTGGTTGTGTTTAATGCAAATTCATCTTTCTTTGCCTGCAAAGAAATTTAGACTCATTGGTCTTCTTTATTGACTACATTCTAATGAGATCTTAGCCTCAGTACTCTTGTAAGCTGAATAAGCTATGATTTCACTATTATGAATGGTTATTCATAATTTCTACTTACCTTTCTGAAATTCCACTCACAGAGCTTGTGGGCAACTCTCTTTTTTGCTATTGAGAATGATTTCAAATGAGTTCGAACAATTCTTCTGGTCAGAGACACAGAAGGTCAATGCGATTCTTAATTAAATTTCTGTAAGCCTCCCCTGGAAATGAAAAGTATGTTGCTTGAAATGAGACTTCTCTATGGATGAGATACCACTTGAAAACACCCAGAAATGCATTCAAATGCCACCTGACATGAATGGCCTCTGGATAGGATGGTTGCTCCTCCTATGGGACACATGGGCATGGGCCAGGGACAGTGCTCATAACACGTTGAGTAGGTTTGTTGCAATTCTTCTGTGTCAAGAGCTCTATGGTCCTCCTACCATGCTCAGTCTCACTGAAGGCAGAGGAGAATCCCTATACTGTGCTGTGCTTATGAGAAGACAATGTAGTAGTCACTCTCTGTTCAATCATAGGAACTTTGACTTTCTCATCCTCCCTGGCTGAGAACAACATGTGGTGGAAAGAATTGGCCAAATTCAAAGAAAACCCACATTATTCTGCTAGAGTCTGATGCTGCTCTGTATTCTTTTTACCACTGCAACATCTGCTTACATTCTTGCTTTTTCTAATACACTCTTTTTTTTCCCCAGGCCTGAGAACTAAACCTAGGGTCCTGCACTTGCTAGGAAAGCACTCTACCATTGAGCTAAATCCCCAACCCCCGTTCTTGCCTTTCCTAACCGTATGGTCTACTTTCTAATGTTCTTTGAAATCTGTAATTTATAGCACTTTATAGCTCAAGCACTTAGATGGTTTCCTATTTCAGAGTCAATTTTCTCTGCCTGGATTTTAGATCATTCAAGAACAGTGATCTCAGCTGATCTCCTGTTCAGACTGTCTACAGATACATCAACCAGGAACCAGTCCAAAACCTTCTCCAGGTCAGAGCATCCTGTCATTCTGATGCCTTGCCCCTGCCTAGTAAAGTATCTTTATTTTCCTCAATTCTTCAGATTATACCAAATCTTTCAAAACTTAATTATATTTTCCTGACTCTTTTCTTCCCATTGTCACAGGTTATGACAGCAAAAATGCTGGAGCCAAAGGGTGAATTCATGGCCCTCTGGAGTCCTTTTACTTTCTGGAAACGGGAGTGGTGATATCCACACAGTGTGTCCTTCCATTATTTTTTATTAGATATATTTCTTTATTTACATTTCAAATGTAATTCCCTTTCCCGGTTTCCTGTCCATAAGCCCCCTATCCCTTCCCCCTCCCCCATACAGGTGTTTTCCCCCATACACCCCCTTACTGCCTTACATCCCCATCCCCTCCTTCCCAGCCCCGTGACATTTTCCTGCACTGGGGGGTCCAGCCTTGACAAGACCAAGGGCTTCCCCTTTCACTGGTACTCCAACAAGGCCATCCTCTGCTACCTATGCAGTTGGAGCCCTGGGTCAGTTCATTTATAGTCTTTGGGTAGTGGTTTAGTCCCTGGAAGCTCTGGTTGGTTGGCATTGTTGTTCTTATGGGGTTGGGAGCCCTTTCAGCTCTTTCAATCTTTCCTCTAATCCCCCCACGTCCTTCCATTATTAAATGTACTCTTGTGTGTACATTTAATACATATAGACACAATGCCTGGTGCACACTGAGTTCCCAAACATGGGTCTGAAGCTGGTGCCATCTCTCCGGAAAAATCATTATTTTTTTTCCTAAATATTCCTTCTTACTTCCCTGTTTTTCTCACTTACTATTTCTTTAGAAACAAGGGGTACTAGAAATATAATCGATACTATTATGTAATCTACCATGGGTATCCCAGTTGGGTCTAGTACCCTTTGATGAAAGAGAAAGTATTTCCATTTTTCTTGTCTCTACACAACCTGGCAAAATGGTGACTCCACTTGAGAAACACAATTAATGGAAATAGAACCATTTATTCCTCAGTCAACCAAATGCTTCAGCTGCTTTCTTGAGCTTGGAGTAGACAAGTGAGTTCATTCCTTATACCCTAGGAGGACACAAATGAGGGAGGAGACATGTAAATGTATAAATATAAACATGTTAATGTCAAAGAATGGGTCTTTTAATGACCAGTTCCATAGTATCTCTGTTTCAGTTAGAGTATCTATTACTGTGAAAAAAACCACCATGACTTAAAGTAACTTGGGGAGGAAAGGAAACTTGTTTCTTCTTACAACACTCAGATGTGACTCCATCAATGAGGGAAGCCAGAGCAGAAACTTAAGCAGGAACAGAGGCAGAGACTGTGAAAGGACACTGACTATCAGCTTGTTCCCTGTGGCTCACTGGGTATTGTTGTTTTAAAAATATAAAAATAGAAAAGACTAATGTTGTCTTTTACCCCGCTAGGTCCACGCCGCGGTGTCCCAATATATCTGCTAGATATCTTGGCGGAAACACAGCCCAGCCGCACACTTTCCTACACTCAAACCCTCACATAAAAGAACACACAACACAATAATCTTAGATCCAATTAGTATGATATAATTGCCACTTAAACACACAATGCCTGGTACTATCCATCCCTTGAGAACATTAATAACAACCTGTAAAACACAGAGCCGAATCTTAACATTACCTGCCATCTTGTCCTGCCTCGGCTTCTCCCCTCTCTCCAGTCTCCTCCTCCTCCTTCAAACTTCTCTCCCATCCTTCCTTCTCCTCCAATGACAGGCCTCCTTCTATCCTGTACCTGCCCCTCACCAGTACTTTACAAATTCAACAGAGGTGGCTCTGGTGAAGTCACCTGAGTCCTGAGTCCTTGGCTAGGCAGCTATCCTTGGGGCAGTGGAATTAGCATCAAAATACAGTAACTTCAGAGCAAACCACAACAGGGTATTTTATCAATTCAAGTTTGTTAGATGAAACAGCACACTCTTGGACAAATCACAGACAAGCCAGAGCATGTCCGCCAGGAAAGGCACCTCTGAGGGGCAGGGTGTAAGAGAGAAGTAAAGAAGAGAGAGCTCTGGGTTGAGGTATGCATGTTTTATCAACTACGATACAGACAACACACATGCAGCAGGGTGTGTGTACAAAGGGTGCAATGGACACAGGAGCTGCGCTATCACCTAGAGATGACATCATCATCGGGTTCAAGAGCTGGTTCCTTGCTTCCTGCTCTCTAGGGGTGTCATCAATTTTGGGGTGTAGCTGACTTTCACTATCAGGTCCCATTTAACAGTTGTTGACATCAGGCTCCTCTGTGGACAGTGACTGGTAATCCTGTAAAAGGAGCTGATTGTTTGGTTAGAACATTTTCGAATTTGTGGTTGAAAGAATGTAGAGACAAGGTTAATGAAGCAGGGAGCAAAAAGCCAGAAAAAAAGAGGAGAAGAGACATTAAGAAGGGCAGTATCCATTTCCATATAGGGCTTTTGAAAACCCAGGAGTCAGAGGCCTCACGTTGTTCCCTGCATTTCTGGATGTCTGATTGTAGTTGCTAGATTTTGTTTCTCACTATCCCAGATTTGTTGACGTAGAAGCAGCATTCTTCTTGGAGAATATTTAACAACTGGAAAACATTACTGGTGATTTTATTTTTAACAAACTACTGTTTATATCTTACTTCTAACTCTTGAAGCCAAGTGGAAAGTTATTTCACTGTGGACTATAAGGCCAAAATATCATTAGAGGACCTCTACCTTAGACTATATTCAGATGCCTGAGCAAATTCATTTTTCATTTGTCCTTATAAATGTGGAGTTGACTTTGTAACAAAGGGCCCAACTTAAGAGCTTTTAAATGTTTATGTTTGCTTACACTTTTACTGTTGGCTTTGAAATGTTTCAAACATGTACATATTGAACTGTGTGTTATCTCTTCTGATTTTTGATACCAGCTTTTTAACTGCTTCAATCCTATGTGTTCAGTCACAACACTCCCCAAAACTTCACTTCCCCAATCTGTATCATGTTACTCCTATGTTTAGTTCCCTACAGGTCATCTACTTTTATGTTTAACTCTCTCAGTGTCATGTCCTTCTATGCTTAGCTCCCTCTGGGTCATCTCATTGTATGTTTAGTTCCCTCCAGGTCATCCTCAACTTATATTACTTGAAGAACATGTGTTTCTTTCATCCCTGACACATGAGCTGATGTCATAATCAATGTCACAGATGAGAAGTTCTTTTCTTTGCCTTTACTATAGTATTTTTATTTATTTCCTTTTTAATACATTCTAATTTTATAATTTCTATAGCAGCATCAATCATTTCATGTATATATCTCCTATACTCACATCACTATCCTCTATATCACAAGCATTCTCCTTCATTTTCTTCATAGTCTGTGTGAATATGGTTATGGAAAAGGCCCACACATAGTAATTAGATGATGAAACTCGTGTGTCTTCATTAATAATCATTATTTTCTCTATATATAGTTTTTTTCCCATGAAGCATTTGGATCTGTTTGTCTGGTGCTATTTTTATGAATATTTTGTGACTTACTTCCTTTCTGTCCTCCTCATTCCATTTTTACAGACAACTGTATCTAGATTATCTTCCACAGTGTCATTTTGGCTGGGGGAGGATGGCTTTCGTGACAATCTTCATGAAGAACTGTTATTGAGTTTTTGCTTTCAAGCAGTCAAGCTGTAGTTGATGCACAGATGAGATCTGCTAATCCGCTAAAGTTGTGTTTCTACTCCATTCTTCATGCATTGTCTGAAACTCTGGAAATAAAACCTGCTTCTTTCTATTACTTGGTTAACCATGCTACTGGCCATGTCATCAAGCAAAACTTATGCTTGATCCTTCCCTTTGGCTTACCTGTTTTCAGATTGTGTTGGTTCCTAGAACCTTCCCACCATTTATAGCTCCTTTTAAAAGAAAACATTGCTTGAATTTTCACTGTGACTCATAAGGCAAGGCTAGATCTCCTGGCAAGGTGCATCTATTATGTCTGCCTCTGCGTAAGGATGAACACCCCTTTCTAAATAACAAAAGAAATTTAGGGACATGTCTTAGAAATATTTTTTCTGTATGATTTACCATATAACATTGCTGTTTACAAAAAGATGAATAGCATTGAATTGTATCAGCGTGGCCTTGAAATTACCTCATCCATACGGTTCCTAATCCATTGCAAACCTAGGAAAACATCAGGCCAGTTGAACTTAGGCCACTTCCTTTAATGATCCCAAGGACTGATGAGAACAATGTCCTGGATGCTTGTCTCCTGCTCCAGGAGTCTGACTGAAATGATGATTCTGTCAGGAAGTCTAGCTAAAATCATTAACAAGTACAAGGAAGCTAATCTAACTCTTACAGGCTGTCCCCAAATTAAAGTACACCATTATTCAAAACCTCATTCTAAGTCAGACATTTGAAACTCTGGGTTTTCCCTGAATGACTCAGCTCTTTCAGTTAAAACCCTGTGGGGGCTTTTTTTTTTTTTTTTTTTGGTTTTGTTGTTGTTGTTTTTTGTTTTTTGCTTTTTGTTTTTTAAGGGAAAGAGAGGAGGAGTTGTTCTGAGAAAGAGCAAGTGACTGGGGAGAACTGGGAGGAGTGGAGGGAGGGGGGGACTGTAGTCAGGATGTGATGTATAAGAGAAGAATAAATAAATAAAAATCAGGGAAGTCAACAAGAATATTGAGCCCTACTATGCTGGTTAGTTTTTATGTCAGCTTGATACAAGCCAGAGTTAGCTGTTCTCAGCAAGAAGGGAATCTTAGTTGAGAAAATGCCTCCATGAGATTCATCTATAAGGCATTTTTAAAATTAGTGATTGATGGAAGAGGATACAGCCCATTGGTGGTGGTGCCATCACCAGGATGATGGTCCTGAGTCTTATAGGAAAGCACCCTAAGTAAGCCATAGGGAGCAAGGCAGTAAGCAGGGCTCCTCCATGGCCTCTACAGTAGCTCCTGCCTTCCCATTCCTGCCTTGTTTGGGTTCCTGCCTGACTTCCTTCAGTGATGAACAGTGATATGAAAGTATCATCCAAATAAACCCACTTCAGTGATATGAAACTTTGAGGAGAGAGGATACTGTCAATCATGGTAAGACAGAATACGCTTTCAAGTGCACATTCATAAGAAAAGACAACTCTTGCATTAGGAAATTTCTCCATAGCAACCGTACCTCCGCAATTCCATTAACAACTGTTCCTTGATGGCAATCAGTGATAGAAACAAAACAAAATAAAACCCATTTATTATATTCTACACTGTATGAACCTCTACAATTCATCCCATCAGTTTCCTTGAGACATTGATGGCATCAGCCCTCATCTAGGAAAAAGAATAACAAGAACAGAAAAACTAATCCTAGCTCCTGGCCCAGCTCCTGGAATCTGACTGGGGACTGAAGCTTTAACTGTAGAGCAGCTGGTCTGCTAAGGCCTTCAGTGCTGTAACTGTGAACAACAAGTTCTTGCCCACTGTCCCAGCAGTGAAAGGTGGATCTCTGGCACAGACTATGGACAGTAATTCCTGGGATTCACTGCATGTTTTTTTCAAATAGGGAGGAGCTGTGATAGAACTTGGCAGACACCAGTAAGGATGTTTAGCTGGATTCAGAATTAATTGGTTAGAATTAGGGTTTCACAACTTTCCTAATGTTGTTACCCTTTAATATAGTTCCTCTTGTTGTGGTGATCCCAACTATAAAATTATTTTCATTGCCCCTTCATAATGTAATTTTGCTACTGCTTTGTTATATAAATATCAGATATACAGGATATATGATGGGCAACCCCCAAAAGGGTCTTCTTGACCCGCATGTTGAGAACCTCTGAGTTAGACTAAACGTGAAATCATGGCCTCAAGAAGAAATGGTGCTTCCATAGAGCATAGAGCACTGACAGCCAGAAAAGGTTATGGACCTGTTCTCGGCAAGACCAATGAGAATCTGCTCACTTTTCAAGGAAAAGGGTTGCTTTATGGAGGAGCTTTGGTGGATATTTCTTGTAATGGCCCCAGAGAGAGTAGACTGCAGATATATTTACCCTTTTAAAATCCTTCCAGAAAGTCTAGTGATTTGATTTAGTAAACATAAAACTATGAGCAAGATGGATAGACGACATACACCTAGGATGAGCTTTCCAGTGCAACTTGATGTAACCAGTGTCCTGGATGAGTTTTTTTTGTGTGTGTGTGTAAATGAGTTTATTGGTGAATACACAAGGTAAAGGCTCCCCAATCCCCACCTCCCCAACAACAGACCCCGACAGAACAGGAAACTACGCGTTCCTGGGACAGCTTTTACTCTCCGCACCTGGTCCCAGTCCCAAGCTTCACAATAGGGACCAGGCTGGGAACAAACACGTGGGGAATCTGACCAGAAAGAGCTCTGGTGGGTTTGCTTCCCTGCCCTCTGTACTTCAGCTTTCAACAGCGACACACTTCAGCCAAGGAGAGCAGATACAGGATAAACTGACCCCAGTTCTCCCAATCTAGTCAAGCTCAAAACTGACCTGAAGGGGAAGCTTCAGGAAGGCAACAGAGTCTCTTCAGGAGAGCTCCTTGCCTCCTCCTAACTCCCTTGGGGTAAAAACAAGAGGGAGTCAGACAGCATGGATGGGCTCAGGCCAGCAGAGAACCACAGCTGGTATCTGTCACTGGTGGAGGGGCTGATAGAGGCCTTAGTTTCTGGGGTGGACATGTTCTGGTATAAAATTTTCTTTCTGCTTGCCCTGACACATGTACTTTTGGGAATTTGCTTTGAGATGAGAACACTGTCTGTAGTGGGAATCCCTTACACCACTCACATCCAACTGACTCCAGGAATCGGCACCGACAAGGGAACTTGGTCAACTTGCTTTCCACCCAATATACCACCTGCCTCCCACACAACCCTGCAGTATTTCCTACTCCCCACATGGTGAGTGAGTGAGTGAGTGAGTGAGAGAGTGAGAGAGTGAGAGAGGGATGTTATTTCTTTTTTGCCAGCCAGCAATCCTCTTAAAGACTTTGGGAGGAAATAGGATCACTCCAGACACACTTTTAAAAGAAGCTGGTTTCTACCCTGATTTTTCCAGTTTCTCCTCGGGATCCAGTGGGTCAGGTCTGAGTCCTACATGAGGTCTTTGGACCCTGGCATGCTTCTGCCTTGAGCATAGGACTCTGAATGGACCCTGAATACCAGGTGCCAGGCTGTGCAACAAGTGCCACATCTCAAGCAGTGTGAACAGAGCAGGGTGACAGTATAAGGCTTTCTTCGATGGCTCATACCAATTCCTTAGGGAGAGGACTTCCCATCCCCAGTCCTCTGTGAGATGACAAGAACTACACAGCCTTCTGGAATGATCTTCCTGTGCTTTGGAGCTTGAGTACCATGGATGGAGGGCAGATCAGTGAGCTGAGGGACAGTGAGAATTGGCAACACCTCTACACACTTCTATACTCACTGCTCACTGGCCAGCCTCCGAACTGTGGCTCCAGGACAGCCTGGCGAATGTCAGCTCCGCTTTCACTCTTGTTACCTGGATGCAAACTCATGTAACTGAGACGCCAGCTGCCACCTGACGCCAGGGACTGGGTGGAGCACCAAACTCAGTATGGAGTGTGCAAAGAGCCACAGGCAGGCACAGGAAAGGCAGAGGCTTTAAGGAAAGAACAATGAGCCGGCCACATAGGGAAGCTGATGGAGGTCGGGACCAGTCTCAGCTCTGCTACTCAAGAGCCAAGAGGCCACCTTGGCAGCACACTTCTTCCCTATCACCTTTCTTTGTAGAAAAACAGGGTTGGGGAAGTCACTAAAGTCCGTCTTAACTCTCAAACACTGACTTTAAATCTGAACTAGCCCTGAAAAACAGGGAAGGAGGCTAGGGGAGGGCGCTGTGTTCTTACTCATGTCTACCCAGCCTCCTCAGGGTGACTCCTGGGCTAGCGCTGTAGACACGAGCACAGCTCTGCCATCTCTCAGCACTGTGCTCACATGTCCAGTGTCCCTGCACTCAGAAACATCAATGTGGTCGTCAAATGAGAGAGCATGGGCATAAGAGAGCTGGAAGGCGTGGCCAAGGTGAGAATGCGAAAGACCAGGAGTGGGGTCGCCCCTCCTTGCCCCAGAAGGGGCCAGGGCCATATGTCTCCAATAAGACTGTGTCTGAGGAGGGTCAGTCACCCTTTCTACTCAGCGTTCTACCTCAATATCTCATCTGTACAAAAATATAAAACAATAAGGTGCAGTGTATGTTTCAGTGACACTCTTCCTCGCTCTAATTAACTTGTTGCCTTTTTCTGCTTGTGAAATGAGCTTTCGATTACAAAATATCAAACTACACTCAAAAGAGGGTGTAGAAAAGGCTAGCCATTGGCACAGCACAGAGGAACTCACAACTAAGGACAGAGAGCATCGGCAGGTGGCAGAGGTGGGCGATGGTGGAAGGAGATGTCATGGGAAGCTAACCTACCAATGGGGTGAGTGCTAATATCAGCACAAAATGACTGGCCACTACCGGGGTGGGTACCGCAGGGTTTGGGTTCAGGCTCTACACAACAATATAATGTCTTCCAGTTAAGAGTTCGTGGCTTGCACTGATTACAGGCTGACTGGACCCATTTATTAGTTTTTCAAAATGCTGTCGTAGACCTGATAGATGTACTGAGAGACTTCAGGGGCTCTACACTTCAGTGACAGCGTATAATTGGGGTTTCCTGGCTGGATCCGCAGCTCTGCCAAAATCCAAATGCCATTAGTGAGCTTCAGGGACTGGTACAGCATGTCCTGCCCCTCCACATTCCTCTTGGCGATAGTGTAAACATTGTTGTTTTGCAACTTGCTGGAAACTGTGTCAGCGTTTAAATGACACTCCTTAATCTGAAATTGGAGCTCATTTTCATTGGGAATATCCTTCCACGTCGCAAGGAAGACCTGGCGTTCCATTTTGCCATCTTCTACAAAAAGCACATTGAGTGGGATGAGGCAGCTGAAGTAGAAGACATCAATATTGTTTTTAACAGCCACCTGCAAGTTATTCAGAGGTTCCATCTTCATGGGCCCAAGGTGTTGAGAGGCAGAGACACATCAATGCTCTGGTTTGACATCAATGGAGTATGTATGGCCAAGGGAGTGCTCGGGATGACACCGAAGCTATTCTTGTTAAACTGGATGGCAAAATCCGTCATGTGCTGCAGGGCTTTGTTGGTGAAGTTCATTTCCATATAGATGTGCCCTTGGCGGTGAGTAAACGTCCCCGAAATCTCCAAGCCTTTAGCCTTTACAGCAGGTAGCCAGACTGCCTTAGGAGCCACATATCCGCCAGGTGCCATGCCTATCCCAGTGGAAAGCTCAAACAGGTCATTCAGACCACTGCTGACCACAGCAGGAGTAGGTGAAGGAGCGAAGGTTGCAGGCACTGATGACGGGATGAAGGACTGTCCTACCAGGCTATCCAGTCCTCCTCCTAAAAGATCCACTGCTCCCATCTGCATGGAGGACACTTGCGGGACATTCACTGGGGGACCCAGGTCAAGATTTAAAAGATCCCCCAGAAGGTCACCTTGAGAGGGGATGACCTGAGGCTCTTCCAGGTTGGTTGCAGTGGTGGTGCCAACAGGGCTATCACCTGCATCAGTGCTCCCATGGTGAATTGGCAAGTGTTTGCGATGAAGGCCATGGCTCCCTTCCACAAAAGCATTCGGAGGTTTATGGTACACGGAGGCCAAAGAACCAATGTGGCAGATGAGCTCATCCAGGAGGGTAGGTTCAATGAGGTCTGTTTCCTCAGAGATCAATGGCTTCTCAGACAACACTACTTCTTTGGCTGTCACAGGGTCAGTTGAAAGAAGGCGCCAATAAATATAACCCCGATCTCGAAGGTCAGGATTATCAGAATCCTGTGTGGCCAAGCTCAAGACCTGTTGGACCAGCTCCTGTGTTTCTGATGGCTTCTTGAGAAACAGTTTCACTATGGCGGTAAGCAGCGTGAGCTGCACCTGGGTGCTTTCATCATGAAAACCTTCCAGGAAGCTCTCTAGTAACTCATCGGCATTATCGATTCTTTCAGCATACTCTCCTACAATCCAAATCATAGCCGCTTGGGCATCGGGTTCAGCCAGGGAGTCCAAGTTCTCACACAGCGTGGCGATAATGCTCTCATACTTGTTGGGGTATTTTCGGAAGATGTCCCTGATGACCACAATTGCCTCTTGAACCACATAATTTACTTTGGTCTGGATTAGATCGAGCAGTGTGCTTACACAGCGTTCTGCTGTCTGCTCCACTTTGATGGCACACCGTCCAATGGCCCTCACAGCTTTGCGAACAAAGTCCACATCAACTTCAGTGGCATATTCTTTCAGTTCTGCCAGAACCTGAGCAATGTTGGCTTGGGATGCAAGACGAATCATGATGTCTAACTTCTCTAGTTTAACATAGATAGGATCATTGTACTTCACAAAGAAGACCTTGATTTCCTGCTTCAAGCTTTCAGGCCTTTTCTGGACAATTAGGTTGATGTTCCTCAGGGCAACATACTGCACTTCTGGCTCCCCAGAGAGCAAAGTGACAAGTGGAGGCGCTAGCTTCTTTAGCAGCATATTGTAGTAGTCAGAGTCCTTGGGTAACAACTCTAGAAACTTCATCAGAACTTTTACTGCTGAAAGCACCACTGCAGAATTGGCATAAGAGAGCCGAGGCGTCACTCGCTCACAGATGCTCTGAGCTTCCCGGTCATCTTTAGGGTTGTAATTAGACAGGCAGTCCAAGATGAAAATCTGGCCCCACTCAGTGCACTCATTCAGGGCTGTGAGCAGCTTATTGATATTCTGAGGGTTCAGATCAAGTAAGTTGCTGTTTAGGTGAGACTCACTGATCTCAGACAATGCTGCTACAGCATTAGCCACCACCATTGGGTTTGAATCTGCTATGAGATCCCGCAGAGAATCCAGAAATCCCTGATCTTCCACCATCTGGGCATTGATATCATGGAGTTTTGCCACGCATACTGCTGCTGTTTTCCGAACATAGGGGTCTTCATCCTTCAAGCACTTGCGGAGGGGTTCACAGAGATACTCTGTAATCTTGTCCACCCGGATGCATCCCATGGTTCTAACTGCCAAGGCTCGAATCAAAGGATTGGGATCTTCACAATCCTTCACAAAGCTGTTGACAGCCATGATGGCCATGTCTGGCTGACTCTTGGCATAGTTCATCAGATAGAGGTACACAAGCTTCTTTAGTTCCAGGTTGTCAGTCTGCATACAGTTCACCACATCTGGGAAGAGAGAGCTCACATCCTTCCCCATGGTCATAGCAACAATCACTTTCTTCACAGCCTCCTTCCTCTTTTCTTTCTTTTCATTGTTGAGTTCAGCTTTTAATTCAAAGATTTCTCCCTTCTTATTGGTTGTGAAGTACTTGGAGTCAGTCATGATTCTGGATCTTCAGCGTGAACCGGAGGCAAGGGCAGGGTGGCGGCGGCAGTCAGAGAGCACAGCCGGGAAGGTGGTGTAATGGTTTCCTGCCCGTCACGATTCTCTCTCCCTGGATGAGTTTTACAACAGCAGCACCCACATAATGTTATCATGCATGATCTTCTGGCCCACAGACACTGAAAAGATGCTTTTTGTTCAAGTTAATATGTCGGAGGGGAAATCTACCAATGCAAGAATTGTTTTCTCTTATGAGTGTGCACTTGAACATGTGTGCAGTCACTTAGGGTGACAGTGTCTCCTTTCCTTGCAGTTTCATAGCCCTGAAGTGAAAGCAGAAGCTTGTGTGTTGTCATTTGAGACGTCTCTGGCTCCCAAGCAGCATGTGCCAATTTCTGAAGAGATTTTTGCAGTCTCACTGGGACCTGTATTAGAATCTGGTTAGTGAGAATTCACATCAGACAATGATAACCAAGTGACATACTCATAACACTAAGTAGCCCCAAAGGGAGACACCCTAATGTGCCATCTGAAGTCAAGCTGGATTGAACTGGAGCTTCAGAAATCATGACAAAACCATCAGACAAACATGTACTTTCTGTAATTCTTTCTCGTTTTTTTCTTCCTACTAACATTTTCTTGTCAAATTGAAATGAAAACCCCTTAATTAGAATCATTTTTCTTTCTACTTATGTAAATCCTATTCATTTTAATGTGCACCACGTAACACTGTTGTAGAATTTTCAAGTTCCTTGTTATTCTCATCAGTATCGGGAGCATGAGATTAGTGTTTTGGAAAAAAAAAGAAATTGTTTGACATTGAGTTTGGAACATCATGGCTCACAAAACTCAACACCAACTGATGAAAATAGCAGTCATACTCCGGTGTGTGTGTGACTCTAAATAAGCACCTTGAGAACAGATATTTATAGAGAGCTACTGATGAGACATATTTATTATAGGTAGCATCTCCCAGCACCCTTCTCAAATGATTGATTGCCCTCCAGCAGCAAGGATGCAGTGGGCGTGTAATGAAAATGGCAACGCAGCACATTTCCACACAGGCTTATGAATGGGACGTAGACCGGGAACAGGAGCAGAGCAACCATGTTGCTAGCCACATACGCCAGGTAAAATATGTGGTATAATTCTTACCTCAGTGAAAGGTCAGAGGTGTATCCATGTAGTACACGGAAAGAAAATTCTTTTGTAGAAAAAGAATTGGGCATAGTAGAACCGTTCAAATAAATAGTGCTTTAAGTTAGCTACAGAAGCCAAAAGCAAAGCAGCAGAACAATATTGATATATTATAAATGAATCCCAGCAGCGATATTGATGCTTTTCTTTGCCTGATGTGATTGCAACAGCTCACACTGTTCATATGACAACCCGAGTAACTGGATGTCATGCTAGAAAAGCTGTTATGATTTACTGTGAACAATGTAGTAATGCCATGTGTTGGCTAAAGCCTTCAGTGGACAAATCCAAGACATGGGTGCAAGTTATGAGCCTGATATATCTAGTCAGAAAAATTAGACAAATTGTTTATCCCCTGACAGCTGCATTGGATAAAAGTAACTACGTGACATAAAACGAACATAAAGAAACATGGTTTCTTGCTATCTATTATTATCATGAGTAAAGATATCTGCTATGAAATACCATTGTTTCTATTCAGCAGCCTCTTTCATTGATGCAAACACTACCCAACACATAGCAATGTTAGCTCCAGTGCAGCAGCCTGCACAGCTGAGAGGCCCTCAGCTCTCTTTATATATATGGACCTATGTTGGCTGAGTTGTCATGCAAAGCTCTGGCCCAGTGCTGGAAAGTAACCGATTGATACTGGACCTATGTGCTGAACCTAGACATGATAGCAGCTTTGACTGACTCAACGGCTCTTCACATTTATGGACACTTCTCCCACAGTCTGACTTTTATTAGAAATTACTGAGTTCATAAATTTGTGCTCATGGCATCAAATCTCAGGGCATCTGCTCGTTCAATAAGTTTCAGACATGCAGAGCCTTTCTGTGTGTATCATGCTGTCTCTTTCTTCGGTAGTTTTATGCTTAATGTTTTAGGACTGGGTTGTAATACCATTGAGCTTGGATTATAAGACTGTGTTTTTCTCAAGAAAACTATCTTGAAAAGTAGAAATAAAACCTAAAACAGAAAAGCTTTGTCAGAGAGAAGAGTTCTTAGTTTCATGGTCCATCTCTTCTATTCCAATCAGGGTATTGCTTTCCCTGATGTTTAGTTAATTTTAAAGTTGCACAGAAACCCATAATCCTATGTGTGTCAATTCTGTATACAATGAATGAATCAGTAATTTTGATGCAGTAATTAATGGACATTAACACTGGAAGCACTGAATTTCCCACTATCTTCCCCATTAAAATTGATAAGAAGGGGTGAAGAAGCAAAAAAAAAAATCTACCGATTTTATTAAGAAGGATCACATCAGCACAGCACAGATCACACCACCAGCAATTTTAGGTGGAAGTAACTTCTTGCAAAGAAAAAAGAATCATTGAAAAAACTGTGCTGGGTTGGTAATTCTTACTGAAAGATATATTGAAAATAATCATTTTGTACTCATGGATTTATGGATGAGATATTTTAAGCATTTAGAAAATGCATGGTTTTGGATATAAGGCCTCTATCTGTTGTAGGATTGGTAAAGATCTTTTCCCAATCTGTTGGTTGCCGTTCTGTCCTAACCACAGTGTCCTTTGCCTTACAGAAGCTTTGCAGTTTTATGAGATCCCATTTGTCGATTCTTGATCTTAGAGCATAAGCCATTGGTGTTTTGTTCAGGAAATTTTTTCCAGTCGGTTTGCAATAATTTTATTGAGTATTTTCGCGTCGATATTCATAAGGGAAACTGATCTGAAGTTCTCTTTCTTTGTTGGGTCTTTGTGTGGTTTAGGTATAAGAGTAATTGTGGCTTCATAGAAGGAATTCGGTAGTGCTCCGTCTGTTCAATTTTGTGGAATAGTTTGGATAGTATAATATGAGGTCTTCTATGAAGGTCTGATAGAATTCTGCACTGAACCCGTCTGGACCTGGACTCTTTTTGGTTGGGAGACCTTTAATGACTGCTTCTATTTCCTTAGGAGTTATGGGGTTGTTTAACTGGTTTATCTGTTCCTGATTTAACTTCGGTACCTGGTATCTGTCTAGGAAATTGTCCATTCCTTCAGATTTTCATGTTTTGTTGAATATAGGCTTTTGTACTAGGATCTGATGACTTTTTTTGAATTTCCTCTGATTCTGTTGTTATGTCTCCCTTCTCATTTCTGATTTTGTCAATTTGGAAACACTCTCTGTGTCCTCTGCATAGTCTGGCTAAGGGTTTATCTATCTTGTTGATTTTCTCAAAGAACAAGCTTTTGGTTCTGTTGCTTCTTTGTCTGGTCCTTTCTGTTTCTGCTTGGTTGATTTCAGTTCTGAGTTTGATTATTTCCTGCCTTCTACTCCTCCTGGTGTATTTGCTTCTTTTTGTTCTGGAGATTTTAGGTGTGCTGTCAAGCTGCTGATATATGCTCTCTCCTGTTTCTTTCTTCAGGCACTCAGAACTATGAGTTTTCCTCTTAGCACGGTTTCATTGTGTCCCATAATTTTGGGTATGTTGTACTTTCATTTTCACTAAATTCTAAGAAGTCTTTGATTTATTTCTTTATTTTGACCCGGTTATCATTGAGTAGAGCATTGTTCAACTTCCATGTATATGTGGGCATTCTTTCCTTATTGTTATTGAAGACCAGCTTTAGCCCATGGTGGTCTGATAGAACACATGTGATTATTTCTATCTTTCTGCATCTGTTGAGGCCTGTTTTGTGCCTGATTATATGGTCAATTTTGGAGAAAGTACCATGAGGTGGTGAGAAGAAGGTATATCTTTTTGTTTTACGATAGAATGCTCTATAAATAGCTGTTAAGTCCATTTTGTTCATAACTTCTGTTAGTTTCTCTATGGCTCTGTTTAATTTCTGTTTCCATGACCTCTCCATTGATGAGTGGGGTGTTGAAATCTCCTACTATTATTTTGTGAGGTTTAATGTGTGCTTTGAGCTTTAGTAAGGTTTCTTTCATTTATGTAGGTGCCCTTGTATTTAGAGCATAGATATTTAGGGTTGAGAGTTCATATTGGTGGATTTTTCCTTTGATGAATATAAAGTGTCCTTCCTTATCTTTTTTGATGACTTTTGGTTGAAAATCGATTTTATTCAATATTAGAATGGCAACTCCAGCTTACTTCTTCAGACCATTTGCTTGGAAAGTTGTTTTTCAGCCGTTTACTCTGAAGTAATGTCTCTCTTTGTTTCTGAGGTGTGTTTCCTGTAGGCAGCAAAATGCTGGGTCCTCATTACATATCCAGTTTGCTAATCTGTTTCTTTTTATTGGGGAAATGAGTCCATTGATGTTGAGAGATATTAAGGAATAGTGAGTATTGCTTCCTGTTATCTTCTTATTTAGAGTTGAGATTATGTTTGTGTTCTTGTCTTCTCTTTGTTTTGTTGCAATACAATTAGTTTCCTGCTTTTTCTAGGATGTAGCTTGCCTCCTTATGTTGGGCTTTACCATTTATTATCCTTTGTAGTGCTGGATTTGTAGAAAGATATTGTGTAAATTTGGTTTTGTCATGGTATATCTTGGTTTCTCCATCTATGTTAATTGAGAGTTTTGCTGGATACAGTAACATGGGCTGGAATTTGTGTTCTCTTACGGTCTCTATGACATCTGTCCAGGAGCTTCTGGCTTTCATAGTCTCTGGTGAGAAGTCTGGTGTGATTCTGATAAGTCTGCCTTTATATGTTACTTGACCTTTTTCCCCTTACTGCTTTTAATATTCTTTCTTTGTTTTGTTCATTTGGTGTTTTGACTATTGTGATGGGAGGAGTTTCTTTTCTGGTCCAATCTATTTGGAGTTCTGTAGGCTTCTTGTATGTTTATGGGCATCTCTTTCTTTAGGTTAGGGAAGTTTTCTTCTATGATTTTGTTGAAGATATTTACTGGTCCTTTGAGTTGGGAGTCTTCACTCTCTTATATACCTATTATCCTTAGGTTTGATCTTCTCATTGTATCCTGGATTTCCTGTATGTTTTGGGCCAGTAGCTTTGTCCATTTTCCCTTATCTTTGACAGTTGAGTCGATGATTTCTATGGAATCTTCTGCTCCTGAGATTCTCTCTTCTATTTCTTATTTTCTGTTGGTGATGCTTGTATCTATGACTCCTTGTCTCTTCCTTTGGTTTTCTATATCCAGGATTGTCTCCCTTTGTGCCTTCTTTATTGTTTCTATTTCCATTTTCAATTCCTTCACCTATTTGACTGTGTTTTCCTGTAATTTTTGTGTTTCCTCTCTAAGGGCTTCTATTTTTTTACTTTGTTTTCCTGCATTTCTCTAAGGGGGTTATTTATGTATTTCTTAAAGTCCTCCATCATCATGATCAAATGTGATTTTAAATCTAGATCTTCCTTTTCTGGTGTGTTTGGATGTTCAATGTTTGCCTTGGTGGGAGAATTGGGCTCTGATGTTGCCATGTAATCTTGGTTTCTGTTGCTTTGGTTCCTGCACTTGCCTCTTGCCATCAGGTTGTCTCTGGTCTTACCTTGTTTTGCTATTTCTGACATTGGCTTGACGGTCCTATAGGCCTGTGTGTCAGGAGTGCTGTAGACCGGCTTCCAGTTTTCTTTCAGCCAGTTATGGGAACAGAGTGTTCTGCTTTCAGGCATGTAGTCGTTCCTGTCCACCGGCTTTCAGCTGTCCTTGTGGGCAGGAACTAACTAGAAGGGCCTGCCCCGGGGCTGGGGATTTAGCTCAGTGGTAGAGCGCTTACCTAGGAAGTGCAAGCCCCTGGGTTTGGTCCCAGCTCTGAAAAAAAGAACCAAAAAAAAAAAAAAAAAAGAAGGGCCTGCCCCTACTTCTCCTGGGTCCCTGTGCACAGGGGGCCCAGATGGTGCTAGGCGTTTTCCTCTAGAGTTAGAAATGTGGGCAGAGAGTAGTTTTCTCTGGTTTCCCAGGTGTGTCTGCCCCTCTTACAGTCTAGCTCTCCCTCCCATGGGATTTGGGTGCAGATTGCTGTTTGACCAGGTCCGTTCAGATCTGGGCATAGTCTGGACTGCAGGGCTCCTGCAGCTTGACTGCCCCTGTCTTCTTGTGCCCAGAGGCCCTATACAGTTTTCTCTTGGGTCAAGGATGTGGGCAAAGGTGGGCAGAAGTGGCGGTCTCTCCTGCCCTGCAGTCTCAGGATTTCCCACACATCTGGGCAATCTGCTCTCTCTCTCTCACAGGGTTTGGGAGCAGGGAGCTGTGGACCAGGATCCTCGAGGTTCAGGCGCCAGCTAGAAAATGGAAGTGTCCAGTCCCAGAGGAATTTTGATTCTATTTTTAACTTGGGGCACCTTGAAAGATTGTCTTATCTTTAGAACGCCATTCTAGAGCATCTGAGAACATTACTGGGTGTAAAACCCATCTTTGCATTTCCTCTACCCAGTTCTGAGTCATCCCTTTCCTATGATTCCCCTCAATACCAAATCCTCTCATACTCTACTTTCAAGTTAATTACATTTGCAGCATTCAACGTGTACATGCATGTTACATGAATAATGACCATGGCCCAGCATACCATCTTACGCAAGCATTTCCTGATAGAGTAAAACAATAAAGTTATGAAAGAAACCCTCTTATTTTATTTCTGTGGGCAATGGATTGTATGCAAAGAAAGAAATCTGTAAACCTAAGCTTTGTACAAAATGAATAGTGCAGTGGCCAGAGCCCATCACTGCAGATGAGTCCTTGTTACTTGAGGCTTGCATTTGCAGGTCTGTTGAATTTGTATTGAAGAAAAGGCACATGGTTTCAGAGGAGGGACTCTCACCTATACCAATCACCATCTTTCTTGTTTGTAAGTGAAGGATAAATCAGTCATTGCTTAGTTACTGGTGAGCAAATGACCCCAAGAGTCATCCATCGGGACAGAATGATTTCTTCAGAATGACAGCATATTTGTCATGAGCTGGAAACGATTGCATTTAAAGAAATGTCAGGTTGAATTCCAGGCTTGTTCATTAGCCTGAATTCCCTGCATAGGACTAATGAATGACAGGGCATGAAATCTTAACTTTGTGCCTACCAATCACAACCAGTTATCATCCATTACTAAGTCTTTAAAGCTGTGCCAGGTCTTGCCTTTGAAAGGTGTAAAGTTTCAAAGGGCCAGAAGAGCCTCCTTACAAGACATTCTCATCATATAAGGAGGTCCCATCTTCTAGGCACAGTCATGTAACTAGGGCATCTCCCTTGGATTATCCAGAGGACTGAAAAGGGCTTATATACTTTGCAGTAAATCACCCACACCTTACTTTCCTAAAAATAAAAAGATAAATTTTGCATTTTGAAGTAGAATTGAGATTTCTATGTTTAAATATCTTCCTGACAAGACTCAATAGTATCTCCCTCAACTTCCCTGCTCCCCCAGTGCTTCTAAAGATAACATATAACTAAGTAGAGATTAAAAAATCAAACATCGATACATGTACGCAGCTATTTGAACATTATTGTAATGTTTCCTTATAAACTGTTCAGAGACTTGATTTCATCAACACCCATATACACAATAGTAACTTCATGAATAACATATGTACTCATCAACTCAAGTGTAATCATCAGTACTCAAAGCATGAAAATCATCTCTTTGTTTGCCTGGAGCACCTGGTCAGCATTTGTCAATCAAATAAAACTTTAAAAATAAATTAATAATAGTTATCCCTGCATCTCTAGCAAAATGGAAAGTGTGGCTTGGAGAGTGGTTATGGAACATTTTTTAATTGGATATTATTTTTATTTATATTTCAATTGTCATCCCCTTTCCCAATTTCCCATCTGTAAACCCCTTATCACATTTCCTTTCCCCCTGTTCTATGAGGGTGTACCCCCAGCCACCCACCCTCCCCTTCCCATCTCCTCGCTTCCCATTCCCCTCACTGGGGCATTGAGCCTTGGCAGGACCAAGGGCTTCTCTTCCCATTGATGCCCAACCAGGCCATCCTCTGCTACATATGCGGCTAGAGCCAAGGTCTGTCCATGTGTACACTTTGGATGGTAGTTTTAGTCCCTGGGAGCTCTGGTTGGTTGGTATTGTTGTTCTTATGGAGTTGCAAACCCCTTCAACTCCTTCAGTCCTTTATCTAAATCCTCTATTGGGGACCCTGTTCTCAGTTCAATGGTTGACTGTGAGCATCTGCCTCTGTATTTGTCATGCTCTGGCAGAGCCTCTCAGGAGACAGCTGTATCAGTCTCTTGTCAGCATGTACTTCTTGGCATCAGCAATATTGTCTGTTTTGCTGGCTGTATATGGGCTAGATACCCAGGGGGGGCAGTCTCTGAATGGTCTTTCCTTCAGTTTCTGCTCAAAACTTTGTCTCCATATTTCCTCCTTTGAATATTTTTGTTCCCCCTTCTAAGAAGTAATAAAGCATCTGCACTTTGGTCTTCTTTGTTCTTGAGCTTCAGGTGGTCTGTGGATTGTATCTTGGGTAATCCAAACTTTTGAGCTAATATCCATTTATCAGTGAGTGCATACCATGTGTGGTTTTCTTTTTTTCTGTAATTGGGTTACCTCACTCAGGATGCTATTTTCTAGTTCCATCCATTTGCCTATGAATTTTATGAAGGCATTGTTTGTAATAGCTGAGTAGTACTCCATTGTGTAGATGTTTCATATTTTCGGTATTCATTCCTCTGTTGAGGGACATCTGGGCTCTTTCTGGCTTCTGTCTATTACAAATAAGACTGCTGTCAACATAGTGGAACATATGTCCTTGTTATGTGGAGCATCTTTTGGATATATATCCAGGAGTGATTAAGCTGGGTCCTCAGGTAGTACTGTGTCGAATTTTCTGAGGAATTGCCAGACTAATTTCCAGTGGCTGTACCAGTGTGCAATCCCACTGACAATGGAGGAGGGCTCCTCTTTCTCCACATCCTTGCCAGCATCTGTTGTCACCTGAGTTTTTTTTATCTTAGCTATTCTGATTGATATGAGGTGATGAGACATCTTTTGGGTATATGCCCAGGAGTGTTAGAGTTGGGTCTTGAGGTAGAACTATTTCCAATTGTCTAAGAAACCACCAAATTGATTTCCACAGTGTGTGTGCAAGTTTGCAGTCCCAAGTCCCACCAGCAATGGAGGAGTGCTCCCGTTGCTCCACATCCTCTCCAACATGTTCTATCTTGTGTTTTTCATCTTAGTCATTCTGATTGGTTTAAGGTGGACTCTCAGAGTCATCTTTATTTGCATTTCCCTGATGACTAAGGATGTTGAACATTTCTTTAAGTGCTTCTTGGCCATTTGTGATTCCTCTGTTGAGAATTCTCCATTTAGCTCTGCCCCATTTTGGGTGATTTGGTTTGTTGGTGTCTAATTTTTTGAATTCTTTATTTTTTGGACACTAGTTCTCTGTCAGATGAAGGGTTAGTAAAGATCTTTTACCATTCCTCTCCTTCTTTGAACACCTGTTTGATGGTTTTCTTTGTCTTACAGAGGCTTGACCTTAGCTGAGACTCCTAGCAGTTGGGGATATCGAAACTAAAATGGCCACATCATGTAGTCAGGCAAAGCTTCCAGTGGAGGGAGGGGAACACCGACCCACCCATAAAACCTTTGACTGAAATTGTGTCCTGCTTATAAGATATGCTGGGATAAGATGGAACAGAGATTGAAGGAGTGGCCAGCCAATGATTGGTCCATCTTGAGAGCCATCCCATTGGCAAGTAACATGGCTTGCAAACAGTACCCTAGCATAACTGTCCTCTGAGAGGTTTCACCCAGCAGCTGATGGGAACAGATACAGAGACCCTCAGATAAACATTAATCAGAGCCCCTCTCCCCCTCTCCTCTCAGTCCCACCCTCACAAGCCTCTCCCCCAGTTGCTCCCTCCTTTTATCCTCAGAGAATGAGAACATTCCCAAGGTCTTGTGGAAGAATAGGGGATAGGATTCAGGGACCTGGAGAGGTCAAGGATACCACAAGAAGACCTACAGAGTCAACTAAACTGGGCCCATGGGATCTCATACAGACTAAACCTCTAACCAAAGAGCATGCAGAGGCTGGATCTAGGCCCCCAAAATATTTGTAGTAGATGTGCAGTTTGGTCTTCATGTGGATCCCCTAGAAATTGGAGCAGAGTGTGTCTCTGAGTCTGTTGTCTGCCTTTGGATCCCCTCCCCTAGTGAGACTCTTTATTGAGTTTCAGTGGGAGAGAATGTACTTAGTCCTGCTGTGATTTGATGTGCCGGAGTGGGTTGGTATCCTTGGGGATCTTCTCATTCTCTGAGGATAAAGGGAGGGAGTAATTGGGGGAGGGACTTGTGAGGGTGGGACTGGGAGGAGAGGAGGAACTGTGATCAAGATGTAGAGTAAAAGAAATAAGGAAATTAATGAGAAAAAAAAGAAGTTAACATCATGAAATCCCTTTCCTCTGGATATCAAGAGGCACATTCTTTAATGTTTGAATACAAAATACCAAAGAAAGGCTTTCAACACTGGTTTTAATATATAATCACTGCGGAGTAATTATACAAATTCCAGTATGGATCAGAATCTTCCCTCAGCTTTTCTCGTCTCTACTTGTGCTGCAGATAATCACATCCAGGTGCTTCAAGCACTGCTAGGAAGAGCTGAAAACCTTAAAATAGGAAAGGTTGTTGAGCATTTCCTATTGTTCTTGGCTTACACAACCCTGCTTACAGACTCAAGTGTTTCTAAATTATTAATAACAAAAAATATTTTCTGCTTTCAGTATAATGTTGAGATTTCCTAAACCTCAGTTATTTTGCTCCTTTGGTAAAGAGTTCATTTGAATCAAAAAGAAAGTAAGCAGGAACTAGCAGAGTTAACAGAAATTGCCACTTTCCTGACAGAGTGAGCCAAAAAAGAACTGGCTCTAATGGCAGACTTGGAGCGTCAACTTAACCTGTGGCAGCCGTGGGAGCCCAGTGTGAAGGGCAGTTGTGAGAGGCTGAGGTGTCCCCTTCACAGACACATTTCAAATACATAAATTTGAATGTGACCAATTTTAGACACAGGGGTTGTCTAAGTTACTGTTCTTTTGTTATGACAAAATACCATAACCAAGGCAGTGTATAAAAGGAACTATTCAATTGGGGGCTTTTGTACAGTTTGGGAGGGTTAGCCCATGATAATTATGGTGGGAAGCTTGTCAGAAGACAGTCAGGCAGGTACAGAAGGTGCTGGAGCCATAGCTGAGAGGTACAGCCTGATCAGTTAACATCGCCGTGATGGTGGCACAGTCGTCCTCTTCCCTTACTGGCTATTTTCCTTTCTGCATTTTCAGCTACCCGTAGTATCCCAAGCACTTAAAAATTCTATAAGGAATTATGCAGTGGGATCCAGTTGGTGAAGGCATCTGCTCTATACTCCTGGAGACCACAATTTAATCCCCAGAAGCCGTGTAAAGGTAGATGGAGAACCGACTGCAAAAGTTGCCCTCTGGCCTCCATGTTCTACCATGTGTGTGCACACCCACATGTATGTATAATGCACACACACTCACAATGATAATACTTTTTAAAGAATCAATTTGTAATTCCTCAATCATTCAGCATGTCTCCACTGAGTGATTATGTCATCCAGCTCCATTCATCCCTTAGAACAATGCTTCTTCTTCTTCTTCTTCTTCTTCTTCTTCTTCTTCTTCTTCTTCTTCTTCTTCTTCTTCTTCTTCTTCTTCTTCCTCCTCCTCCTCCTCCTCCTCTGTTTACTTCTCTCACATCATTCATATTAGAGTGGTCTCAGCCACCAGACTGTACAGCACCATGGTTCTTATGTGCAAGCGATCCTTACTTTATTTAGGAATGGCTCCAAACTTTTATTTTGTATTTTATAATTTTGATGGAATTATCACTGTTGCTCATTTCTTCTGATGTGTGATCTATAAATAAGATGTAGCATAAGAATGCTTGGACAAGGTGAAAGCAGAAGGCTGAGACCTGCTGAGGCTTGAGTCTCAGTACATGTGAATAAGGGGTAGTACTGTAGTCTGTTGCACTCTGGGATACTAATACAGAGCCCTTCCCTCAGTTCCTCATCAAACCTACCCAGGGAAATAAAAAAAACACATATCAGATAAAATTTAAGCAACAGTTTTAGCTTAGTCAACTTCTAGGATATTAAAGAAGACAGGGTGTGTGCACATCCAGACGCCAGAGGAAAACACCAAACGCCATCTGGAACCCTGGTGCACGGAGGCTCCCGGAAAGAGGGGCGCAGATCTTCCCGGTTGCTGCCACAGCTGAGAGGACTTAGGCAGTACCCCACGAGCAAACTTGAGCCTTGGAACTGCAGGTAGGACCAACTTTTCCCCTGCAAGAAACCTGCCTGGTGAACTCAGGACACACAGAGGCAAAATTCCTCTAAGGCCGGGCACTTCCTGTGTTTACCGGAAGTCCCACACCGGCGGATCCCGGACCGCAGCAGCTCTCTGCTCCCAAACCCCGTGGGAGAGAGACCCCACCGCCTGATCAGGTGGGCACTCCTGAGGCTGCAGAGCGGAGGAGACCACCAACACTGCCCACCCCTGCCCACATCCCTGGCCCAAGAGGCAACTGTATAAGGCCTCTGGGTTCCCGTAGGGGAGGGCCCGGGAGCGGCAGGACCCCTGCGCCTGAGACACTGCCGGAACCTGAAGGAAACAGACCGGATAAACAGTTCTCTGCACCCAAATCCCGTGGGAGGGAGAGCTGAACCTTCAGAGAGGCGGACACGCCTGGGAAACCAGAAGAGACTGCACTCTGTGCACATCCAGGCGCCAGAGGAAAACACCAAACGCCATCTGAAACCCTGGTGCACGGAGGCTCCCGGAAGGAGCGGCACAGATTTTCCCGGTTGCTGCCACAGCGGAGAGGACTTAGGCAGTACCCCACGAGCAAACTTGAGCCTTGGAACCACAGGTAGGACCAATTTTTCGCCTGCAAGAAACCTGCCTGGTGAACTCAAGACACAGGCCCACAGGAACAGCTGAAGACCTGTAGAGAGGAAAAACTACACGCCCGAAAGCAGAACACTCTGTCCCCATAACTGGCTGAAAGAAAACAGGAAAACAGGTCTACAGCACTCCTGACACACAGGTTATAGGACAGTCTAGCCACTGTCAGAAATAGCAGAACAAAGTAACACTAGAGATAATCTGATGGCGAGAGGCAAGCACAGGAACCCAAGCAACAGAAACCAAGACTACATGGCATCATCGGAGCCCAATTCTCCCACCAAAGCAAACACGGAATATCCAAACACACCAGAAAAGCAAGACCTAGTTTCAAAATCATATTTGATCATGATGCTGGAGGACTTCAAGAAAGACATAAAGAACTCCCTTAGAGAACAAGTAGAAGCCTACAGAGAGAAATCGCAAAAATCCCTGAAAGAATTCCAGGAAAACACAATCAAACAGTTGAAGGAATTAAAAATGGAAATAGAAGCAATCAAGAAAGAACACATGGAAACAACCCTGGACATAGAAAATCAAAAGAAAAGACAAGGAGCTGTAGATACAAGCTTCACCAACAGAATTCAAGAGATGGAAGAGAGAATCTCGGGAGCAGAATATTCCATAGAAATCATTGACTCAACTGTCAAAGATAATGTAAAGCAGAAAAAGCTACTGGTCCAAAACATACAGGAAATCCAGGACTCAATGAGAAGATCAAACCTAAGGATAATAGGTATAGAAGAGAGTGAAGACTCCCAGCTCAAAGGACCAGTAAATATCTTCAACAAAATCATAGAAGAAAACTCCCCTAACCTAAAAAAAGAGATACCCATAGGCATACAAGAAGCCTACAGAACTCCAAATAGATTGGACCAGAAAAGAAACACCTCCCGTCACATAATTGTCAAAACACCAAACGCACAAAATAAAGAAAGAATATTAAAAGCAGTAAGGGAAAAAGGTCAAGTAACATATAAAGGCAGACCTATCAGAATCACACCAGACTTTTCGCCAGAAACTATAAAGGCCAGAAGATCCTGGACAGATGTCATACAGACCCTAAGAGAACACAAATGCCAGCCCAGGTTACTGTATCCTGCAAAACTCTCAATTAACATAGATGGAGAAACCAAGATATTCCATGACAAAACCAAATTTACACAATATCTTTCTACAAATCCAGCACTACAAAGGATAATAAAGGGTAAAGCCCAACATAAGGAGGCAAGCTATACCCTAGAAGCAAGAAACTAATCATCTTGGCAACAAAACAAAAAATGAAAGCACACAATCATAACCTAACTTCCAAATATGAATATAACGGGAAGCAATAATCACTATTCCTTAATATCTCTCAATATCAATGGCCTCAACTCCCCAATAAAAAGACATAGATTAACAAACTGGATACGCAACGAGGACCCTGCATTCTGCTGCCTACAGGAAACACACCTCAGAGACAAAGACAGACATTACCTCAGAGTGAAAGGCTGGAAAACAATTTTCCAAGCAAACGGTCAGAAGAAGCAAGCTGGAGTAGCCATTCTAATATCAAATAAAATCAATTTTCAACTAAAAGTCATCAAAAAAGATAAGGAAGGACACTTCATATTCATCAAAGGAAAAATCCACCAAGATGAAGTCTCAATCCTAAATATCTATGCCCCAAATACAAGGGCACCTACATATGTAAAAGAAACCTTACTAAAGCTCAAAACACACATTGCACCTCACACAATAATAGTGGGAGATTTCAACACCCCACTCTCATCAATGGACAGATCATGGAAACAGAAATTAAACAGAGATGTAGACAGACTAAGAGAAGTCATGAGCCAAATGGACTTAACGGATATTTATAGAACATTCTATCCTAAAGCAAAAGGATATACCTTCTTCTCAGCTCCTCATGGTACTTTCTCCAAAATTGACCATATAATTGGTCAAAAAACGGGCCTCAACAGGTACAGAAAGATAGAAATAATCCCATGCGTGCTATCGGACCACCACGGCCTAAAACTGGTCTTCAATAACAATAAGGGAAGAATGCCCACATATACGTGGAAATTGAACAATGCTCTACTCAATGATAACCTGGTCAAGGAAGAAATAAAGAAAGAAATTAAAAACTTTTTAGAATTTAATGAAAATGAAGGTACAACATACCCAAACTTATGGGACACAATGAAAGCTGTGCTAAGAGGAAAACTCATAGCGCTGAGTGCCTGCAGAAAGAAACAGGAAAGAGCATATGTCAGCAGCTTGACAGCACACCTAAAAGCTCTAGAACAAAAAGAAGCAAATACACCCAGGAGGAGTAGAAGGCAGGAAATAATCAAACTCAGAGCTGAAATCAACCAAGTAGAAACAAAAAGGACCATAGAAAGAATCAACAGAACCAAAAGTTGGTTCTTTGAGAAAATCAACAAGATAGATAAACCCTTAGCCAGACTAACGAGAGGACACAGAGAGTGCGTCCAAATTAACAAAATCAGAAATGAAAAGGGAGACATAACTACAGATTCAGAGGAAATTCAAAAAATCATCAGATCTTACTATAAAAACCTATATTCAACAAAACTTGAAAATCTTCAGGAAATGGACAATTTCCTAGACAGATACCAGGTATCGAAGTTAAATCAGGAACAGATAAACCAGTTAAACAACCCCATAACTCCTAAGGAAATAGAAGCAGCCATTAAAGGTCTCCCAACCAAAAAGAGCCCAGGTCCAGACGGGTTTAGTGCAGAATTCTATCAAACCTTCATAGAAGACCTTATACCAATATTATCCAAACTATTCCACAAAATTGAAACAGATGGAGCCCTACCGAATTCCTTCTATGAAGCCACAATTACTCTTATACCTAAACCACACAAAGACCCAACAAAGAAAGAGAACTTCAGACCAATTTCCCTTATGAATATCGACGCAAAAATACTCAATAAAATTCTGGCAAACCGAATTCAAGAGCACATCAAAACAATCATCCACCATGATCAAGTAGGCTTCATCCCAGGCATGCAGGGATGGTTTAATATAAGGAAAACCATCAACGTGATCCATCATATAAACAAACTGAAAGAACAGAACCACATGATCATTTCATTAGATGCTGAGAAAGCATTTGACAAAATTCAACACCCCTTCATGATAAAAGTCCTGGAAAGAATAGGTATTCAAGGCCCATACCTAAACATAGTAAAAGCCATATACAGCAAACCAGTTGCTAACATTAAACTAAATGGAGAGAAACTTGAAGCAATCCCACTAAAATCAGGGACTAGACAAGGCTGCCCACTCTCTCCCTACTTATTCAATATAGTTCTTGAAGTTCTAGCCAGAACAATCAGACAACAAAAGGAGATCAAGGGGATACAGATCGGAAAAGAAGAGGTCAAAATATCACTATTTGCAGACGACATGATAGTACATTTAAGTGATCCCAAAAGTTCCACCAGAGAACTACTAAAGCTGATAAACAACTTCAGCAAAGTGGCTGGGTATAAAATTAACTCAAATAAATCAGTTGCCTTCCTCTATACAAAAGAGAAACAAGCCGAGAAAGAAATTAGGGAAACGACACCCTTCATAATAGACCCAAATAATATAAAGTACCTCGGTGTGACTTTAACCAAGCAAGTAAAAGATCTGTACAATAAGAACTTCAAGACACTGAGGAAAGAAATTGAAGAAGACCTCAGAAGATGGAAAGATCTCCCATGCTCATGGATTGGCAGGATTAATATAGTAAAAATGGCCATTTTACCAAAAGCAATCTACAGATTCAATGCAATCCCCATCAAAATACCAATCCAATTCTTCAAAGAGTTAGACAGAACAATTTGCAAATTCATCTGGAATAACAAAAAACCCAGGATAGCTAAAGCTATCCTCAACAATAAGAGGACTTCAGGGGGAATCACTATCCCTGAACTCAAGCAGTATTACAGAGCAATAGTGATAAAAACTGCATGGTATTGGTACAGAGACAGACAGACCAATGGAATAGAATTGAAGACCCAGAAATGAACCCACACACCTATGGTCACTTGAGTTTTGACAAAGGAGCCAAAACCATCCAATGGAAAAAAGATAGCATTTTCAGCAAATGGTGCTGGTTCAACTGGAGGGCAACATGTAGAAGAATGCAGATCGATCCATGCTTATCACCCTGTACAAAGCTTAAGTCCAAGTGGATCAAGGACCTCCACATCAAACCAGACACACGCAAACTAATAGAAGAAAAACTAGGGAAGCATCTGGAACACATGGGCACTGGAAAAAATTTCCTGAACAAAACACCAATGGCTTATGCTCTAAGATCAAGAATCGACAAATGGGATCTCATAAAACTGCAAAGCTTCTGTAAGGCAAAGGACACTGTGGTTAGGACAAAACGGCAACCAACAGATTGGGAAAAGATCTTTACCAATCCTATAACAGATAGAGGCCTTATATCCAAAATATACAAAGAACTCAAGAAGTTAGACCGCAGGGAAACAAATAACCCTATTAAAAAATGGGGTTCAGAGCTAAACAAAGAATTCACAGCTGAGGAATGCCGAATGGCTGAGAAACACCTAAAGAAATGTTCAACATCTTTAGCCATAAGGGAAATGCAAATCAAAACAACCCTGAGATTTCACCTCACACCAGTGAGAATGGCTAAGATCAAAAACTCAGGTGACAGCAGATGCTGGCGAGGATGTGGAGAAAGAGGAACACTCCTCCATTGTTGGTGGGATTGCAGACTGGTAAAACCATTCTGGAAATCAGTCTGGAGGTTCCTCAGAAAATTGGACATTGAACTGCCTGAGGATCCAGCCATACCTCTCTTGGGCATATACCCAAAAGATGCCTCAACATATAAAAGAGACACGTGCTCCACTATGTTCATCGCAGCCTTATTTATAATAGCCAGAAACTGGAAAGAACCCAGATGCCCTTCAACAGAGGAATGGATACAGAAAATGTGGTACATCTACACAATGGAATATTACTCAGCTATCAAAAACAACGAGTTTATGAAATTCGTAGGCAAATGGTTGGAACTGGAAAATATCATCCTGAGTGAGCTAACCCACTCACAGAAAGACATACATGGTATGCACTCATTGATAAGTGGCTATTAGCCCAAATGCTTGAATTACCCTAGATCCCTAGAACAAAGGAACCTCAAGACGGATGATCAAAATGTGAATGCTTCACTCCTTCTTTAAATGAGGAAAAAGAATACCCTTGGCAGGGAAGGGAGAGGCAAAGATTAAAACAGAGACTGAAGGAACACCCATTCAGAGCCTGCCCCACAGGTGGCCCATACATATACAGCCACCCAATTAGACAAGATGGATGAAGCAAAGAAGTGCAGACCGACAGGAGCCGGATGTAGATCGCTCCTGAGAGACACAGCCAGAATACAGCAAATACAGAGGCGAATGCCAGCAGCAAACCACTGAACTGAGAATAGGTCCCCCGTTGAAGGAATCAGAGAAAGAACTGGAAGAGCTTGAAGGTGCTCGAGACCCCAAAAGTACAACAATGTCAAGCAACCAGAGCTTCCAGGGACTAAGCCACTACCTAAAGACTATACATGGACTGACCCTGGACTCTGTCCCCATAGGTAGCAATGAATATCCTAGTAAGAGCACCAGTGGAAGGGGAAGCCCTGGGTCCTGCTAAGACTGAACCCCCAGTGAACTAGACTATGCGGGGAGGGTGGCAATGGGGGGAGGTTTCGGAGGGGAACACCCATAAGGAAGGGGAGGGGGGAGGGTGATGTTTGTCCGGAAACCGGGAAAGGGAATAACACTTGAAATGTATATAAGAAATACTCAAGTTAATAAAAAAAAAAGAAAAATTAAGAAAAAACATAAATACAAAAAAAAAAAAAGAAGACAGGCAGAGCTGACTCACTTTATTAATAGCCCCTGGATAGCAGCAGTGTGAACATCCCCTCCCCTCCCCCAAATAGGATCAGTGTGAATATTTCCCCTGCATAGAGGCAGTGTGAACATTTCCCCTGAATAGCAGTAGTATGAATATTTCCCCCTGCATAGCAGCAGTGTGAACATTTCCCCCTGCATAGCAGCAGTGTATCAGTGTGAACATTTTCCCCTGAATAGCAGCAGTGTATCAGTGTGAACATTTTCCCCTGAATAGCAGCAGTGTGAACATTTCCCCATGAATATCAGCAGTATGAAGATTTCCCCCTGAATAGAAGCAGTATGAAAAATTCCCCCTGAATAGCAGCAGTGTGAACATTTCCCCTGCATAGCAGCTGTGTGAACCAGTATCCCTGGTGTGGCATCACAAAGCTGTCAACAAGTTCAGAACTTCTCCCCACTGATGTCTACATTTCCAGGGGTGCACAGACTGTGAGACTGACTCAAAAGAATGATCCAGCTTTACATAGACAGTGTATTGACTAGGAAAGGGTGGTTTCTGGACCCAGACCAGAATGACGTGGCAACAAAACTGCTTTGAGTTTCATAAATCCAGACAATGTGTGTAAATTAAATTCCTTCCTAGGGCTATGCTGATTGAGTGACCAATCACATGACAGGATATCTCTCAGGTTCAGTACAGGGTGAGCTCTGTGCAATGCCCAGATTGGTATTGTCCTGTCTTTTCTTTTTTATTGAAGTTATCTTCCTGTTGTTTCTCTGTGTTCTTAGAGGTTCACTAAGTGGCACCCAATGGCTCTGCTTTGTCTGAAGCCTTTGGGTGAAATCAGTGGATGCTGTGTTATCTGACCTTTTCCATCTAAGAGACAATTCATGAAGAAGAGATTTTTTTTCCTTGATGGCAGGGCATGGATTACTTCAATAGGATTTATTTGCCACTGAGAAATAACTGCTGACAGACAATGGCCGATAGACCCCATGGGAAGGCTATTTCAACTGGAAAAAAAATCAACAATGCTTAATATACTTGAATTTCAAATGAAGTCATAATAGCTTTTTGCTAAGACTGCTCTGGTTACTTACCACTCTACACCAACACCAAATAAATACCTCTTGGCTGAAACTTAAGGATTAGCAAAGGGCTTTACTCTGAGCAGAAAATTGTACAAATGATCCACTTAATATTAATCGATGAAATGAATTAACCTTCATGAGCCCAGACACAGAGCCAGTCTGGCTTGGCCCCAAGGCCCGACTGTGGCATTGGCTCCTGAGCATGCCACTGAATGCCCCTTAGGCTTTAGTCTGCTAATCCTACAGCTGAAGTAACAGCCTCACTACTTCACTGGGCTGTTGGCAGGATTGTTTAAGTTCACTCACACCAAGTCCTAATAGTAGTGTCATGTACTCGGTTGACATTATTCCTGTGACTCAGATGTATTTCTTACTGTTAATCTTTCTTTTCCTAATGAGTATTTTCATAAGCATGCTTCTGTTTGACTCTTGGAGAAAATGAGTGTGCAGCGGGCCATTTCGTACACGAAGTCCAACCACACCCCACTTCACCTGTCTTCACTCCCGCCTTGTCCTTCACTGATGTGACACAAGACAGAGAGACACAGCGCATTTCGTTTTCAGCTTCTCTGAAAACAGCACCAGGGCCCTCTGAAGTCTGCGTAGAGCAATTCAGTACAGAGGATGAAGCCCAAACTCCCAGCAGTGGGAGACCACAGATAAAGAGAAGACCCTGAAGCATATTCCCCGAATCAACTACTTAATGCAAAATCTATCCAAAAATCTAGGTTGATACATCTTCAGAGAATTTGTTCAACTGACAACAGAATACAAAATGTACTGGAGGCTTTTTATAAAACATGAGAGTTTCCATGTCTTTGCAGTATGAACCAATGAAACACTGGCCCTGGCCGGGAAAGAACCCTGCCAAGGCTGCAAGATGGTGTGGCTTGGGGAAGAGGCTAAGTGCTACCAGTGCTGCTGTTTGCTCCGTATTTTACACAGAGCTTCTCACATGAAGTTTGCACCTTCCAGTATGGTAGGTTCCATTTGGGTTTTAAGGAAGATGATGATTTCTCAGGGTCCTGAGACAGATGACTGCCCCATTTTAATTGGCCAGGTGCTAAGTGGCTGCTGTTCCACCCTGGGATGAGTGTTTCTCTCAAAAGCTCAGTACCCCACTCAGTCACCTGAGAAGCTGGGGGGGGTCACCATGAGAAGGAAACAAAAGCTCAGTACCCCACTCAGTCACCTGAGAAGCTGGGGGGGGTCACCATGAGAAGGAAACAAAAGCTCAGTACCCCACTCAGTCACCTGAGAAGCTGGTGGGGGGTCACCATGAGAAGGAAACAAAAGCTCAGTACCCCACTCAGTCACCTGAGAAGCTGGGGGGGGGTCACCATGAGAAGGAAACAAAAGCTCAGTACCCCACTCAGTCACCTGAGAAGCTGGTGGGGGGTCACCATGAGAAGGAAACAAAAGCTCAGTACCCCACTCAGTCACCTGAGAAACTGGTGGGGGGTCACCATGAGAAGGAAACAAAAGCTCAGTACCCCAACTCAGTCACCTGAGAAGCTGGGGGGGGTCACCATGAGAAGGAAACAAAAGCTCAGTACCCCACTCAGTCACCTGAGAAACTGGTGGGGGGTCACCATGAGAAGGAAACAAAAGCTCAGTACCCCAACTCAGTCACCTGAGAAACTGGTGGGGGGTCACCATGAGAAGGAAACAAAAGCTCAGTACCCCAACTCAGTCACCTGAGAAACTGGTGGGGGGTCACCATGAGAAGGAAACAAAAGCTCAGTACCCCAACTCAGTCACCTGAGAAGCTGGGGGGGGGTCACCATGAGAAGGAAACAAAAGCTCAGTACCCCACTCAGTCACCTGAGAAGCTGGGGGGGGGTCACCATGAGAAGGAAACAAAAGCTCAGTACCCCACTCAGTCACCTGAGAAACTGGTGGGGGGTCACCATGAGAAGGAAACAAAAGCTCAGTACCCCAACTCAGTCACCTGAGAAGCTGGGGGGGGGTCACCATGAGAAGGAAACAAAAGCTCAGTACCCCAACTCAGTCACCTGAGAAGCTGGGGGGGGTCACCATGAGAAGGAAACAAAAGCTCAGTACCCCACTCAGTCACCTGAGAAACTGGTGGGGGGTCACCATGAGAAGGAAACAAAAGCTCAGTACCCCAACTCAGTCACCTGAGAAACTGGTGGGGGGTCACCATGAGAAGGAAACAAAAGCTCAGTACCCCAACTCAGTCACCTGAGAAACTGGTGGGGGGTCACCATGAGAAGGAAACAAAAGCTCAGTACCCCAACTCAGTCACCTGAGAAACTGGTGGGGGGTCACCATGAGAAGGAAACAAAAGCTCAGTACCCCACTCAGTCACCTGAGAAACTGGTGGGGGGTCACCATGAGAAGGAAACAAAAGCTCAGTACCCCAACTCAGTCACCTGAGAAACTGGTGGGGGGTCACCATGAGAAGGAAACAAAAGCTCAGTACCCCACTCAGTCACCTGAGAAACTGGTGGGGGGTCACCATGAGAAGGAAACAAAAGCTCAGTACCCCAACTCAGTCACCTGAGAAGCTGGGGGGGGTCACCATGAGAAGGAAACAAAAGCTCAGTACCCCACTCAGTCACCTGAGAAACTGGTGGGGGGTCACCATGAGAAGGAAACAAAAGCTCAGTACCCCAACTCAGTCACCTGAGAAACTGGTGGGGGGTCACCATGAGAAGGAAACAAAAGCTCAGTACCCCAACTCAGTCACCTGAGAAACTGGTGGGGGGTCACCATGAGAAGGAAACAAAAGCTCAGTACCCCACTCAGTCACCTGAGAAGCTGGGGGGGGGGTCACCATGAGAAGGAAACAAAAGCTCAGTACCCCAACTCAGTCACCTGAGAAGCTGGTGGGGGGTCACCATGAGAAGGAAACAAAAGCTCAGTACCCCAACTCAGTCACCTGAGAAGCTGGTGGGGGGTCACCATGAGAAGGAAACAAAAGCTCAGTACCCCACTCAGTCACCTGAGAAGCTGGGGGGGGTCACCATGAGAAGGAAACAAAAGCTCAGTACCCCACTCAGTCACCTGAGAAGCTGGGGGGGGTCACCATGAGAAGGAAACAAAAGCTCAGTACCCCACTCAGTCACCTGAGAAGCTGGGGGGGGTCACCATGAGAAGGACAACAACTATAGCAACTCTTCACATGCTCTCTCTTGTCTCTAAATTACAGGCCTCAGGAGCTATTTAGTCTTTCCTGGGAAACTCTCAGGACTGCAGGTAGATCCCCTTGGGACGTCTCCTGAGCTACCCTGAACTTTATTCTCTTTCCAGGTACTATGCTTGTAATGTGTCCACAAATTACTGTGTTGGGAGCTTGATCCTCCATGTCAGACTGGGGAGGGAGACTTCTGAGTGGTGACTGCTTCATGACCATGGTGCTCTCAGGAGTGAATTGGTCTGGCTTCTTACTTACTGCTTAGCTGTGTGGAGTGGGCTCTGATGAGAACAGTCTTCCCGCTGGCTGCTCTTTCACTCACAGTTGGATCCTGGAGCAACTGTGTTATTCCCCCTTCATTCCTTCCCTCCTTCTTTTCTCCCTCCCTCCCTCCATCCCTCCCTCTCTTCCTCTCCTCCCTCCTTCCTTCTTTGGATTTATTTTCTTATCTGTAACTCCTCAGTCCTCACTTCTCCATAAAGAAGCCAGAGTTCATCTGACAGCCTCCTCCACAACCTGAAGGGTGGAGTGGCCTTCTTTTCGTGTGCAGATGCTGAAATCTATCTAGCTGTATCATGTCTGAAAGCTTCATTATTCCCATTTGGCATCAATATGGGCCTCAGATGGAAAGAGACTAATTACGTTGAAAAAGGAAATATCAACAACCATTTATAAGATACCTTCCTGGTAGATTCATAGATGCACATCCGGCCTCATGAACGAGAGAGTGACCAAATTCACCAGCATCATTGCTGGAATTAGATAGGAGGGTGAGCGGAGTGTCCTGGCAGTGGCTGAGTGGCTCTTTTGCTTTACTTTTCTAACATTCAGCTGTGCGAGAATAAAATGTCTCTGAGATTGGTGCTGGTTCCTGCTGAGGCCAGTTTCATGAATTCAGGTCCAGGGCTCATTAGAGGACCAACTGGAGCCAGCATGGAGCTGACAAAGCATCTGCAAGGTACTACAGATAATTACAGGCCTTTGTTCCGTTTTAGGCTTGAAGTTGAGAAAAGGAACCACAGTAGGCTGAATAAGCCAGGAAAAGTATTAAATGGCTTTCCAGAGCTAAGACGCCTGGGTAGTGAATCACGGGGTTGTCTTGATTCTTCTAACTTGAAGTTGTGGGAAGCAGCCAGGAGTTCTTCTAGTTACCCTTCATCTTGCCCCTTTGAAGACCTAGTGTATTCATGTTATGCAACAGTGCCTCTCCAGGAAATTCTGCTCTGTGGCTGCATTAATTAATGTCCTTGATGCGCTAAAGTAACTTCCATGCCAGTCACACTGCTGCATCAAAAGGAAAAGAATAGGAATAGTATGGAAACTTTTTTATTGGCTATTTTATTTTTTTACAATTCAAATGTTATTCCCTTTCCTGTTTTCCCCTCCAGAAACCCCATATCCCATCCTCCCACCCCCTGCCTCTATGAGGGTGCTTTCCCACCCACCTATCCACCCCCACCTCCCCACCCTGGCATTTCCCTACACTGGAGCATAGAGACTTCACAGAACCAAGGACCTCTCCTCCATTGATGAACAACAAGGCCATCCTCTGCTACATATGCAGCTGGAGATATAGGTTCATCCCTGTATATTCTTAGGATGGTGATTTAGAACCCAGGAGCTCAAGGGTTAGGGAGTCCTGGTTGGTTAATATTGTTGTTCTTCCTATGGGGTTGTAAACCCCTTCAGATCCTTCAGTCCTTTCTCTAACTCATCTATTGGGGACCTCGTGCTAAGCCAAATGGTTGGCTGGGACCATCCACCTCTGTATTTGTCAGGCTCTGGCAGAACCTCTCAGGAGACAGGTATATTAGGATCCTGTTGGCAACCACTTCTTGGCATCTGCTGTAGTGACTAGGTTTGGTGTCTGTATATGGGATGGATCTCCAGGTGGGGCAGTGTCTGGATGGCTTTTCCTTTAGTCTCTGCTCCACACTTTGTCACCATATTTCCTCCCTGGATTATTTTGTTCTGCATTCTAAGAAAGTTTGAAGCATCCACACCTTGGTCTTCCTTCTTCTTGAGCTTCCTATGATCTGTGAATTGTATTTGGGTATTCTGAGCTTTTGTGCTAATATGCACTTATCAGTGAATGCATACCATGTGTGTTCTTTTGTGATAGGGTTACTTCACTCAGGATGATATTTTCTAATTCCATCCATTTGCATAAGAATTTCATGAAGTCATTGTTTTTGATAGCTGAGTAGTAATCCATATACCACATTTTCTGTATCCATTCCTTTGTTGAAGGACATCTGAGTTTTTCCCAGCTTTTGACTAATATAAATAAAGCTGCTATGAACATAGTGGAGTATGTTTCCTTGTTATATGCTGGAGTATCTTTTGGGTATATGCCCAGGAGTCATTTAGCTGCATCCTCAGGTAGTACTATGTTGAATTTTCTGAGGAACCACCAGACTGATTTCACAGTGGTTGTACCAGCTCGCTATCCAGACAACAATGGAGGAATGTTCCTCTTTCTCCACATCCTCACCAGCATCTGTTGTCACCTGAATTTTTGATCTTAGCCACTCTGACTGGTGTGAGGTGGAATCTCAGGGTTGTTTTGACTTGCATTTCCCTGATGTCTACGGATATTGAACACTTCTTAAGGTGTTTCTCAGCCATTTGATATTCCTCATTTGAGAATTCTTTGTTTAGCTCTGTAGACTATTTTTAATAAGGTTATTTGGCTCTCTGGAGCCTAACTTCTTGAGTTCTTTGTATATATTGAATATTACCCCCTCTATCCGATGTAGGATTGGTAAAGATCTTTTCCCAATCTGTTGGTTGCTGTTTTGTCCTAACCACAGTGTCCTTTGCTTACAGAAGCTTTGCAGTTTTATGAGATCCCATTTGTTGATTCTCGATCTCAGAGCATAAGCCATTGGTGTTTTGTTTAGGAAATTTTTCCCAGTGCCCATGTGTTCCAGGCTTTTCCCCATTTTTCTCTTCTATTAGTTTGAGTGTATCTAGTTTTATGTGGAAGTTCTTAATCCACTTGGACTTGAGCTTTCAGGGCAATAAAAATGGATTAATGGGCATTCTTTTCTTTTTCTTCTTCTCTTTTTAAATGTAGTGGTTTATTGGACTTGGACAAAAAGCACCAAGGCTTGCCCAAATGGAGGCTCAAAACTGTTCTGACCAGTACCCTCTTCATCAAGATGCTTTCTTTTGCTGCTTCTTTCCATTTTCTTCTTTCTTCTTGATTTCGGTAACATACTTCTCAATTTCTTCAGGACTTAGAATCTTGAGGGGTTGATCCTACTTCATGACAACAAGTTCAATGTCTTTGCCACCTGACTGAACTACTTCTAGCAGTGCCTTGATCACCAGTTTGATTTTCAGATCGTCTGTTTTGATGGTATCATCTGTGTAGTTCTTTTCCAGAAATTCACACACTGACTTGGCACCCCAGACTATGGTGCCAAGCATGGTATGTGGCAGAGGGATCAGTCTGATAGAGTCTGGGAGTGCCATCAAAGTCAAAACCCACAATTAGGGCAGAGATACTAAGTGGGCTCCACCCATTGCTCTGTGTATAATGCTGTTCAGACTAGCAATGTAGCAGGTGATGTACTCCACAGTCACTGGGTCCTCCATGGTCAGCTGGTGGCTCTGGCACTCTACCCTGACTCTGTTGATGACTATCCTTGCTTGCATTGGCAGTGAGACCTGCAAAGGCCATACAGATATTATTTTCCAAAGTGCAGATTTTCTTTCATCTTGTAGATTGGCCACCGACTTTTTTCCCACACTGAGAACAACAACGTCCCTTCCTCGAACACCAACCGTGGTGAAGCCCTTTTTGACCACCTCCTGCACGGATTCCACTTGGAAGAAGTGGCTGTTGGGGAGAAGACAGTGATGGTGTGGTCTTAGCTCATCACTGTGAATTCTCAGGCTCTAGCTTGGGCCACTGCTGCTCAAAAGTGCATACTCACCTGATGTGCATTCTTCTACATGCTGATCTCCAATTGAACCAGCACCATTTGTTGAAAATGGTGTCTTTTTTTCCTTTTTCTTAGATCCTTTGTCAATGATCAAGTGACCATAGGTGTGTGGGTTTATTTCTGGGTCTTCAATTCTATTGCACTGATCTACCTGCCTGTCTCTGTACCAATACCATACAGTTTTATCACTATTGCTCTGTAATACTGCTTGAGGTTCAGGGATGATTCCCCCCAGAAGTTCTTTTATTGTTGAGAATAGTTTTTGCTATCCTGGGTTTTTTGTTATTCCAAATGAACTTGCAAATTGCTCTTTCTAACTCTATGAAGAATTGGGTTGGAATTTTGATGAGGGTTTCATTGAATCTGTAGATGGCTTTTGGCAAGATGGCCATTTTTACTATATTAGTCTTGAATGAGAGATCTTTCCATCTTCTGAGATCTTCGATTCCTTTCTACAGAGACTTGAAATTCTTGACATACAGATTTTTCTCTTGCTTTGTTGGAGTCATACCAAGGTATTTTATATTGTTTGGGACTATTGTGAAGGGTGTCATTTCCCTAATTTGTTTCTCAGCCTGTTTATTCTTTGAGTAGAGGAAGGCTAATGATTTGTTTGAGTTAATTGTATATCAAGTCACTGTACTAAAGTTTTTATAAGGTTAAGGAGTTCTCTGGTGGAATTATTGGGGGTCACTTAAGTATACTATCATATCATCTGCAAATAGTGATATTATTACTTCTTTTCCAATTTGTATCCCTTTAATCTCCTTTGTTGTCTGATTGCTCTGGCTATAACTTTGAGTACTATATTGAATAGGTAGGAAGAGACTGGGCAGTCTTGTCTAATACTTGATTTTAGAGGGAGTGCTTCAAGTTTCTCATCATTTAGTTTAATGTTAGCTACTGGTTTGCTGTATATTGCTTTTACTATGTTTAGGCATGAGCCTTGAATTCCTGATCTTTCCAAGACTTTTATCATGAAGGGGTGTCGAATTTTTTCAAATGCTTTCTCAATATCTAATGAGATGATCATGTGTTCTTTTTTCTTGGAGTTTGTTTATATAGTAGTAGATCACGTTCATGGATTTCTGTATATTGAACCATCCCTGCATCCCTGGGATGAAGCCTACTTGATCATGATGGATGGTTGTTTTGATGTGTTCTTGGATTTAGTTTGCAAGAATTTAATTGAGTATTTTGCATTGATAATCATAGGGGAAATTTGTCTGAAGTTCTCTTTCTTTTTTGGGTCTTTGTGTGGTTTAATTGTGTGGTGTAATTGTAGCTTCATAGAAGGAATTTGGTTGTGTTTCTTGTGTTTCTATTTTCTGGAATAGTTTGAAGAATATTGGTATTAGGTCTTCTTTGAAGGTTTGATAGAATTGTGCATTAACCCATCTGGTCCTGGGCTTTCTTTGGTTGGGAGACTTTCAATGATTGCTTTGATTTCTTTAGGGGTTATGGGACTGTTTAGATGGTTTATCTGATCCTGATTTAACTTTGGTACCTTGTATCTGTTGAGAAAATTGTCCATTTCATCCAGATTTTGTTGAGTATAGTATTTTGTAGTAGGATATGATTTTTTAAAATTTTTTCTTGGTTTCTGTTGTTAAGTCTTCTTTTTCATTTCTGGTTTTGTTAATTTGGATACTGTCTTTCTGCCTCTGATTAGTCTAGCTAAGGGTTTATCTATCTTGTTGATTTTCTGAAAGAACCAACTCCTGGTTTTGTTAATTCTTTTTATAGTTCTTTTTGTTTCTACTTGGTTGATTTCACCTCAGGGTTTGAATCCTGCTATCTACTCCTCTTGTTTGTATTTGCTTCTTTTTGTTCTAGATCTTTTAGGTATGCTGTCAAGCTGCCGGTTTCTTTTTGGAAGCACTAAGAGTTATATGTTTTCTTCTTAGCACTGCTTTCATTGTGTCCCATAAGTTTGGGTACGTTGTGCCTTCATTTTCATTAAATTCTAAGACGTCTTTAACTTATTTCTTTATTTCTTCCTTGACCAAGTTGTCATTGAGTAGAGCATTGTTCAACTTCCATGTATATATGGGCTTTCTGGTTTGTTTTTTTTTTTTTTGGTTGTTGTTGTTGTTGTTGTTGTTGTTGACTAAGTGCAGCCTTAGTCCATGGTGATCTGATAAGATGCATGGGATTATTTCAATCTTCTTGTATTTGTTGAGACCTGTTCTATGATTATATGGCCAATTTTGTAGAGGTTACATGCTGAGAAGAGGGCATTTTTTTTTGTTTTAGGATGAAGAGTCCTATAGATATCTATTAAATTCATTTGATTCATACCTTTTGTTAATTTCACTGTTTCTCTGTTTATTTTCTGTTTCCATAATCTGTCCTATGAAGAGAGTGGGGTGTTGAACTCTCCCACTGTTATTTTGTGAGGAGCAATGTGTGCTTTGAGCTTTAGTAAAGCTTCTTTTATGAATGTGGGTGCCCTTGCATTTGGAGCATAGATGTTCAAAATTGAGAGTTCATCTTGGTGTGTTTTTTGTTTGATGAATATGTGGTATCCTTCCTTATCTTTTTTGATAACTTTTGGTTGAAAGTCAATTTTATTCATTATTAGAATAACTACTGCAGCTTGATTCTTGGGACCATTTGCTTGGAAAAATATTTTCCAGCCTTTTACTCTGAGGTAGTATCTGTTGTTGTCACTGAGATGTGTTTCCTGTGTGCAGCAAAATGCTGAGTCCTGTTCATGAATCCACTTTTTTATTCTCTGCCTTTTTATTGGGGAATTGAGTCCATTGATGTTAAGAGATATTAAGGAAAAGTGATTGTTTTTTCCTGTTATTTTTGTTATTAGCGGTGGAATTATGTTTTTGTGGCTCTCTTGGGTTTGTTGCAAGAAGATTACTTTCTTGCTTTTTCTGTGTTATATATATGAGCACACTGTCGCTGTCTTCAGACACACCAGAAGAGGGCATCGGATCCCATTACAGGTGGTTGTGAGCCACCATGTGGTTGCTGGGATTTGAACCCAGGACCTCTGGAAGAGCAGTCATTGCTCTTAACCACTGAGCCATCTCTCCAGCCCACTTTCTTGCTTTTTCTAGGGTGTAGTTTCCTTCCTTGTTTTGGAATTTTTCATCTATTATCCTTTGTAGGACTGGATTCATGTAAAGATATTCTGTAAATTTATTTTTGTCATGGAATATCTTGGTTTCTTCATCTACGTGTTGAGTAGAGCCTTGAACTTGACATGCATATTAATTTGCAAAGGCTCAGACTCTCACTGTGTGCTGTAAAACAAAATCAAATTTCCATTTAGTTGTTGAAGAAGTGTGGTACCAATAATGCCATTGCCACAGTTGAATGTCAACAAAAGTGGGAGCTTGGGGGAAAGGGTTCAGAGACTGACTGGGTCTCAGATGCAGCATAGTAAAGCTCTTCATGAGATTCACTGTTAAAAGAAATCAGGGGAAATAAGCTGTAGAACATCTACATACTTGTCATGATGGTACCATTGAAAAGATGAGACCACTGGATATACAGACGCCTTTGCTTAGCTGACAGGTTACAGCATTTGTAGGTTCATGAGCCACTAGAAGATTATCTCAGAGCAGAGGCTAGCCTTGACTTAGGACAGTCACCCACCCACTGCTCTACTGAAGGGCAGGTCACACTGTGACACCCCAAGATCATCAGTAACACCCAGAGATCATCAAAAACACAACAGCTGTTGCTTTTACAGTAGGAACATCCACTGAGGTCAGTCTCCACACATGTCTTTGCAGGTCATAGTAGACTGAGAACCTATACACACATTACCTGGTCTCCCATGATGCCTTGTACTGTGGTGACATCAATGGAAAATCGCTCTGCAAACTGAGTATCCCTTATGTCTCAAAATTAGGATTATTTGATTCTGTAAATGTTTGTATATACAAAATGAGGTACTTTGAGAATGAGTTGCAAGTGTAAACATGAAGTCTATCACCTCATTGTCTCAAGTTAATTTTATACAATATTCTCACTTTATCTACATCTTTACCACAACCTGTCACTAGGGTACAGTGTGAAATTGGCTCCTGTAGTGTAATGCTAGCAGACTCAAAAGATTAAGTTGGGAGCATTGTGATTTTAGAGTTTGGGGTGAGGAGGTCACAATTGTGGCTTTGACACTAATACAACACACTTGTCTTTTCCAGATACCCCAGACTCAATTGCCCATGTGTGTGCATGTGTGTGTGTGTGTGTTTAGTTTTATACCACTTTATTACATGTGAATTGCAATGTCTCTCCAATTAGACTCAATGCAAGAAGCATTCTTTCCTTCTTTAATTTGTTTAAATCCCAAACACTGTCACCCCTACCAGTTCCCTCTTACTGAGAGATTGGAGGCTCCTATGGATATCCCCCCACCCTGTCATATAAAGTCTCTGTAGGGTTAGGTGCATCCTCTCTTAATGCAGCCAGACAAGGCAGTCCTATGTTCTGGGGGCCTCAATCTACCTGTGTATGCTCTTTGGTAGCTTAGTCTTGGTGAGCTCCTGAGGGTCCAGGTTAGTGGGCTTTCTTGGTCTTCCTGTGGAGTTCCTATCCCTTCAGGGCCTTCAATCATTTCCTCAACTTTTCCACAAGAGTTCTTGACTTTCATTGGGCTGGACAGGAAGATTGTTTGAGGACAGCCTGGACAGGCAACAAATCTGAACCCATTATCAACAGCAAGACGGAAGATAAGAGATAAAGACTGCAGTGAACCAATCCAAACTATTTGGTCTCCAGCAATGGAAATTTAAAGGCATTCATGCAGGGGACCACACGGCTGTTAAGAGCTGGTACTGCTGCAGAGGACCACATTTAGATCCAAGGAACAAGATTGAGCCCTTTACAACTTCCTGTAGCTCCAATTCCAATGAGATGCAATGCCTCTGACTTCTGAGGTAACCTGCACACATATACAAATGCCCCAATGCATGCAATGTACACAAGTGCATGTGTGCATGCACATGTACACGCGCACGCACACACACACTAATTAAAAGACAAAATAACATTCTATAACACTTGATTCTTCCTATTGCTAACTGGCCAGCTTCATCATAATATTTGTTATATTATAAACAACTTTTGCAAGAAAAACTGGCAGACTTCTTGCTTATTCTTGGCTCATTATGTTTTGTATTGTTAACATTGCTCCCAATGAATAGACTCTGCTGCTTGAAACATTTTGCTTTGATTAGTGATAAATAACTGTGCCTTTTATAGATTTCTCAACTATCTCAAACACTCATTTACCAAAGCTTTACTTTTACTCAATCTATTTTTTCATAAACCTTCTTTTATCTGGATCATCTTTGAGTCCACAGAAACTGAGCAGAAGGGAAAATATTTCCAATGTATGCTGGCCCCTTCACATGCATACCACCTTCATTATTGACTTATTCAGTAAAATTGGTGAAGAAACATTGGTTCACTGTTGTGAGCCCATAGTCTATGTGAGGGTTCACTCTTGGAACTGAGTGTTAGGAATAACTTTAAAGGACCTCTGCCTACCAGAGTGCCATGCACAGTAGCTTAGAACTGCCATCATAACTGTGAGGTTGGGTTCATACTTTACAAAATGGCTGTTCCTTAATTAAAATGTTCCATGTTTTATTTTTATTTTATTTCTCCTTCCTTTCAGACAAGCATGGACTTTAGTTTTGCACTTTCTAGAATGCCATATTTGGGGGTCATACAACATTTAGCCTTTTCAGATTTGCACTTTCCTCTTAGTAACATCCATGGAAATTTATTTTGCTGCTTTTCGCAGCTTGACAGCTCATTCACTTTTAGTGGTCAATAATGTTCTGTTATAGATATGTACCACAGTCTATCTTCTTGCCTACTGAAAGGCAACTTGGCTGGTGAATGACAAGTCTGAGAAACTGTAAGGCTGCCACATACATCTATGTTCAGGCACTCTTCAGTTTTATAGTTAATTACATCCTGATAAAAACCACTCTAAGTTGAAAATACTGTTAAATCATTGGTATGTTTAATGTTTAGAAACCTTTTAGCTTATGCTCATGGCACACTGTGGAATCTTGCTTATATGTTTTGATGGAGCAGATGCCTAAAATCTGGAGCTTAGTCATGAAAGAGTATCTACCATATACCATTAGCCTGGGAAAAGATCAAAATTTGAAGTAAGCTTTCTACTATAGTACATTTAAAAAGTCAAGGTTGCTACATCAGCTGTGACAGCTGAGGACATCTGGGCAGACTTTGGTTGGGACATAAGACTTCAGCTCTTGTGTGAAGACCAAGATCATGCAATGAGAGTGTGTTTGACTTCAGAAGGGATTGCCAGATGTTTCCCAAAGCGCATGAACCACTTTGCAGCTCCTCTAGCAATACTCACAACACTGTAAGTTCCCTAGCATCTGCCATTGTCTGCATTCTGGGCTTCTGCTACACCATGCACATTGTAGATGAACACATGTGGGGCAGTGGGGCATCTGTGTTTTTATCTTCCTGATTGCACAGGATGAGGAGCAATTAATGTGCTTCTAGGTCATCCATGTACCCTCCCATAAGGCTACTATAGTTTTCACTCTTGTTGTTTATTATTAGTGCCTTAAAGTAACACGCGCAGCCATGGATTTTATTATCACATCTGATACCTACCTTGCTCTTGTTACTTCTCCCCCCATTTTCCTTCCCAGTTCCTCTGCTCTCTCTGGTCAATCTCCTTCCTCACTCAATGGCCTCCAGTCTGCTTTCATATCGCAGGATTCTACTACTCTCTTCTCCCTGACATGAGGACCTATCCTGGTCCTCTCCTGGTCTTCTTTCTAGTTTCGAGACATGTGCACATATAGACACACACACACACACACACACACACACACACAACAGGGATTGGCAAGTGAGCTTACATTAAAGTAAGGGCCTTCTCAAAGAACAGTAACTTATCAGTAGAGTGAAGAGACAGCCTACAGAATCATAGAGGAACTGTGTCAGATACATTTCAGACAAAGTTAATTACTAGAGTATATAAACAACTGAAAAATAAAAAGTCTTCCAATCAATACATGGGCTAATGATCTGACTGATCCTTCCTTCCTTCCTTCCTTCCTTCCTTCCTTCCTTCCTTCCTTCCTTCTTTCTTTCTTTCTTTCTTTCTTTCTTCCTCTCTTTCTTTCTAATTAAAAGTCTATCAATAGTTCTGGCTTAGTTATCCTCAACACAGGCACACACACACACACACACACACACACACACACACACACACACACACACATACACACACACCCCTAAACATACACATAGACATAAACACACATACACACATATATAATATATTTTCTTATATGTAATTTATTCTCTTGGTAATTTTATTCATGGAAATTTTATTTTTTCAATTTTTAAATTTTAATGAAGGTCATGTATCAATAATTTCTTTGATGGTGCCTTTGATACTTTATCTAAAATGCCCTTACAGATGGTTTGAATGAGAATGTCTCTCACGGAGTTGTGTAGTTCAAATGTTCAGTTGATGGTGCTATCTGAGGAGGAGGCTGTGGCCTTGCCAAAAGAAACTCACTGAGGGCACTTTGAGATTTCATAGCTTTGGGACACCTCCAGTTCACCTCTGCCTTGCATTTGAGTTTGAAGACCCGATCTTTCAGTTTCCTGCTCTAGCTGTCACTCATGCCTGCTGCCATTAAGGAGACTCCCTCTGGAGTCATTAGCCCAAGTAAAGTGTTACCTCCATAAGGCACTTTTAGTCATGACACTTTATCACACCAACAGCAAACTGAGAAATCTGAACACCCAAAGCCATCTACATATTCATATGTACTAGCTCTAGGGATCTCTATAGCCTTTCATCTTACATTCAAGTCTGTTGTGAAAGGCATCCAGTCCAGATCTCTATTTCCCTTTTAAAGATATGTCTTTCTAACTGTTAATAATAGTGTGTTCTCTGTGGAATCACCTTTACTCCTTTGTCACAGATAATTGATGAGATGTATGTGCGCTTACCCCTGGGCTGTGCGCTATCCCATGGCTCTGTCTGTATTCTTCTGATACCTGTTTGTCCTGATTTCAGCTGGTGCTTGTGCCTGTTCATGTACTGCAGCCTCATGTTGGTTGCACAGGGCCTTTAATTCAGTCTTTAAACATTAGAATCCATTCATATGGATATAAAGTTTTGTTCCTTTAGTTTCTTCATTTTAAGCCGGTCCTTTCCTCATCTGATTCTTTTCTAAGGTAAAGTCCATAACTCTGCTTAAAATGAATTTCAGGAACTGTTGCCAACCTCAAGCAATTAATTCTAAACCACCAGATAGTTCCAGAAAATGAGTCAAGCATCTGGAATGTTCTACAGCCATTTCACATCGTTAATAATATTGGCTTTTAATTGATTGCTTTACCTGAGCATGGTAGCACACACCTATAATCCCAGCATTTGTGAGGCAGAGGCAAGAGGAGAAAAAGCTTAAGGTCAATGTGGGCTGCATAGTTGATTCCAAATCATGCCATGCTGCAGAAGAAGAACCTGCCTGGAAAGAACATATAAAAGTTAAGACTTTCTCAACCAACTTGTTATTTTCTCTATGCTAATAGCTGAAAACAAAAATCAAATAGCATTCAAATTTCATAAAGATTTCATTGACACGTTTATTATAAAATAGTGCTAGGTTTTATGAAGACAGTTAATACAAGTGTAACATGAACTTTTCTCCTGTTTATACCTCCCTTTTCTCCCCTTCCTCCTCTCTCTCTTCTCCTTCTTCTCTTAAACAGTCTCATTCTACTTTCATGTGATATATGTATGTATGCATATATATATAAACATATTTTATATATCATCTAGAATAAAAAAAGGAAATAAAATATGTGCTACTTGTCTTTTGAGTCTGAGTTATTTCACCTAATAGGTCAACCTCCAGGTGAATCAATTTTCCTGCAATCAGCAAAATCCCATTGTTCTTTATACCAGAAGGAAACTGTGTGTGTGTGTGTGTGTGTGTGTGTGTGTGTGTGTGTGTTTATGTTTGCTCCTGTTTGTATATATGTGTATGTATGTGTGTTATGTGTCAGTATGTGCTATGTGTGTGAGTGTGTATGTGTGTTATGTGTGTGTGTGTGTCCCATTTTCTTTATTCATTCATCTATTGACTGCCTCTTAGGCTAGTTCCATAACTATGTTATAATAAACATGGACTTGAAACTTTATTTAGTTTGCTAAATTAATTTCCCTTGGGTATATTTTAATTACTAAAAATATCTTTGGTTTATACTCTCTATCAATATGCAACTGTCATTATAGAGCAAATAAGAATAAGACAACCCCAGAGATTTAAGCTGAAATGCCCTCCTTGTCTGAACTTAGTTAAATATCTCTGTGAAATAAATCAATTACTTTTCATCAGTCTCCTGGGTAGCAATGTTTACATGAAGATTTTTGACCTTTTGGACCAATTCTCTCTGAAGTGAACAAGCATTGAATTAGAAACTCTAATAGTTTTACAAGCAACTCTTCATTATTTTGCATACTTTCTGATTCATAGAAAAATTCACTCAAATATTATGCTTGAGACAATCTAAAAGGATACATAGCATAGCATCATTTGCTAACCAATATTTTCTCATTGAGTAATAAAAACCAATTTATAGACAGTGTCATGAGTTGCTTTCTGCTCCACCAGGGAGTCATACAGACTGTTATAAGGGGTGAAAAAGAGTAACTAACATGGTCTTTCCCTAAGAAACAAAATGCAAACACAACAGCCAGGTTTCATTAAGAAGCTGGCAGTAAACAGGCCTGACATATAGGGTATCTATCCATGTAGCAAGCCCTGAGAGTAAGATCACCATGATTCTAAGACAACAGTTAGCTTAGGAAATCTTATCATATGATCAGAGTATCCATCTTGCCTTCAAAATCATGTTCAAAGTTTGACTTAGCCAAAAGAAAAACTTGACAGCTCTCCAAAACGGAGTTTGTAAATAGAAGAGAAGATAAGAGTGGAGCTTGAAGCATGCCTCCTGTGTGTGTGTGTGTGTGTGTGTGTGTGTGTGTGTGTGTGTGTGTGGTGTGGTGTGTGTATGTCCCATTTTCTTTATTCGTTCATCTATTGACACCAGTGTGGTTAGAAGGAAGGTAGCCTGGAGAGGAGGTGATGGAAGAGGAGTCTGGATAGTTGTATGCTGTGTTCAATAACAAGCTGCAGGTTGGGAGATCTGGCTTTAAGCCAAGGAAACAAACAGTGTAGCCTTTCAGCAGGAGATCAATGTGACATGGGAGACAGACTGCACATACTGTGTGTTCACTGCTTAGGTATATCAGTGGCACAGGTGTGGCTGCTACGGACTTTGGATTCGAAAGCTCTGTGTATGAGTCAGGGATCACTGTCAAAGGCTGATTGCTATAAATAGCTCCAGAGCAAAATGTGAGAATGATCACCAGGGCTCTTGGGAGGAGTCTTTGTTCTCCATCAAAAGGCAGCTGCATAATTACCATTGCAGAGTATTTCCTAGAGTGGAGGTGGTGATGTGTGGATGAGTTGGAGAACATAGAGAGATCCTTGTTTTGGTTCTTGGGAAGGCCATGAGGAAAGAGTTCAGATCCTTACACTTCCTGCCCTGTCTTCTACAAGAGCCAGAGGATGGTACTGTAAAACACCTTTCTCTGAATTCATATGACCACTGTAATTATTGTTCACCTCAGCTTGTAGCTACCTGCTCACTAAATAAATAAATAAATACAAACAAACAATCCTGTCAATAATCAAGAAACAGGGACGTTTTTCTAGATACCTTTCCCTTTACTTCTGTGCCAGTAGGTTTTGTCATGGGGAAGTCATTGCCTTCAGTTGCATACCCACAGTTGAGTCCACCAATCTCCAAAGGATTGCTCTAAACCCATGCTCACATAGATGGTCCTTATCCTGTCAGAGGGTCACAGAGCAATGCCAAGAGACATGAACATGAGATAGAGACTTGTAGACAGGATGCACAGCTGAAAGTGATATGGAATGGAAGGAAAAGTGGGCTCTACATATGGTCTACATATTCAAAATTGTAAACTGAGATTAAAATATTTTTGAAAACTTGGGGACAGACTTGTCAACTGCTACTAGGTAACCAGTGCAAGAAAGGAAAGGACTGAGGTCTAGAGCTGTCCTCTATGATTAAGATCTCCTCCCAACTCTTGATCTAGTAAAATATTTTTTTAAGTAACGTGGCTGCTGAGGAGAAAGAGAATCACTTGACTCCAGGGAAGAGCTTTCTGAGAGTTTAGCCAGTCTCAAATGCTCAGCCCAAAACACATGTTAATTTATCAGGTTTGATTTATGAATGTGTTTACACACACACACACACACACACACACACACACACACACACATACATATATAACAAAAATAATTACAGAATAGGAGCCTATGAATTCTGAGAAGGATTGAGGGGCTTAGGAGTTAAAATGAGTAAAGAGAGGAGAGCTAGGTGAATATAGTACTTGTGTATAAAATTCTCAAAAAAAAAATTTTTTTAAAGTTCATGAAACAGCCCAGATCCATTCCAGCATCTTAAATGTTCTTCACCAGAAGTGTATTCTTACATTTCAACATTTTCTTTCATCCAAAATGTGTCTGTCATCAGTGTTGAACTTTACTTTCTTGGGACCTACTTTTGTCTAGGGTGCATTATTAGGCTCTGGCTACAGAGCTGCCCCAAAAGCCTAGTCCCCCCTGAAGAAATTATGTTCTCTGGAAGTGGAAAGGGGTTCTTACAATCTTAAAGCATTTATGGAGACTTTTCTGCAAAAGCAAAACACAAATACTCACACTTCCCCCTCAAAGAAGAGAAGTTATCTTTAGGGTACCCTATAAACCTGTCACCTTGACCTGCTTATAGAAGAAACAACTTCAAACACACTTCTCTGGTCTTGCAGCTTCTACTAACACAGCAGTATGGCAAGGATTTATGATAAAAACAGTGGCCATAGTTCAATCTGTTTATTTCTAATATTTCTATATTAGTAACAAAGATGCTCTATGCTTCAATTAATAGACACAAATTTAATAAATCAGCAAATGACTTCACAAGTAAAGGCACAACATGCAGAGGCTGTTCCCTTTCCTGTGGTCCCTTCAGTGGGATTTTAGTACATGTGATCTTAGCCAAAGGTCAATAAGCAGTATATAAGGCATCACTACAGACATGTCTTCTCACTGTATCAAGGAACTCCGTAGAAAGATACACTGAGGCAGCCCTACTTGTCAACATCACGGGGATTTCAGTAATACCTACAATGTAAGCTATGTGCTGTTCTGCTTTCCTAGCCTATATCAGGGCTCTGAAAGTGATCTCTCAAAAATATGCTTATTCCCACCTAAAACAGAGAGCACCTGGGAACAGTATCTGCAGAGGAAGGTTGCTAGAAAGTTCCTCCATCTATACAAAAGCTGAACCTGTCAAATAGGAACAAACTTGCCTTCAATATTCAAAAGAGAGAGAGAGAGAGAGAGAGAGAGAGAGAGAGAGAGAGAGAAGGAAGAAAGAGAGAGGGGGAGGAAGGGAGGAAGAAAGAAAGAAAGAAAGAAAGAAAGAAAGAAAGAAAGAAAGAGGAAGGAAGGAAGGAAGGAAGGAAGGAAGGAAGGAAGGAAGGAAGGAAGGAAGGAAGGAAGGAAGAAAACCAGATTCCATACTTGTGTCTTAGAGGCACTCTGAAAAGTACACTGATCTTTGGATGCAGAGGCCCTGGAGAAATGTTACTTACTGGCTTGTTCTCCCTGGCTTGCTCAGTTTGCTTTCTTATAGAGCCCAGGACGACTAGCCCAGGGATGCCACCTCCCACACTGGTTTATATCCTCACTGCTAGCTCCCCTTAGAAGAGGGTATTTCCCAACACCTGGCCCATCCTATCAGGCTATGATTTGTGTGGCTCTTGAGCACATATGTATTAATGAGCTTAAGTGTCTTTTTCTCCTGCTGTACACTGCCCAGTGTCTGTCTTTGTTGAATGCAGTTGCTGAACCTTCAGAGGGGAACTATGATGCTCTCCCCACAGTGAAAAATGCATGCAGTGGGGGTGGCTTGTTACATAAACACCCTATAGGCACTCAACCTGTCCCTGACACCGAAGTATTCACACAGTAGACCACATCTTAGAATTGATGAAATAAAGAGGAAAGATTACGTAAGATATTTATTATCTTAATAGGACTGGGTAGTTTATAAAAGTATTAATAATACAAGCATCTCATCCTTACTTTGTAGAAATCGAGATTATGTAATGTGTAAAAGTCCAGACTTCAGAGCTAGAGATATGGCTCCACACCGGATGCTCATCCCAAGGACAAGAGCTTGGATCCAGCCCAAAGCTGCTTGTTGATATCAGCTCCAGGGAATCTGATACTCTCGTCTAGACTCCCCAACCTACACAAAGATTGCATACCTGTACATAGACAAATAAAATAAAAATGTAAAAGGAAGATGGAAAAACAAAACCAAAGCTAAGAATGAAATAGTTGAATTATTTCCTGTGGAGGCTTCCTACCAACTTTCTAAGAGCAGAAAGAAAAATTATAAGCATCATGGACAGACATCACTGACATATTGGCTAACTAGAAATAAACATAAAAAAGATCAGTGTACCATTTTCAAAGTCAAAAGAAAAGCCAGTGGCAAAAGATCATACAAATTCATAACCAAATTCTTTTTGGCAGAAAAGAATTATGCTTCAGCAGGAGGTAATACAAATAGCATATTCACTACTGCACTGTCTCATGCACCTCCCACCCTGGACTCTTCTGTGACCCTCATGACATAACTAACTGAATTCCCATGATGCCCTTGGGCTAGTAGCTGGTCTTGAGCAGTAAGAATACATCCTAGTTATTTTATAGCTAGTCCTCAGGTTCTTCATTTAGAATTTACCGCATTAAATTATTATGCATACTAGGCTAAAAAAATGCACATTTACGAATTTAGGAAATTCTCAGTCCTCAATTGTATTTCATAAAATATTCTGATAATATTTAAAACTTGACCTAGGTTAGCACTGGGAAAAGGTGCTAGATGTACATTTTGAAAGAGCTGAGAAAAATATAAGGTTGACTTTTGAGAGAGAAATAATAACAGTGAGTATGGCTGTGACCTTTTCATGAAATTGAAGGGACTAAATAGAGCCAGCTGTGATGGGCGAATGATCACTTCCCAAGTTGCCTACACTCTAGCCCCAGCAACCAAGAATGTCACTTTATATGGTAAAGGGGGCTTCACAGAAAGGATCCAATTCAAGATTTTCCTGGAAATTTCAGGTCAAAATTACCAGGAAAGGGAAGGTCATTACAGGTCTTTGTGATGAGGAGGCAGGATTATCAAAAGGAGGGTCCTTTTGTGAAAATGGGAGACAACATTTCACCAGAAGCTGAAATAAGGGAATCAGTCCCCCAGATAACACAGATCCCTCAGATCTTCCAAAAGGCATTCAGTCTTGAATACCTTGATCTAAACCCAGGACAAGATAGAAGCTCCAGAGTTTGAAATAATGAATTTATGCTGCTTTGAATTCTAATCTTGCAACATTTCTTACAATAGTCATCAACATGAAATCATATGCATAGTATTATATATTATATATCACAAAACAACCAGAACATGCAAAAGTTAGAACTAAGTTGCTGACTGACTACCAGAGTCAAACAAAGAAATTTGAAGTCCAGTGAGTAACAAAGAAAGAGACTACTTCAAACATTTCTATGTGGAATGGACTACGGACCCTAAGTTCCAAACTTAAGTTTCGATGATGAGATGGCCTTGCTGATTTGATAGAACTTAGGATCTCCTGGGAAGAGGAGCCTCTGCAAAATTGTTAGGAATTATCTTGACTACTTTGAGGTAGGAAGCCCTGTCCACAGTGGGTGGTGTCATATCATATGCTGAGTTTTCAACTGAATGGAAGAAGAGCAGGGGCTAAGCACAAGCATTTGTGGATTTTTTTTTGCCTCAGCATTTTGCTCATGGCTTTTTGTGACCAGTTATTTTAAACTCATGTCACTAGAGAGCCACTTCAGACATGGTCTGTAACCTGGACCTATGAGCTAGGAAAAAAGTATTTCCTCTCCTACATTGATTTTTGTCATAGTTTTTACCATAGCAACAGGGAAACTAAGACAGATGGAATATTAGGCATAAGGGTGGGGCTATGCTGTTGCTGGAGCATCCTAGGAACAATGAGTGCCAGTGTCATCCAAGTGAGCAAACCTAAGTTGCTCATATGCTCTCAGAATCATTCTTTGGGTGACAGGACAATGTTTCTTCTTGTCACTCATTTTCTCCTCTGAGACCATTCAATCCCTTATATCTAAGACAACCAAAGTCCTATTCTTCTTCTGGCTATCACACTAGGTGTATACTTCATGCAGAAGTCAACAAATCTCATTGGTCATGCTGGTTTGTCTCATCAGGAAAGATCCTTGCTCTGTTGTTGAATAGTTAATAATATGGAAGAAAAATCTGGAGTTGGATATCTATCCTGAGAACTCTGGGCAGTAGAAAATGAAGCTAGCACCAAAGACAAGAGAACTAAGAGATGAAGAAAGTAGGACTGAGATGAGCCTACCGATAGTGTCTGTACCCTGAATTCGATTACTGGGCCTTGCACTTTAAGTGCCAAGACGTCTATTTGGTTCAGAAAATATAGTAGATATTTTTCTGTCCCACAGAATGTATTTTCTAGGATTGAGATTTAGACAACACACACACACACACACACACACACACACACACACACACATACACACACACACATTAAAGCATTTGAAATGAATGGAAGATCAGCAACCACATGTTTCCAAGATTTCATCAAGAGATTTTCAATTCTGAGATGATAATAATCAATATCAGACTCCGAATAAATTCTGAACTCCAAAGTGGTGTCACCAAACTGATAGCAGTCAGAAAATGATAAAATTCACTTATATATGACTCTAATCTTCAAAAAAAAGCAGCCTTTGTTTGTAGGGACAAAATCAATCTTCCTGTGACAGATGAGGAGGCTGACACTTAAGGATGTTGAATGTCCAGATTATTGCACTGATGCTTCTGTACATTCATTTCTATTCTAGACCTTTGTTCTGGACCACAAACCTTTCCCAAAACCAAACTTGGATTCTTAATAAGGACGATTCTCTGCTCCTCAGCCTTCTTCTCCACCTTCTGTATCCAAGGCAATATATCCAAATGGCAATCTATCCAAACAATGTGTGTACTACTTTCCTTCAGAAATATTGGGACACTGAAGTTAGTGTGCATAAGAGGCCTTTCTGAGAATCACTATCCATGATAGTGTGCCTCAGAATCAAATATGATGTACTCTGCCCCATATGCTTCTAACACAATAGTCACTGGCTAGTAAATCAATAGACATGGCTGTTTTCTTTTAAAATCAAAAAGGGGTGACCACTGGGTCACTAAAGAAAGGAATTTGTTTTTCTACAAACACTTCCTCTTTAATCAGGGGTTATAACATGGAACGGATTTGTCAGATAGAATGGAAAGTTTTGAATACAGCAAAACATGAACCAGTGAGTCATAATAAATACAACATTCAGTAGAAGAAAACAAAATAGCAAATTCACATAAAGCCTGTAACAGCCATTATCTGGTTCTCAGGTCATGGCTCAGGGTCACACACAGCTGGGTCTCTGGCCTTCTGAGCACTCATCTGAGAAGGCTTATGTCCTGGTAGCTCCATTCAGGAATTTCTTTTAAAGTTCAGTTGAGTGAACTCTATTACCAATGCAACTATCATTGACGGGGTTATTTACCAAATCCACCATAATTCTATTTTTGTCTTGTTTTGTTTTTCCTCTCCCATTCTCATTCATTCTACACAAAATATACCACCCCTTTCCTGACCACTTTCTTATTTCCTATGAAAGATTTCCAGAATCTCTTCCTTGCTGTCTCAAATACTACAGCAAGGGCTGAGGATGTAGTTCTATGGTAGAGTACTGAACTAGTGTGCCCGACTTCACATGACTCATCTCTATCACTGGGGCGGGGCAGAATTCTCAAATACTGGAGTGCAGGCTGTGTAGATTTTGAAATTCATACAGGAAGTTTAATTTAGGAAGCTTCAGAACCAAGGGCAGATTTCTACTAAAGTGTACCAAGTGGTTAATTCATCTAAATTTATTATTTAATTATGAATGGGCTTAAATGTAATGAGTTTCCATAATCTATCTGAAGAATAAGTCAATGATGACTTTTCTACTTTCCTTCCAAATGTCTGCTTTTTGTGCTTTTCATAAGTGAGAAAAGACTATGAAATTTTATTCTATTTACATATTAACTTTACTTGAGGTAGTATTTTAAAAGGAAGAGAGGGAGCCCATGGGTTTATACAGAGTATAGTAGGATGATCCTGTGGTACTGTGCGAGGGCTATGGTTTCTACTGAGAGAAACTAAAAAAGAACACTGTCCCTTCTGGACAAGATAGCCAACTGGTTAAGCAGGGCTGCAAGAAAAGCTTCTCATGAAGGGTAAGACACAGGAGTTGATGAGAGTTGATTAACATCTTGGATTCTTTTCCTGGCAGGAGTTAGAATACTTTATGCATTTTCCATCTACAGTCTCTTGTCTGATTACACCGAGGAGAACAAAGTCATTAAAAGTAATCACCATGTTAATAGACAAGAGATTGAAGATGCTGAGGATTGGGTAAGTCCATCTTCCTGTCACACAAGGTGGTTTGGTGTCTGTCTGCAGACTTCCAAAAAAATATGAATTGGTATTCAGCATGTTTCATATTCATGATGCAATCAAAATGCATATTTGATTGAGTACCTCATTTAATAAAGCGACAAAATATTCGTAACAGTCATGGGAAGTAAGAAAAGCTTGCATTTTATAATTTCTGTTGAGATACAATTACATATAGCAAAATGTTTAGATCCTAAGTTTGCTCTACTATGAATTTCTTAGAATGTGTGTATCATGAAACCAGTATACGGTGAAGCACAGAGAATTGCTCTCAACTTTCAAATCCTCATATTTCTTAGCAGATCTCTTCCCTACACTCAGAGCTCTTGTCACATAAAGAAACTTTTATGCTCTTGAACTTCATAAACATGCTGCATACCTTTTATGCTCATCCATGTAGCAAGCATTTTAGGTGATTTCTCCCTGGTACTTAGGAAAATGTCATTGGTGGAGCATAATGTCATTCACTTTTTCTCTGTGTTGATCGACATTTAGATCATTACTATTATTTGTCAATATGAATGAAATAGCAAAAAAAAAAACATTATGTATGTGTACGTTTTCAGGTATGGTGCAGAAATACCATAGAGTTCAGTTGTTGGACCATGAGGTAGCTCTTTGACTAGTGTTGTGATAATTAATTTTGCCAACTGGATACAATCTACCTGGGAAGTTTACTTGGGAAGGGCATTCCAATGAGGGATTGTGTAGATCAGGTTGGCCTTTTGGAATGTTTGCAAGGTGATCTCTTGATGTGCTAATGAAGATGGGAGGAGCCAGCTCAGTGTGGGTGGAAGCACTCCCTAGGCTTGAATTCTGGACTGCAGAAGAGTGGGGAACTGGAGCTGGGCAGTGAATGCACCCATATGTTCCCTTTCTGCTCTCAACTGTGGATGTGACTAAACGCTTGGAAGTCGTGCTGTCTTGAAATCTGTGCCATGGTATACTCTAAACTGGAACTTCCGCCTAAAATAAAGACTCACTTCCATAAGATGCTTTTGTCAGTTTTTTCTTTTTCTTTTCCTTTCTTTCTTTTTTTTTTATGATAGCAACAGAAATAGAACTTGACAAATGTTTTCAGAAACTATTGGCCAGTTTTATTAGTGAGTGGACTATTTCACATGACTGAACAAGTCTGAGCTGCTCTACCAAGTTCCTTCTCACCATCATTTAAAGCAGGAAGTCCTTCATACTTGACCTGTCTAGGGGCTTTTTATATAGTCATATCTCATCCTGCTTTTACATTGTGCCTTCTTCATAACTATCAATATCAATTGTTTTTCTCAACTCTGTGATCATATTACTTTCTTTTCTGAAGAAGTGCTTGACACTTTAAAATGGGTTGGTTATTTTCCTTTTCATTTGTAAAGTTCTGCGTAGAGTTTGGTCTCAAATCCTTGGTTATTTACATAGTATAATATGTATTATAATATGATAATAATATCAGCCTTCTATTTATTGTCAGTCTTCAAAGAATAGTTTTAATTTTAATCAAACCTAGTATATCTTTTCTGTCTTTAATATATTGTATTGTTAATGCCTTTGTAATTTCTCCAAGAAACATTGAACAATTTCAGTTATAAAAAAAATACTGCCTCAGAGGCTTTGGGGAAAAGTTTTATATTAAAGCTTTTAAATTTCATCTGTTCTCCATTAACTTCTGTCTGTTTTCCTGTTAGGGAGAGTATGGTTTGGGTTGAACAGATAACCAGTCATGCCTGATCATTTGCGAGAAGACTGTCTGTCCACCACTGAGCTGCATGGAAACATTTGTTTGAATGTATTTCCCCACACACCTAAAGCTCTGTCTGCAGACTCCTCAGTTCTGCTACCTGCCAACCCTGAAGGCAGAAACACAGTCTTGATTACAGAGGAGTTTCCTATCTTGGTAGATTTTATTTTGTTAATTTTGTGATTATTAAACAAAATGATGGATTTCACTGTGACAATTTCACACACACACACAGACTTACACTTGTTTTTATTTTTACCATCACACTGTCTTCTTCTGTCACTTTTCTTTCCCTCTGGCTAGATCCCTTCTCTCTCCATGTCTCATAAGGTCTATTTCCCCACATTCTCACATCATTTTTTCCTTTAGCCCTCTTCCTACCTTCTCTTGATGTCTTACCTACTTTTGTGTTACACACACACACACACACACACAGAGAGAGAGAGAGAGAGAGAGAGAGAGAGAGAGAGAGAGAGAGAGAGAGAGAGAGGGAGAGACTTATTCACTATAAATTCCACATCTGAGAGAGACATGCAATATTTGTCTAAGACTGGCTTATTTTGCCTAACATGATAATCTCTTGCTCTGTTGTCCTGAAAACACCGTGACTTTATTTTCCTCTAGAGCTGACACAAATTCCATTGTATACATAGGACACATTCTTTTACAGCATGAGAAGGTGTTTTAGTTAGGGTTTTACTGCTGTGAACAGACACCATAACCAAGGCAAGTCTTATAAAGGACAACATTTAATTGGGGTGGCTTACAGGTTGAGGTTCAGTCTGTATCATCAAGGTGGGAGCAGGACAGCTTCTAGGCAAGCATGATACAGGCGGAGCTGAGATTTCTACATCTTCATCAGAAGGCTGGTAGTGGAAGATTAATTTCCTGGTAGCTAGGACTAGGGTATAAAAGCCCATGCCCACAGTGACACACGTATTCCAACAAGGCCACACCTCCAAATAGTGACACTCCCCGGGCCAAGCATATTCAAACCATGACAGAAGGTTTGTAGTAACCCTTAGACTGAGAAGCAGACTCCCCACACATAGGTTCGTCTACAAGTTCATCTTTGTTTTTCTAAGTTATTTACCTTTCTATGTCAGTACCAATATTAACGTATGCAACTATATAGAAAAATGCTTGCTGAGTTGACCAAGATCTTGCCCTCCAAGTGCTGACCTTAAATTTCAGGTTAGAACAACAGCTCTTAGTGTCTGGTATGCAGAAAAGCAGAGCTTCCAAACTTTCTCCACCCGTCCAGAGCACTATCTGCCCCTTTAGTCTCCTTCTACAGGCTTCTCATCACCATGGTTTCAGGTTTCAGGTTGCAATTAACTTTGAAGGAGCTCCTGCCCTTCCAGTTCTGGCTTAGTAACAAAGAGGGCTATTCACAATTACCTGAGCAGATTACCAAAAAAACCCTCCTCTCTTGCCAGCTAGGTGTGTCTAAGGCCAGCTCTGTGCAAGTCACACATCCATAGTAGTAGATAGGACACAAATAGAATACGCCTTTCCTTCAGCTCTGGCATTAGGTGGGTCTGCAATATAATGCCTTTTATATTTTACTTTAAAATAATGCCTCTCTTCTGACTAAGAGAGGAAAAAATATCTTCTTTAAAATGCATGGCCTACTGTTATGCTTAACTCATGTTGTAAAAATGTTTCATCTTCATTTAAGTTATAATAGAGATAACATCTGCACAGTCGCCAGAGCTCATCTCTTTTATATTCTTCCTGGTGACTTGTTCACATTCTAAGATGTTGTTTGACTTCCTTTTATCTCATTTTTGGTGAGGGGTGCTATATCTCATCCAATGACACAATCCACTCTTTGGAACTTTCTTTGTCCTTTATTTAGCACATATTTCTTGTCCATACAACCGTCTTCAAGACTGTGCGCCTAGTTCTTGAGTCATCTTAAATTCAGTTCAGAGTAACGTTTTAATATAACTGCGTAAATAAAACCAGATGTGTTCATTTTCTTATCCCCCACAACCCCTGCCTCCCACTTACACATCCTTCTCTAGTAATTCTTTTGGAAAGACTAAGTAATATCTGATTCAATGTGCATGTACTAAAATCGCTCAGCTGTTTCAGGAACATCTATGTGTTCACATCAATCATCCTTCCACCCCAAAAAGCAAAAGCAATGACAGAGCATGCTTGCTGTAAATTCATTTATCCAGCAAATGTTTACTGAGTGATTGACAGAATTTGTCTGAAGATTATACCTGTTTCCGACAAAATAAATATACCATTCACTCTAAAGAAACATTTCTTTTTTGATGCATAGTCTATTTGGAAGAAGTAAACCTGAAAGTATATTATAGTGGTTTGAATAGGAATGGCCCCATAGACTCATATGTGTGAATGCTCGGCCCATGGGAGCGGTACTGTCAGGAGGTGTGACATTGTTGAAGGTGCTGTGCCACTGTGGGTGCATGCTTTGAGGTCCCAGAAGCTCAAGCTAGGCCTAGTGGCTCATTTTTCTTCTGCTTTCTGCAAATCAATATGTAGACCTTTCAGATCCTTGTCCTGCACCCTGTTTGTCTGTCAGCATGAAGTCATGTTTCTGTCCCAATGTTAATGAAAAAAATCTCTGAAACTATAAGATAGTCATAATTAAATGTTTATCTTTGTAAGAGTTGACATGGTCATGGCTTCTCTTCACACCCTAACTAAGACATAGATGTAAAAGTTTCTTTGAAAAAATACCACACTTATTTCAAACGACAGTCCCACCACTTCATTCAAATAAAGCCACTATCTTACACAGAACTGTACCCTTTATCCAAAATCACACATTAAAAGTCAAATTCTTTCGACATTAGAAAGCTGTAAGAATTTTCTTAAAATTTTGTGAAAATCCAACTTCAACTTTACTGTAAAGAGAAAATTCCAAAATGCAATAATTATTTCCACACAAAAATGAGGAGTAGAAGATTCAGGGGAAGAGGTAGCATATAATTCTCAGTTTTCTTAGGACCCTGAAAGAGTGATATTTTAAATAGCATAGCCATTTTCTTCCCGGTGGTGTATAAGAGCATTCACACATAATTATGACTGAAGCACCCTTAATACTTGTCTGTCTCTTGTCATCTCCACAGCTTACTCTGTTATATGGAGAGGGAGCAAAGCCAATGGTGTCTCATGGGGTCTGCTCCTCTAGGGGTAGCCTGGTAGTGAAGTGGGATGTTAAGATTTCCTGATCTCTCCTGCCTCAGCCATGGTGTAAACAGGAAATAAGCCACTGACCCGTTTCCAATGATATGGAACGCAGGACAGCACTTCTCCCCCAGAGGAGTGTAGAATTGCCATTTGTCCTTCTGGGTTAGAGTGTCTGCTTATAAGAAATGGCAGTCATTCACCTCTGCCCTTGTGGCTACCTGTAGGTGGGGTGAGGACATTTCAAGGTTCAGTGAACAATCCCATATGCCAAGGCAGGCAGAGCCTAAGGGTGCTGAGGTTTGGGCTTCAAAGGTATAGTTTTGAGTTTTACTTCATGTCTTTACAAATGGAGACATCTACCACATTGTCCAATGCTCTCCCAATTTGCTACTTTATGTCACCCCACTGTGTTTATAATCTGCCCGATACATAAATAATTATATACCAGCTCAGGATGAGCTATATCAAACTACAAAACACATCTTGCTGAATCACGAAGAAGACAAAGTATGGACAGAAAAGTGCCCTGACTCCTTGGCTGTTCACTGATAAAGATACATCAAATCTAGTAAGAATCAGTCCATTGAAGGTATGAGATGACTTTTACTGCAGAGTTTTTTCTACATATTCAAATGATAGTTGTTGAGAGCTACAGTGTCTAGATAGAAAGGCAGGCCTTGGAAAAAGAACACTATGTTGAGTACAGGGTTAAGAAGGTGACTCGGCATAAAGCACCACACAAAAGTGGGGTCTGAGTTCCAATCACATGCACATATGTGAATCCAGACAGGCACGGACACCCACCTGTAGTCCCAGAACCCATGGGGCGCAGGCCTGGACACCCATCTCTAGTCCCAGCACCTATGGGACACAGGCCTGGAAAACCACCTGTAGTCCCAGCACTCATGAGTTGGAGATAGACAGTATGATGGCAGGGCTATAAAGCTAGACCAGTTAGATTTATGCCCTTGGTGCAATGAGAGACCTTACTTCACTAAACAAAATGGAAGATTATCAAAGAAGACACCTGATGTCATGCCCCCACAGGCATGTGCACATATGTGGACTCACACACATTCAAGCCTCTATGCACATGTATAACACACAAACATACACATGCAACATTAAAGAAAACTTGGTCAGTGCACACATGTGGTGCTCCCAGAGGCATGTCTCCAAGTGCTTAACAAACAGCCACTGGGTGCTTGAGATGATCAAATAAAGGCTCTGGAATGGAGCACCATGTAGAGATTCCTGGTTTTAGACAAGTCTCCCAAGGCTACTCCTCAGGTCTGCCAACTGCAGAATTACACATACATCAAGCTTGTTTGTGCTCTAACTGCCTGAAGTGTGGGGCCCTTCTTGGTTATGAGCAACCAGTTACTAAGTATGGGAGGGACTATGTATAATTAATGTTCCATTAATGAAACAAAACTTCATTAGCCAGTTATTAAATGTATTCAATGTCTATCGACATGAATGTCACCATTGCTCCAGGAAGGTGGAATGGAATACTCCTGGTTGACTTAACTAAATGCCTAAAGCTTAGATTTCCAAATAATGTTGTTGGTGTGATGGGTTAGGAAAGAGTAATCCAGTGAGTCCTCCTTTAGATAATTTAGAGAATACTTAATGGTCAGCAGATTTGACCTTCAGGTCAACAAAGAGTGAATAAGATTAATTAATACCATGTTTTTCCTAACCAACACTGTATTTATTGAAGGTGCTGATGCCGTACAAATAAATTTTTAACATTTGAATGTAATGTCATGTCAACCATAAGAGCCATAATATGTCTCCATATGAATGTCAGGAAAACCAAGGAGGTGTCGGAACCGAACAGCTGCAGATCATACTCTCTTATTCAATCGAATTGCAAAGGCTTGGCTGTGGCTTCCCAGGGAGTCAGAATGAAGCTCCTTCTATCTTATTTGTCTCCTATTTTGTAACCACATACAAATGTCTCCACAGAGGAGTGTCCATTCACACTGGGATGCTCTGGGACACGAAGCACTTCTCTGAGGTTTTATTTAATAGTTCCTGGGAGCCAAGAACGACATTCATCACCTCCTAACACACAGAATTAATACAGTAGTTTCTGCTTGACAGTTGGGTTATGGATTAATATGGGTTTAAGACTTAAGCAGTTTTAAGCCTTATCTTTAAAACTGAGAGATTTCCCTAACAGAATCCCCACAGTGTGCTTAAAGGCAACATATATCTTCTTAATTACTGAAGATAATCTTGATTACTCCAAAGTAGTTACTAGGTGTTTTGAAAGACATGTGAAATATGCCCTGAGTTTCATTAATTTTACTCTGAACCTTTGATGACATTTGTTTAATACATTAGAATAGTTCACCTGGTTTCCATAAATAATGAAAGTGTTCTTACTTTGACTTAAGATCAACATGCTTTTTAAAAATTTTTCTGATTTAAAAAGTGTGTTACTGATAGAACATATGACCTCTTTTGTTAAGACATAGAGATGCAGCTCCCAGGCAGAATCAGGTAAGGACAGGTGACAGGTGAATGTAGGGGCTGGGATGCCGCCCTTGAGAAGAAAATGTTTTTCTCACTTGGTCTTAAACTATGTTCTGCTGTGTCCTGTTACTGTGGAAGCGGTTCTCATGCTCTCTTGGTTATAGTGAGTATGTTTTTGATAATAATAAGAGGAGTGATTTTTTTATATGACTATTTTGAGAAGAAACCTTTGTTTCGTTGTATTTCTTTGTTTAATCTTGCCTTAGTTGTTCCTGGTATCGTGGGAATAACGATCTTATGGTATCTTACCAAAATGGAAATTGAAGTAATGCATATTCATACCTATATAAGGATTAATAAAGTTTGCAACTGTGTGCAGTTGCTTCTGCCTTTGCTCTGCATCCCCTGTGTCCTGGTGGTGTGCGGCCATACCCAGGGCCCCCAATGCACTAGACATTAACACTCTTTAGATAGTAGAGGGTAAATACATTTAAGCAGAAGGAAAGTGTACTGACATTTACACCTACTGCGTACAACTGGTTATGTGTTTTTGCCTTTTCTTTTGCTTTAACATTTTAGTATAGTGGGTATTAGATACTGTGCAATTCATTGAAAATATGAAATGATTTCCATATGATTACATTTTTATTAAACATGTGATCTTCATGGTATCCTAACTCCTCCATGTTCAGTGTCTATTGAGCTTCCTGTGGTTGTGTGTCCTGCCCTGCTACCTCCCACCCACCACCTGCTAATATTTCCATTTTTTTTCTTTTTTTTGGAGCTGGGGACCGAACCCAGGACCTTGCGCTTGCTAGGCAAGCGCTCTACCACTGAGCTAAATCCCCAACCCCATATTTCCATATTATGTGCATTAAACGTATTTCCCTATTTTAGTTCCTTTAAAATTCTTTGGTTTAAATAGTACCTAAATTTAAATAGAAAGTAACTTGATATTTTATTTTGTGGTTTCTTTCACTGTTTTATTTTGTTTCATGTTTGTAGTGAGAATTTGGGTTCTTTTTTTTTTTTTAAACTCAGTTATGCTGTGTAAATATGTTTTTGTTTTAGTCTCAGGTGTGGGATAAGAGACTGTTTCACATCAGGTGACTATGATATGTCTCATGAACTAGGACAAGTGTGAAACTTTTGCCAAGCTGTAGATACTTTATGTTTGGAATTCCTAGACCTTTTCAGAAGGTACAAAGGCCAAAGCCCCAAATGGGGTGGGGTGCCCACTCCAAGGAGGCTGCTGCTGATCCCTATTACTTTGGTTTGTCAAGTGGTCGTGAGCAAAGAGAGAAGAAGAAATGAGAGAGCCTGATGTCAAAGATGCAGGCAGCTTGCCCCAAGGAACTCAATGCCCCTAATCAGCAATAAGTCTAAAGGGGTCTATGATCCCCCTTTCCCTCTAACCTTCTTTTCTCCCTCCTAGTGTTGGGGAGATGGAAGGGATTAGGGTGGAATAAAGATTGGAAAGATCATGGATATATGAAACAAATAAAGTGACCACAAAAAGTGCACCTACACATGCCATTCATTTATGTTCATCTACTCTTTGATTTGGTTTTCAAAGAGAAGTAATTCCAGCTCAGGGCAAGGCCCTCAAGTGCTCTGAGAGGCTCCTCCAATGGACAGTATGAGTCCATGTCCCCAAAGCTCCAATATCCTGCCATCCCTGCATGCAGTCTACAGAGCTAATTGGACTTAATTACTCTCTACCTGTCCTTCAGAGATGGCTTCTATCATGTCAGCCCCTGTTTACTCTCTGTCTCTGTCTCTCTCTCTCTCTCATGAAATTCCTCTTGTTTGCACTGTTAATTATCAATCTTTATCAAAAAGTCTTGGATAGGGCTGGAGAGATGGTTCAGAGGTTAAGAGCACTGTCTGCTCTTCCAGAAGTCCTGAGTTCAAATCCCAGCAACTACATGGTGGCTTACAACCATCTGTATTGAGATCTGATGCCCTCTTCCAGCCTGCAGGCATACATACAGGCAGAAAGCTGTATGATGTATACTAAATAAATAAATAAATAAATAAATAAATAAATATTAAAAAAAGTCTTGGAGAGTTACAAGGCATCATTAGTCTGTGTGGTAGTTTGAATGAAAATGGCCCCCATAGGTCCATAGGGAGGAGCACTATTGGGAGATGTGGCCTTGTTGGAGTAGGTTGGTTTTGTTGAATGAAGTGTGTCATTAGGGGTGGGCTTTGAGTTCTCAGTATGTCTCAGTTCACTTCCTGCTACCTCTTTACTCTCTTCTCTAGAACTATGTCTGCCTGCATGAGACCATGCTCCCACCATTATGGTAATGGACTAAACCTCTGAACTATAAGCCAACTTCAATTAAATGTTTTTCTTTATAAGAGTTGCCGTGGTCATGGTATCTTTTCATAGCAATAGAAATCCTAAGATACTCTTGTGTTTCTCTTAGCTTAAGTAAAATCTCAGGAACTTTTAGATATACACATAAAATCCTCTGATGGCTTCAAGCTTGTTCCTTTCCTGGGTTCCAGTTTCATTTACCATTACTTTGTGATTTTCTTAGATTTAAGTCAACAAAATCAAATCACCAACCCTGGATTTGCTCATATTTGAGACCGTAATAAAATCAAAGGTATTTTGACCCTTGGTTATTCCTACACAGATGGGACCATACAATGCAGACATCTCTGCAGCCGGCTTTTATGAGACTTTAGGAATTTCCTGTATAGATGTATCTGTGCTACTGTGCTGTCTAGTTTTGTGTGTCAACTTGACACAAGCTGGAGTTATCACAGAGAAAGAAGCCTCAGCTGAGGAAATGCTCCATGAGACCCAGGTATAAGGCATTTTCTCAATTAGTGATCAAGCGGGGAGGGCCCTCTGTAGATGGTGCTATCCCTGGACTGGTAATCTTGGGTTCTATAAGAAAGCAAGCTGAGCAAGCCAGGGGAAGCAAACCAGTAAGTAACATCCCTCCATGGTCTCTGCATCAGCTCCTGCTTCCTGCCCTGTGTGAGTTTCAGTCCTGACTTCCTTTGGTGATGAACAACAATATGGAAATATAAGCTCAATAAACCTTTTCCTTCCCACCTTGCTTCTTGGTCATGATGTTTTGTGCAAGAATAGAGACCCTGACTGAAATAGCTACTCTTTATTAAAACTATATAAAATTGTATTATGTATAACCATAGTTTGTGATTCATTATTTCTTTCAACAGACTTTAGTTATTATTACAAGGTACTATGATTAAATAATCTTTTCCACACATATATTTCTGTACTGATGGACAGCTGTCAGAAAGACTATTAAAATTATTGTGCTGAAATTTAAAATTTGAACAATTATGAAACTGTTCCTCTGAAAAGTTTATTTCAATTCACAATCTTCAGCTAGACATCCAAGATAGCTTCTCTTACCCTGTTTATGTTATATTTAATCAGTTTTAAATATTTTGCTATTATTGAAAATAGTATATTATAGTATTAAATTGTACTTTTAAGTGTGTGATAATTGGAATATAAATATATGACTATCAAATGTTTTATCATTTTGTGATATCTTTTCTATATTCATTGTCTATTTATTATGAACTTTTGACTTTTTATTGCTGCTTTTAAAGGTACTTTTCATAAGAAAATTATATCTCGACTATGTGTGTGTGTGATATACATTTGATACTTACTGGTTTTCTGTGATTTAGCACACGTGGTCACATAAAAAATAAATTCCTCAGTGAAGTCAAATGCAGCAACCTTTTCTGCTATGATCCTAGGTTCTCTGTTTTGTCTGGATAGGGGCTTCAGGCACAGATTCTGCCCTGCCCCAGCTGCCTACTCAGAAGGGGCTGCAGCTCCCCCTCCTTGTGCTATGCACCTGAGTCTCTCAGGGCCTTTACTTATGTCATCCTTTCAAACTTAGTCTTGTAAAGGCGCCATATTACCTGGCTTGGACATGGCCTCTCGGCCTGTGCCTGAGGGGTGGACAGGAGATCTGGAGTGTGTAGAGGGTTCAATCCTCCCTGGGGCTGATCTTACCTACTGGTCCTCCTCCCAGTTGGTTTTGAGAGCTTCCTTAGCATTCCTGTCTCATTTCCCTTCTTCGACTCTCCCTGATTGTGATCACATCCTCCCCAAAGCCATTCTTAGCTTCAGGACCTTTTTAGAAAGCCATGGGTGAGGTGTTTACTCCTGGAAATTGTCACACATGCCCATAGCCAAGCCAGGTCACAGACCCATATGGGTGTGTAATAAGTTCTCCAAGTCGGCTCTGTCAGCAGTTACTGCTGACCCTCCAACCACCAAGAGGTGGAATGGTGAACCATCCAGGGTGGGTGAACCAGCATGTACCTGAAAGGGAAATGATCTGGTTGTGAAGTCATTTAAGAGATGCCTACTATGCGACAGTGGACACTATGCAGAACAAGCACTGAAGCAGTTATTGGACGAGCAATAAATAGAATTGGAAGTGTGGAAGTGGAAGGCATTAATAGTCGAATGCACGCATGACAGGTATTAAAAATATTGTTAGTGTAAGTCACCTAAAATTTCAATTATTATATAAGTCCTTCTTTTGAAAGTCACATTACAAAATTCAGTTTATGAAACTAGATGAAGCTAAAGAATACATGATGATGAAAAAGATAAAAATAGTGACGTGGATAGTTTAACTATTGTGCCGGTGCTTAATACCTATGCTATATAGGTGAAGGTCAGGGATGTTTTTCTCAAATGGAAATCCATTCCCACCACCCTGGGCTTCCACTCTCCTGGGGTGTCAGGGCTGTGAAAGTCCTGCCAGGTGGTCCATGAAATGGAAGGATAAATTAAGTAAAGATTTTTCTTACGGCAGCCAATTTTCTAAATCCATTTCCCCACTTCCCCCAGAGAGAGCTCTTCAGTTCCTGACACCAGCACATTGATTGGTGTGCTGATGTACACAGGTGCACACATTCAATTCTATGCCTGTGAGAATGACACATCCCCGTCCTATGGGCATGGCTTGGGTTTTTGTTTTTGTTTTTGTTTTTGTTTTTGTTTTAATTTCTTATTGTAATGCAGCATCTCATTACCTGCCAGCAGGAAGCCACAGTGCCCTTTTAAAATAATGTCTATATGTTAAGAGGATTGTGCTGCCTTGTGTGGATAAAGTGGGACAGCACTAGAAAGAAGTAAATAGTTTCAGAAATAAAATGCACTAAAAGCTATTTTTGAATAAATCCTAGACTGAGAGTCTGACTTTACTGCAAGCATTCTTTCCCCTGCTCCCTTCTTTCAGCTTTGAGATAAGAGTTTTCCATTTTGCTGACTTTGAGATGGAGGCCACCAACTGCAATCAGGGTCCTTTATACACTTGATTGTAATAACTCATGGTAATGACTCTGCCAGAAAAACATGGACTGGCTTGCATCTCCCTTACCCTGCAGAGGATGCGGCTGAAATGTCAGCAGGGTAGACTCAGCAGTATAGGTAAGCCCAGCTCATACCCTTCATCCTCTGCCAGGAACAGATAGAAGAGGTCAGACCAAGGAAGAAGCCACTGATACGAGACTGTGAGTTGGTGCTAGAAGCTGTGCTTATGGGAATGGCTTTTATCTTTGCAACTCTAGGAAGCATGACAGGACGTGTCTATTCAACCAATGTCTGGAGAGGTGAGGACACCATAGCCACAGGTAAGACTGCATCCAAGCTTGCCCATGGCTTCCACATGGTACTTTTCTTCTTCACAGCAGAGGAGCACTGGACGCTTCTGCTGTCTGCCCTCTATATCCTCTGTGACCCACAAGCTTTTTCTGCACTGGGCTTTCCATCCACAGCTTTTTGCTGGACCATGTCTTCTTTATTTGATATCTTTAATTTTAATTTCTCTCATGTGCTTTCTATTTTGCTCAACTCTCTGGGAACATCTCTACTCTTTTTCTTACCCCATTCCTTCATTCAGAACACTGTTTCTGAAAGGCAGCACCAACCCTAACAGAGATAATACGTGAAAGGAGTGTTACCAATGATATCCTGTCTTTCAGTTGCACTGTGACTAACTGCCCTGTGAATGGATTTGAGGTCTCTGCTTAAGATGAAATCCATAGCTAGCAATGTGTTCAAAAATTCACAGATGTGTGGCTATTGGATCCTAGCAGGAAATTTTCTACTGCTTATTAGCGAAATTAACAGCATCAAATTATCTTCTGTATGTTTACACATGTACTTGTAGACACATGGTATGTTCATCCTTAATCTGTGAAGTTTCTTTTTGCAATGAACTGCTGTGTATTCAGAACTAGTGGCTGCTGAAGGACCCCCCAAATCAGTAATAGGTGAGTGTTCAGTCCTAAAAAGACATTACGCCATCCCTTGTGAAGCCCAGGGTACTCTGTAGACTAGGGACTGCAAAGAAACTTAAGACCCAGAAGACAGAAAGAAGGTGTGGGACTCTCCTGGGCCCTGTCAGTGCTTGCCCCCTGCTGAGCCTTGCTGATGCTTGTGGAAGCCTTTTGTTCCTAACAAAGGAACATCCCGGCCTTCAGGTTTGGCCATGGGGGATAACACCTGGGCTCTAACATCTTTGATGTCAGTTCTTGGTTTCGGTTTCTATCTTCCTGCTGAGAATGTAAACTCATTTTTCCATTGTGCTTCCACTCCATGCCTTGGGGTGTATATTCTGTGAACCTCAGTAAACACTTTGGCATTCTCTCTTAACACAAATGAATGGCCACCAAGTATGTGTTTTCTCTTAAACCTTGCAGGCCTACACCTGGTTCTCTGCATGGGTGTTGTCAAGAAGAACCATGAAATGATGTGTTCTAGGTATGGCTTTGCTGTTGCAATCAGGATCTCACTACAGGTGCAACTGCAGCTTCCTGGGATGGGCCTACCAACTTCTCATGATGGATGGAGGAAGGCTTTACTGGGCTTGGTGCTTCTCTACTATTGGCTACTGATGGCTTCTGAAGGAGGGACAGTTACAGTCTTCAGTTGTGTACCTACTGATGAGCCATTTAGACTGCAATGGTCAGCTTTAAACCACTAGTCATTCTGGTTTGACTGAATGCATCACAAATTAAAGGGATATGAATCAGAAAATGGAACTTGTAGGAAGGAGGGGTAATAGAGGTAAGGGAGGAAGATAAGGTGGGAATGGTAGTACTCAGAATGTGCTATATACACATATGAATTTGTCAGGGAACTGTTTTAATTAAGGTTAAACATAATTCCAAGACTTGCTGACTCATAACTCCCAGGCTAAACATTGCTACAGGTTTCTTGATCAGGGAATCCAGTAAATACTTCAAAAGTATGTAGGACTTTTCCAGAATTTGGGCTTTGAGACAGACAGGTGACAAGAGAATCATAGGTCAGGGAAACCAGAGAGAGAAAGAAGAAGAAATGAATACATAGTTTTATATTAGGCTTTTCTTTGACACTCTGCCTCATAGCCTCATCTCCACCTCTCCTCTTCTCTGACTTTCTCAGGATGTCAACTTCATGTGTTCTCAAGTTTTCTTCTTTCTACAATGTTCACTGATTCTACGAAATTCTTCATGGAAACCAATGGTCATACACACGTTAGACACAAAAATACTGACCCAGTCATGTTTAGACAAGAGCATAGCAGTTTTGCCCCATTTAGACAGGACAATGTACAAATGGAATACAGTAAATTTAGTTACAGGCTCCTTGGCGGTGAGATTTCATGGACAAGAAGGAGTGGTGAGCTGAGTGTAGCAATGGCCCAGGCTCTCCCTCCCTTAGGTTCTCTCCTCCTCTCCCCCTCTCCCCCCTCCCCTCCCATTCCCCACCCTCTCCCTCCCCTTCTTTCCTCCCCTCCCCTGACAGTGACTCATATTATTCTTTACCATCCCAGAGCTACTGTTCATCAATAAACAATTAAGTTAAATTATGACAAAGTTCAACCTCATAAAGGCATGAAGAGTAGATGATGGGCTACAAATAAAATCAAGATCATGGCTCCATTGTTTAGAGCCAAGAATGTATCAGAAAAGCTGAGCTTTGGTAATTCTATTTTTCATGCCATCAAAGTTTCATGTCTTAGTAAGCCCAGAAACCTTCTCAGATATGAATTGTGTATGCCATAGAAGGAACAGTGAAAAGTGGTGAGTATGTGCAGAAAAGACAAGAGTGTCTACACAATTAACGACAGTTTGCATGCAGGGAGACACAGTGATTTTCTAATATATGGGTGATGTGTGTGGCTTTATTTAAAGGTCTATGTTCTCTAAGCCTTTCCTAAGTCAAGTTGCAAAGCTACGTTTTTCTCCAGGAAAAAGTCATTTTGAAACTTTAAGGAGCATATGAACCTAGGATCTCTTAATCATTCAAAGTCAAGTAAGAAAATTTTGATGAGATGAGAATGACCAAGCTGATGACTCAGAAAGTGCAACTGAATAGCACTATTAACTGGAAGACTATTGCTTGATCCTTCAATTATCACACATCTATCAAGCTAGCTGAATCCTGTGATGACAGAAGTAAGAGATTTATTCCATTTATGATTCAGGGACATGCTATCAAACACGTGTGTATTAACTGGATGAATATGTTTAAAAATAGATTAAGTAAACAAACCCAGAATTCATACATCTTGTCTTGTAAAAAGACACCCAGTGTCACTGAGGATAGTGGTGTGTGCTGGGGCCAACAAAGAAACTTTGGCAGTAGCTGCCAAAGTCCATGTGTACTGTATTCTTTACTTTGCCTCTAGCTTGTTCTCCTGGGGAAAGTACTGGAAAGGGCCAAGCTTTACACACAGGTCTGTGTGGTTCAGCATGTGCTCTGATTAACCAGGTGACAATAAGATGGGAAGGAAAACCAATGGATCAAAATGAGAGGACGGTCCTTTGGGCTAAAGTTAAATGACTTGAATGTCTATACCTTTTCAGGTCTCCCTTTCTCTTATCTCTGTTGGCAGCAAGTATAACACTCAGTGGGACTTTTAACAAGAGGTGAAGACTTTCAACAAGGTGGTTTCCCCTTCTCTTTTGTGGCAGCTTCACACTGACTCTCTGACACCTCACACCAATGATACACAGCTTCCCACTGGAGCCCCACCCTGATGAGGACCATGCTGTAGAGGCTTACAGATTGAGATCTAGGCATAATTGGCTTGGCTCAGTTCATGTCCTGTCCATGCAGAATTGATTCCCCATGCAAGTTCATGCTTTCTGAGTTGATATTGCTCCACTATGTTATGATGCATGTGTGTGTGTATGTGTGTGTGTGTGTGTGTGTGTGTGTTCAAACATCTACACCTAGTTCTAAAGTTTTTCAACCTTGTCTAAGCAGGTTTTTTGTGGCCACACTTCTCTCACAAACAACAGAACTTTTTCAGAGATGGGGAGATGGCCCACTTAGTGATGTAGTTGCCTTCAGCATAAGGCACTGAGTTTGGTCCCCTCCCCACCCCCAACACCACCACCACCAACAATGGACTGGGTATGATGTCACAAGCTTGCAATTCCATTGCTAAGGAAGCAGAGAGGACCATATCTAGGACGCTCCTTAGCCAGCCAGTCTAGCCAACTTGGCCAGTGAAGAGAACCTATTTCAAAATTTAGTGGATGGATGGCTAAGAAATCTCATTTCTTGAAGAAAGGCAGCCTTGGTTGTCCTCTGACCTCCACATACACTCACAGAAACCAGTGCCAGTTCATACACATGCACACACATATTTACATGCATGTATGTGTTTATATTCATAGTACATTAAGGCACATATTAATGAGCATGCACATATAAATATACATATTAGCATATAACAAGTTTACATGTCTATATGCACCAGAAGAAGAAAGCAGGAAAAGAAGAGGAAGAAGGAGGGGAAGGAGGAGGGGGAGGAGGAGAGGGAGGAGGAGGAAGAAGAAGAAGAAGAAGAAAAAGAAGAAGAAGAAGAAGAAGAAGAAGAAGAAGAAGAAGAAGAAGAAGAAGAAGAAGAAGAAGAAGAAGAAAGCATTATTCAGGCACTACTATTTTAAATTTAATTCATACCCGACATGGATGTGTATAACTATAGTCCCACACACAGGGTGCTTAGGACATGAAAATTTCTTGAATTCAGGAGCTGTAGAGCAGCCTGATCACTATAGCAAGATTTCATTGCAAAAGATTACAAGTATATTTATAAATTATGTTATAACCATGACAAAACCAAATTTACACAATATCTTTCTACAAATCCAGCACTACAAAGGATAATAAATGGTAAAGCCCAACATAAGGAGGCAAGCTATACCCTAGAAGAAGCAAGAAACTAATCGTCTTGGCAACAAAACAAAGAGAATGAAAGCACACAAACATAACCTTACATCCAAATATGAATATAACGGGAAGCAATAATCACTATTCCTTAATATCTCTCAATATCAATGGCCTCAACTCCCCAATAAAAAGACATAGATTAACAAACTGGATACGCAACGAGGACCCTGCATTCTGCTGCCTACAGGAAACACACCTCAGAGACAAAGACAGACACTACCTCAGAGTGAAAGGCTGGAAAACAACTTTCCAAGCAAATGGTCAGAAGAAGCAAGCTGGAGTAGCCATTCTAATATCAAATAAAATCAATTTCCAACTAAAAGTCATCAAAAAAGATAAGGAAGGACACTTCATATTCATCAAAGGAAAGATCCACCAAGATGAACTCTCAATCCTAAATATCTATGCCCCAAATACAAGGGCACCTACATACATAAAAGAAACCTTACTAAAGCTCAAAACACACATTGCACCTCACACAATAATAGTGGGAGATTTTAACACCCCACTCTCATCAATGGACAGATCATGGAAACAGAAATTAAACAGTGATGTCGACAGACTAAGAGAAGTCATGAGCCAAATGGACTTAACGGATATTTATAGAACATTCTATCCTAAAGCAAAAGGATATACCTTCTTCTCAGCTCCTCATGGTACTTTCTCCAAAATTGACCATATAATTGGTCAAAAAACGGGCCTCAACAGGTACAAAAAGATAGAAATAATCCCATGCGTGCTATCAGACCACCACGGCCTAAAACTGGTCTTCAATAACAATAAGGGAAAAATGCCCACATATACGTGGAAATTGAACAATGCTCTACTCAATGATAACCTGGTCAAGGAAGAAATAAAGAAAGAAATTAAAAACTTTTTAGAATTTAATGAAAATGAGGATACAACATACTCAAACTTATGGGACACAATGAAAGCTGTGCTAAGAGGAAAACTCATAGCGCTGAGTGCCTGCAGAAAGAAACAGGAAAGAGCATATGTCAGCAGCTTGACAGCACACCTAAAAGCTCTAGAACAAAAAGAAGCAAATACACCCAGGAGGAGTAGAAGGCAGGAAATAATCAAACTCAGAGCTGAAATCAACCAAGTAGAAACAAAAAGGGCCATAGAAAGAATCAACAGGACCAAAAGTTGGTTCTTTGAGAAAATCAACAAGATAGATAAACCCTTAGCCAGACTAACGAGAGGACACAGAGAGTGCGTCCAAATTAACAAAATCAGAAATGAAAAGGGAGACATAACTACAGATTCAGAGGAAATTCAAAAAATCATCAGATCTTACTATAAAAACCTATATTCAACAAAATTTGAAAATCTTCAGGAAATGGACAATTTCCTAGACAGATACCAGGTATCAAAGTTAAATCAGGAACAGATAAACCAGTTAAACAACCCCATAACTCCTAAGGAAATAGAAGCAGTCATTAAAGGTCTCCCAACCAAAAAGAGCCCAGGTCCAGATGGGTTTAGTGCAGAATTCTATCAAACCTTCATAGAAGACCTCATACCAATATTATCCAAACTATTCCACAAAATTGAAACAGATGGAGCCCTACCAAATTCCTTCTACGAAGCTACAATTACTCTTATACCTAAACCACACAAAGACACAACAAAGAAAGAGAACTTCAGACCAATTTCCCTTATGAATATCGACGCAAAAATACTCAATAAAATTCTGGCAAACCGAATTCAAGAGCACATCAAAACAATCATCCACCATGATCAAGTAGGCTTCATCCCAGGCATGCAGGGATGGTTTAATATACGGAAAACCATCAACGTGATCCATTATATAAACAAACTGAAAGAACAGAACCACATGATCATTTCATTAGATGCTGAGAAAGCATTTGACAAAATTCAACACCCCTTCATGATAAAAGTCCTGGAAAGAATAGGAATTCAAGGCCCATACCTAAACATAGTAAAAGCCATATACAGCAAACCAGTTGCTAACATTAAACTAAATGGAGAGAAACTTGAAGCAATCCCACTAAAATCAGGGACTAGACAAGGCTGCCCACTCTCTCCCTACTTATTCAATATAGTTCTTGAAGTTCTAGCCAGAGCAATCAGACAACAAAAGGAGATCAAAGGGATACAGATCGGAAAAGAAGAGGTCAAAATATCACTATTTGCAGATGATATGATAGTATATTTAAGTGATCCCAAAAGTTCCACCAGAGAACTACTAAAGCTGATAAACAACTTCAGCAAAGTGGCTGGGTATAAAATTAACTCAAATAAATCAGTTGCCTTCCTCTATACAAAAGAGAAACAAGCCGAGAAAGAAATTAGGGAAACAACACCCTTCATAATAGACCCAAATAATATAAAGTACCTCGGTGTGACTTTAACCAAGCAAGTAAAAGATCTGTACAATAAGAACTTCAAGACACTGAAGAAAGAAATTGAAGAAGACCTCAGAAGATGGAAAGATCTCCCATGCTCATGGATTGGCAGGATTAATATAGTAAAAATGGCCATTTTACCAAAAGCGATCTACAGATTCAATGCAATCCCCATCAAAATACCAATCCAATTCTTCAAAGAGTTAGACAGAACAATCTGCAAATTCATCTGGAATAACAAAAAACCCAGGATAGCTAAAACTATCCTCAACAATAAAAGGACTTCAGGGGGAATCACTATCCCTGAACTCAAGCAGTATTACAGAGCAATAGTGATAAAAACTGCATGGTATTGGTACAGAGACAGACAGATAGACCAATGGAATAGAATTGAAGACCCAGAAATGAACCCACACACCTATGGTCACTTGATTTTTGACAAAGGAGCCAAAACCATCCATTGGAAAAAAGATAGCATTTTCAGCAAATGGTGCTGGTTCAACTGGAGGGCAACATGTAGAAGAATGCAGATCGATCCATGCTTATCACCCTGTACAAAGCTTAAGTCCAAGTGGATCAAGGACCTCCACATCAAACCAGACACACTCAAACTAATAGAAGAAAAACTAGGGAAGCATCTGGAACACATGGGCACTGGAAAAAATTTCCTGAACAAAACACCAATGGCTTATGCTCTAAGATCAAGAATTGACAAATGGGATCTCATAAAACTGCAAAGCTTCTGTAAGGCAAAGGACACTGTGGTTAGGACAAAACGGCAACCAACAGATTGGGAAAAGATCTTTACCAACCCTACAACAGATAGAGGCCTTATATCCAAAATATACAAAGAACTCAAGAAGTTAGACCGCAGGGAAACAAATAACCCTATTAAAAAATGGGGTTCAGAGCTAAACAAAGAATTCACAGCTGAGGAATGCCGAATGGCTGAGAAACACCTAAAGAAATGTTCAACATCTTTAGTCATAAGGGAAATGCAAATCAAAACAACCCTGAGATTTCACCTCACACCAGTGAGAATGGCTAAGATCAAAAACTCAGGTGACAGCAGATGCTGGCGAGGATGTGGAGAAAGAGGAACACTCCTCCATTGTTGGTGGGATTGCAGACTGGTAAAACCATTCTGGAAATCAGTCTGGAGGTTCCTCAGAAAATTGGACATTGAACTGCCTGAGGATCCAGCTATACCTCTCTTGGGCATATACCCAAAAGATGCCTCAACATATAAAAGAGACACGTGCTCCACTATGTTCATTGCAGCCTTATTTATAATAGCCAGAAAATGGAAAGAACCCAGATGCCCTTCAACAGAGGAATGGATACAGAAAATGTGGTACATCTACACAATGGAATATTACTCAGCTATCAAAAACAACGAGTTTATGAAATTCGTAGGCAAATGGTTGGAACTGGAAAATATCATCCTGAGTGAGCTAACCCAATCACAGAAAGACATACATGGTATGCACTCATTGATAAGTGGCTATTAGCCCAAATGCTTGAATTACCCTAGATCCCTAGAACAAACGAAACTCAAGACGGATGGTCAAAATGTGAATGCTTCACTCCTTCTTTAAATGAGGAAAAAGAATACCCTTGGCAGGGAAGGGAGAGGCAAAGATTAAAACAGAGACTGAAGGAACACCCATTCAGAGCCTGTCCCACATTTGGCCCATACATATACAGCCACCCAATTGGACTAGATGGATGAAGCAAAGAAGTGCAGACCGACAGGAGCCGGATGTAGATCGCTCCTGAGAGACACAGCCAGAATACAGCAAATACAGAGGCGAATGCCAGCAGCAAACCACTGAACTGAGAATAGGTCCCCTATTGAAGGAATCAGAGAAAGAACTGGAAGAGCTTGAAGGGGCTCGAGACCCCAAAAGTACAACAATGCCAAGCAACCAGAGCTTCCAGGGACTAAGCCACTACCTAAAGACTATACATGGACTGACCCTGGACTCTGACCCCATAGGTAGCAATGAATATCCTAGTAAGAGCACCAGTGGAAGGGGAAGCCCTGGGTCCTGCTAAGACTGGAACCCCAGTGAACTAGACTATGGGGGGAGGGCGGCAATGGGGGGAGGGTTGGGAGGGGAACACCCATAAGGAAGGGGAGGGGGGAGGGGGATGTTTGCCCGGAAACCGGGAAAGGGAATAACACTCGAAATGTATATAAGAAATACTCAAGTTAATAAAAAAAAAAAATAAAAAAAAAAAAAAAAAAAAAAAAAAAAAAAAAATATGTTATAAATAAAAATATATACAAAATCTATAATTATGTAAATGAGTGTAATTTTACCAGAACATGCAATAATATACACCAAGCAGATGGTAAGTCACAGATTTAAATTTAAATTTAAAGTAAGAGTGAATGTCTAAGTCATTATATCAATAACAATGGTGATTATAAGGATTTATTTAATTAATCTTTATAATTTGGTCTCCAGATAATAATAATTACTATTATTAATAATGGTATTGACCTAAATCAACTTCATGCTTTGCAAATGAAATCATGGATTTCTAAAAGCAGTGCTTATGGGGTTAGGAAAGTTTGCCAGCACAGAAAGACCAATTCCTGAGAACAAGTGAGTTTCATTATTTTTTAATTTTAAAAACTGCATTTCTCTCTCTCTCTCTCTCTCTCTCTCTCTCTCTCTCTCTCTCTCTCATGTGTGTGGGGGATATGGGTGGGTATGAGGGGAGGGAAGGGAGAGAGAGGGAGAGGGGGTGCACAACATATGTGTGGAGGTCATACGATGACTTGCAGAGGTCAGTACTCTCTTTCCACCATGTGAGTTCTACGTATAGAACTCACGTATGTCAGGCTTGGTGGCAAGCTGATTTATGCACTGAACCATTTTATCAGCCCATGACTAATTATTAAATATCTCAAAACATCACTGAAGTATTTCTAATTAAATGAAATTACTTTGCTTCAACTTTTTATACCCTCCAAAGCAAATAACAATGTCCTCATATTTAAATAATGTATAAGCTCTAATATTTAAAAATTTCCTATACCCTCATTTGATTCTGTGATCCAAACTATAAACTTAAGACAGATGCTTTATGGTCTTTAAAAATATTCTGTGGGATTAGAGAACATTTCGTCTAGACTCAGTTTTGCAATGTTACATACATTAGGTCTGAGAAATGGACAGATTTGATGGAAACGTGCCAAGGTTGGTTGTTGGGACATGAGCTAAGCCTGTGACATTTACTAAGAATCAATAGTCATAAGCCTACGTATGTTGTCGGTTGAATTCTGAAGGACGAAGTTCATTGAATTATTATCCACACATTGAGAATTTTTTTTAACAGAGATGTAATTGTCACTGAAAACGGCTTCTTTATCATCCCTCTTTTTTTTTTTTTTGTAGCTATACCTATAAGATTCTATTTAAGTGTTTTGAAATACTAGACTCAGCACTCCCCTTGTCCAGTCTGTAACTACTCACTGGAGATCTTAATCATTACAAATCCACTAGATAATCTACTGCATTTTCAGTAACTCATATTACATTGAATCAAAAATATATCTCCAGTTTCAACTTGATGTATTTAACATTTATCAGCAAAAGCACCTCCAGTTGGCTCTGTGCTTAGCAGCCATTCCTAAGGTGCAAAGAATGATAGCACAGCCTTGGAAACATTTTAGACATAATCCTTTAATTGCACCATAAAGGTCTTTTTTTACCTCTTCCTGAACCATGTGCCTTTGGAGTCCCAGGGGGGTGGTGGCTAACTTTGCTAAGAACAAAGAGAATGTCAATTACACTTTAACCTTAGCAGTGACCTTGATATGTTTTAGTAAAGAAACCTTGTAGCACAAAGGCATTGTCAAGAATGTAAGGCTGCTCTGCCAGCATTTCTTCTTCTTTTTTTTTTTTTTTATTAACTTGAGTATTTCTTATTTACATTTCGAGTGTTATTCCCTTTCCCGGTTTCCCAGCAAACATCCCCCTAATCCCTCCCCCTCCCCTTCTTTATGGGTGTTCCCCTCCCCATCCTCCCCCCATTGCCGCCCTCCCCCCAACAATCTAGTTCACTGGGGGTTCAGTCTTAGCAGGACCCAGGGCTTCCCCTTCCACTGGTGCTCTTACTAGGATATTCATTGCTACCTATGAGGTCAGAGTCCAGGGTCAGTCCATGTATAGTCTTTAGGTAGTGGCTTAGTCCCTGGAAGCTCTGGTTGCTTGGCATTGTTCTTCATAAGGGGTCTCGAGCCCCTTCGAGCTCTTCCAGTTCTTTCTCTGATTCCTTCAACGGGGGTCCTATTCTCAGTTCAGTGGTTTGCTGCTGGGATTCGCCTCTGTATTTGCTGTATTCTGGCTGTGTCTCTCAGGAGCGATCTACATCCGGGTCCTGTCAGCCTGCACTTCTTTGCTTCATCCATCTTGTCTAATTGGATGGCTGTATATGTATGGGCCACATGGGGCAGGCTCTGAATGGGTGTTCCTTCTGTGTCTGTTTTAATCTTTGCCTCTCTATTCCCTGCCAAGGGTATTCTTGTTCCCCTTTTAAAGAAGGAGTGAAGCATTCACATTTTGATCATCTGTCTTGAGTTTCATTTGTTCTAGGTATCTAAGGTAATTCAAGCATTTGGGCTAATAGCCACTTATCAATGAGTGCATACCATGTGTGTTTTTCTGTGATTGGGTTACCTCACTCAGGATGATATTTTCCAGTTCCAACCATTTGCCTACGAATTTCATAAAGTCATTGTTTTTGATAGCTGAGTAATATTCCATTGTGTAGATGTACCACATTTTCTGTATCCATTCCTCTGTTGAAGGGCATCTGGGTTCTTTCCAGCTTCTGGCTATTATAAATAAGGCTGCGATGAACATAGTGGAGCACGTGTGTTGGGGCATCTTTTGGGTATATGCTCAAGAGAGGTATAGCTGGAGCCTCAGGCAGTTCAATGTCCAATTTTCTGAGGAACCTCCCAACTGATTTCCAGAATGGTTGTACCAGTCTGCAATCCCACCAACAATGGAGTGTTCCTCTTTCTCCACATCCTCGCCAGCATTTGCTGTCCCCTGAGTTTTTGATCTTAGCCATTCTCACTGGTGTGAGGTGAAATCTCAGGGTTGTTTTGATTTGCATTTCCCTTATGACTAAAGATGTTGAACATTTCTTTAGGTGTTTCTCAGCCATTCAGCATTCCTCAGCTGTGAATTCTTTGTTTAACTCTGAACCCCATTTTTTTTTATTAACTTGAGTATTTCTTATATACATTTCGAGTGTTATTCCCTTTCCCGGTTTCCGGGCAAACATCCCCCTCTCCCCTCCCCTTCCTTATGGGTGTTCCCCTCCCAACCCTCCCCCCATTGCCGCCCTCCCCCCCATAGTCTAGTTCACTGGGGGTTCAGTCTTAGCAGGACCCAGGGCTTCCCCTTCCACTGGTGCTCTTACTAGGATATTCATTGCTACCTATGGGGTCAGAGTCCAGGGTCAGTCCATGTATAGTCTTTAGGTAGTGGCTTAGTCCCTGGAAGCTCTGGTTGCTTGACATTGTTGTCCATATGGGGTCTCGAGCCCCTTCAAGCTCTTCCAGTTCTTTCTCTGATTCCTTCAACGGGGGACCTATTCTCAGTTCAGTGGTTTGCTGCTGGGATTCGCCTCTGTATTTGCTGTATTCTGGCTGTGTCTCTCAGGAGCGATCTACATCCGGCTCCTGTCGGTCTGCACTTCTTTGCTTCATCCATCTTGTCTAATTGGGTGGCTGTATATGTATGGGCCACATGTGGGGCAGGCTCTGAATGGGTGTTCCTTTTGTCTCTGTTTTAATCTTTGCCTCTCCCTTCCCTGCCAAGGGTATTCTTTTTCCTCATTTAAAGAAGGAGTGAAGCATTCACATTTTGATCATCCATCTTGAGTTTCGTTTTGAACCCCATTTTTTAATAGGGTTATTTGTCTCCCTGTGGTCTAACTTCTTGAGTTCTTTGTATATTTTGGATATAAGGCCTCTATCTGTTGTAGGATTGGTAAAGATCTTTTCCCAATCTGTTGGTTGCTGTTTTGTCCTAACCACAGTGTCCTTTGCCTTATAGAAGCTTTGCAGTTTTATGAGATCCCATTTGTCGATTCTTGATCTTAGAGCATAAGTCATTGGTGTTTTGTTCAGGAAATTTTTTCCAGTGCCCATGTGTTCGAGATGCTGCCCTAGTTTTTCTTCTATTAGTTTGAGTGTGTCTGGTTTGATGTGGAGGTCCTTGATCCACTTGGACTTAAGCTTTGTACAGGGTGATAAGCATGGATCAATCTGCATTCTTCTACATGTTGACCTCCAGTTGAACCAGCACCATTTGCTGAAAATGCTACCTTTTTTCCATTGGATGGTTTTGGCTCCTTTGTCAAAAATCAAGTGCCCATAGGTGTGTGGGTTCATTTCTGGGTCTTCAATTCTGTTCCACTGGTCTATCTGTCTGTCTCTGTACCAATACCATGCAGTTTTTATCACTATTGCTCTGTAATACTGCTTGAGTTCAGGGATAGTGATTCCCCCTGAAGTCCTTTTATTGTTGAGGATAGTTTTAGCTATCCTGGGTTTTTTGTTATTCCAGATGAATTTGCAAATTGTTCTGTCTAACTCTTTGAAGAAATGGATTGGTATTTTGATGGGGATTGCATTGAATCTGTAGATCGCTTTTGGTAAAATGCTCTGCCAGCATTTCTCCACAGCCCCTGGGATGGGTACCACAGTCTGAAGAAGCAATCTACGTTTTCTTCCTGGCTGACTCTGCCAGTGTTAACTGTTTAGTTTCGGCATCTGCTTGACAAGGGTTCTGGGCAGGAAGTGAATTCTAATGGGTGGACTTCAGCACTGTGGTGACTTCCCTGTTCCCTGTGACTGGCAGGTTGGTGCTCCCCCTGCTTACAGAGGGGAATTCTGCTGAGTGAAGGTGATAGTTTCCACAATGTGACAAGAAGAATGTTCCAGAAGCAATACGCCATTTACTGTCAGTCTCTTCTCATTCAGAATCCTGTGCAGCGGTTATATGAGCATTCAGCAGCAGTGGCTAGATGGGCTAGAAATTGCTAGTTTAGTGAGTACCAGTCCAGATGGGGAGAGATGATGCTGAGAACCGAGGACCTCATGGAATCATTACCCTCCTCCTCCAGACTGCTTTCGAGGCAGGGTAATTACCTACACTACATAGTCTTCTTGTTTAAAGGATAAGCATCAGTATATTTTTAGCATATGGTAAGATAGGCTGGGGAACTCAGACCTAAGACTACATTTAATTACAAGCACAGTTAGAAAGAACATATGAAGAATAGAAAAGAGCAGGCCCCAAGCTGGACAGTAAGAAGGGAAACAGATAGAAAGTCAAAGCACCCAAACAGGATGATGGAATAACACCATCAGTATAACTTTTGATGCCAGGGTTGCAAAGTACATGGGATTCTTAATATTGAGTGTATCAGACAGTTGAGCAAGGGGAGAGGAAACTTAGCTAGTATACAGTAGTCTCATATCAATTATTTATTATCAATAGTAACCCAAATTTCTTTCAGGCCCCTGAATTCCAGGAGTCTGCTAAGATAGTTGCAATAAAAGTTGGCCACTTTGCTTGGGTCTAACAGAGTCCCAGTGGCCCAGGCCCTTGGTGAACTCCAGAAGTCATGCTAGGAGTCACTGAACACTGACTAGCTGGAGCACAAGTCACGCCTCCATCATCAGAGAATGATCAGGATAGGTACATCTCAGGGGCCATTAGTGGAAGAAGAAGTTCTGACTGTGGGGCATCATGGGACTCCTGCCTGTGAATAATAGCCAGGGTAGTTAACAAAGGATGCCATTTGGTTCAGAGTCAGGCTGAAATGATGTAGGAGAGATCTGTTCACCTCCCCATCCAGGAGGGCTAGGCTTCACAAAACCTCAAAACACTTATAGGGACACAAAGAAGTCAGTATGTCTGCGTATCTGAGTGACCCATGAGCCACTATGAGACTGAGAAGTTCAGTTCCCAAGGGAAGCTTTTCTAAAAGGCTCCAGAGAGGACCTCTGGGGGCCTTGACTCGTGGTCTGCATCACTTACTCTGTGATGTCACTCCTTGGAATAATTTATCACATCCATTTCTTCAAGTAAATAAGCATTCTAAAATCAAGTCTAGATTTCATAGGTGCTCATTAATCACTTTAAAATTAGCTTATTTTAATTATCTTTGATCTCCGTCTCCCAGTAACTATTATTTAATTGAAATTTATATCCCATGTGTTTCCAAGATGGTTAGAAGTATCGTTATAATTTGGGAGCAATCACAGGACTGTCATTAATCTGCTAACCCTTCCTGGGAATTGAATGGGAGTGTCAATCAACCGGTTAGTGAAAAACAGACATTTCTGGATGGCCAGGAGGAAAGGGTGACTTAGGAAGTTAGAAGATTGCCTGTGGATTATGTCACAGATAAAGCAATAATAACAAACAAAATAATACTGTCTCTCAGATAGTTTGGTATGAGACCCCTTCCCAAAGATCTTTATGAAGAATTTGTGATCCTGACCAGAAGATAAACAATTTCAATATGTGCTCTTTGAGCAGTTAATGGAAAGATCAGATACCCCAGGGATTAATCATTTAGTAAGAGCCAGGTGACAGGCAGAGCAGGGCAATTAGGATGGGGCATGGCCCCCTGCCTCGGGTTGTGGTCGTCTGTGATAAAACTCTCCGGGTATAGCTTAGCCCTTGTACACATCCTTGGAGTTGTCTTCCTGTTGGAGTCCTAGTCAGTGGCTAAGTACAGAAATCAGTTTACAATTCTGTATCAAATGGATTTGATAGTTTGTCTTGTTGCATTTCATACAAACACTGCCCGGAAGACTCCATTTGTTTGAATGAGGAATACGTTACATCTAGGAAGGAAAAGCATCCTGGGTATTCTAACTCAAAGGACTCTGATGGGTAATGTGTGAATCATTAGACTAATTCACTCTTGTTATACATAATCATGGTGATTTCCAACATCCCACTCCATAATCATGTATCCTTAAATTGTTCCATAATTCTATTTTTAGGAGCTACAAAAAGCCGGCAGTTACTTTATTACTCACCAGTGTGGTAAAATTTTGTAAAACTCTTATCTGGAATAAACATAATTATAATACATATGTACAAAGTTGCAGATTAAATGTAACTGCAGAACTTCTTCTCAATGTAGGGAAAGCAACAATACAGGATGCAGTCTGTGAGCAGTGCCCTAGGCACAGGCATTACCACACTAATAAAACTTGGCACAGAGCAAGTAGAACCAATAGTGTGTAATGGATAGCCTAATGTTGATCTTCTGTATTTCGTTTCAGATACTCAGATGATAAGTTCTTTACAAATTTCCCTTCCTCTTCTATTTATTTTTACTTTTTCTATTAATTTTTCAGATAAGCCCTCTCTCTCTACTTGTTGGCACCTGGGAAGAATTCATTTAGAAGTAAAGGCCTCAGCAGGGAGACAGCCTTTGCCCATGTATCAGTTACACATTAGTAATGCAGTAACAAGTGTCTAGGCTTGGATGGCCATTTTATTCCTTTAGCCTGCTGAGCATGGAAGTGTCTTCAGCGTTCCCCAGTAACAGTGTAAACAGCGCCTGTCTAGATAAAGTTGGCACCTAACAGAATCTGGCCATCTGCAGCTTATTTAACCTAAGGCAGCTGGCCATAGGAACCCAGCACCCTTCTGACCACTGTACTAGGCACCACTTCTGTCAAGCACAAGAGAGCTGAGTGAACTGTACTCACGTACAGGAGAGGCAAGAGTGTGTCTTTTTAGGATACAATTTTTGTGTATGAGTTTTTCATTTAGTTTTATACAAATACTTAAATTGTGTATTCAAATATCTTGCTGGTAGAAACCCAGTGTTTAGACATCTTGGCCCCTATTGGTATAAATGAACATGATAATATTATAGTGGATGACACTGTAAGCCTAAATACTAGTTATCCATGACTATGTGTGTCTAAAAACACGTTCTCAGGGGTTGGGGATTTAGCTCAGTGGTAGAGCACTTGCCTAGCAAGCGCAAGGCCCTGGGTTCGGTCCCCAGCTCCGAAAAACAACAACAACAACAACAAAAAAAAAAACAAAAACAAAAAAAAACACATTCTCATGAAATATATTTGTTGAGCCTCCAAGCCTATACAACACTGACAATCGTTATCTCGATGTTTCAGAATAAAGTGAGGCACTTAACAGTCAGCTACTTGCGTTGAGGATGGACAAAAGGTGGGGACATGTCCTACCCCAGAATAAGACTCGGACAACGGAAGCAGATGGTGAAAGTGTGTAAAATAAGAGCAGAAGTAGAGATCAGGCGAGTCTAGAGATCAGGCTGGAATGGGGGCGATGCAGGGACTAAGGCCTTCCCTACAGTTCAGTGTACCTGGGCCCTGAAAAGACATTAGCATTGGAGCAAAGCAGTTGCAGCAGGAACAGGAGATGGGAGGAGGAGATGCCTGAGACTTGAGAAGAGGCTTGGCAATGTTTCACGGTTTGGGGGATGTGGGCAGGTGGCACAGTAAGAGGAAGAAATTGGAGTTAGCTCAGTGTGCTACAAGTGGCTTGGGCTTAGCAGAAGGTTTGGCAGATGTCAACATTCAATTTCACATCCGTCCATCTGTGAGAGAATCCAGAGTGTGGCCAGGTTCCATTTGGAAGGAAAGTGCCTAATTATTTAGGTCTGAGGATATGAAAAAGTATCTTGCGTTTTTATATTCAATATGCTGGTTTAAAAAAAAAAGCAAAACACATACCCTAAAATGTACTGGTATTTCTTTTTTAAATCTCCCATTTAATAGCGAATTTTCTGAGATTATAATGTAAAATCTGTAACATTTTATAACATACAAAATCTGATTTGTATGCATGGGTCATAACATTGGAAATTAAGTTTAGAAATAAATTTGTTTTGTTTAAAATGCCAACAAGAACAAATGCAACCCTAGTGAGCCAATTCGGAGTGGTATTCCTCATATGACCTTGGGGGTGGGGCAGCAACAATGACTCTGATGTAGGAGCTTGCCAGTTAGTGGCAACAAAAGAAGATTCTTTTTTTTTTTTTTTTATTAACTTGAGTATTTCTTATATACATTTCAAGTGTTATTCCCTTTCCCGGTTTCCGGGCAAAATCCCCCTCCCCCTCCCCTTCCTTATGGGTGTTCCCCTCCCAACCCTCCCCCCATTGCCGCCCTCCCCCCATAGTCTAGTTCACTGGGGGTTCAGTCTTAGCAGGACCCAGGGCTTCCCCTTCCACTGGTGCTCTTACTAGGATATTCATTGCTACCTATGGGGTCAGAGTCCAGGGTCAGTCCATATATAGTCTTTAGGTAGTGGCTTAGTCCCTGGAAGCTCTGGTTGCTTGACATTGTTGTACTTTTGGGGTCTCGAGCCCCTTCAAGCTCTTCCAGTTCACAAAAGAAGATTCTTAAGAGTTTGTCTTGCTTCTACCCCTGCTTCTTTTTTGTCAAGTCCATGTCCTTCAGTCTGTAGAGATGCAGCCCTCACTGTATACTTCAAAACGCTGTGCTGCTGTACACATATCTCTTGCAATTGTTTTTTTCCACAATGAGTTACTGGGAACTCACAGCACCAAATGCCATTTTCTCTTGGTAAAACTAACCCAAATGATACTTTCTTTAAGTGATCACTTGTTGTGAACACATTTACTGTGCTGAAAAATCTTCAGGATCTAACTTCAGATGTGTTGTTACTCTCTGCTGGATGGGTCAAGTGGGATTCATAGCAACGGGCATTCAATGTTTAATGGAAATCCTGCCATGTTACAGTCCAAAGCATGGTAAGCTCTTTAACGATGCAGTGAAGGAAGGATACCATTTCATTTAGGAGCAAATGGACACATATTAACACAGCCCCATTAGGATCTAGAAACCTGGCATATGATTAGAGAATCGTGTCATTTTTCATGCATTATGTGATCTTTTTAAAAGAAGTAGACTATCTTTCTTCATTCACTCATAACTCCATCCATGAATCTATCCACTCATGCATCTATCCATGCATCCATCCATCCATCCATGCATCCATCCATCCATCCATGCATCCATCCATCCATCCATCCATCCATCCATCCATCCATCCATCCATCCATCCATCCATCCATGCATCCATCAATTCACTATGTATTTTGAAAATTATGGTCATAGGGACATGTAGCAGTGAGTCTAGCTAATACTGCCTTGTGCTCCAGATTGGCTGTGCTCCCAGGCACCTGCCAGAGTCCTTTAGAATGAAAGTCGGTCTCTCTCTCTCTGTCTCTCTCTCTCTGTGTCTGTCTCTCTCTCTGTGTCTGTCTGTCTCTCTGTTTCTGTTTCTCTCTCTCTCTCTCTCTCTCTCTCTCTCTCTCTCTCTCACACACACACACACACACACATTTAATCTTAAATGCCTTGACTAACTCAAAGGCTGGGCAGTTCTAATCCTCCCAGTGACTAGCACATATTTGCCTCCTGTAATCCTGGTTTAACACCCTCTAATTCTATATTTTATCTTTGTTGCCCTGGCTCCTTTTGGGAAATTCCCTAGTCTTTGCTGCCCAAGATCTTCTGGGCACCTCTTCCAGGACCTACATTCCTTCTCACCTACATTTTGGATAACTTTCCTTCTGCTGCTGTAAATCTGACCCATCTCCCTCTGAATCATGGTGATTCTCCTCTCCTTCCCATCAATTCCTAGCCAACACAAATCCAAAGGTCCCACCTCAGTCTACCTACCCAGCCATTGGTTGTTGGCTCTTTACTGATCGATCAAAAATCAATTGGGACAAGGATCTTCAATGTTGGGACAAACAGATTCCAGATTTTAGGGATCAGATTAATTCAAAGCATTAAAACCAATCCCCAATGGGGATATAACATTGTACAGAAGGAATCCAAGTTTTCTACCACTACTGAACTTGCCATCTGATGGCAGCAAGCAAATTGCATTAAAACAAAAATAAGACTGTGCAGAAAGTTGACTGGGAATGCCACCAATAATGTGTTCTCTTTCTTAGAAGAAATGGTTTTAAGTAAATAGCACTTAACAAACAGAAAAAACTAGCACACTTTTAAACAAATAGTCCAATTTATATTACCTTTAATGTTTTAATTAGATATAGAAGAGTTATCTCCTTGATCCAAAACGGTAGGTTAAAAGTCATTCCATTACTTAGAATAAACTTGTTTGAAAACAACTTATAATAAATAAGCTATTTCATCACTTCAAATATAAATGAACTAAATCTCAGAGATTTTACCTGCTTTTTCCAAGGATGTACAATCGACTTTAAGAAAGTTATTATCCGAACACTGACAGTTAGTATCAGAAAGTATGGAATAAACTAGTGGTCAATTTGGTTTATTTACAAACTCAGAAATAAAGCCATGAATCAATCAGTCTACAGTGGTTCACAGCCATAATCTATGTTATCTGAATGGAACAGTCACTGTGCTATGATCTCTCAGTATATTATACTTGAATATAAGGATGTTTCTAGAATATTCCCTAACAACTTTAAAAGCATTCAGTGCTATAATTTGGGTATGAAGTGTCATATTCTCCACACACCCTTGCCAAAACTCAGGTCTTGGTTCTCAGCAGGAGGCACTAAAATGGGATCATGAGGGTCTATATTAGTTACTTTCCTCATTGCTGCAACAAAATAACCAACAAAAGCAACCTAAGGGAAGAGGGTTTATTGTGGCTCACCGTTCAAAGGCAGAGTTTATCACAGGAGGGAGGCCATGGTAGCAGGAGCCAGAGGTGGCTGGTCACATTGCATCCAGTCAGAAGCAGAGAGATGAGTGATGGTTTCTCCTACATACTCTTCCCAGGACCCCAGCCCTTGAAATGATACTATCCACTTCAATGAACTCAGTCTAGAAATTTTCTTATAGTGATGCCTAGAGGTCTGTCTCCTAGGTGACTATGGACCTTGTCAAATAGACAATCAATATTAACCATTAAAGAGCTCAATTTTCATCAGTGAGTTAATTCTTTGGTCTCTTTATCTCTGTCCCCAACTCCATCTCCATCTCTCTACTCCTACCCTGTTCGTCTACTTATCTGTCATTATGAGACTTCCTCCTCTCTCCTTTCTATGCACAGAGCTCCTTGATCATGAACTGGAATCTCTAAATTCCAATCAATGTTCCCAAATCAATCCTTCCCTTAAGGTGTCTCAGCGATTTTGGCCACAGCAAAGAAAAGTGTCCGATTCAATAAAAAATGTAAATGTTAGCTGAGTACATAAAACATATTCCACAGTGATGATGAATCAGTTAGCAGATCATTCATCCTTTTTATATATATGTTTTAGTAAATCCAGAGAGAGACATGAACACACAGGCAAGCATTATGCTAGGTTCACCTGTATTATTGTATTGGCTGGCACGTGTCCACTTCTGCCCTTAGTGTGTTTCCTGGCCTGCGTTTATTTAATCATTGTGGACACTGTGAACATTGGGAGGAGCATGGCAACACCCTTATTGACTGAACTAATCCAACTGGGTCTGAAATAGGAATGAAGAGATGGGCTTGCTTAAAGTAAAACTCACTTGTGCATTAACCTGCCCCTCAGTGTGATAACTTTCTTTTCAATCAATGAGACGCGGCCTAAGGTATGGGAATCTGATTAGGAGGCGTGGGCGGAGTCTTGAGCAGAGAAGACTTGCCTTCAGCCATAATATTCTGAGGTTCCACTTAACTGGGGAAGGTAGGAAGACTGTTGGATACAGCTTGCTGGGAGAACTGGCTTTCTAATTTGTAAAACCATCAGCAAAATGGAAGTGCAAGGTGCCTTTTTGAAAATTATTAAGAATTCAAGGTGAAGGTAACAGAACCTTGCACCAAGCACATGAATCCCTCCCCAGAAAGCCTGCCTGCTGCTTTTCCCTAGCAAGATAGAAGGCTGCCCTCTAGTGTTTCAGGGAAGGTGACGTTTCCAAATGTTCATTCCTCCCAGAGGCCTAGTTAGAGCCCCCAGAGTTTTTTCTTTGTATATTTTGTCACAGATTGATGCAGGGCACACTTACGGGCAAAGCCCCCTTGCTCCTCATGCCTTGCTGCTTTGCAGCAGTGCTGATACCTGAAGGCGTAGAAATGAGCTAGAGGACTCCTTAGGGCCCCTTTAGTGTCACAAGCCTATATTTCATGTCTTGGCTTCCTGCTAAAGGTTATTTTTCATTTTGTCTCATGCTGCTTAGGGGTTATCTTTCCTCTTCTTTTGTCTCTCTTTCAAGAGTAAAAACCATTGTAGACTCTGTAAAATATTCTTTGTCCCATGGATACCAAAACACTGATAGAGTAACACTCATTTTTAAATAGTTAACTTCTTTTAGTATTGCATAGGAAACATTGACCAAGGCTCCCATAAAAATAAACACCCCAAACAAAACAGATCCACAAACCCCAATGAAAATTACAGAGGAGGCAGATACAGCCTTGACTGTCATGGTGTTTCCTTCCTATGACCTTGGTGTATGGTGTCTCCATTAAGGCTCAAAGGAGAGGGAGAGCAAAGCAAGGAGGAACGTTGGATTTTGTCCCTGGCTGCTTCATGGAGCCCTGTCTTTCTAAGAACATGGGAAAGCCCTCCAGTGGCCTCAGGCTACCTACACTTTCCTCCCAGTATCATTTAGTGCATGCATGGTAGGCACAAAATAAAATATTTGTTTAATTAAATGAAAGAATGGGACATTAAACATCTCCTAAAGGCACAGGCAGGGTCTTTCCCATTAGGTTTTGCCTTTATTTTACTTTTATAAAATATTTTATAAAATATTCCCTTCAGCTGTCATTCCTTACCACATATGTCATGGACAGTGGATACTAAAACACATTTTTCTGCTACAGGAAAGAAAGTATTTAAGCACTACTGTTCCCTCATTAGATCTCGGATTATCTTTTCTTCCTTCTCGTGTGGGTGAAGGAGGAGGCTTTTTACTGCTATCAGTGAGGAAACGGGAGCTGGAGAGGAGGTAAGTAACAGAAGTTCTTTAGTAGGGAAGGACTGGAAATGCACAGCTCTGCCTAACCCAGACAGTCTTGCCCTGGGATGGTTCTCAGCTTCCCCACAGAGTCTGCACAGCCCACTTTGCCAAGCTTCCTGCAAGCAGACCAGCCCTGGCTATTTATAAATTCTATTCATTAGTGCTATTGTTGCTGAACCTTACTTTCGGGATGTCTAAACACCTATAAAACCTGAAAATAGAGGATTTATGGTTGCTGGTCCAGAAGAAAGGGACCAGTCAATCAGAGAGTTTGTGCCTTCAGGAGAGGTTGGGACTCAGTAGGAATGTGTGGTAAAGGGTAAGCTTTTGTTTAACAGAGGAGGGAGCCTCCATGACAAGTTTGCTTCTACTGTTAGGACCCCCTTAGTGGCAATGAAATGGGAATAGCGGGTGATATAAGAGAAACCCTCCCATCTGTGATTTCCTCCAGGACTGGGTGTGGAAGACTGATATGTCCCAGATTTCAAGCCAACTCTCTCATGAACTCCATCCTTGACCTCTGCAGAGGTTAACAAAGCTGTGTCTTCATTCATTGGATCCAGAAGACATGAACTACTGTCAAAAATAAAAATCCCCGGAAGTCCCTGAGTCTGAGTCTCTGTGCATGGCCTAGGCCCAGCATTTGAGAGATGCAGTTATTTAGCCTACCTGTCCATGCTGGTAGCCAGCTCAGGTAGGCAGGCTGAAGTCAGGGGACATGTCTAAGGCAAGACGGTCCTGGGGCTGACAAAGAATGAAAAATGGCTGTTGATGAGGTGTTGTGAACTCCTTAGAAAATGATTTGGGGAGAAAATGGCTTATGGGTTCTTGGATGGAAGGACAGGAAAATAGGAACCCTCTAGAAGAAGCCCTTTGAAGATCAGTGATTAGACCTGTCATCTAGAAACTAGAAAGAACAACAAAGGTTGAAGTTGCAGGCACAAATGCCTGCCGAGCCCGCCCATGAAGGATCTAGCTAGGTCCCCCATGCCTCGTGCATTTGGTTCCTGTAAGTAGCAAGTGGCATGCATGGGGTGACTGAATCCCAGGTCAACCTTGCCTCCAAGGAGGACAATTCCTGTTCCTTGCTCCAACTTCTGTGCCATCCCTGCCACACAGAAAGGGTTCTAGGGAGATCTGTGATAGCAAACACCGAGGTCCACGGGGCACTCACTGCTAAGGTGTGAAGAGCAAAGGGCAGAGAACAGGAGTGGCCATCTGCCTGAGGACCACAGGTATCTTCAGTTATGGTGGAATTGAGTTCATGGGGGCCATTCTTTCAAGAGGACTACCACAAGTCCTGGCGGGGACCTAACTCCTGCCCTGTATTGGGAGTCAAATTATAGCAGAGAAAGTGAAAAAGAGGCCAAATTTTTCTAAGTAGGGATACTACAGAGGGGCAGTGGTCAGGGATGTGGGACCCCTCTCCAGGGGTTGGGGGGTTAGAGCATGGCAGCCTTTTTCACTGCTGCCTTGTGAGATCATGGAGAGGCAGTGGGAACCTTGGCAGCCAGGTGAGAGACTCGAGGAGCCCAACGGTAGCCCTCAGGCTGTTTTCTGCTGTAGTGGAGAGCAGCGCTAGAGCCCCAATCTGCCTGGCTGGGGTCCAGAAGCAAGAGGAGGGGGCGCCCACTGTGTGGTCTGCGGCACGGAGGAGGGCAAGAACCCAATCTGCAGCTTTCTCTGGAGCCCAGCCTGGCCGTCGGGGGGCGGTGGTGGGCGCGGGCCGGCGCCGCCCCTGCGCGGAGGCCGGTGCGCCGCGCGCGGGGTGGGGCGAGGCGGGCCGAGGGGCCCGGTGGCTCCCGCCCTCGAGAGTGGTGGCGGCAGCGGCGCCCGGGAGCTGCCCTGAGGCCGCCCCCGGCCCCCGCCCGCGCGTCAGCGCGCCCAGCCCGGGGCTCCGAGCTCCGCCCGCGCCCGAGGCCCCTGCGTACAGCTCCGGGCGGGCCACCGGCGGGTCGCGGCGGCGCGGGGGCGGCAGGCGGTAGGCGACCGCAGAGCGGCGCTGCCCGGGCAGGGCGCGCACGGCGGGCGCCCCGCGAGCCGCCCCGATGTGGCAGGAGGCGATGCGGCGGCGCCGCTACCTGCGGGACCGCGCCGAGGCGGCGGCGGCAGCGGCGGCGGGAGGCGGAGAGGGGCTGCAGCGGTCCCGGGACTGGCTCTACGAGTCCTACTACTGCATGAGCCAGCAGCACCCGCTCATCGTCTTCCTGCTGCTCATCGTCATGGGCGCCTGCCTCGCCCTGCTAGCCGTCTTCTTCGCGCTCGGGCTGGTGAGTGGCCTCCCCGTGGCTTCGAGGGGACCGTGCAGGCGACCGTGTCCCGCCCCAGGCTGCTTCTCACCCCCTGCGCCCTGTCCAAGGCCAGCCTGGCTAGGGTGAGAGCTGCGGACACAGGAAAAGTTTCCTTGGAAGGCTTTGCCCAAAATAAAGTTGCCAGGGTGTGCTCCAGGTGGACGGGCAGGGTGTGTGGGTTCAGCATCTCTGCGCCCCGTGGCCAGCTGCGTTTTCTCCGGGCGCCGCTGCCCACAGCAGTGGCAGTCCTCCGGCTTCCTTGGCGCGCTAGCTGCCTCCCATCCCTGTCCGCGGAACGCCCCCGGCTCTCTTCTCTGAGTTTGGTCTGGTCATTATTTAACTCTTAAAACAGGCTGCTTTGGCAAAGCAGTTCATATGACAGCCAAAATGAAAACCAGATAATGCTGTGCATATTGGCTTTTGAATCTTAACGTGCTTAGCCATGTAGAGAGAAAGTGATGGAGTGTTGAGCAGATGCCCATGCCTCATCTCCAGAGACTATAAGTGAGCTAAAAATGGAAGGGCCCCTCGCTGCTTTCCCCTTTCTAGAGAAGTGTACTTTCTAGAGTCTATCATGGTTCCCTGCAGATGGTCAAAGCATGTTTTCATCACTGGATGCATTAACGCAGCCCAGTAGCTGATGCCAGTTTTCCTGCTTCATAATTTTCAGTCAGGAATCTTGAGCTGGCTCCCTGGAGCCCTGAAAGGAAATCTGTAGATGGCAGTAACTTCCTCTTAGTGCTCTCTTCTCTTGAGTGTGGTTCAAACTCCCCCCCCGCCCCCCGACCATGATTTGAGTGTATAGATTGTGTCCAAGGTCTGAATTAGCCTCTGAGTTGTCTGGTCAGTGGCTAATGTGGGATGTTTCCACTGAACGGTGTTTCCTGAGCTTAGGATATAGAGACATGCCTGTTTTCACCAGTCTTGAGCAGATTCAGCTCACGCAGCCTCAAGGGCACAGAAACTCTGTTAGGTATTTGAAAATTCGTTTTAGATACCCTGGACCATATGGCGGTCACATTATGAGTCAGGGGGAAAAAAGTTTACGTCATGGCTCAGTTTTCTAAGTGCCCTTACCAGCCTGAGTCCTGTTTTCTGATCGAGTTCCATGTGGTAAGAAAAGATAATCCAACGTGGCAGAGCATGACGTCACTGGCACTCTGCTGTAGCAGGCCAAGCAGGGAGCTCCTTTGATCCTGGTAGCCTAGGTGTAAGAGGAGGGCAGCTCTACCCCTGCCTCACTTGCTTGTCCCCACTTATAAGACCAAAAGAACTAAAAGAGAGATTTGGGGGAGCGGAGGGCGGAACCATGGCAAGCCAACAGTCTTTAAAGTCCTCACCTCACTCTCACACTGCTGGCAGGAAAACATCACAGTTGTCCTTTGGAAATGTGCTCCTTCTAAGTGTTTCTGTTTGTGAGTAATTCAAATCCTTCTGGCTGGTTCCTTCCTAAATGGAGAGGAGCAGGTGATGGCCTATTTTTAGTGCCATTAGTCTAGGGAGACAAGTGCGAAGTTCATGTTCCCCAGGGACACTACTTTGTTTTCCAGGTTAGAACGCTCTAACTTAAACCACGTTGAATTAGGTACTCTTGAATGGGTTGGTGAGAAATGCATGGGAGGAGTACTGAAGGGACTTAAGGCTTGCTTCTCTTTAAGTTGCCTTTGTTCCTCCCATTTGTCCTTAGAGAGTCCCTTTTACATTTTGCTTAGTTTAAATGTTGGGATGATAACTTTTACAAAGCCTTTGAAACCTTCATAGACATATATGCAATGTATTTAATCACGTCTGAGTTCCCTCCCCTCCCTGGACCCCTTTAGAGTCTGTTTCCCTGCCTTCTTCAAGACCACCAAAAGACAAAAGAAAACAACAACAAAAACCTGGAGTCCAATTACGCTGTCCACGAGTGCATAGCTGTGGGGTTATCCATTGGTGTATGGGAAACTGTGCCTTCTTGCAGAAGCCATCAGCAGCCAGTAGCTCCTCAGCTGGGTGCAGGACCTCACACCACTTTAAGGGCCATTGCTTTCTCTTAATATGCTCCTCATTTCCACACCTGTCTTCATTCCCTGTAACCAAGGCTGGTGTTTCCATAACTTGGCTGTCACCTAGAGCAAGGTCCACATATGACATGAAATGGATTCTTTGCCTCCGTGCCCCTGGCTGGCTTCATGCCCACTATGTAAGTCTTCAGTGTAAACTGCAGACAAGTTCCAGGGAAGATGCCTGGATCTGGTCCAAAGGTTACCTTCAGGCAGGGACTAGGGCTCTAGGGTTCTGTGAAGAGAGAAAGGCCTGAGAGATGTGGGTACTGTCCTCCAATACACAGGAGGAGAGACTGTATGACCCTTAGGTCCACAAAGATTTATCTCTCTTTTGTTTCTTGAAAAATTGTAGGCAGCATCTCCACTTTCAAAGAGGGAAACCCCATCTAGTTATTGAAAGACAGTTAAGGTAGAAACAGCGAAGGTGTGGTAGGGTTGAGTTAGAGCCATGCTTGTGTGGATGGAGATGGGAGTCCTACCCAGACTGAGCAAACACTGACTACTGAGGGGTCTGTCTCAGAGCAGGGAAGTGCCAGTGCCTCTTGGGCTCTGCAATAACAGAGCCCTCATGTGATTCAACAGTGAAACAGATCTAGGTTTTTGTTTTTGTTTTTTCATGCCTAAAACCTTGGGTAGTTTCTTTCATTCCCATGCATTTGCCTGGTTTTGCTTTCTGTCTGCCCTTCATGAGTTCTCACAGTAACAAATGGGTGGCAGTTTTCTTAAACACAGATCCTGTCTCCTAGTACAACTGGGTCACAAAATGATGCCAGGGCATTCCAAGTACATAGAAAATTTTCTGCTTTCTTTCTGTGAGTTGGTTTTGGATTTATATTCAAAATGATAAAGGGAGACTAGGGACGTAGCTTAGTGGGTGAAAGGCTTGACCAGTGTGGAAGCTCTGGGTTGTTCTCGCCGTAGCGCCACATTCAACAGCCATGGAGTTATATTGCTGGAACCCAGGGCTATAGACATGAGGAAGAGTACCAGAAAATACAAGGTCTTCTCAGTGCACTGTGAGTCCCAGGTTAGTCTGAGCTATAGGAAACCTGGTCTCAAGGTATAAATGAAAGTAAATAAAGAGGGAAAATAGCAACTTGTCTTTTGCTTTAGTATTGTCTTAACTGACTCTTAAAATTTTCTATCACTTGATTTCAGTCTGTGGTCCATCTAGGCTTCTTTCATACTGACGATAACGTGATGGATCGTTGATGTATTTCCATTATCTTGTAAAAATCTTGAAGAATTGCTTGTTTTCCATCTAAAAGTCTAAAAATAAGGTTAATGTCATTCTTGCTAAGAATTATCCTAAGGTGACTTAAATAAAACAGCAACTCTTGGGATAGCTTGTATAACTACATTCTATTGATAGTGTAAACATTCTTTGCTTGCTATGGAAAGTTTTGATAAAAAGCTGATTTATGATTTTTTTGACATTGGTTTACTGAGTGCCTACCAAGTACCTCATGGATGGTAGTCAAGGTGATCCTCAGAGAGAAAATTTAGACCTAATGAGACCAAACTACGTTGTAAATATTATGATGTCACTTTGATTTTTAGAGCTGGCTTTCATTACTGAATGCATGAAAACCTCCTTTCAGAACAAAAATCCTCTCATTTATTATGTTTGAAATCTGCCAGCTTTTCTCAAAAATTGCCTTCATTGTTAGGAAAGGTTGACATAAATTTTGTTTGTCAAAATACCAGGTGGCTCTGGACATGTTTGTTTTGACTAAAATTTATGATTGGGAGTAGTCACTATTTGAATGGAAATGTTATAGTCCCATAAATTTAAAGTAATCAGACATTTTAATAAAATAGGTCTTGTAACATATCCTGGAGTAAGAATATATACTTTTATTAACTGTAAATATGCAATATGTGCAGCTGAGAACATGCCCTACCCTTGTTTACAGTGGTACAGCAAGCTAGCCTTTGCAACCAGTAGATTGCAAGCACTTTTCACTACCCATTGATCCCCCTAAGTCCTAATATATCAATTTCTTTTGTGTATTTACTGCAAAGAAATCTTATCTTTCAAAACAAAGACGTAAACAGCATTTGTAGAGGGAGTCTGTCTTGATTGATCCAGTCTTTCAGCACCTGCTGTTGGTAGGCGAATCACCCACTTCTGAGAAGGCTGGAGTCTGGGATGATGGAGACATGCCCCTCCTCTCTAAGGAACTGGGGATTAAGTGTGTGCTTTTTGTAGTTTCAGAATTATAGGAGTAAAAGGGTACAGAGCATTTCCCTAAGAACCAGAGCAGAGGTGGCTCAAGATCCACCCTTTCAAGCATTTCTGTGCATAGAGGCAGTGTTTTCTCTGCAGGTGTTTGTAATTTGCAGCCAGCCAGTCACTAAGTCATCCCACTTACATTTTACCTGTAGTCTCCACAGAGGCCAAGGAAAAACTCTAAATTTGTACAGGAATGGTGGTTGTAATATAAAGAACTATCCAGGTAAAACTTGAAATTACAAGCTTTCCATGGATATGACCTTGTTTAAAAAATGACAGTAGAGAAGAAGGCTTTGTGGTACACACCTACAATCCCAGTGCTCCAGAAGATCAGAGTTCAAGGCAATCTTCAGACATGTTTTGAAGTTTGAAGCTAGCCTGAGCTACGTAAGAACCTGTCTAGGAAATATGAAGTGAAATGGTAGGAGTGTAAAATGCTTAAGAACTTGGAGTTTTGACTTTCTTCCTTTCTGTGCTCTGATATCTGTGACCTTAGGTAGACTGTTACCACATGGGTTTGTCAGATGACATTGCCTCTGAAATAGATGATCCAAATGGCTAAGAAGCATCTCTGGGAGCATTTAATATCACAAGGTCCCCTGGAGATGCATGTCATTGTCCCATAGCCAACTAGTAGTAGAATTGAGAGGAACTCATTCAACACATGCACAAACTTATACCCAGAGGGCCAAACTAATTTTTTTTCTAGGTCATGTAGCTGTAGATGTAGGACAAGATCCATGGGCACTAAGCTTTCCCTCAAATGGTGCTGTGAGGAACATTGCAGGTCTGAAGATTTTCCATCCCTGACTTCCATAGTTCTCTTCTGGGAATCCCTCGTGCTGTGAAGGGGCTCAGACTTCACTCTGTAATAGTTGCATCTCATACCCCTCTTTCTGTAATGAAGGATGGACAGAGATACTTCTTCAGCTTGCTCACTGAAATGGTGGCATCTGTCAATTTCAGTATACTAACTACTCCTAGAATTTGCCCCATTGAACAGAGACTCCAGCTGCAGCATTCCTGTTGTCTAAGAAGGTCCTCCTTTGAGCCACTCCTTTGAGCTGCAGTTTTTTACTGATATTTTAACGCCATGGATTCTATTGAAAAGCAGCAGCAGTTAGAGGTGAGATACTGCAGTTCCCAGTGTGGGTATTGGTCCTTAGGACAGTAACATACTTGATCTGTAATTGTTTTGGCATATGTTGAGGCAGAGTGCACTGGGGTACTAGTTAATTAGAAAGTTTGTTGTCATTGAGGCAGTCACTTAACTTGCCTCCTTTCTTAAGTCACTGAATATCTTCTTAGCCTATGCTGAGGCTGACACTGTGTTGATACTGTCCCCAGTGGTGCACCTGCAAGTGTCTCAGGTCAACACATTAAAGTCATCTCTCTTCAATTTACTTCTGTGGGATAGCTAGTCCTTCTGGGCAACTCAACTAAGACCATGTATACTTGTGGTCCCTGTTCCTTCCTCTGTTGGGTATTCACATTCAAGTTCCTGGAGAGTTGAGCCCTTAAATACCCAACCATTATTGATGTCTGCTTCATATTTTAAATGCTTGTGAATTGCACAAGGAAGTTTAATCCTTGTCTTGCTGGGAAAGTTTAGATAGATCCATCAGTAGGTGAGTTTTCTCTCAATTCATTGTGAGTGCAATCAAAAAGGAAGTCACTGACCTCAATGTTGGACACAGTGCTGATCAGGTAGCAGCACCACATACAGCCACTGAGAATCGTAGCATTGTTGATCTATCTGGATCCAGCCCTCAGTTTCATCCACCCCTTAGAAGACAACCCTACAGAGTTAAATCATCTCTTCTTTCCTCAATTACTTCCATGAAGTAAAATGAATAGCAGAACCATGTAAATGGGTCTTGGTTGTGAGTTAACGATGATATATCTCCTAAGTACTTAGGATAAGAAGAGACATGTAATATTCCTTGTCATTATTGTCTTTATACCACAGAAGGATCTTCATGTATTGACAGACATACTTCAGGATGAAAATAAAATGAATACTGGAATTTTAAAATCCTGGATGTGAAAGACTAGTGATGTGTTTCTATTTATATGATAAATGTGTTCATTTATTTATTCATTATTAGTGTTCAATAAGTAATAATATAATTATTACTGATTTAGTTTTAAAGGAGGGACAGGAAAAAGTGTGGATAGCTTACTTACAAGTCACATTTTGACAAAAGTTTAACATTCCCCAACATAAAAGTTCTTGCCAACTTGATTTATATTGTCTTTGATACTTCTCAATGCTGTTCCCTTTGAGAAATTTTAAGTAAAATTACCAAGAGTAGTAAAAGAATGTTTACCCGTTGATAAATGGTATTAGACTAAGAAATATACACACATACCTGGTTTGCAAATCCCAGGTGGCTTGGGAGAAAGAAAAGAGTTATTGAGTCACTTTGTGTGTTTGTTTCTTTTGACAAAATTAGTCCTGTGCTGGTTCAATACCCTCTTTGTGTAAGGATACAACAAAAGCCCATCGAAGGGTAAGGGGAGACCAGGAAAAGGACTGCCTGGGTCCAGCCTTTTGGCAGTGTTACAAATAATTCCTTTCATGCCTCCCTCCCTAGACCCTCCATCTCTTTCCCTTGTCCCCTCTCTCTTACTTTGGTGCACACTTCTGTCTAGAGAAGCCAGACTTAGATGAGAGCAGTGGACACAGGAAGAGATATCAACCTGGAAACCACCACGAACCAACTGGGCAGCTGGTTACAGACTCACCAGAACTCTAGGTCACGCTGTTGGAAGGGAAAGGAGAAGTAATACACAAAAGAGAGGAGAAAAAAGGCAGGAAAAGAGAGACAGGACACACACACAGATACACACACACACAGCCATAGACATACAGATACACATGCACATATAGACACACAGACACATGCATACACAGAGACACACAGGCAAACACACACAACATACAGGGAGACAGACACATGCACACAGGCATAGACATACAGACACATACATACACTGGCATAGACATACAGATATATGCATACACACATAGAACAAAGACACAAATATACACAGATACACAGGCATGCACACACAGATGCGCACACACAGAGGAATCATGATTATTAAAGATTCTTAAGACAAATTAAATTTCAACCTAAACTAGTGATTAAAATTATTATGAACATTGAGCTATATGGAATGAATACTATAATAGAGTTGAAATATGAAGGAATACTATACAATATAATAAAGACTAATTTTAAAGACTAATTTAGTTCTGGCAGTTTTCACAAAGGTCATTGTGTCTAAGAGAATTGTGAGAGTAAGTCATGTCCAGTCCAGCACTGCCAATATCAAAGGTCTGTTGTTTGTTCTTTTTGTTGAAGCAGGCTCTTGCCATGTAGCTCTGGGTGTCATATTCATATATATATATGTACCTGTAGACTAACTGTCCTTGAACTCACAGAGATATGCCTGCTTCTGCCTCCTAAAGACTCTACTTGGTAGAGAAGTTAGTGGATGCTTCCCTTTTGCATTCTTCATATATATCACGGTTTGCTATTGCAGCTACAAGATAGAGCTTGACAGCACCAGCTATCACTCCTGTGCACTCATACCCAACTGAATCATTGTATATAGTGCATGTATGCCAACGTGTATAGTATGTGTTTTAGTTTCTTTTGTTATTTTAAAGGAATAAGATACAGCATTTTAATATTTCAAGCTAATAGTTTCTTGTAAACATTTGAAAGAAACTTTTGGGCAAATGTATTAGTAGGGCCAATGAAAGCTGCAGATTAGAAACTCACGATCAGCTGAGTGCAGATGAAGGGGGTGAGGACATGTGACTGTAGCTCAGACATATGGTGAACCTCAGAGTTAACCTGTCCCTAAAATATACTGCAGATAATTTAGGCATAGTAGCCATGTACTTAGGAATTGGGAATAGGTGCAGAGTGAGATTAATCATTCGATTAGCCTGATTAATTTTCCCTTCCTGAGCACAATCCCCCTCGGTTTACATCTGGATTACTTATGTGAAAACAAACAGCCACTAATCCAGGGCAGGCTGCATCTGCCCACTGATTTATTTCCATGCATGGGCTCCATCACCCTCCCAGTGTAAGCTTCATACTAAATTGTGTTCATCTCTTTTCAACTTGCACTTTTTTTCACTTTATCACACACACACATGAGTGCACTCACAATGCACACACATATATATTAATGAGAGTGCAGTGTAAGAGCTTTCAATGTCACTACAGTGTGAAAATGATATCTAGTCAGTGGGAACTGTGCTTGCACCTTTGAATCAGACTCAATTCTTGCTTTAGAAAGATACCATGTAGTCCTGTCCTTGCTTGCAATGCTGGCCAGCAGAAGCAAACACATTCTTTCTTAGGTTTTCATGAAGGAGAGCAGCCCAGGCTCCAGAACCCATGATGCTGTGGCTAAGCTGAGCTCCTTAGCTTATTCTAAATATATTTTACACTCACCATATTTTCATTTATGATGGGATTCTCAGGGTGCAACCATCTGAAGTTGAGAAGCGGTGTCACTGTAAGAGACATGTACACATTGTCCATGTACACATTGTCTTTTTGTAGAAAACCAACTTTTACTGATGAGCATTATTATTTTTTGTTAAATTTTAATATATATTTTTGAGATATCAGGCCTCAGACAGAAAATCATTCTGATTTGACCAGAGACAGCATTCTGTTCTACAGAAATTTTTCAAATACAATTTACCTTATTTTATACAGACTTGGATGTTGATGGCTACTATTAGAATTTTATGAAATCTTATTGTAGAAACGCTTAATTCTTTTTTTTATGTTTTAGCATTTTATTTTTTTCTTTTTTTTTATTAACTTGAGTATTTCTTATATACATTTCGAGTGTTATTCCCTTTCCCGGTTTCCGGGCAAACATCCCCCTCCCCCCTCCCCTTCCTTATGGGTGTTCCCCTCCCCATCCTCCCCCCATTGCCACCCTCCCCCCAACAATCTAGTTCACTGGGGGTTCAGTCTTAGCAGGACCCAGGGCTTCCCCTTCCACTGGTGCTCTTACTAGGATATTCACTGGATGAGCATTATTATTATTAATAGTAGTAGTAGCAGTAGTAGTAGTAATAGTAGTAGTAGTAGTAGTAGTAGTAGTAGTGACAGAAGTGTTCTACTGCTGGTTTTAATTGCCATCTTGACCCAGTTTAGAGTCACTTGGAAGTCTGTCTCAATGAAGGAAGGACTGTCCAGACCAGGTCGGCCTGTGGACATGCCTGTTGTGGATTGTCTTGATGGCTTTACTTGCAGTGGGCATACCCAGTCTACTGTGGTCAACAGCATTCCCTGAGTTTGGCCCTGAACTATGTAAGTTTAGGGGTGTTGTAAGCATTAGTAACTACACATATGTCCACTGTTTCTCTACTCCTGAGTGCTTGTGATATAACTAGTGGTTGTACTGCTATGATAGCTTGTAACCCGGCATTTTGAGGCATTGAACGTAAACTGGTACTCTTGCCTGTACCTCTCAGGTGCTGGTATTGCAAGTTGCAAGTGCATACTATCAAGAAGAGAATTGTATCAAGTTTCATGATAAATTCACAACAGAGGTGAATTACTGGGATAAGCATTTCTAATTAATAATGCAGACTACCTACCTGGTCTCCCATATTTTGTATATTTCTTGAAGGGGACAGCACACGTTCCCCAAATCCCATCCATTGATAGCATCAAACTCAGAATCCTGAGTCACTCAGTAAAGGGAACTCATGTGCACAAAGGAAGGTTGGAGAATCATTTCCCTGTATCTAGTTTTACTTCTTTTGGTCTAGATATCTGTAGCCTGAAAAGGCATGCTGTTGACACTTTAGCAAACACTGCACATACAGAAAACAGCCACACTAATACACCACCCCCTGTACCATCACTGTACCAAGAGAAAATTCTAATTGAAAGGGTTTAACAGCCTCATACTCTTTGAAGTAATTGTGTCGTGTGTGTGTGTGTGTGTGTGTGTGTGTGTGTGTGTGTGTGTGTGTGTTGCCTGCATGTATGTCTCTACACCATACATGTTTGCCTGGTGCTTAGAGAGGCCAGAAAATGGTGCTGGGTTCTCTGGGACTGGAGTTATAGATGCTTAGGGACTTGAACCCAGTTCCTCTGGAAGTGTAACGAATGCTCTTACCCTAAGCCTTCATCTTCCAGGTTCCACACTTTTAGTTGGACCTTATCCCTGACTTGCCCTTATCCATTCAGTTTTCAACATAGGATTGTCTGTGTGACAGACAATATTCCTAGCACTGGGCATTTTAGATTGCATGGTGACTGTGTCACCTCTGGTGAATATTCATTTTCTTCTCAGGTCTGGTAGCAGGCTATGAACTGTTTCTTGAAAGGGGAGCAGTTGTTATGAGGTCATAACAAGGACTCTCAAAACAACAGCTTGGATCATTCAGGAAATACATGAAGATTAGCATGACTATTTACTTCAGGGTAGCCAGCATGGAGGAGCCCTGAAGAAGGTTCAGTGGGAATTTCTTGCTTCTATGTGGCTCCTGGCTAGTGCAGCTAATGTCTGCTCAGTGGTTGTCACCAGCGGCCACAGCTGGAGACAAGTAGAGCCTTCAGTCAGATGAGTGCAAAGCCCAGCACCAGCATCGTCCATGCACAGGCGTGTCTGACAGTGAAGACGTTGGATGGCTCACTTGATGCGTTTTTTGCCTCCCAGACTCCTCTTTAGTTTGGCTGTAGCAGAGAACATAGAATTAAGGATATTGTGGGCAATGCAATTACCAGCAAGACCAAGCCCACACCGGGACAAACCGTTTGGCTTTAGCACTTCCCAGTCAGCACCACCACCACAACCCCCCCCCCCCCCCCCCAGTGTTACTGCAGCCATAAGACTGACACTGTTTCACTATTCTTTTGAAATTCAGTTCACAGCTTCTTCTTCCATCAAAGGTGATTTTATAGTTAACTTGCACATAGGACCTCCTATGTTTAATATGTGTTCTTCGTATACATTTCTAATTTGCATTATACTATGAAAGAACATGGATTTGGAGGATAACCTCAATGTTTTTATACTTTTGAGCAAGTCACCTGATAAATAATTATTTTGTATGGGATAGTGGTTGAGCCCAGGGTATTGCAGACTGGGCAAGTGCCCTACCATCAACCTACACTCCCTGCCCAGTATGTGATTATTCCAAATGCCGTGTGCACTGGGAAAGATGTAAGAATATTGTCTTCTGTCGGTCTTTTGGTCAAGCCATGCTTTCTGCTTGTGTTTACTTGGCTCTGTTTTGGTCTTGTTTGCTTCTTCCATTGATAGCTTGTGGGAGGTGCTGGAACCTTCCCTTCTGAGGAGACTGGTTTACTTTTCTCTGCGTACATGTCTGCTGGATACACTTTGAGGGTATTAGCTTTCTGCATGTTTATAATGGTCACACTGGAGTGGTAGTGATTTTCTTTTCTATTCCCTACTCGGAGTCTCCAGACACACACCTGGAGGCAGGGGGAGCCTGGCTCAATGCAGGTTACCCCAGGAGAACTGCCACTCATGGTGCTGCTCTGTGGGGCTGAGTGCCAGAGCCATAGAGTCTGCAGTGGGGCACAGTGAAGGAGGCTGACCACGGCGCTCAGTCTCCTACACTGTGGGACAAGATGCAAAAGCATTCCTGCTTTCATGCTGACTTCAAAGCCCTTCGGGGAAAGACTTTTAATAGAGAGGCATTACTTTATATTAGGGCATCCTTTACCATCTCAGTGGAAACTAGTACTTTTAACAGAAAAAAAAAAGAGTGTACATGAAAAATGAAAGTGTAGATAAACCTATGCTTGCCAGAGTAGCCTGGAAGAGACAAGGGGGTGGCCATGTAACCAGTAAAAGCAATGCGTGTTTAATCATCCTGGCAATTAGAATCCTTACAAAGTTACCAGGAAATGCATCAAAGCCGAAGAACAACATTTTCAAAAGGAGCGATAGCACCCATTACTGTTATAGCAGATAATACCTTTCAGAAAGTGTCCTTTGTGGAAGGCATTCAGTGCTTCCCATTTTCTGTGCATTATATCTGCCTTTCCCAAGGCATTTCGGCACAACAAAAGGCATTTCATTCGCTACATTTTATTTTCTTTGCAATGCATGTTAACCTTTTTTCCCCACTGAGGGAGGAGAGGGTAGTGAAAATAAAAATAATTCAGGTTGATGATGTTTCTATGCTTTTATCACCAGTAGTGACTGGTTCTCTATGTGGAGTTTTATAATTTCATCTTGCTTAACACATGGCCATGGGGTATGGCCATGGGGTAAGTCCATGGCTTTCTTATCAACCATTTGGGACGGTGTGGAAAAGGAAGAGGATGGTGTCATTCAAGTCTGAGAGAATGCCTTGATCTCATTTACTTAGCCTTAAGAAAAATATGTGATGCACCTGGCAAGACCTGGGGAAGAATGCAGTTTACAGGTTCTTACAAACTCTGATGAATGCCCATCTCTGTTTTTCCTGACACTGTATAAAAGGTTCTATTTTGTGGAGAAGTCTCCATTAAATCCCACTCAGAGCTGGAGTTCATCAGCAGATGCAGAATAAGTGGACACTGTCCTCTTCCTGTTTTCCAGTAGATCCAGGGTTGGGCAAGAGCTGGGTCTAGCCTCATGAGAAGCAGCTGACTATTCTGAGCCCCTGGCCATGTGGGGCCTTGGCTGGCTACCAGGAAGGTCTTGCTGTGCAAAGTTGTTGCTGCTCTGCTAGTGTGCATAATGTTTTTGGTAAAGTCACCCACCTAGTGAGTAAGAATGTACCCAACCAACCACCAGGACAGCACTGTGGCTTAAGCCTGCATGGACTCAGGCCATACAGAGTTCTAGCATGAAGAGGTGGGTATTAACTAGCTAAGGAGCTATTTGGCAGTTGACAGCAACTGGGAGAAGGAGTCAGTTTTCTTTAAGGGCGTGGCCCCCTGCTGGGTTGACCTCCCTCCAGTGAAGGCCACACATCCAGTAGGATGGGTCCAGAATAAACCGAACTTGATGGATAAAAAAAACTGCAGGGGGCTGGGGATTTAGCTCAGTGGTAGAGCGCTTACCTAGGAAGCGCAAGGCCCTGGGTTCGGTCCCCAGCTCCGAAAAAAAAAAGAACCAAAAAAAAAAAAAAAAAAAAACTGCAGGCAGAGTTGGGTGGGTAGGGAAGTGGGGATAGCACTGGCACAAGTCGGGGTGTGGGTGAATATGCATTGTACAGTGTTCTTGGAGAACTAATAAAAATGAAAAAAATACAATTTTTAATAAATTTAAAAGAAATTAAAATATTTTGTGGGGAGCTTAAGGATTGTGCAAACCAGCCACTATGCCACAGTGACTAATGGAAATGCCACCAAATGCAAGTTACAGCTAGTGATCAGACATTAAAAAACAAAAGAATAGAGACTTAATACTTAAACCACAAATAGCATAATTTCAGAGCCAAGTAAGAGAACAGATCTTAGTCATCTTTGCAGAGGACTCCTCAGAAGAATGCAATGGGCAGGCTCCTGTGGACCCCTCTTCTGAAGGAGCGTCTCTCTGTCTTCCTGTTCCTACAGCTCCTGGCCTTTGTTTTGCAGTTATGCATGTAAAAGCTGGTAAAGTTGAATACTGTCTCTTAACTTAATTAAATGAAACAAATGAAAACCTCTTCTAGACAACTAGTCTTGTGGCTATTTTGGCTATCGCTGGTTGCTCGTTCTCAACTCCGTTCTGCTCACTGTGACAGGGTTAATAGGAAGTCAGTTTTCATGGCCCCTTGTATGAGCAATCATAGTCCCCAGCAGGTTACCTTCAGACACTGCTGCAGGTACTATGTTGGCTACTAGCATTGTGCGTGTTGGGCTCTCATAGCCTAGGGCTTGCCCATGCCCCCTTTGCAAGGACTATCATGGTGTCTGGGCTAAGAGGGCAACTCTTAGCCATCAGAGTCCTGATGATGGGTAAAGAGGTAAGTGGATCGAGAGAGTAAATAGAGAGTAAAATTCGCTAGTTTTCATTAGCCCTTGAAACACTGGTTCTTCTGGACTGTGCAAAGACACCCCTGGCTTTTTTAAACTTCTGTCTGCTTCAAGCAGAGGGCTGGGCCCGCGTGGCACATAACAGCAGTGGCTCCTTGGCCTAGAGTCCTGCTTTTTTGGTCATTTTTCAGCTCCTCCACTTTCTCAGTTTTCAGAGGCACTGGCATGTGGCCTGCCTCAAGGACTCATACAAGAATCAAAGACATCTAAACATGTCAGTGTTTAGACATGGAAGTGCCACCAGGCGCCGCATATTTGTCCCGTTCATCTTGTCTTACTACCTTCCTACACGTCCCATTTAGCACACATGTAGCTGAGAGTTCGGGAAATGGAGTCAGCCGGAAGGCGTCTAGGGCTCAGTGCTGCTTGGACTCCATGCAGGGTTTGGCTGCTCTGTTCTGCCCTGTGGTTAGTTGCTTGGGATTTGGATGTCTCCAGTGTGAGGCTGTTAGTGGGAGAGAGCAGCTGTGTGCCCCAGATCACCATAGGTGTCCTCTGGCTGTCGGAAGCCTTAGTTTACTGCTCTCTCTACCTTCTTAAAATTTCAGTGGAGTTCTTATGGTCTTGGCAACGTGGGGATTAACATGCCTACAATTCATGTGTTAGTGACTGTAGATGTTTGGGTGAGGATTAAAGACATTTGTTTTATGTTCTGTCCCCTTCCATCCCCGGACACAGCCAGCTACCAGGATTGCAATTTCAATCCTTTCTGGTATAATCAAAGGCAATAAGGTGGTTATGGCACGACTCTGGTGTTGTATATAATTGAAGTGTGTGTGTGTGTGTGTGTGTGTGTGTGTGTGTGTGTGTGTGTGTGAGAGAGAGAGAGAGAGAGAGAGAGAGAGAGAGAGAGAGGATAAGTATTAGCATATGAAAATTAATTTAGAAAAGGGCACCACTAAGAGGCTAATAATAAATAAATGCCCATTTCCTTTACAAGTAGTGGCACCAGAGAGGTGGGGGGAAAGGATCTGGGGCATTCTCTTACATTCTTCCCGTACTCAGATTTCTATATTTAGCACTTTCTGTTCCTTCCCTATTAACCCATGATCCTTTTAAAATAATAATTGTCATGCATTAAAATAAAAGCAAATCACTGTGGACATGGAAGTAATTCAAGTGTGGTTCTTCTTTAAAAAAAAAAAAAAGTAAAACATTTCAAGTCCATTTGGTGACTTAGTTGCTGGTGAGCACAGTATGTATGGTCCTCTAATCCAGACAGGGACATTCCTTGACTGGTCTTATTGTCCCTTGGTGTTGACGGGATCGTGCGTGCCTCCACTCACTTTTCTTGAAGTTGATTCTGTTATGAAATCTACTTCTTCATTTCTCTGGAAAACCATAACAGTTTTCTGGAACTGGCTATTCTGCTAGTTTAAATAGCCAGCATTGCATGATCTACTCAGAAAAAGACATGGTCATTCAATTTTAGAACTTGGAATTTCTTTTAAAACTTTAAATCGTTCTACTTTGGAAACAGTTTTCAGCCCCCCACGTTTGATGTTGATTGACTCTGGGACTGTTTTCTAATAAGTCCTTGCCATTCTGCCTCCAACTGCATCTTCTGTTTCTGTTTCTCTCCACAGGAGGTGGAAGACCATGTGGCATTTTTAATAACGGTTCCCACTGCCCTGGCCATTTTCTTTGCCATATTCATTCTTGTCTGCATAGAGTCTGTGTTCAAGAAGCTACTCCGTGTGTTTTCGCTGGTGATTTGGATATGTCTGGTTGCCATGGGATACCTGTTCATGTGCTTCGGAGGGACTGTGTCTGCCTGGGACCAGGTAAAAAAAAATCACACACCTTTGTGGATTCTGTCTCTGGGCCTTAATTCAAGCCTTACTTGATTATGTAGACTTCATTCTAGACTTGACTAAATGAAAGACATGAAGATTTAAAAATATTTTTATATTTTAATTGACAAATAATGACTGTATATTATGGATCGTAATGTGACACTGATGTAATCTGTATGGTGATAAAAGTCAAGGTAATTAGTATATCCAATTAGCATATCAACACCTGACTGGATTATCCTTTTTGAAGTGAGATATGATGAGCAGACTTTTTTGAACTAGAGTTTTGGGCTGAAGAGATGGCTCAGTAGTTAAGAGCACTGACTGCTATTCCAGAGGTCCTGAGTTCAATTCCCAGCAACCACATGGTGGCTCACAACCATCTGTAATAAGATCTGATGCCCTCCTCTGGTGTGTCTGAAGATAGCTACAGTGTACTCATATGCATAAAATAAATAAATCTTTAAACAAGAGAGAGATGGAGTCTTACTATGTAGCCATGGCTGGCCTAGAACTCACCACATGGGCCAGGGTAGACTTAGATTCTCATGGTCCTCTGCCCTTGACTTCAAGTTTTGTGATTAAAAGCATGGACCATAGCACCTGTCTCTTTTTAGCAATTTTGAAATATCTAATCTATTATTATTGACTGAAGTCAGCATACTGAGCAATGAAATCACTAAATCTCATTCTTCCTGTCCAGTTGAAAATGAAATAATCCAGGCACAAAGAAGAAAGTCCTTTGAAATATCTATTGTGGAGGTGGTTGGTAGCAGGGCTCATACAGTGTCTATTGGAATTCATCAGTTCTGCTGGCAGTGGGGTGGGTTGGTCTGGTCTCTGGTCCTTTGTTTGGGGAGTGCTGCCTCTGTTTGGTGCAGTCTGGAGTTTACCCCCATTGATTAGTGTGCTCTGACTTTTCCAGACTGCTTAACATATAAATTCCTTCTCATTTATACTCACTTGCTTTGGAAAGACAATTCCCGCAACCCTGCTTTTGTACCAACATGATCACATCCTGTGAGTAAGCTTGCTTCCTATTCCTGTTACAAACTAACCCCCATTTTCACTCCTGCTCGGGCTCTTGACTTAGAATCTGCCTGTGTCTGGGTGATGTCATGTCTTAACAGTATGGTCTAGCCAGAGATATTACTCAGCACTTCTGCTGTGCGAATGGTGAGTGGCTCCTCTCAGCAACTATTTGATGGCTTGGTTGAATGATGCATCGTGTAGGTAATAGGTGTGGATTGAGGATAGTTAGTCAAGGTGCCAGCTTAGTTTTTATAAATAAAACATGAGGGTGGGGTGGGGAGGAGGAGAGGGAGGTGGGGGGGGGGAGAGAGAGAGAGAGAGAGATTGATTGAGATTGATTCCGTAGCCTGAGGCTCTTCACAGGTAGTAGAAGATTCTAGAAACAAAGCAGAGAAGCTTTGGGTTGAGGAGAACAGAGAGGACCAACTGCATCAGAGGCTGATGGAGCCCCAAGGTTGATACTTCCTAGTGTCCTTTCTGGAAGGCCAATGTCCCCTCCTAGCTCAAAGCATTACATTTCCATGCAAATCAGTTTGTCATATTCAATGGAAAACCAGTTGGTTTGTGGAGTTACAGTTTTTTGAATTATTGACATTTTGCTTTGCATGAGTTAAAGCTCAAGTATCTAGAACAAGAGAGAGAGAGAGAGAGAGAGAGAGAGAGAGAGAGAACGAGAACATTGAATTAATAAAAGAATACCTAGAGATTTCAGACTTCCCTGTAGATCTCTTCCCCATCTGAGGCAGCAGAATGTTTCCTATAAAGTCTGAAGATCATTTATGTCTAAGACTTTTACTACTTTATAGAACTAGCAGATTTTCCTGGATTTATTCCTAGGCTCCTAAAGGTTATTATTTATTTATTTATTTATTTATTTATTTATTTATTTATTTACATCTCAGATGCCTCCCCCTCCCAACATCACATGTCCACAGAGTCCCTTCCCTTATCTCCCCTCCCCATCTCCTCTGAAAGAGTAGTGGTTCCCTGGGTATCATCCCATGCTGGAGCACCAAGTCTCTGCAGTTCCCTGTATCCTTATCCCTCCACTGGGGGTCCTGCCTGGCTACAGGAGGTGTTCTCTTCAGGTTCCACGTCTGCACTGTTAGGCATCTCTGCTAAGGTCACCCACATGACTCCTCTTCTATCCCTGGTCTCTAGGACTTCCCTCATCCCCTACCTGACCCCTGAATCTATAGATTTCCATTCATTCTTCTGGCCCTCTGGTCCTCTCTCCTGTCTCTCTCCACACCTGATCCTGATGACCCTCCTCCACCACCACTTGCCTCCCCATCTCTTCTCCCATCCAGTTCCCTCCCTCCCTCTGCCTCCTATGACTATTTTATTCCTCCTTCTAAGGGAGCTTCAAGCATCCTTGCTTAGGCCTTCCTTCTTGTTTAACTTTGTTGGGTCCGTGGAGTGTATCATGAGTACCTGTACATCATGGCTAATATCCACTTATCCATGAATATATATCCTTTGGGATCTGAGTTACCTCACTCAGAATATTTCCAAGTTCCATCCCTTTGCCTGAAAAAATCATCACGACTTTGTTTTTAACAACTGAAGAGTGTTCTATCTCATAACTGGACCACATTTTCTGTATCCATTCTTTGGTTGAGGGACATCTGGGTTGTTTCCAGTTTGTAGCTATTATGAATAAAGCTGCTATAAGCATAACGGAGCACATGAACTTGTGGAACTTTTGGGTATATGCCCAGGGGCATAGCTGGGTCTTCAGGTAGAACTATTTCCAATTCTCTGAGAAATCACCAGATTCATTTCCAGAGTGGTTGTACTAGCTTGCAATCCCACCAGCAATGGAAGGGTATTCCCCTTTCTCCACATTCTGCATCAGTCAGAATGGCTAAGATCAGAAACTCAAGTGACAGTATGTGCTGTTGAGATGTGGAGAAAAAGCCCCTAAAATTTTTGTTGTTGTCTTATGAATGGAATTTTGAAATTACTTTTTCTCCTGCCTGTGTTGCCATATCTATTGTTGTCCTTGCCTAACTTATAACATACATATAGGTAGCATTGTATAGGCCGAGCAGGTTATATTTAGGAGTGTGTGTGTGTATGTGTGTGTGTGTGTGTGTGTGTGTGTGTGTGTATGCATGCATGCATCAGAAATTAGTGAAAAGAGAAGCTATGAATTTGAAAAAGGAGGCAAATATGGAATATGGGAGGGTTTGGAGGAAGGGAAGGTGGGAATGATGTGTTTATATTATAATCTCAAAAACAAAAGAAATAATAAAATTATTACCAGTAAAATAAAATGGGTGAATGAAACTTTAAAAAGTTATTTTACCTGATTTTTAATGTTGATAAGATTCCTTTTTTCTCTTTTGTTTTTCTAACAGCAGTCTTAGCAGACTTAGTACTGTTTCTTTGCCTAAGAGTTTCAGTTTATTTATATGTGCAGTGTTGTCATCTGTTGGTGACTAGAATTGCCATTTATTTCCTTTCAGATCTTTAGTTCACGCATTCTTATGTAGCACACACAAGTTCTTAACTGGAACTTACAGTATGGGGGCATTGGCAGCGTCAAACCTATTTCTTAGACACCTTGGCTTTATTGGTAGCTTGTGATCTAATCAGGAAGGATTGTTCCCATCTGTTAGAGTGTCCTTCAGAGAACAGCTTCCTGTATCGATGATGAATGACACCTCACCTGTCACCTCTGACATTCTCCCTAACTTTTCTGTACCCCCCACCCCACTTCCTAGCAGCTCTCTTTACTGTTGGCCTTGCCTGCTGGACCATGGAGATTGGTAGGACTGTCTTCCCAGCATGGTGTCTCCCCACTAGGAAAATAGGCAGTGGTTGAGAGACAGACTTCATTGATGGGGAGCTATGCTCGACTTTGTCATATCTAGACTGGATTATTCTGGTATTAACTGTCCGCATGTACCTTGGCATTTGTTTCCAAACTTTTGTTGATATTTTAAAAAAAGTCTACACATGACCTCAAACACTTTATGGTTGTCTTTATCTAGTTTTAGAGCATTGGACGATGTATTTACATCTAAAGGGTCTGTTACCTCAAGTTGATGTAATGGGTTGAGTGTCCAGCCCCTAGCAGGGCATGTTTCTGCAGACATATCTGTGCCTGCTCCTCCGAAGAGACTATGCTCATCCAAGGTTCACAGCTAGGATCCATGGCTGTGGTTGTCAAGGCTGTCAGGGGGCACGTCTTGTGCTGTGGGTCAGTTTATATCCCACGCCATAGCAGAGGTGCTTCATGTTCTATTTCTACACAGGAAATGGAAATGTCTCCAGGGGCCGCCTGACACATTCAGCTGGGATGAAGATTTAAGATGAAATCATTGTCTTAAATCATCTGACTTTATCCTCCAGTATTCTTTAATAGAGCGACTATAGCTGTGGACCCCTCCCTGAATACTGGCCATCTGAGTGTCTCAGTAAGCTTACCCTGCTTCAGAAAGTACCACCCTGCCCTTTACAACAACATAGTCCCTTCTCTTTATTTAGTAATTTTTATTTTTTGTACTTAATTTATTTTATTTATCCATTTATTTTAACTAGTTAATTAACCAATTTTTTTCATCTTTATTAACTTGGGCATTTCTTATTTACATTTTTATTGTTATTCCCTTTCCCTGTTTCCGGGCCAACATCCCCCTAATCCCCCCCCCATCCCCTTCTCTATGGGTGTTCCCCTCCCCATCCTCCTCCCATTACCACCCTCCCCCCAACAATCACGTTCACTGGGGGTTCAGTCTTGGCAGAACCAAGGGCTTCCCCTTCCACTGGTGCTCTTACTAGGCTATTCATTGCTACCTATGAGGTTGGAGCCCAGGGTCAGTCCATGTATAGTCTTTGGGTAGTGGCTTAGTTAATTAACCTATTTTTACTTACTAACTTTACCTCTGGCTCACTGCCCCTCCTCCATGTCACTCCCTCTCACAATCCTTCTTCCCTCCCTCCTCCTCTTCTCCTCTGAGGAGGGCCCCCTGGATATCCCCCACACTGGTATGGGGCTAAGTGCATGCTCTCCCACTGAGGCCAGACAAGGCAGCCCAGCTAGAAAAGGATATGCAACAGACAGTCAACAGCTTTTGGGATAGCCTTGGCTCCACTTGTTTGGGATCTACCCGAAGACTGCACATCTGCTATATAAGTGCAAGGGACCCTGGGTCCAGCCCATGTATACTCTTTGGTTGGTGGTTCAGTCTCCGAGAGCCCTAAGGGTCTAGACTAGTTGACTCTGTTGGTCTTCCTATGGAATTTCTATCTCCTTTGGGGTCCAAAATTCTTCCATAAGAGTCCTCAATCTCCATCTATTGTTTGGCTGTGGGTTTCTTCATCTGTCTGAGTCAGCTGCTGTGTGGAGCTTCTCAGAGGACAGCATGCTAGAGTCCTGTGTGCAAGTATAACAGAGTATCATTAGTAGTGTCAGGGATTGGTACTTACCCACTTACTGGGTAAAGGGAATATTCTTCCATTGCTGGTGTGAGTGCAAAGTTGTACAACCACTTTGGAAATCAATTTGGCTATTTCTCAGAAAACTGGGAATAGTTTTTACCTTAAAACTCAGCTATACCCTCCTGGGTATATAACTAATACCACAAGGACATTTGCTCAACTGTGTTCATAGCAGCTTTATTCATAATAGTCTGAAACTAGGAACAGTCTAGATGCCCCTCAAATGAAGAATGGGTAAAGAAAATATGGTACGTCTACATAATAGAATACTATTTAGCTATTAAAAGTGTGGTCTCTTCTTGATGGTGGTAAAGCTAATATTTCAAAGGAGTGCCCCACAGGAACATTGTCTGGAGGAGCTGAGAGAACTATGAAAATTGCCCCTTTCCTGCCCATTGGTTCTCATGGAGATGATGCACACAGATCTCAGTTAGAGGAAAAATTGGAAAACCCCTCACGTAGCTCTTTTGTCCTTTCTCTGAACTCATGGCCAGCATGGCAGTAATATGGCAGTGGCATTGATAACGTTTGCTGAGGATGAGTGTGGAGTTGTTACAGGGGCTCAATGGAGTGCATACAGTCTGGTGATCTGACATCAGTTGACAGCCTTTTGGACACAAGGCTGAGTTTTCTGTTAAGACAAGGACAAGGGTTCATTGATCCTGCTTAATCCTCAGCTCTATCATGTATTACGTCAATCTCTTTAATGGACAAAGCTCAGTAAATGCAGGAACCTTAAGGAGTCTGTGCATCTAAGAACTTAGCGGTATCCCAGAAGCCGAGATGAGACCAGGTCTCCCTGTTGTAATGTCCTATGTGAGAGTCTATCATTTTGCATGCAACACTCTTAGCCTCCCCAGTGTGGAAAAGGTGATGATGGCCAGTACGTGTATGATGTGGACTTGGCCAGATTCTACTTCGTGCTACCCTTGTTTTACTTCTCACACAGTAGGCACTCTCCTGACCTGCTCAGCGCCTGTAGAGGTAGGTGGTGTAGGATCTCAATCAGGCTGAGAAGCTGTTTAGGGGAAAGGCTTGGGACACATGAGGACTGACTTCAGAGGCCAGACCTTAATCATGATATCAGTAATTCTAACCAGTGTGACTGCCATGCAGTGGGCAGAAAGCCAGGGGTGACGATGATAAATGCTCTCCATCGAAGAGGTCAGCCTACCCATAGAATGACCCTGTCCCCAAATGTCAATGAAATGAAATCTGGAATGGGCTGCCTCAATAGGTGTGCAGGCATTCATATAAAAGTAACCTGAACAGCTCTGATAGGGTGAAAATGGAAGATTTGTGCAATCCTGAGAAAGCACAGGTACAGCAATCAAATAGCTTCAAAAGAATAACTGGGGGGAAAGGGCAATGGAAGATGGGGAGGGGGCTTCAAGATACTGGTCCTTGATGTATATGGGGCTTCTCCAATGCTGTTTTGATTTAACACATGCCAGCCTCCTTGCTTTAGTTAGAGTTTCATTACTGTGGAGAGACACCATGACCAAGACAAGTCTTTAAGTACACCAACATTTAATTGGGGTTTGCTTACAGGTTCAGAGGTCCAGTCCAGTATCAAGGCGGGAGCATGGCAGCATCTAGGCAGGCATGGCGCAGGAGGAGCTCAGAGTTCTACATCTCCATCTGAAGTCAGCTAGTGGAAGACTGACTTCCCGGCAGCTAGGATGAGGGAGAGTCTTAAACGGAGAGCCACAGTGACAACTTATTCCAACATGACCACACTTCCATATAGTGACACTCTCTGGACCAAGAATAGTCAAACCATGACACTCCTCTGGAAGTTACTTCACGCTGCAGAAATGGGACCCAATTTATGTTTGTTTCATGCAGCTATCTGGTAAACGCAGAGTTTTACAGAACTGTTTGTTGTTGTTTTGTTTTGATGTTCTAGAAGCTCCAAGTAAAGCCAGGGAGATGGGCTGTGTAGCATTCTTATTTGCGGTTCACCCCAGGCTCTGTGAGGACCTTCTGGTTGTTACATTGCCACTTCTCCACTGACGGAGTGAGTTATTGTGAGGCCATGGTTGCCTGTCATCTTTGGATTACAAGAATGTGAAGCATTATGAGCTTGAAACCAACTCAGGAAAACATGAAGCATAATTTCTGTCCTGACATAAGTGGGACAGTTTTTGTTTTAAAGAACTCAGTGAGGATTTGCAACAATACCCTTCTTTTACCTAACACATCACACAGCCAAGCATCCATCTGCTCCCGGGCGCCTTTAGGTCAAGGATTGGGAGTGGTGGGGCTACCAATGTCACAAGAGTGAGAGTGACCTGAGGAATGAATCCCCTGCTTAGAATTGCTGAGGCACATCTGTAGCTGGAGAGGCTGACCTGGACAGGCATGAGCTGGTTGAAAAGAGTAGTGCTTGCTCTGTGGCAGATGCAGGTCCAGGATTCTGGGATTGCTGTCACTGAGAATTATACCATCTGAGTTGTGTTTCGTGGATTAGATGTATTGTCCTCATCTCTGAAGCCTGAAACTGAGGTAGAAGCTGGGCTATGCTCTCTCCAGTAGGTTCTTGAGGACTTCCTTCCTTACCTCTTCCAGCTTCTGGTGTGGCCATCACAACTGGACATTCCGTGTCTTCCCTTGATGTTCTTCCAGAGTGTCACCATGGGCCTCTCCTCCCTTTGTTATAAGAACACAAATCACATTGGAAGTGAACCCCTTAAGTGGCTTCATTTTCATTTCGTGGTACTCATAGAGGCCCTGTTTCCAGGCTGGTTCTAAATAGCTATATTCAGTTGTGCCAGGATTTAGGAACTGAACAAATCTTTGTGGGTGCAGTATTCAGTCCTTGACAGCTTAGTTTCTACATTGTACATGTTGCCCCTAGGGAAGCACTTTCTCTTGTATATATCACCCTCTGTTGCTTCCTTCCTCTCCCACCTCAGACTTGATAACTCTCTGCTATCACACTCTCCTTTAGACTGAAAGATCGCTAGAGCAGTGAACCTCTGTGAAGGAGTTTTGGGTTGTTCCCTCTCAAACCACTATCTGTGGGGTATTAGAGATGTGTGACTATCTAGTGAAGTACATCCACACTGATGGGGCTATGGAAGCCATAATCTGCTTATGTGGCTGTGGAGACACCAGGAGAATTCTCTCTATTGTTTGTTTTTCATAGGATATTGGCTGACCTCTGTATGTCCCAGGAACAAATGCACTGCCTTTCGATTCCTATGAAAATGGCTTTGGGTGCACTCTTTCTGCCTAATATTCTCAAAATAAGTATCTTCAGTTCTCTTTGAGGAGCCTAGGTTTTTAAGTGATTTCTTCTTTGGTGAATTTCTGACAAGAACAAGTCCCCTCTCCTTAGCTGATGGTTATTCCGTTTTCTTGAGGTAGGAATGGCATGCAGAAGGCTGGTGATGAGGAGTTGAGGTCTGGTCAGGACTGGTGATCAGAATGGCAGTTGCTTATACAGCTGCTAAGAGCCATTTAGAACCGCCCATCCCTGTTCCCCTGCATTTTCCCATAGGAAGCATGAAGTTAAACCTGCTCCTGAGCCTCCTCTCAGCTGTGGCAGAAAATGCTGAGTGCAATGGTGTAGCCTTGTGGAGGGCTGACTTTATCCCTCCAGCGGGAAGGGACTTTCCTGTCTCTGTTACCTTGAAAGATGCCAGCCATATGCACACAGGGGCTTTCTTACAAAAACTGTAGATCAATGACAGACATGGTCTCATTAAAAGTTGGTAAGAAGGAGGAAGTAGAGGCATTCTGTGGCCTTTGAAGTGGTATAACCACAGCCAGTGTGTGTTCCCTGCTGTGCTGCATTAGGGCTGCTGTCAACAAGTTCCCACATGCAAATCACCTTGCATGCAAATGGCAGGAGAAAGCCTCCCCTTCAGAGCCCTTCACTGGATGCCCAGGAGGTCCTTCTTCATGCACCATGACTAGAGATCCTCCAGGCATTCTGTACTATTCGTGAAGCACAGATCTGAGAAAAACTAAAAAGTAGTTAATAGCTTAAAACAAAGATGAAGGAGTTTGTTTTTAAGTGGCAAAGCCCACTCTGCTGGGATGTGAGTTTTAAGGACACATACTGGGTAGACCAAGCCTGCTGTACAGTTATTTTAGGATCCCACACAACTCTGGCTGTTTAGAGTGGAGGCAGTATTTCTGATTTCTCCCTCCTGTTGGGTTCTAAGCAGCATGTGGGGAAATTGTCCTGGCCTTTCAGTGATGCCTTGCTGTGCCCCACACTGGGCTTTTGCAGACCTTGTCTCATTGGCTAGCTGTTTTTGTTGATGTCCTCAGAATCTTCCCTTTCCCTTTAGAAAGTTTCTTCAGAGGAACATGGGCCTGGCCCTGGAGATTAAAGGTTTGGTTACCAGGTCCTTAGGCAGGCTGTACCTGTCTTATCTCTGTTCTTCCATGAGACCTAAACCCCACCCTATGTATAACGTGCATTTTATCTTTTTCTTGATGTGTGTGTAATGTATATATTTTATGTTATTATGAGTGAGTAGTAATACAAATGGGCCACAGTGTACATGTGGAAATCAGAAGTTAACCTCAGCTGTGGGTCCTCCCCCTCCCCTTGTTTGAGACAGCACCTACTGCAGGGATGGCTGCATCTTCTTGAGCTTCCGGAGACTCTTGTCTCAGACTCATCTCACCACTGGAGCGATGCCATTTACAGATGTGTGCTACTGTGCTGGCTTCCTGTGAATGATGGGCATGGCACTCCAGAGCTGCAGTCACCATCATGCAGCACCCAAAGTGCTTTAGATTAACAATACACTCTCATCAACAGAGCTAAATGCATTTAAATCAACAGCTCCCAAATGCATTTTAAGACTACATGACCCAGCACCCCACCACCACATGTTACCAGATGTAAATAGTTATGGAAATGAATGAATGAATGAATGAATGAGTGAATGAGTGAATGAACGTACAAAGAACGTAACAGCCTACCACCAGACTCTGGAAAATATGCCCAGGCTTCTCCCAGCACTCAAGTTTACACACCTAACTTCTTTATCAGGAACAACTGATATTACTTGCATTGAGCTGATGGGAAAACTTAACCCTAGAGAAATTAAGAGAACTATATAAAGTTGAATGGAAGTAAGAGAGCAGGCATTACACACTTGATCTCTGCACACCCATTGCCACTGTGCTGAAGCTTACTGTTTGATGTGGAATTCTGGGTTGTTTTCTTGGAGCCAGGTTTGTGTTGGAGATTCAGAAAATCATCATGGTGTTAGGGAGGGTTCTGGGATATCAAAACAGACTGACACAGCTCTGAGTGGCCAGCTGAGGTTTTTTAACCACTAGACTGAGGAAGAAGTCCACGTTGTCCAGTGCTCTGTGCACTGGAGAGAGCACTGTTATTTGGGGATCAATTGTTGGTTTTAGACTGAAACTGAAACTGTCCTTCACTGTATCAGATTTCTTATAAGCAAGCCTTTTCTCTGTCAGGTTGGGGCGGTGTAGAAGCACCTTGGCACCCCGGCTTGCATGTATGGGAGCTGCTGGAAGAGATTGGGAGTGAAGTCTTATCTTCAGGCTGGAGCAGCAAGTTCTCAGGAAAAAATAACTTCCCAGTTCAAATTATTTCCTATTAAGAGTTGCTAAGCAACACCTTGCTTAGCTCCTCCAGTGTTCTTTATTTCAGGCTCCCTTTTTTCTACGGCCACTAGTATCATCCTTTCCTGACTCAGGCAGGAAGCAGCAGAGAACACAACTCAAATGCATGGCTACATTCTCACAGAAAGGCCTGCCAGCTTTGTCGATCTGAGGTAATTAACTAGGTATGCCCCTGATACTTTCATCCCATTCCCCAGGGCCATGGATACCTAATGTTCATTCTCAGGCAAGCTCTGAGCTTTACGTGCAGATTAACAGACATGAACAAACAGGTGGGTGTGACTGACTGACTGTGCTCGTCCTGCTAACTCTGCTTTCCTTTTCCTCTGGTTGGAGTTTTCTGCTATCTTGTTTATGGCCCCTGCACCTAACTCCCATCTCCTAGAAAGCTTTGTGGACCCAGAAAAGGAGGTATGGTTGTGTCCCTGTAGAAAATGCCAGAAGAGGTGGAGAGGGAGAATGTGTATTGTTCAGCTTTCCTTGTTGCTGTGACTGGATGCATAGGGAGGAGGGTCACTGCTTGAGGGAACCATCCATCACGGTGGGGATGACGTGGCACTGGAAGCAGTTCTTAGCGGTCCTGGAGTGTGAGGATGCTTGCTCTTGGCTGGGCAGATCTGGGAGCACAGAGCGGGAATCCAGTGCTCAGATGGCTTCTTTCCTTTTCCCTTTTAATTTAGCCCTGGACCACAGTCCATAGGGTGGTGCTGCTGCCACATTCAGGGTGATTCTCACCCCCTCCTTAATTCTTTCTGGAAATTCTCACAGACACACCCAAAGGTGTGCCTCACTAATGCCAGAGGTATTTCTTAATCCAATTAGGTAAACAATCAAAGCTAACCAACCATTAAAATTAAACTCAGTGGGTCACACACAAATGGAAGACATGAAAATGAGAGGGGGCTTGTCAGAAAGAGTTGTGGTAGGAGAGGGTGTGAGCTGAGAAAGGATCATGGGTGAGAAAGACTAAGAATGGTTCTGTACATGTATGAAACTGTTGAGGGATAAATACACAAGGGAGAAAACAGAAGACTCAGACCTAGAAGGTCCTACGTCAGGTTCCACATGTTGTCCTCTTCTTCCTTCTTTTCCTTTATTCCTTCCTTCTTTTCCTTCTTCCTTCCTTTTCTGAGATAGAGTTTTCCTATGCATCCCAGGCTGTTCTCAAACTCAGTGAAGCTTATTTCCTCTAGGTCTGGTGTGACCATGGCCATCATGGAGCAGTCAGCCACGATAACTTGCATAGCTACCTTCCTCCCACAGTCATGACAATGAAGTAAGCCAAAGGACACAGTGACAATGGTGGGAATATCAGACTGTTCACACCCCCCCCCAGGAAGTGGGGGGCAGTTGGCAGCCATCATACTCTCCACAGCTGAATGTGGCCTTGGGGCTGTAGAATATATGGAAAGTTGCCCGGACCTTGGGATGATGCAGCTTTCCTGAGTTCTTCATTACAACAGAGTGAGACTTTTAATGACACTAATACTTTTGAGTCACCTATTACTATGCACACTAGTAAATACATTAGTTCACACACACACACACACACACACACACACACACACACACACACTGAAATTAACTATCATACCATACCTCCTAAGAAAAAATTGTTTAATCACTTTAAATACTGTACTGACCATACAACTCTCTGTCTTCTCTATTGTCAAGGTGTTGTGCTCCACCCCCAATAGGGGCTATAATCAGATAAATACTTTCTTTTTCAAAAAATTTTTTTTATTATATATTTCTTTACTTACATTTCAAAGGTTATAATGCTTCCTGGTTTCCTGTCCATAAGACCCCATTCCTCCCTTCCCCCTCCCCAATTCGGATATTTCCCCTATACATCCCCCTTATTGCCCTCCCCCATCTTCCCCTGCACTGGGGGTCCAACCTTTCAAGACCAAGGGCTTTCCCTTCCACTGGTGCCCCAACAAGTCTATTCTCTGTTACACAGGCAGTTGGAGCCCTGGATCAGTCCATGTATAGTCTTTCTGTAGTGGTTTTGTCCCTGAAAGCTCTGGTTGGTTGGCATTGTTGTTTTTATGGGGTTGCAAGCTCCTTCAACTCTCTCAATACTTCCTCTAATTCCCCTCAAGAGAGTCCTATTCTCACTTCAGTGGTTTGCTGCTAGCATTGACCTCTGTATTAGACATGCTCTGGATGTGTCTCTCAGGAGAGATCTATATCCAGTTCCTTTCCGCATGCATTTTTTAGCTTCATCAATTTTTTTTTTTTGGTTCTTTTTTTCGGAGCTGGGGATCGAACCCAGGGCCTTGCGCTTCCTAGGTAAGCGCTCTACCACTGAGCTAAATCCCCAGCCCCAGCTTCATCAATTTTATTTAGTTTTGGTGGCTGTATAGATATGAGCCACTTGTGTGTCAGGCTCTGAATAGCCATTCCTTGAGTTGCTGCTCTAAATTTTGTTTCCATATCCCCTCCTATGAATATTTTCCCCCTTTTAAGAAGGAGTGGGAGCATCTGCACTTTGGTCATCCTTCTTCTTGTGCTTCCTGTGGTCTGTAGATTGCATGTTGCATAATTTGAGATTTTTGGCTAATATCCACTTATCAATAAGTTCATACAAACTGTGTTTTTCTGTGATTGAGTAGCCTCACTCAGAATGATATTTTCTAGTTAATTCCATTTGCCTATGAATTTCATAAAGTCATTGTTTTTAATAGCTGAGTAGTACTCCATTGTGTAGATATACAATATATTTTTAATCCATTCCTCTGTTGAAGGGCATCTGGGTTCTTTCTAGATTCCAGCTATTATAAATAAGGCTGCTATGAACATAGTGGAGCATGTGTCTTTTTTATATGTTGGGGCATCTTTTGGATATATGCCCAAGAGAGGTATAGCTGGGTCCTCAGGTAGTGTAATGTCCAATTTTCTGAGGAACCTCCCAACTGATCTCTAGAGTGGTTGTACCAGTTTGCAATCCCACCAACAGTGGAGGAGTGTTCCTCTTTCTCCACATCCTTGCCAGCATCTGCTGTCACCTGAGTTTTTGATCTTAGCCATTCTGACTGGTGTGAGGTGGAATCTCAGGGTTGTTTTGATTTGCATTTCCCTGATGACTAAGGATGTTGAACATTTCCTTGGGTGCTTTTTGACCTTTCGATAATCCTCAGGTGAGAATGTTTTGTTTAGCTCTGTATCCCATTTTTTAATAGGGTGATTTGGCTCTCTGTAGTCTAACTTCTTGAGTTCTTTGTATATTTTGGATATTAGCCCTCTATCAGATGTAGGATTGGTAAAGATCCTTTCCCAATCTGTTGGTTGCTGTTTTGTTCTAATGACAGTGTCCTTTGCTTTACAGAAGCTTTGCAGTTTTATGAGGTCCCATTTGTCAATTCTTGATCTTAGAGTATAAGCCATTGGTGTTTTGTTCAGGAAAATTTCCCCAGTGCCCATGTGTTCCAGACTCTTCCCTACTTTTTCTTCTATTAGTTTGAGTATATCTGGTTTGATGTGGAGGTCCTTGATCCACTCAGACTTAAGCTTTGTACAGGGTGATAAGAATGGATTGATTTGCATTCTTCTACATGTTGACCTCCAGTTGAACTGCACCATTTGTTGAAAATGCTATCTTTTTTCCATTGGATGGTTTTGGCTCCTTTGTCAAAAATCAAGTGACTATAGGTGTGTGGGTTCATTTCTGGGTCTTCAGTTCTGTTCCACTGATCTATCTGCCTGTCTCTGTACCAATACCGTACAGTTTTTATGACTATTGCTGTGTAATACTGCTTGAAGTCAGGGATGGTGATTCCACTAGAAGTTCTTTTATTGTTGACTATAGTTTTCGGTATCCTGAGTTTTTTGTTATTCCAAATGAATTTGCAAATTGCTCTTTCTATCTCTATAAAGAACTGAGTAGGAATTTTGATGGGGATTGCACTGAATCTGTAGATTGCTTTTGGCAAAATGGCCATCTTTACTATATTAATCCTGCCAATCCATGAGCATGGAAGATCTTTCCATCTTCTGAGATCTTCCTCAATTTCTTTCTTCAGAGACTTGAAGTTCTTATCATACAGATCTTTCACTTCCTTGGTTAAAGTCACACCAAGATATTTTATTTTATTTGGGACTATTGTGAAGGTTGTCATTTCCCTAATGTCTTCCTCAGCCTGTTTATCCTTTGAGTAGAGGAGAGCTACTGATTTGTTTGTGTTAATTTTATACCCTGACACTTTGCTGAAGTTGTTTATCAGGTTAAGTAGTTCTCTGGTGGAACTTTTGGGGTCACTTAAGTACACTATCATATCATCTGCAAATTGTGATATTTTGATTTCTTCCCTTCCAATTTGTATCCCTTTGACCTCCTTTCGCTGTCTGATTGCTCTGGTTAGGACTTTGAGTACTACATTGAATAAGTAGGGAGAGAGTGGGCAGCCTTGTCTAGTCCCTGATTTTAGTGGGATTGCTTCAAGTTTCTCTCCATTTAGTTTGATGTTAGCTACTGGTTTGCTGTATATGGCTTTTACTATGTTTACATATGGGCCTTGAATACCTGATCTTCCCAGGACTTTAACATAAAGGGGTATTGAATTTTGTCAAATTCTTTCTCAGCATCTAATGAAATGATCATGTGGTTCTTATTTTTGAGTTTGTTTATATAGTGGATTACATTGATGGATTTTTGTATATTAAACCATCCCTGCATCCCTGGGATGAAGCCTACTTGATCATGATGGATGATTGTTTTGATGTGTTCTTGGATTCAGTTCGCAAGAATTTTATTGAGTATTTTTGCAACAATATTCATAAGGGAAATTGGTCTGAAGTTCTCTTTTTTTGTTGGGTCTTTGTGTGGTTTAGGTATAAGAGTAATTGTGGGTTTATAGAAGGAATTTGGTAGCACTCTGCTTCAATTTTGTGGAATAGTTTGGACAATATTGGTATGAAGCCTTCTATGAAGGATCTGATAGAATTCTGCACTGAACTCATCTGGACCTGGGCTCCTTTTGGTTGGGAGACGTTTAATAACTGCTTCTATTTCTTTAGGAGTTGTGGGGTTGTTTAAATGGTTTATCTGTTCATGATTCAACTTCAGTACTTGGTATCTGTCTAGAAAATTGTCCATTTCCTCCAGATTTTCCAGTTTTGTTGAATATAGGCTTTTGTAGTAGGATCTGTTGATTTTTTAAAAATTTCCTTTAATTCTGTTGTTATGTCTCTCTTTTCATTTCTGATTTTGTCAGTTTGGACAGACTCTCTGTATCCTCTGGTTAGTCTGGCTAAGGGTTTATCTATCTTGATGATTTTCTCAAAGAACCAGCTCCTGCTTTTGTTGATTCTTTGTATAGTCCTTTTCTTTTCTACTTGGTTAATTTCATCTCTGAGTTTGATTATTTCCTGCCTTCTACTCCTCTTGGGTTTATTTATTGCTTTTTATTCTAGAGCTTTAAGGTGTGCTGTCAAGCTGCTGACATATGCTTTATCCTGTTTCTTTTGCAGGCACTCAGAGCTATGAGTTTTCTTCTTAGTACTGCTTTCATTGTGTCCTTTAAGTTTGGGAATGTTGTATCTTCATTTTCATTAAATTCTAAGAAGTCTTTAATTTCTTTCTTTATTTCTTCCTTGACCAAGTTGTCATTGAGTCGAGCATTGTTCAACTTCCATGTATATGTGGGCTTTCTGTCATTATTGTTGTTATTGAAGACCAGTCTTCGTGCGTGGTGATCTGATAGGATGCATGGGATTATTTCTGTCTTCCTGTATCTGTTGAAGCCTGTTTTGTGACGAATTATATGGTCAATTTTGGAGAAGGTTCCATACACTGCTGAGAAGAAAGTTTATACTTTTGTTTTAAGATGAAATGTTCTATAAATATCTGTTAAATCCAATTGCTTCATAACTTCTGTTAGTTTCTCTATGTCTCTGTTTAATTTCTGTTTCCATGATATGTCCAGTGATGAGAGTGGGGTTTTGAAATCTACTATTATCCAGCATTTTCTTTGGTGCGAGAACTGGGCTCTGGTGATGCTAAGAAGTCTTTGTTTCTATTGCTATGTTCCTGTGCTTGCCTCTAGCCATTGGGTTGTCTCTGGTCTTTGCTTGTCTTGCTGTTTCTGGGAGTGACTTGGCCCTGCTGTAGGCCTCGGTATCTGCACACCTGTAGAACTGTATTCCATATTTCTTTCTGCCTTTCCTGAGAACAGGTGCTCCGCTCTCAACTTTGGTGGCACTCCTGGAGATTGTCTTTCAGCTTTAGGTGGGGGCAGGAATCAAAAGGTCCTGCCCCTGATTGCTTATGTAGTCCTTGCACCCACAAGACAGCACGTACAGGCGGCTGTCTGTTCCTATATCCCCTCTCTCCAGAGATAACTACTTTCATTTTTCCTGATTTAATGAAACACCACAGACACAGGCAGAGATACTTCTCTCCAGCAGAGATGTGCGCTCTCTCTGTCTCTCTCTCTGTCTCTCTCTGTCTCTGTCTCTCTCTGTTTGTCTCTGTCTCTCTCTGTCTCTCTGTCTCTGTCTCTCTCTCTGTCTGTCTCTGTCTCTGTCTCTCTCTGTCCCTCTGTCTCTCTCTGTCTCTCTCTGTCTGTCTGTCTGTCTGTCTCTGTCTCTGTCTCTCTCTCTCTCCTGGAGCCCAGGGAATCTGAACTCTTCATGGCAGTCAGTCACATTGCTGTTGGGCAATCGCCGTCTCTGATATCATGCCTTCTTACAGAATTCTCACATGGTGGTAAATAGAACAGAAAGGAGCATCCACGGTGAGTCTAATGGTCAAGAAGTGCTGGGTAGCCCAGGCTGTTCTCTGAAAACTCTCACCAAAATGTCTGCCCCCAGTTAGACCCAATAGCCCCCTACATGCCCCACCTGCTGATACTGCTGCATCTCCAGCAAGGAGCTTAGAGCTAAACACACTCTGACCATAGCATCCTTGGCATAGTTTAACCCAGCTTTGCCACCTTGCAAAGGAATCACTGGAGAGTCTTTTGTTTCTGTAAACTTTTGGGGCAAGCCTTGATCTCCCTGCTGAGACCTGTAGAGGCTGTTGACAGCTGCTGGGGCCACCCTCTGGAATACCATAGGTCCTCTTACCCTCCCTGAAGACTGTGTCTCACCCAGATACCATGATGGGAAACCCACCAGGAGCAGCATTAGTAGTGTTTCCCGAGTAGAGACCCCTATTAGGTTCCTAACCTTAAACACCTCTTTATGATGACTGTAGCACAGAGCCACAGTACTGCTGTGAGGCCACAGTTCTGAAAGTGGTGGTCAGAGACCAGGGTACAAGTCAAGCTCCGGCCTTGCCTCTCTCTGACATTTTGGTTTTTTGCCTATTGTTCTTGGCACCATAGCTTGTAGCTCTGTCAGTCCATCAGCCTCTGCCATCTGATGGCAGAGTTCCTGTGTGTCTCTGCTGTCATGTACAGTCTTCTCTTAGAACACCGGTCATCACACAAGCCTTCATCTTGACGAGTAATGCCTATTACAACCCTATTAGCCTGGGGCATGGCTTTTTGAAGGGATGGAGCATCCTTTAACCCACCACACATACCAAGATGGAAGAAAGTAGATAAGCTTTGAGAGTGGTAGCTTCTGCTAGAAGAAAATGGGGTGGATACTGACTTAGGCTCCGAGCACAGTGATTTGCCTAGTAAAAGGCTTGGTTTGACTGCCTTTTATTTTTGATTGTTTCTGTTTGCTTGCTTAAAAGGAGCTGTTATTTAAAGAGGTAGTTTGGTGCTGGAGGGCTCATCAATATGTGGTATTCTGTACCAGTGCAGGTTGTGTTGAGTTTTTTCTGCAGTAAGTTGCTTTTAGCAATTTTATTGTCTAATAAATATAAAGCGAAGATGAATCCAGTGATGTGACCATTTCCTTCTGAGGTAGGCTGTGCTGTAGATGTGTGCATCAAATGAGATAACAGAAGCCCAAGATACTTTCCCACCTCACATGGACAAAAAGGAAGAACATGCCTGAAACAACAATTGTAAGATTGAGAAATAAGCTTCGGGAAACTCATTTGCTACAGAAGGCGGAGAGGTGCCCCAGGATTGCCCAGTTTCCTGTCCCAGGCAATTCAGGTGCAGGTCAGAGAGGGGAATGTAAACAGAGCCCAGTAAATGTGCTGAGGCACAAATAAACCTGCCTCTGAAGCAACAAAGGGCCGGATATCTCTGGACAGAATGCTAAGGGGCTAGGGAGAGGGAGAAAAGAGGGAAAAAGAATATGAAAGTGCTCCAAAAACTTCAGGGTATCACCCATTATTTTGCAGAGCTCTGTTGAGCATGTATGGTGGGGTTAGAAAGGCTGGGGAAGAAAGCACAAAAGGAGCAGGGGTGTCATACTCCTACTCAGTTGGGACTTGGAAACTAGAGTAACAAAGAAGAATATTTCTAAGGACTAGAGGAATCATCTTATAGGGACCAAAGGGTTTTAAGCTCATAGCTCAGTGAAGAGAGATTCAAAACATGCTTTCAACATCCGTAATTCCATTCTGAGATTTTGACACATCTGTTTTAATAACTGATGGGCCAGCAAGAAGGAACATCATAAGAATATAAGATAAATGAATAGCACTACTGAACAAATTGATCAAACGGATTTCTAAAACATTCCTCTCAACAATGCAACATATTGACCTTTTTCAAATGTTTATGGAATTTCCAAGAAAGAACATGTTCTGGGCCTCAATAGTCCCCTAAATTAGAAATGATTGCCATCATATAAAACATGAGAAATCCAGAAAATCAATAAGTAATTGGAAAATAACAACCTATTCTAAATAACCTCTGAGTCCAAGAAATGATTACAAGAGGCATTAGAATGAGTATTGAGCTCAGTAAGATGAAAGCACACATTGCACTTTGGGTAATGCACTCAGACTTGCGCTGTTTGCACGGAGCATCTCATCTCCCGTTTATCTGCAAGACAGAAGAAAAGGCTTGAGGTAGCCCCTTCAGGTTCCACCTCAAGGAAGTTGAAAGTAGAGTGTGAATTTTCAGAATACAAGGAGCATAAACACTGAAATTTCATACAGAAAATCATGGTGATGATCAATGAAATCAAAGCTGATTCCTTAAGAAGATCAGAACAATTAATCCATCTCTGGCCAATTGATCAGGAACAAGTGTAGAGGTAGTTTCTCAGCACTGGGAATATGAGAGGAGTTATTTATAGATTCTATGGTCTTCAAAAGGACAAGAAGATACTACTGTAAACAACTGTAATGTAGAATGTGAATATTCCAAAGACCCATGTGCTCAAGGCTTGATCTCCAGCCCATGGTTCTATTGGGTTCATAGAATCTTTAGTAGATGAAGCCCCATGGGGTGAAGTTAGCTAACTGGGGGCATACTTCCAAAGGGAATTTTGACACCCCAGTGATTGTTTTTGTTTCTGACTGCCATGTGGTGAGTAGCTTCATCAACCATACTTAAATACTCAAAGGTAGCAAGACCAACACCTGTTCACCAAAGCCTTCAAAATTATGAGCTGAAATAAACCTTTGCTTTGTTTAAAGTTGATTATTCCAGTTATTTTGTTATAGTAACAGATTTGTACAAACTTACCCAGTGAATTCTATAACTGCAAGCACAAAAGGTAAATTATATGGAAATTAAATTAGAATAGATCTGTACCTTCAAAATTAACTGGGAAAAACAATGAGAAATAATTTGAATAGAAGTTTAAGATATTTTCATTAAAAAAAAGGATTCAAAAACAAATGGCTTCTCATGTGCGTTGTGCAAGGATTTAAGAAAAAATAATTTCAGTATTAAAAATTCCACAAAATAGTAAAAGTAGCATCTACCAACTCATGTCATGAAACCATTGTTTTTCTGATATGTAAACCAATGACAGTCTATGGAAAGAAAAGTATACACTGTGCTTTTCATGAATATAGGCAGAAAAATTGTAGACTATAAACCTATTCAATTTTATTACTCATATACACATATGTATGTGCGTATAAAGATAGAAAGGAGAATATTATTACATATGCAAAAGATATATCAGTAAATAATATTATATAAATGATGAATCCTAAGTATGCAAAGTTGGTTTAATACTGAAAGACCACATGAAGCATCATTTCAGTAGAGTTACTTCATCGGATGCTGAGGAGTCATTTGACAAAATTCAACCCTTGTTTATGTGAAATTACAAGTCTTCTAGCAGTCTGGCGAAAGAACTTCCATGAACTGGTGAGGGACATTACAAACTACAGGGATCATACTGAGAAGAGAACTGCTGAAGGAAATCCCTGCCACCAGGAGCCACATGAGGATGGTCTTTCCCACCTCTGCCCTTCAGTGATTTACAGAGCATCCTGAGCAGGGAGAAGAACATGAAAGGACTCAAGGGCATGCAGATTAGAAAGAGCTAAGGGAACCTTCATAATAGTGTGGTCATCATCATCCCTACTGAGTACTTCAGAAGTATCCACTTAAGTTTGAGATGGGCTCCAGTGTCAATGATGGCTTGTGAAGATGGTGTCTTACAAAAAGAGTGTCTACTGCTGTCCTGACAAATTTGGCAAATGTCAGTTACTACATAATGAACAATTAAATTTAATTTTGATTATTCCCAATGTAGCAGCTAGAAAATTTAAGATAATACCTGTGTTGAATGTTATGACTGTGTGGGACTATATTTTGGAAGTCTTGTGGGATTAAGTTGAAAGGCTCGGAGCTAGGAGTATGTTAGTGCCTTTAAGGTGGACAAGTGTAGAAGAGAGAAGTAAACAATATTTTTATATTTTGTAACTAGTAAGAAGTAAAAAATATCATTTTATGTAACACATTTACAGTGTCCTGCAGTGAATTTGAAAATATAGGTACAACATCTCTGTGCAGAAAACTATGAAACACTTGGAAAGAATTTTGATATTTAATATCCTTTGATTCTTTTTGAAAATTACATACATAAGTCATGATATTTATATCTTGACTCCCACTTTCCCTTCTCCAGTACCTCCTTACATTGATTGTTTCAGATTAATGGTGAATTTTCCAAATATAGTAGGGTAGGAGCTCTGGGAAAAGTTCTTCTCTCTCTCTCTCTCTCTCTCTCTCTCTCAAATACTTGACTATTTGACATCTCTCTCTCTCTCTCTCTCTCTCTCTCTCTCTCACACACACACACACACACACACGCGCGCATACACACATGCACATGCATACACATACACACAGCCTACTGAAAACATTTTGCATTGTTCCTATGTAGAGAAAATACTGATTGCCAATTCTCCCTCTCTTAGCAAAGGATACGAGATATGAATTATGTTCATGGATTCAACACCCCTCCTAGACTCCAGCATAATCCCAGTCAAGATCTCAACAATCCTGTTTGCAGAGGGTAACAGCAGCCCTTTCACTGTGTGTAGAAATGAACAACACTGAGGTCATGGAGAAGGGAAGGGAAGGTACAGAAGAAACAGAACACAGAGTTCTTACCCTATTAGATTTGGAAAATTCAATGTTAATCTGCAACAATCAAGATAATGTAGTGTTCATATAAGCAGACATATTGGGCAGGGGAACACAGTAGACTGTCTAGAAATAGTTCCCTGCATGGTCAATATACTTTGATGGTGTTCCAAGAAAATTCAGTGGAGAAAATATAAGCTTCACAGAAACAGTTACTAAACAAAATTGTAGCACTTTGCACTCAGATAAATGTTGGCCACCAACTCACACAATATGTAAAAGTTAATATAAGCACCATGGATTTAAATGTTAGCTCTGAAGATGTTAGTTTTGAAAACGGTTCTGAAAAAGAACTTAGGAAAAGAAGTCAACTGCTAAAATTCCTTATAAAATGGATTTTATTGACATCATTTTGAGTTGAAATAGAAAATGCAAGCTGCAAGCAGGGAAAATAGCCATAAAATTGGAGAGAAAGGGCTTATACTTAGAATATATGTCTTTAACAGTTTAATGACACAATAATAAAAATATATTAAAGTCTTCCAAACATACTTCACTCAGAGGACAGATGGGAGACAGACCTCCTGACATTTAGCACTATCAGCCATTTAGGGAATGGAAATTCATTACCCAGCATGAAGTGCTATACACTGTGCACTGTGCCAATGGTGAATATGCCAATGAAAATGGTGGAATGACATAGAAGAGGACCAAAAGGAGGGTATGATGATGGGTGTTTGAATTGTGATATTTGCTGGTGTCAAGACTCATCAAAGTGTGAACTGTTAAGTATTTGTAGTTCATCTCATATATTTGATATGTGTGTTAATATTTCTATAGCACATAGGTAATTTTCATGTCCTAAGGTTTTGAGTTATTGATACATAACCTCAACAAGGAGGTAGTATTTGCATTAATCACAGAGCAATAGAGAATACTGATACACCCATCTGTAAGGATGCAAAAGGAGGTGTTGCAGTCACTGTTGGCATGAGGCCAGTGCAAGGGTAGTCTTCATTGCTATCCTCTCACTGGCAACTGATGTAGGAACTCACAGACACATCCCTCCTTGTCCAGGCAAAAATGAAAAGAGGACTTTGAAAGGAGAATAGAGGCACTGGGAGTTCTTAGAGACTGGTAATATTTCCTTCCATTTTAGGGTCTACAGAGAAGACGATTCTGTGAGCAAAGATTTAGTAGTTAATAAAAAATTTAAAAGATTGGAAAATTAACTACTCAATCTTTTAAAGCCAGCCACTGTCCAGTATCTTTTACAATGGCTTTTAACAGTTCTGAATGGTATACATTCACAATGTGTAGGCATTTCCTTAAATGTTCTAGGAGGACTAAACTTCCCTTATTGGAGTATTTGACCTCCTGTTAGGGACATAACAATTAGGTATTCCAGAAAGCACAGAATGCATCCTTTCAAACCAGTGTAAAAATTAGATAACCTCTGTTATTTGAGACAGATACACTAGTTTTTATGTGAAGAAAAAAAGAGGGAAATTATTTTAGTAATACAAATAAAATGATAAGACTGATAGGACAGTATTGGCTCCAGAAGAGGCAATTAGGGCAGAGCAACTGAATAGGGTGCCTGGAACAGGAAAAATGATCATGTTCTCTGCAAGTTCAGTGGGGATGACATAGGCTATTTAGTATATGCAAGCACAGAGTCAGAAATGAATACTTAAACAGTTTTGTGGAAAACACCACGTACATACTCAAGACAATATATATCTTGAATATGTATATACACACTCATTACTATATATACTCATTTATATGTATATATATACACTCAATATAAAAATAAGATCTAGATGGATGGAAATCTACATGAAGAACAGTTTATTAAGTTTTCATAAAAATGAAAAAATGAAAAAAGCTAATCTCTTAATGATAACAGTGAAGGGAGGGGTCCCTTGCATGAAATAAAGATGGTAAGGTATTAGAGCATATAAAATTAACTCCAATTTACTTTGCTTCTATATACATACTCAGATCTTCCTGAGAGCACAGAGCAACATGGGAAGAGCTTGCTCGTGCCTATGTGATGTGTCATATAAAGAGACCTATGAGGTTGGTTTAGGAGAGTCAGTGAAATCAGTAAAGTTCTGGTACTAAGGTAAAGCCACATTATTCTGAGTCCACCATGGACTTGCATAGAGCAAGCACATGAAGGATTTGGTAAGCTCTGTCACGTTCTAGACTTCCTCCACTTTATCCACTTTTTTGTAGAATTTCAAGTCAGAGTCTTTGTATAGCGATGAATACTCCCCCCCCCCTTTTTGTATCAAGAATTCAAAGCCATCTGACTAGTGGGGCTCACATGCATGCCAAGGGCTTTGGGGGTGTGAACACATTCTAAGCCCTATGTTTGAAACTAGACAAGGAAGCAAGCCTTTGCAATCTCTCTGCTACTTCATGTCGTGGTATCTCTAAGCCTCAGTCTGACTGCCTGTGAGCTCTGCAGAGCGGAACAAGCCCCTGGACCAGCAAAGTAAAAGTTCGATCTTAAAAAGTGGCGTCTCCCACATTGCAGTTATAAAGAGCCAGTCATATCAGCCAAGATTTTCTGGGCGCCTGTCCTGTGGGAGGTCTGCGTGGGTCCAGAAGGCTTTTGTATGGAGGATCTAACTGTGGGGATTGGTACACTTTCCTCCAGAATGCTAATTTATGATTAACTGCTGCTGGGAGAGAGCGCCTGTCTGCTAACCAAAATGCCTTCTTTTTGGTATTCTGTATGAACTCTTAAGTCAGATATGGCTCTGGATTTGCCTTGGTGTTCAACATTGTTTAACAGCAAATTTAGATGCTAATAACTATAGACATGGACAATGTTCCTCTGGCTTTCTCCCCATTGGGTAATAAACAGATCTTTTGTTATAGTGAATGTCAAAAACAAATCCTCTAAAAATTTAGAATTTCTCTGAAATCTCAGTATCATGATCATTGTTTTCTGTGGGGGTATCATGGAAGTGTAACTATAGATTTCAGTCTGTGGATTTGTGAACTCATTGTGATTGACAGGTCACATGGGTGACAGACTGAGGGACCCTTTCCACATTTCTCTGGTACCAATTTCCACTCTGTATGCAAAGTGTTGCCCAGCAAGGAGGATGGGTATTTCCAGAATAGTAGCAATTTGTCCTCTCTGTGAACAATCAGACCTTGGTTTTATCTGACATCTTCTCTCCTAGACACCCTCCACTCGTGACTTAGTGTATCTGACAGCATGGGAACTATCCTCTTAGGTCATATGACATGTTCTGAATATCCAGCAGAGGTAGCCAGCATTTGAGTCAGTGGTTAGGGACACAGTTCATGACAGAAGACTTTCATTTTGGACCACTAGGAAAACTCCCATTATACAAAATTGTTAATTCTATGGATATATTTTCCTTTAAGAGGACAGTAAGATGTCTTAATGAGAAAAAATAATTAAGAATCATGGTCTCGGGAGAGAACACACATGCTAATGACCAACAGAAGAGCTAACGTTTCATTCTCATCCAAGCCAAACTCTATTTTGAGTGACAGTCACAGGGTCAGACCTGGCTCAGCATAACTGGTCAGACCTTTACTCATGGTTCAGCATAACTTGACAGCAGACATGGGTGTTTGTAACCACTAGATGTGAACAAAGTCCCCAGAGTGAGGAGCCTTTTGTTTTCCCTGCAGCATAAGCAGGTGACTTAGTATCAGTGTGCTTCTGGGGAAAGAGGCCAGTGTTACACTTCAGAAGCCTTTTGAAATGTCAACAACTTTACCTCAGTTTTGAGTGGAGTGCAAATATAGTAGAACAGTACATTCCATATTTGTAAATTTTTCTATCCTGAAATTTTTCGAAAACTCTGAAAATGAATTATTGGTGTTCTTTCACAGGTAGGTCAGAGTGTTACAAGTTGTCAGTCACCTGGGATTCCCATTCCTATGAGCCTGGGAAAAGATGACATTCAACTCTGATGAAAGTGTAAAGTGTGGTTTTGCATTCTGTCCAGTGTTACGGTTTGACACTGGCATGCTTTCTATTGATGCACGTGTTCCTTAAATGCCCCATGTTCTAAGCTCAAGGATGTGCGGTGTCCTGGGGAGGGAATGCATGTATTAGATAAGCTCGATTCACACTGAGCTACTGTGACTTCAAGGTTATTCAGTCAACACCACATGCTAAGTAAGGAGTTTAAAACTAACACTCACATAATAAGGTTATTTATAGATAGGTTGATGAAAGTTCTGGGACTAGGGCTGGAGAGGAACCTAACCCCATATGGAATGGTTTAGTAGTCTTTAGTTTAGTATTTGGGCCAACTTCATGTACCACAAATGACAAGAATGGATTGTATATGTCCTTAGGAGGCAGGGGCAGGGACCTCATGAACAGAGTAATTCATGGAAGATGGATTTCAATCACTGGTCTCACTCTCTTTCTCTGCCACTGCCCTTTCTATTTGTGTAGCCAATGAAGTAAAACAACATGTGCTTTAGTTTTACTACTGAGTTTTTGACTCCTCGAAGTCAAGTCCATCATTGACATGGGAACCAAGGATAACTGTAGAGGAAGAGTCTGCTTGTTGGAGTAAGGAATCCCAGGACTACCAGGAGTATTTAAATGGGTATGTTCCTGTTGAGCAATTCCTGGTATCTTTGGTGACCTCTTCCTTTTCCAAAGGCAGCTGGTGCATTTGGCAAGAGACTAATGGCAGGTGGCAGATCAGGTGACATTCACCCAGTATTCATGGGCTTCTACAGGCAGCAGCGTTGTAACAGAGGCTTTAACAGTGGAATACCAGCATGCCAAGCACATCGGCGGTGAGTCTATGATGGGCACAGACAGAGTCCAGACAAAGCTTTCCTACTCTGTGGTTACCTTGATGTTAGTGGAGCAATCCTGTTGAAAGTTCATGGAGTCAAATAACTTTTCTTTCACCATTGTGTCAAATCTAATTCATCCAAGAGGACCCACTGGCAGATTCAGAACAAAGAGGCATTCAGCACAGTAATTATGAAGGCCTTGTGATGGATGTGTTGGGACTTTTCAACATAATCTTAGTAAGGCATAGGTAAAGTTGTAACCCAATTTAAACTATCACATCTCATCTTACCCCTGTTAGGGATGTATACACACTACTGCTTCCATTCAGTTCAAGTGATGATGGAGAGGTTGCTTCTGGGACTAGAGATGAGAGATGCCTTCCCTGTTGGAGGTCACCCTGTGGATGACAGAGAGAAGCAAGTTCTATGATATGCAGCAAGCAGTAGTTCTGCACTCTTGGGTGTGGCTGGTGGGTTTGAGGAAATAGAAGAATCTCCCTAGGGAGACAACAGAGCTGGGCATGTCAGAGGGCGTGTGGACAGATACCGCTACACATAAGAGAGGTACAGTGAGGTGGTGTAAGGAGATGGCATGTTAGGGTAACTGCAAGAGCTGAAAACCCTGAACTCTATAGGCAGTTTGATGGCTTGACAGGTCTGAGTGACTTCATGTCTCTTAATCTTTTGTGAGTCTTCTTAAGTCAGTTTCCAGATGTTAGGATTAGCAGACTGCATTACTTACTTGGTATTTGTGATAAATACCAATAAAAGCAACCCATAAAAGAGAGGCACTAAATTTGACTTCCAGTTCGATGTACAGCCCATCCGAGCATGGAGGCGTTGAGGTAAGGCTGGGACAGTCTCATCACGTTGTATCTGGAATCAGGCAGCAGAGAGAGATGGATTCTTGTGTTTGGCTCAGTTTCTACTTTGAAAGGCAAGCACTCTCCCACTAGGCTCAACAGCTGAGGATGGGTTATCCCATATCCATTAACCTAATCTAGAAAATACCTCACAAACACACCCAGCGATTTGTGTAGATTCTTCATCCAGTCAAGTTGACAATATAGACCTTCACATAAGCCTTCATTATTTCCTGCATGTGTCATATATGGAGCCCATAGGTGATGCTCTGTGGATAGCAGAAGACTGTCTTGGGAACTAAGGGAAGAAGGAGATGTTCCTGATCTGCCATGGGGAGTGAAGCCGGACAACAGGAGAGAAAATGTGGTCCTCACAGGAGACATAACATTAACAGGGGAGGCACAATCCTTGGGCCAGTTCATGGAGAGCCAGCCAAGGAAGGGCCATGACCCAGCCATTTGTGACTTCAGTGCCAAAAGTGTAAGAACCAAAAGCAATTAATGGCTACTAAGAGAGGAGGAAATCATCTTCTCCAGGGATGATAGGCTATCCAATGCCATGTAGTTACCTGTGAACACACATACACATGAGCAACACTCAATAGACACAGAAGAGGAGTGGGTTTGTGAAGTTAAGATGGACACATGGAGAGTTGTAAAGAGATGAAGTAAAGTGGAAATAATATAAACTCACGTATCAAATTCTCAAAAGAAGAGTTAAAACAAAATGTGGTTTCCAGGACTCTTGTGAGCATCTTTCTCTGTTGTTGACCTGACCTCAAAGGGAACATAGAGTGATGAAGACGTTGAGGTTGTAGGAGAGAGCGTCACATCCTCTTGTTTGAATACTCTATGAACAACTGTAGGTATCCATTAAGAAGTTCACACAAGCACAAATGTATAGACATGCAAACAAGATTCCACCCTGAAACCAAATTAATAGATATTCAAGTCTTTACTTAAAAAAAACCCATTTAATTACTTATTGTAGTCTCATAAAACAAAATTTCCATCAGTTACTCTCAGGAGGGTATCACTAGGGATCTTCGGAGCCCATGCTGTATAGAAAAGTCAGTTTGATTTTAAGAGAAGAGACAGTGCCACTGTGCAAGAGCCCATTGTATCCTGATTTAGGGATGAGGTGGAGAAGAGACTAGGGCTACCCTTGGACCTTGAGGATAGGGCATTGGGATAGGTGAGTGTGAAGAACAGTACTGTGTCCAGATGAGACAGTCTAGATGCCAGTTGAGATTTCAGAGCTCAAGAAAAGTGCCCTTCGAAAAAACACAGCTGTTGAGTCTAGTGGGAGAGTGCTAGCCTTTCATCCAAAGGCCCCAAGTTCCATTTGTAGCATTGTAAACAACCAATCAGTCCATCAGTCCATCCATCAATCAGTGTAAACATAGAGCTCTGTGTGCTTGGTGCTGCACAGTGAGGTGGGAAGGAGGTAGTTGGAGGAACAGAACAGGAGCTGGTGACAACATCCTATGAATGATCAGAGAAGTGAGAGAAACCTCAGCTAAATTCAGAGATTACAGTGGTCAGGAAAGAATTTAAAGATGGCGACATGGAGACAGATGCCAGGCCTTGCAGAGACTGAGGTTGGCCACCAAAGCTTGCTGCTAAATTTGAAATGATAGGGAATTAACATCTACTCAGACAAGAGGAGGCTCCGTCACGCATTGCTTTTTCACTTACTCAGAGATGAGCCACATTCAGAGATGGCTCTAGAATCATTTAGGAAAGGTTGTCCTTGATTTCCTCTCGAAGGGAGATAGATGATTCACCAAGAAAAGACACTTTGCGGGCTCCGATTTAATGATTATGCCCTGAAATGTTTAATTACAGAAGCTTTTCAAGTATTTTTTTCCGAGTTACTTATTTTTTTTAAAGTCTTTTCACTTTGGTTTTCAGAGTTGAAGCATAGATGTCTAAGAAAAAAAATGGTCCGAGTTTGTTTTCACTGAGACAGCTCAGGGCCCGTCCTTCCACACTAGCTCTGGGGCACATTGGTCTCAGGGAAGTAATATTCTGACTCTGTGGTCCTTCCCCATGGTACCCAAAATAGCACTGTGTTGAACATTTATGGATATTGAAGAGTTTGACAAGATAGAATGTTGACTCTGTCAACAAAGGTCAAAGATTTCAATGACCTTCCATTGTGGGGGATCTGTTAGAGAGAAAGTTAAACAAGCTACAGATGTTACTAATTACAAGATGAAATTATCATATGAAGAAAACTAATTTGAAAGTATCAGCTAAGACAAAAAAGAGCCAATTTGTTCTCAAACCATAAGCAGATGAGGCAGGCACACTTGGATGAGGGTATCTAGTGTTTGATTCCAGCCAGAGGTAGAAGATGTTGATGTCTCTGCATTACAGACATGGGGCCCAAGTCTCAGGAGTTAGCCTGGGGCATCTGGCTAGAGATGGAACCACTGGGGATTAACTGTGGTTGTCTATCTTGGAGTGTGTGCATGTGTCCTTGACCAGAGTTTAGATTGATAAGAAAAATGAAAGCATTTTGGGATAAGATTTTACTAGAAGATGAAATTTGGATGCTTTGGAAAGAATCAAGAGACTCAGTCTGGACTTCTAAGGGATTGCAAGGTTTAGAGGCAGGCACGGTGTCTAGCAGTGATGGTTCAGCTGGTGACGGAGGAGGGTACATGCAGATCATCAGAGGTGTTCACCACCTGCTTGCTAGTGGCCAAGCTTTCTAGGCTGGGAAATGTTGAGGCTCTCTCCCTGCCTTAATGAGAAGGGCTCAGTTTAATGTTGCTGAATGAGTCATTGATGACCCTAAATGCTTTTTAAAAAGATAATTAGTTGACTCATAGGTTAATGGCTGTGTCTTGTCACCCATTCTCTTGAGCTGATGACAGACCAACAGTGTTCTGGCAAAGCACCAATTAGGGGAACCCCTTTAGAAACTGGAGTATTTTCCAATTTCCCAAATAAAAGTTGCCCCTGTGGTTGACTGCAAGCTGGTACCATCTTCAGGCATTCTGGAATACTTAACAATCAGCATTTCAAGACTCTAGGCTGAGGCTTATGGCACCACATCTAATAAGAGATTCTCGGTACCATCCCCCAGTCATGGATACCAGGAACATAGAGAAGACAGTTGTGCTAAATGCTTCTGGCCAAAATGTTTATACACCAAACTCCTTCTCCTTCTCCTTCTCCTTCTCCTCCTCCTCCTCCTCCTCCTCCTCCTCCTCCTCCTCCTCCTCCTCCTCCTTCTTCTTCTTCTTCTTCTTTTTGGTTCTTTTTTTCGGAGCTGGGGACCGAACCCAGGGCCTTGAGCTTCCTAGGCAAGCGCTCTACCACTGAGCTAAATCCCCAACCCCCACTCCTTCTTCTTAAAGAGTTATTTAACAATATTTACTTATGTATGTGGGCATTTTGTCTATTAGGTATTCTGCAACACGTGCATGCCTGGTGCTCAAGAAGGCTTAAAGAGGACGTTGGATCACCCGGGACTGAGTGAGAGATGGTTTTGAACAACCTATGGGTTCTGGGAATTGAACCTGTGTTTTCTGGAAAGGCAGTTAGTGCTTTCAGTTGCTGCTCCACCTCTCCAGACCCCCAGTAGTTTTGTTTTGTGTTGCAACAACCATCTCAGCATCTATCTCAAATGTGTCCCATGGAAAGCTTCTCGGGTTCCCAGAAGTAGACTGAAGAGTCTGTGGAGTGCTCCCCTGTCAATCATTCAGTGCTCCCAGCACACCCTGAAATCCACTGTGACTTGTTTTATGTGTCATCTTGCCAAGCCATGGCACCAATGATTCCACCGAGCCCCAGTCAGAGTATTGCCCTAGATATATTTTTATAGATGTGGTTTAGTATCCATAGTGAATTGCTTTCAAGAAGATGACCCTTGACATTTGAAGAAGAATCCACATAGGCCATTAGCACTATCTCAAAGCTTCTCAGGGGCAGAGTAAATTCTGTCTCAAGCCTGCAGCATCAGCTCCCATTGTCCTTAGCTTTCCCAATAAATTCTAGTTCTTCAAGAGCCCACGTCACTTCCCTAAACATCTCCTGTTTAATTTCCCTGGCTCAGCCTTTGTCAAAGAGTTCTGAATGATGCCCCATCATCACACATAATGGAAGGCTCGCACTACCTCACAGCCTCCTTTTACTATCATGTGTTGAGATTGCCCTGCTGAAAACTCAAACCTTCCTTTTAATAGCAGTCATCAATTGTGTTGTGATTGAACTCGAGTGGTTGCTTGTACGCTCCAAGCACATGCTAGCCTGTCTTTCTTTGTGACTCTTAGTTTTTTGACTTGCATTTGTAGGAGTCTATTGCTCCCTTGACATGTCTGGTATTTGCTTTGATTAGGTTGTATAGAGGTTCTAATCTGTCCTTTTTGTCTTTTGAATTTTCTTGGGATGTATTGCATCTAAAAGTTCTATTTGAACACTTTATATTATCAAGTTAATCCACCTCCTTATTTTGAGAGGTCATATTTGGTAACACACACACACACACACACACACACACACACACACACACACACACTCATTGTCCCTGGGTTGTGAAGGAATGCACATTCATGAGATCATTGTTACACTTACATTCTTGACCTGTGTGGAATTCATCCGATAGAGTGTACAGCATGGGGATCCAGTTTCTCTTCACCCATGCAGCAGCCTGGCTAGTCCAAAGCAGATTTCAGGAAGGCTCTCACTCTTTCCTGGCACAGACTTCCATCTGTATTTGAGTAAACTTTTTGGGGAGGTTTTGCAGTTTATTTTAATATTGAGCTGTTATTTTATAGTAAACACATTATAGTTATTTCTAACCTTTAGCAAAGTGTGTAGATGTTTTATTGGGCTGTATAGAAATTATAAGTCAGTGTGAGGGTACTGAAGGTTTTGTGGTCTCACTCAAACTATTATATGTATTCATTCATTCATTCATTCATTCATGTTTGTTACTTTTTCCTCAAGTTGCATTTATTTTGAGTTTTTTCAATTACATGGATTTATGTGAATCATTACTGCATTTTCCACTTTTGTATTATTTGGGGGTGAATAGGATGTTCTCCCCACTATGTCCTTTGATGTTTTCATACTTCAAAAATTAATTTTTGATTTTTAGATTTATTTTATGTATATGAGTGTTCCATCTGCATGTGTGTATGTGCACCATGTGTCTGTCTGGTGCTTTTAAAGATGAGAAATAAACTGCCTGAACCCATGGAAATGGAATCACAGGTCTTTGTGAGGCACCATGTGAGTGCTGGGAACCAAACCTGTGTCTTCTACAAGAACACAGGTTTGGCTCTTAGCTGCTGAGACATCCCTCTGGTTCCTGCTTTCATACTTTTATACACGTTATTGATTTTTTGTTTCTTTTATATCCTTATATTCAACTAAATTTCTTACGGTTTAAAAAAGTCTTTTAATATACTTTTCAGAAAAACAAAACTTTCAGAATGGTGTGCCATGCGAGGATGGCTTCTGTCATTTTTTTATTGGTTATTTTATTTGTTTGCATTTTGTCCCCTTCCCAGTCTCCCCTCCACAAACTTCCCATCCCACCCACCTTCCCCTTTGCCTGCCACCTACCTACATACTCATTCCTGCTTCACCCCTCTAGCATCTCCATAAGACCAAGGGCCTCCTCTCCCAATGATGCCAGTTAAGGCAATTCTCTGCTACATGTGTAGCTGTAGCCACACAATTATACTCTTTGGTTGGAGGTTTAGTCCCTGGGAGCTCTGGGTGGTCCAGGTAGTTGATATTGTAATTCTTCCTATGGGGTTGCAAACTCCTTCAGTTCCTTAAATCCTTCCCCTAACTCTTCCGTTGGGGTCCCCGGGCTCCGATGGTTGGCTGTGAGTGTCTGCATCTGTCTTAGTTAGGTGCTGGCAGAGCCTCTCAGAGGACAGCCACTAGGCTCCTTCCTGTCAGCAAGCACTTCTTGGTATCAGCAATAGTGTCAGAGTTTGGTGTCTGCCGATGGCATGGATCCTAAGGCTTCTGTCTTATTACCTTTGGCTTTCATGCCTCTCCTTCCTTTATGCTATCATTGTGTAGTTGCATTAAAAATAGTGGGGATGGTTGACAGCTGCCCATTTCTCATGTTTCAATGTCAAGGATTTTGAACAAAGATTTCTATATTTACCTAATTTACATTAAGCACTCCTAAATTCCTCTTTTACTGATTTTTTTTTTTTTTGGATTTTTGAAAGTGTTTTGGGCATTTGTTAACTCAGTTTTGACATTCAGAAGAAAGAATCTCATAGATCTAGGAGTATGGTAGGTGACATGTAAAGGTTTGAGTTGTCTCTTGCAGTCTCTACCTTTCTAAGGACCTGCATTTGCTTCTGGATAGTTTCCCTCATGAGGTACAGCATGTCTCGTGTCAGACACGACAGGGACTCCAATTTAAATGTTACTTCTTTTCCCCAATATATTATTTCAATTCTTTTCTTTCTCATCTTTGGATAGTATAAGGCTCTTGCATATAAAAGGGTGCAGTTGTTTTTTAGCCTGAAAACCTTTATGTAGGTAAGACATGGCCCATGTCTGATAATGGACCTGGAGTTCCCGGTTACAGTCCTGCTCTGTGTTGGCATGTCTCTGCCTCCATGCCTGTGTGTGTGCACAGCACGGATGTATGTCTCATGTGCCCTGCACTTGTTTGTTTGTTACTTTTGGTCGGGATTATTTCCTCGGACACGTAGGAAGAAGTGCATGCCTGTCTCATTGGTGTCTATGGAGTCTGCAACAATAGCAGTTCTCTTTACCGAAGCAGATATGTGAGTCAACGCAGTTCCTAATGTCTGTGATTGGTGCATCTCGCAGACTTCAGTCTGCGCCTGCATCAAGGCATTGTCAGGAGGGAGGGCTGATGCGGAGGGTCTTTGCAGAGGGTCTCCTGAGAGGCGGGATCAGATGGTAGAGGTCTGTGCTTTTCCCCGTCTTGATGACTGTTGGTGTGAGGCAGTCTTCCCTCAGTTTCTCTCCTTTGGGAAATGCTCCTGAGGCAGAGTGATGCTTGAGTCTTGGCATGAGACAGGGTCATTCATTATCAACTTTCATATTCTCAGTCTGAGAAGCTCAGGTACCAGACATCTATTAATTTACCCTTTCCACCCTAAACCCTTTTGTTTGTTTGAAAATTTTGACCTTCCCAACCACCACCACCCACCATCATCAAACAAACAAACAAACAAACAAACAAACAAACAAACAGACAAACCTGAAAACAGTACTGTCTTTCTTTTAATAATTCAACTTGTAGGATAGTACTTGGAATAATGGTATTTTATTTATTATTAATTTATTATCAACTAATTGTAATCAAAATGTTATGAGTTAACTTATTAATCATTATGGCATTCACACATATACCGTTGTATTTTCATTTCTTTTCCCCTTCCACTGGCTGCCCCCATGTCATGCCCTTGGCCCCTCTGTTTGGTGCTATAACTTCCCCCAGGTAGTCTACCTCTGCGCCTGCTCTCCTACTGCTTGCTTTCCTGTATTCTCTCTATTTCTTCTCTGCAGAATCTCCTTTGTTGTTTCACAAGCCACACAGACATATAAATGCACGAATACATATTCATGCATCCATATGTCAACTTTAAGTCTAGGTTCTGCAGATGAGAGAACCGTGTTCCTTCTTAAAAGTGACTCTGTCTTTTGAGTGAACCCCTGCCTCTCAATCCCATCTTTGTCAGACTGTGTGATGAGAAAAAACCAACATTGGGAAGTGGGAGACAGGAACCTATAGGGAGTCAGCAAGACAGGAATCAGGGGGGTATTTACAGTCAAGTTTCAAAAATACTTGAAGACTTACACTTCAACTTTTGAAATACTTGAAGATTGTTTTCTCCACTGGAATCTGAAAAGTAATACTGTTCACCTTCCTGATAATGTCCAAAGGGAAAGCCATTTCTGCTCCCTGCTTAGCTCCCAAGCTATTTTTCACACATCTCAACAGGGAAACAGTGATCCACATTGTTTGTGCTGTTTTACTGTGGGTTCTGGAGCACAGCCTGAGTGTGGAGCACTTGCTTGGTGTTTCCCATGCCCCTGGAGCCCACATAGGAGAGGCGTGCAGAGGCTCATTTTCAGTTGCTCAAGCATTAACACGGGCGTTGATCTTGCCTCACGGGCACCTCATCTCCTGGATTGATGCACAGTATGCTACTAAGTGACTAACTTTTCTGGTTACTTTAATCATGTCCTTGTCAATACTCTTTGCACTGAGAAATTTTAATATTAGATATAGAAAGTGAAAGTTCCGCTTTAGCATTTTGTGCAGTTCTGGCGTCTTTAAGATTTCGTGCCCTACCTGTATCCTTCTGTATTACAGAAACTGGTTCCTATCTTCATGTCTCCTCTCTGGACTTTGGCTTGTGTGTGGCATGTAATCCCAACATGTCAGTTTAGGAGTAATAACTGGAGAGTAAAATTAGCTGAAGCTTTTCAGTTCTGTGTACAGTGTGCCCTGATGGTACTGCATCAGTGACAGGAGGCCAGAGTTATCCTTGCATGTGTAAACACAAGCTATATTTAGATTTAGACGTTTGCCTCAGACAAAAACATGGCCACACGCTGTTCCTCTAAAGCTTGTGATGCATCTGATGAAAATGCCATCAAACTGGGGGCATTTGGAGAACCAGACCAGTACAGTGGTATTGTACTTTACATAGGGTTGACTTTGCAGTTACCTATGCAATTACAAATCCATAAATTCAAAAAGTATGTATTTTGAAAAACTAGCTATTACACTGTACCTAATCTAACTTCAAGTATTATTATATTCATATGATGTATCATAACTATACAATATTATATAATTACAAGATGAAGTTGTACATAATATTAGTTGTATAAGTGATAGACTTTTATTAAGTAAAATTTATTTTTGGAATATATGCGTATGTGTGTATATGTATATGTGTGTGTGTGTGTGTTTGAATGCCTGCATGTATGTGAATTTGTATTGTTCCATATGTATGTTTTGTGTCTGCAGAGGACAGAAGACAGTATAGGACACCCTGGAACTAGAGTCACAGTAAACTGTGAGCAGCCCTGCGGGTGTAGAATTGAACTTCTGGAAGAGAAGCTCTTAGCTTCCAATTGCTGAGCTATCTCTCCAGCCCAGAGATGAAATTTACAATGACGACTCTGCCCAATACTCTTCTGTTTATAGAAGAGTGACAGAATCCTGAGCAGCCAAGGGGACCTTAGCCTGAGCATCACTTTCACTTTGTTATTATTTGCCAGTCGTGTTTGTAGTTTAGAAAAATAATAAAATTTTGGGTTGTCCTAAATTGGAGCATTACCAATTTGAAGTGAAAATCGAACAGAATAGCATTATTTTAAAATTAAAAGTCAGTTCTCAGAATTAAAAATCATGCTGTTGATTTGAGCACAATGAATCCACTTTGAATGGATGGGGTGTTTACTCACTGATGATCTGTTAAATGCATAGGTTGAAGGGAAGGAAGGGCTGTGCTGGTTGCCCAAAAGCTACTGGGCCTTACTGCCAGTCGACTGAGAGCTTCAGTTAATGCAAGTATGTTTAAGTTACTGAGGTAAGACATACAGATTTATATGTGTATGCTCTGTTAACTTCATGCCCCATAAGCAGCATGAATATCTGAAATGTTACTGCAATCAGCTCCAAATAAATAAATAAATGTGTAGCTTGCTGTGATTTTTAAAGTTTAAATATTAATAGTTTATGGAAATAGTGTTTATTCCTGCTTGAATGCTTAATGTGCCTTCTATTGCTTTTTTTTACAGAGTTTTAAATATAATCATAAAATGTTGCATGGGGCAATTCATGAAGCGTTGTGGCCTAGGCAGAATAATCCATTGTTTTCCATATTAATATTCATGTGGCACTGCGTGTCTGCATAAGAGATGCGACTGCATTTCTCCTTTTGCTGAAGGTTGATAGGACCCTGCCTAATCAAACTGAATTTTTAAAGGAGATGCCTTTGTTCCGTTAATTTAGCAAGATTAGTTTGCTTTCCTTTGCTGACCACTTACTCCTAGAACAGCAGCAATTCTCAGTGTTGGGCTTCACACTGACAAGCAGTATCAAAGTCAATACTCTTTTGGAATACAGGCTCTCAGGCTCCATCCCAGAGTCAACTGCATTCTGTTAACAAGCTTGGCTGTGATTCTGATGCCCACAACAGTTATAAACCATGGATCTTCCCACTTGAAACGCCCTTGTTACCCTGCATCCATGTCCCATGTTATTAAAAAAATTACACAGGAGACTTCAGATGAAGAACTGCTGATAGGTACCTCTGGTAGCATAGCCAAGCGCTTCATAATTTCATGGTTGAAAACAAGCAGGGCCTCCTTCTAGAGCCTTGTCCTGTCTGGGTTGAGCTCCCTTATTCATATGTGACTACTTGCCACTTGGGAGCTAGAAGATGTCTATATTCTCCCTTGTAGAAACCTGTGGGTTTCCTGTCTCTGACCCCAGGTTCAACTGACAGGCTCTAGCTCTATGACAGGGATGCTCAGCCTCTCAGGAGCAGAACCAAGTCCCCCCTGTCATGCTCTCTTGATCTCTCCAACAAGGTACAAAATTTAAGGTGGCTTCAAGGAAACTTCCATAGAACTTGTAAACTCAAGTCCTGAAGGAGAGAAGTGGGGAGAGAGCACATTGCCTGCCACATCAGGGCCTGGGAGCCAACACTGATGAGATCTGGGTGTAGAAGTTCAGGCCCGATGTCCACTGGTCCATCCCATTCAAAGGCAGTGAAAAGAGTGCTGAGTTCCCTTGAGAGCAAGAAGTAGGTCATGGGGGACATGAGATGCAGCGCACAGTCACTAAGCTGGGAGAACGACTATATCTGCTAAAGTCAGATGAGACTCAGCATTCGAAACCAATGCAAGTTCCTTACTTTGGGCCTGGATTTCCTATGCAGTTTCTACAGTGTGACCTTGCAACTTTCGACCTACTGTTCTAACCCTCAGGGATGCTGACAGTGATGATGGCAGTAATCACAGTTAGACTCTGATCAAGTCGCTCTGATGAAATTCTGCAATTTCTAAGATTCTGAGAGTACTGGTGATTCACTAGCGAATAAGAAGGTATGGGAGAGAATATTGTTCTTGATCAATGAGGTTTGGACCAAAAAATAATACAGTCTTTTATCTTATTTATAAGACTAGCAGTTTTGAATTATTTATGTTGTACTTTAAATTAGTAATGATGGTAAGAACATTTCTGTACAACAAGGAAGCAATATTCAGATGTATCTCAGACAATGAGCTAATATGAAACCAAAGCAAGTTTTGCAAGCCATTAATGCTCATGCGATCTCAACTCACATATTACTTATATGCTTTTTAGGGGTTCTCTTTTATTTGCTCCCCAATATATATTTAGGAAAATAAGACATTTCCAGTGATCTTCTTGATCAGTCCTGGATTTCAGTCATAGGTACTAACCAATTCCAGCAAACATATTTGTAATGATTTACCTGTCTAATACTGTTTCTGTAGAAAAAGAGAGGGATAAGGCAAAGCTTATTTTGTCAAGGAGTTTGATAAGATATAGTATGGCTAATGCCACTTTCAATTGCCAAGCAACTTCAGTTGTAAATCAACACAGAAAAGACCATTTGCCTAAGACTTGATGGCACATGAATAAAATAACTTGTGAGCCACTTGGGAAAGAGTTAGTCGTAGTTGTCTTTGAAGCATCCTGTAGGGAGGAGCTCAGATTTAATGAATTATGCTTAGTGTCTGAAGGACAGATGGAAAGCCATCTCTCTTTTTTTATTTCTTTTTTATTGGATTTTTAATTTACATTTCAATTGTTATTCCCTTTCCCAGTTTCCCATCCATAACCCCCCTATCCCATCCCCCTCCCCCTGCTTTTATAAGGCTGCTCCCTCACCCATCCACCCACCCCTTTCTGCCTACCCGCCCTGACATTTCCCTACACTGGGGGGTCCAGCCTTGGCAGGACCCAGGGCTTCTTCTCCCATTGGTGCCCAACAAAGCCATCCTCTGCTACATATGCAGCTGGAGCCATGGGTCTGTCCATGTGTACTCTTTGGGTAGTGGTTAAGTCCCTGGGAGCTCTGGTTGGATGGTATTGTTGTTCTTATGGGGTTGCAAGCCCCTTCAACTCCTTCAATCCATTCTCTAACTCCTCCAACGGGGACCTTATTCTCAGTTCAATGGTTTGCTGCTAGCATTTGCCTCTGTATTTGTCACGTTCTGGCAGAGCCTCTCAGGAGACAGCTATATCAGACTCTTGTCAGCATGCACTTCTTGGCATTAGCAATAGTGTCTGGATTTGGTGGCTGTATGTATATGGACTAGATCCCCAGGAAGGGCAGGCTCTGAATGGCCTTTTCTTTAGTCCCTGTTTCACACTTTGTCTCTACATCTCCTCCTATGAATATTATTGTTCCTCCTTCTAAGAAGGACTGAAGTATCTGCACTTTGGTTGTCCTTTTTCTTGAGCTTCATAGGCTACTCTTCTGTTGCTGTGATAAAACACCATGCTCAAAAGCAGTTCAAGGGAGAATGTCTCTTTTGGCTGTGGCTCTCAAAGGATACAGTCCATCAAGGCAGAAAGGCATGGTGTGGCATTATATCGGAGCAGGAAGCAGGGAATGGAACAGGCAGTCAGTTGGTGAAGCTACACATTCATAAAACCCACCCTAGTGATGTACTTTCTCCAGCAACGTTCCACATTATAGAGGCTCCATAACTTTTCTTAACAGTACGTTGGGACCCAAATTCCAAATACATGAAGGCCAGTGGTCATTCAAACCACCACAGAATGGCTTTTGTAGGTATAGGCCAAAGTGACTTCCAGTGTGTCCATCAGCACATGCGATAATGCTAGAAAATAAATCATGCCAAGTTCAGTGGCTTGCTTCCTGATATTGGGAGTATCTTTTTCACTGATGATTGTGCCCTGGGAGCTCGTGTGTCTCAGCTGAGCATCCCTCCCAACTGCAAGAGGGTTTACATTATCTTCCCTAACCTGCATGCTTAGGAATGGCATATGTTTTCTCACCATACCTTAAGGGCCAAGCCAGATGCTCAGTAACTTGGCAGGGCAAGCACAGCTCCACAATGTCTACTCACTGTCAGTGGCCAAATTAAGCCATGTGTGAGGCCAGTTTCATACAGTGGGACGTGATGACCTTTGCTACAGATGGGAATGGGGTAGTATGAACCTAAATAATCAGAGTCCAAAATCCTAAGCAAACAGGGTGAGTCCTTGAAGCCTTGAAGCTGAAGATCACTTCAGATATGTGCACATGCTCATGTTGATGTCTGTCATGTCTCTTGACTGTCGCCTCAAATCCACATTCCACATTTTGAGGACAGTGTGAGACTCACTCTTCCCAGCACAATTTGTATTCAAGCAGGGAACCCATTTGTAGCAACAATTTGCTAGTCTTGTCTAAGCTTTGGGGTTGAGAGATCTTGAAGAGTAGCTGAGATTAGGTTTGTTCTTACATCAACCCAAATGGAATAGACTGTGTTACTCTGTGCTTATTTGGGAAAGTAAGGATAAGCTATAAACTGTTGGCATGACAGGCAACATCAGTGATAAAAAGTCATTACTACAGTGGTTCTCAACCTGTGGGTCACAACCCTCTTGGACGGTCAAGTGATCCCTTCACAGGGGTTACCTAAGACCACTGGAAAGCACAGATATTTGCATTCTTATTCATAAAAGTGGCAAGATTACAGTTATGAAGAAGCAATGAAAATAACTTTATGATGGGGGGGTTCACCACAACACGGGGAACTGTATTAGAAGGTCACAGCATTAGGAAGGTTGAGAATCACTGCTCTGGCTTGTGTAACAACACGTTTGATGATTGGCAGAGTTCTGGTGCTGGAGGAGCTGCCTTGGGGCACATTGTCCAGTTCCTTTGTTGCAGGTATTCCACTGAGCAGCTGGGGATCCAAGAGTGATGTTTACGCACCCCGACACGTCAACAATCTCAGAATGGCGTCCTGAGTATAGCACTCTGCATTCTCATAGTCTTCATTTCTTTTATCAGCTGCCTTGAAGCTTTGATTATATTTCTACATTGTGCATTAGGCACATCTTAGGTGTAGTTTCCAAGCTCACCACCAAAGAACTGCAAACTCAGCTGTGCTATCTCCTTTTGGGTATTGTTATCTCTGTGGACAAATGAAGCTTGAATGTTTAAGAAAAAAAATCTTACAGTTAAAAAATTTTGATTAGCTATAATTTCCTACAGTTATATATTATTATGTCATTTTCAGATAAAGTGTGTTTTAATAGATTCTCTTCTCTCCTCACCTCCTATCTCCCCCCCTTTTTATATATGCCCTCCCACTCCAATCTCCCTTTTTGCTTTTATATGACATGTGACCTTTCCTTTTTCTTAGACCCCCTCTTTGATACTCTATCTCCTTTCTAGTTGTGGGTTTGTGACATCAGCTTGCTTTGAACACACACCTTATCGCTTGTGCGATTCCCTTAAAAAGCACAAGTTGGGGATGGATGGATGGGACTGTCTAGAGAAGGCAGACTGAGAATTCGATGAGGATAAATGTGCTTTAATCATCCACAGCCCTATGCTGTCTCAGCTTGTCTGACCTTGTGATTCGCAAGTAGCAGCTGATTAGCACTTGGAGGGAAGTCATCGATCTCTCAGACTAATTAATGGAAATGTTATTAAAATACTGGCAGATGAGAGTAACAGACATGTCAGTCCACAAATTGTGCTTTTCAGCGACTGATTGATAATAAGTCAGTAACTAAGTTTTTATTTGCTGATTAAATGGCAATTGTAGTATGACTGCTTTATTTGTACTCGCTGAAGCCGACAGGAAATACTTCGATATTTCAATCATATAGAAAATATTTTCTTTCCTTACAAAGAGGCACATGTTGTTGTATACCTACTGAGAGTTCAAGTATTTGACATTTATTTTATTAATGGGAACCTTAGAGATGATAGTAACTGACGGCAGACATTGCTGATGATACCTCGGTGTTCTAAGATGAGTTTTGGTCTCACGATTGCTGCAGCTTTAGAGTTCCCTTAGTCATTTTCATTCTTTTTGCCCACACACCCATTTGCTGCATTCATGGCAATTCACCAGTAAGCAAATCTTTCTGTTCTTCATATGTGTGATTTGGATTAGAACACCCACATTCCAATACATCAGTGTGTGTCTGTGGCTCTTCTCATTGGCAAGATGGATACCGGGAGAGATACCACTCTGGTGGTCTAAGTAACAAAGAACATGTCAAATCTCACAATGCATCTGGAAAAAGAAGGTGAATCTCAGACATTTGTTGGGTAAGGAATATCTTAGACTTTGTATATCTGATTGGACAGCTCATAACTTTGAGATTTCAGCTCATACATTTTCTTCTCAATTGACTCATGTTTCTGTTAGGATCAATAGAAATGTCCTTCAAAAGAAAAATTAAAAGTTAAATATAATTACATAGTGGCACCTGAAACCAAAAATAGCATTTATACTTCTTGCCTGCCATTGGAGGTGGTGTCTCCTCTCATCATCTGAACTGTTAAAGGCTAGATACTGTCATCGTGTTCCTCCTGTTCCTTCCTGTCAAGTCCACAGTGGTACCACTATCCCTCCCGTCCTAGAGTAAATGGCAGAAGGGAAGTGTTGTTCCATTGTGTAAATGCTCTGGCCAGCTCTTTTCTGTGTGCCTGGGGTGGGTTTTTCCTATGTCTTCAAGTATTTATGCAAGAGGACTCACCCAGACTTGTGTGATGCTCCCAAAACACAAAACTTCCTTTATTGGAGGCTCAGACACAACGCAGTCCAGTTCCAAAGCCTATACAATCTAAGGAGATGCTCTTAGGTCATTCTTCATTCTTCTTATGGGTGACCCTGTCTGGGAGTGTGGAGAGCCAGCCTGAGGAAAGAATAGGTGTATTGTTAGCCCTATGGCATCCCATAGGGAATGTTTATAGCACGTGAAGGAAGTGCAGTATATTGTTCTGACACCCCCAGAAAAACTCATGGAGGTCAACATGGAGGTTGCAGTGGAAGGACTTAGAATAGTCTAAGCAGATGGCACTTTCAAGGGCAGCGCTGGCTTGCAGGAAGAGAAATGAATGTCAGAGGAAGGTATGAGCAACAGAGCAAAGCCACCATGCAGCATGCATGGTACACCCCTATTCTCGCCATTAGAGCTTCTGCATAGGGGTGTGTCTTACACAATGTCAAGTCAATGTGTAAGGTCTAGAATAGAGATCCAGTATGGATCATCTACAGATTTGGGATAGAGGTGCTTCAGAATTGAATTTTAACAAGTTTTGGGAATATCTTTACATACACACATGCACACACACACACACACACACTTGTACACACACATACATACACATATGAAAACACAGGGAGGGAGGGAGGTAGGGAGGGAGGGAAGGGGAAGAAGAAATCTTAAGGACACAACCAAATTAAACACATTTTTTTAACATATAACTTACATGGCACACATACCCTGAAGGTAGTAATTTTATACATTTTTTATTTTTTTATTTTTAGTACAGCTACATTTTCACTGCATCTCATCAGTTAGTCCAGGCGAGGTGAGTGCTCAAATAGGATCTGATTTCTGATGCTCAGGCAAGGGATGCTCAGTCTATACGTGTTACTTCCCAGGTGTGTGTGTGTGTGTGTGTGTGTGTGTGTGTGTGTGTGTGTGTGTGTGGTGTCTGCTGTCCGTCTTCCCCTATGTGATTACTGTTGTTTGAGAACTGAGGCTGGGTGGAGCTATGCTATAGCCTCTCCTGCCCTTCAGGGCTCTCCTTGTGAATCATTAAGTCATTAGTGAAGTGTCAGACTACTGAGACAGCCATTCCACAGCTCTCATTCAGGGGCTCATCCAGAACTGAATCTCTCTAGCTCCGTGTATGGTAGCAAATCTGACAGCCCAGTGCCATCAGTTGGCTTCTAGAAGTGTCTTACAGAATGGGAGTATCTTCCTATGTGGCCTTGCTCTATACCTAACCCATGGTATAAATAAGCCATCAGTGTTTGAAGTCACTGAGTTCCAGGATGGTATGTTAAATATGGGGTATCTGTCAAGTTTGCCTGGGTCTTGCATCAGAACTGGAAAGAGATACAAGTTCTGTCATTTGATACACAGTAAAAATAAAAAGGAGCTGCTTTAACATTTGACAGAGCTAAGTCAAAATAACCACCTCCAAATAACAGGAGTAGGTGGCATTAGAGGGAGGTGTGGAGTGTAAGAAACTGAGGAATGTTGAGTTAGCAAAACTAATTTGTCTACAATTTTAGATCCCTCTCTGGATGCCCAGCAACTATATCAAGCCCGCACCTGGAATGTCTCCAGCAGTATTAAATTTCCCTCCCATGTTCTTCTCCATGTCATGCAATGTCAGCTCACTGTATCCAGGTGCCTGTTTCGGGCACCCTGACTCCATCCTCCATCATGTATACTTTTGATCTTACTCCTTCGTTCCACATTCAACTCTGCTGCATCTGGCTTCACTGCTCTTCTACAAAAGCTAGACTTTCCAAGCCACAGTCTCCATTCCCTCCCCTGAGAGCCCCACTCCTGCTTTCATGTTCCCTGGGCACTAGTGAGCTCATGGGTGTCCCCGGTGCTGGGGAGACTGTAGAGCTCAGGCATTCCTAGGAATAAAGTCGCTGGGAATGTAGACACCCTGGAGGAAAGCGATGGGATGTTTCTTAATGTGTTTTTCTTTTATACTGAGGTGAAAATGACATGATGAAGATGAGCACGTTACAATGACAGCTTAGCAACATGTCTACCTTCTGTATAAAGATATGTATGCATATGTGTATATGATGTATATAAAGTACATATAGTGCAATATATGTATACATACACACATGTATATGTACATATACTTATATACATACATACACATATATACACACACATGAGAGAGAGAATAAAGGGGTATGTATCTGTTCTAAATTGTTTTAGAACTTGTCCTCTTCCTGTTAGCCTGTTGTGTGTATGTGTATGTGTGTGGGGAGTGGTGAGCACAGCTGTGATGTTCAGAGAGTTGGTCTAAAGTGAGTGTCAGATCACAATTTTAATGCAGGAAATTAGAGGAAACAGAAAGTAAGGTGAAGAAAGCACCCAGATGGTCCTCAGTGGCACCTGATGAAGAAAATATTACCAGATACACATCTATTGTCTAGCCTCAGAAAGTACCCAAACCAGGAGTTATGCCTTTAAAATTGTTTTCTCTGAGGAGTAAGAACCCCATATCTTAGGATGGACTGTGGCCAGATGAAGTTCATCTTTGTTGTGGCTGAGCAAAATTGTGAGATCCAGTACATGTTTATCTCTGATGTCTTTGAACATCCATTTCAAGTGCAGTTTTATTTTTTTCTGAGCAACTACTCAGATATCGGTCAAAGGTTTTTTTTTCCCCACCTCCTGTGGTCGATTATGGAATAGGATTTTATGTTTTTTCATAGAGTTCCAGGCCTATCTGTAGAGGTCTGGCTTCTGAAACCCATTAGTTAAGGAAACAGGAGTTGATTTTAATGATGACAGTTTCTCAGAACTATTTTTCCCAGACAAAAATGTAAACAACGGGATCTCCATCACTGAGAGTTGAGTCTGGAACCAGATATGTTTAAGAATTGGGGAAGAGTGAGAGCAAAGAACTTCAGGAGCAGCTGTTCTATCAGCTGCCAGTCCACCAGCCCCATCCAACTGTTGGCTCTCATGCTCAACAAACTAGGGACATAAGAGGCAGCTCAGGTGAGGTGCTCAGTGGGACCAGATGCATGAGGCAGACAGACTGAGGCTCTATGGGATGAGGTTGGCATCATGCAGCAACGTTGCAAACACATTTCAAACAAACACGTTTGAGCTTTCATGGGAGCAGAACGCTGGAGTACATACACTGTCCTTCATAGGTTCACAGTTTTGCCCAAGTATCTTTCCCATCAATACTTCTGACAATCATTGTGGCTCAGGATGCATCGTTCCTATCAGGAGCCCTGCTCTCAGGACCTTGGGTTACATCTTGTCTTGAAAAAGTAGTTTCTTGTAGCCATGTTGTGAGCCAATTATTTCAAAGCAAAACTTATTTGCAAATTGGCCCTCAAATGCCTGGCTGTGAGCTCACCCTGTCTCTCATCACCCATGGGCTCCTGTATTTGGCAGAGTTTGATTCATGAATTTTATTTCTTTAGGAGAAAAAAGGAATAACTTATAGGGTCTTCGCAACACAAGCAATTGGAGTTCAAAGTAGTGGTTTCATTATTATATCCTATTTGGTTAAAAGCTTGAGTGGTCTGTGCTTTCCTCCTGGCTCGTCCATTACTAGGAGCTTGGGATAGAGTAAGCCATTCCTAATAGATATTTCTTCAGTGGTGTATTCTTTTGGGTTTCGGAAAATGTCTGATGCTTTAGTTGGTTAAGTAACAGTGATTGCTAGAGAGTGCGGGGTGAAAGAGGGTGAAGCAGCATACTATGAGACAAAAACGGAAAGGGAACGTACTACCAATCCATAAGTGACAATTCTCAATGAAGGAAAACAGAACGTGCTTATGGCTGTAATTACATATTACAAAGCAAAAATGTTTCTTTTGCCTCTGGTGATCTGGGGATGGGGTTTAATTTATTGTGGCAGTTACTGCTGCCATCTAGGGAAAGAATAAAATCACAAGTATGTCCTACATTGCTGTGCCTGATCTCAGTTTAATTAGAATTATGTCTATACCTAAATGAAATAAAATCAACAATTTTCCCAAGTATATACTAGAAGGCTTGAGTTTCATAAGACAGGCTAATGCTGAAACTGAACAGAGGGGCGAGGCATGATGATTATACAAATGGAGTCTGGAACTATGACCGAAGGACCCACTGTGAGGCTCATTTCAGAGAAAGTAAGATGGGGAGAGCACCCCCCACCCCCGCAGGAAAAATGGATATGTTACTCAGCTTGGTGTTACTGTAACAAAATACCAAAGGCAAGCTCATTTATAGAGAGGAGTGATGATAAGGGTAGAAGACTAAACGGTATGGCATAGCCTTTAGCAAAGGCCACGTTGGCGTATTGCGTCCTGTTGGGAACATATGTGTACATGTATGTAGGTTCTCTTCATTTCCACATAAAACCACCAGAACTTGATAACCCTATCTAACCCAACTACTACTCAAATGTCCCTAAACATTTTGATAGGATTTAGTTACTACCTTCTTTTTTATTTATTTTTATTTCTTATTTTTTATTAGATATATTTCTTACTTTACATTTCAAATGTTATTCCCTTTCTTGATTTCCTGTGCATAAGCCCCCATCCCCTCTCCCTCCCCCACATGGGTATTCTCCCCATCCATCCCCCTTACTCCCCCCCCACTTTTCCCCTGCACTAGGGGTATAACCTTGGCAGGACCAAGGGCTTCCCCTTCCACTGGTGCCCTAACAAGGCTATTCTCTGCTACATATGCAGTTGGAGCCCTGGGTCAGTCCATGTACAGTCTTTCAGTAATGGTTTAGTCCCTGGAGGCTTTGGTTGGTTGGTATTGTTGTTCTTATGGGGTTGCAAGCTCCTTCAACTCTTTCAATACTTCTTCTAATTCCTCCCAAGGGGGTCCTATTCTCAGTTCAGTGGTTTGCTGCTAGCATTGACCTCTGTACTGGACATGCTCTGGATGTGTCTCTCAGGATAGATCTATATCCAGTCCCTTTCAGCATGCATTTTTTAGCTTCATCAATCTTATCTAATTTTGGTGGCTGTATATATATGGGCCACATGTGGGGCAGGCTCTGAATGGCTGTTCCTTCAGTCGCTGCTCTAAACTTTGCTTCCATATCCCCTCCTATGGATATTTTCCCCCTTTAAGAAGGAGTGGGAGCATCTGCATTTTGTTCATCCTTCTGGAGCTTCCTGTGGTCTGTGGATTTCATCTTGGGTAGTTACAGCTTTTGAGCTAATATCCACTTATCAATGAGTGCATACCAAGTGTGTTTTTCTGTGATTGGGTTACCTCATTCAGGATGGCATTTTCTACTTCATTCCATTTGGCTATGAATTTCATGAAGGCATTGTTTTTGATAGCTAAGTAGTATTCCATTGTATAGATGTACCACATTTTTTCAATCCATTCCTCTGTTGAAAGACATCTGGGTTCTTTCCAGCTTCTGGCTAGTCTAAATAAGACTGCTATGAATATAGTGGAGCATGTGTCTTTGTTGTATGTTGGAGCATCTTTTGGGTGTATGCCCAGGAGAGGTATAGCTGGGTCCTCAGGTGGTGCAATGTCCAATTTTCTGAGGGACCTCCAGACTGATTTCCAGAGTGGTTGTACCAGTCTGCAATCCTACCAACAATGGAGGAGTGTTCCTCTTTCTCCACATCCTCGACAGTATCTGTTGTCATCTGAGTTTTTTTTTATTTTTATTTTTTTTTATTTTATTTTATTTTTTTATTAACTTGAGTATTTCTTATATACATTTCGAGTGTTATTCCCTTTCCCGGTTTCCGGGCAAACATCCTCCTCCCCCCTCCCCTTCCTTATGGGTGTTCCCCTCCCAACCCTCCCCCCATTGCCGCCCTCCCCCCATAGACTAGTTCACTGGGGGTTCAGTCTTAGCAGGACCCAGGGCTTCCCCTTCCACTGGTGCTCTTACTAGGATATTCATTGCTACCTATGGGGTCAGAGTCCAGGGTCAGTCCATGTATAGTCTTTAGGTAGTGGCTTAGTCCCTGGAAGCTCTGGTTGCTTGGCATTGTTGTACTTTTGGGGTCTCGAGCCCCTTCAAGCTCTTCCAGTTCTTTCTCTGATTCCTTCAATAGGGGACCTATTCTCAGTTCAGTGGTTTGCTGCTGGCATTCGCCTCTGTATTTGCTGTATTCTGGCTGTGTCTCTCAGGAGCGATCTACATCCGGCTCCTGTCGGTCTGCACTTCTTTGCTTCATCCATCTTGTCTAATTGGGTGGCTGTATATGTATGGGCCACATGTGGGGCAGGCTCTGAATGGGTGTTCCTTCAGTCTCTGTTTTAATCTTTGCCTCTCCCTTCCCTGCCAAGGGTATTCTTTTTCCTCATTTAAAGAAGGAGTGAAGCATTCACATTTTGATCATCTGTCTTGAGTTTCGTTTGTTCTAGGGATCTAGGGTAATTCAAGCATTTGGGCTAATAGCCACTTATCAATGAGTGCATACCATGTATGTCTTTCTGTGATTGGGTTAGCTCACTCAGGATGATATTTTCCAGTTCCAACCATTTGCCTACGAATTTCACAAAGCCGTTGTTTTTGATAGCTGAGTAATATTCCATTGTGTAGATGTACCACATTTTCTGTATCCATTCCTCTGTTGAAGGGCATCTGGGTTCTTTCCATTTTCTGGCTATTATAAATAAGGCTGCGATGAACATAGTGGAGCACGTGTCTCTTTTATATGTTGAGGCATCTTTTGGGTATATGCCCAAGAGAGGTATAGCTGGATCCTCAGGCAGTTCAATGTCCAATTTTCTGAGGAACCTCCAGACTGATTTCCAGAATGGTTTTACCAGTCTGCAATCCCACCAACAATGGAGGAGTGTTCCTCTTTCTCCACATCCTCGCCAGCATCTGCTGTCACCTGAGTTTTTGATCTTAGCCAATCGCACTGGTGTGAGGTGAAATCTCAGGGTTGTTTTGATTTGCATTTCCCTTATGACTAAAGATGTTGAACATTTCTTTAGGTGTTTCTCAGCCATTTGGCATTCCTCAGCTGTGAATTCTTTGTTTAGCTCTGAACCCCATTTTTTAATAGGGTTATTTGTTTCCCTGCGGTCTAACTTCTTGAGTTCTTTGTATATTTTGGATATAAGGCCTCTATCTGTTGTAGGATTGGTAAAGATCTTTTCCCAATCTGTTGGTTGCCGTTTTGTCCTAACCACAGTGTCCTTTGCCTTACAGAAGCTTTGCAGTTTTATGAGATCCCATTTGTCGATTCTTGATCTTAGAGCATAAGCCATTGGTGTTTTGTTCAGGAAATTTTTTCCAGTGCCCATGTGTTCCAGATGCTTCCCTAGTTTTTCTTCTATTAGTTTGAGTGTGTCTGGTTTGATGTGGAGGTCCTTGATCCACTTGGACTTAAGCTTTGTACAGGGTGATAAGCATGGATCGATCTGCATTCTTCTACATGTTGCCCTCCAGTTGAACCAGCACCATTTGCTGAAAATGCTATCTTTTTTCCATTGGATGGTTTTGGCTCCTTTGTCAAAAATCAAGTGACCATAGGTGTGTGGGTTCATTTCTGGGTCTTCAATTCTATTCCACTGGTCTATCTGTCTGTCTCTGTACCAATACCATGCAGTTTTTATCACTATTGCTCTGTAATACTGCTTGAGTTCAGGGATAGTGATTCCCCCTGAAGTCCTTTTATTGTTGAGGATAGCTTTAGCTGTCCTGGGTTTTTTGTTATTCCAGATGAATTTGCAAATTGTTCTGTCTAACTCTTTGAAGAATTGGATTGGTATTTTGATGGGGATTGCATTGAATCTGTAGATTGCTTTTGGTAAAATGGCCATTTTTACTATATTAATCCTGCCAATCCATGAGCATGGGAGATCTTTCCATCTTCTGAGGTCTTCTTCAATTTCTTTCCTCAGTGTCTTGAAGTTCCTATTGTACAGATCTTTTACTTGCTTGGTTAAAGTCACACCGAGGTACTTTATATTATTTGGGTCTATTATGAAGGGTGTCGTTTCCCTAATTTCTTTCTCGGCTTGTTTCTCTTTTGTATAGAGGAAGGCAACTGATTTATTTGAGTTAATTTTATACCCAGCCACTTTGCTGAAGTTGTTTATCAGCTTTAGTAGTTCTCTGGTGGAACTTTTAAGATCACTTAAATATACTATCATGTCATCTGCAAATAGTGATATTTTGACCTCTTCTTTTCCAATCTGTATCCCTTTGATCTCCTTTTGTTGTCTGATTGCTCTGGCTAGAACTTCAAGAACTATATTGAATAAGTAGGGAGAGAGTGGGCAGCCTTGTCTAGTCCCTGATTTTAGTGGGATTGCTTCAAGTTTCTCTCCATTTAGTTTAATGTTAGCAACTGGTTTGCTGTATATGGCTTTTACTATGTTTAGGTATGGGCCTTGAATTCCTATTCTTTCCAGGACTTTTATCATGAAGGGGTGTTGAATTTTGTCAAATGCTTTCTCAGCATCTAATGAAATGATCATGTGGTTCTGTTCTTTCAGTTTGTTTATATAATGGACCACGTTGATGGTTTTCCGTATATTAAACCATCCCTGCATGCCTGGGATGAAGCCTACTTGATCATGGTGGATGATTGTTTTGATGTGCTCTTGAATTCGGTTTGCCAGAATTTTATTGAGTATTTTTGCGTCGATATTCATAAGGGAAATTGGTCTGAAGTTCTCTTTCTTTGTTGTGTCTTTGTGTGGTTTAGGTATAAGAGTAATTGTGGCTTCGTAGAAGGAATTCGGTAGGGCTCCATCTGTTTCAATTTTGTGGAATAGTTTGGATAATATTGGTATGAGGTCTTCTATGAAGGTTTGATAGAATTCTGCACTAAACCCGTCTGGACCTGGGCTCTTTTTGGTTGGGAGAGCTTTAATGACTGCTTCTATTTCCTTAGGAGTTATGGGGTTGTTTAACTGGTTTATCTGTTCCTGATTTAACTTCGATACCTGGTATCTGTCTAGGAAATTGTCCATTTCCTGAAGATTTTCAAATTTTGTTGAATATAGGTTTTTATAGTAAGATCTGATGATTTTTTGAATTTTCTCCGAATCTGTAGTTATGTCTCCCTTTTCATTTCTGATTTTGTTAATTTGGACGCACTCTCTGTGTCCTCTCGTTAGTCTGGCTAAGGCTATCTTGTTGATTTTCTCAAAGAACCAACTTTTGGTTCTGTTGATTCTTTCTATGGTCCTTTTTGTTTCTACTTGGTTGATTTCAGCTCTGAGTTTGATTATTTCCTACCTTCTACTCCTCCTGGGTGTATTTGCTTCTTTTTGTTCTAGAGCTTTTAGGTGTGCTGTCAAGCTGCTGACATATGCTCTTTCCTGTTTCTTTCTGCAGGCACTCAGCGCTATGAGTTTTCCTCTTAGCACAGCTTTCATTGTGTTCCATAAGTTTGGGTATGTTGTACCTTCATTTTCATTAAATTCTAAAAGGTTTTTAATTTCTTTCTTTATTTCTTCCTTGACCAGGTTATCATTGAGTAGAGCATTGTTCAATTTCCACGTATATGTGGGCATTCTTCCCTTATTGTTATTGAAGGCCAGTTTTAGGCCGTGGTGGTCCGATAGCACGCATGGGATTATTTCTATCTTTCTGTACCTGTTGAGGCCCGTTTTTTGACCAATTATATGGTCAATTTTGGAGAAAGTACCATGAGGAGCTGAGAAGAAGGTATATCCTTTTGCTTTAGGATAGAATGTTCTATAAATATCCGTTAAGTCCATTTGGCTCATGACTTCTCTTAGTCTGTCGACATCACTGTTTAATTTCTGTTTCCATGATCTGTCCATTGATGAGAGTGGGGTGTTGAAATCTCCCACTATTATTGTGTGAGGTCCAATGTGTGTTTTGAGCTTTAGTAAGGTTTCTTTTACGTATGTAGGTGCCCTTGTATTTGGGGCATAGATATTTAGGATTGAGAGTTCATCTTGGTGGATTTTTCCTTTGATGAATATGAAGTGTCCTTCCTTATCTTTTTTGATGACTTTTAATTGGAAATTGATTTTATTTGATATTAGAATGGCTACTCCAGCTTGCTTCTTCTGACCATTTGCTTGGAAAGTTGTTTTCCAGCCTTTCACTCTGAGGTAGTGTCTGTCTTTGTCTCTGAGGTGTGTTTCCTGTAGGCAGCAAAATGCAGGGTCCTCGTTGCGTATCCAGTTTGTTAATCTATGTCTTTTTATTGGGGAGTTGAGGCCATTGATATTGAGAGATATTAAGGAATAGTGATTATTGTTTCCCTTTATATTCATATTTGGATGTGAGGTTATGTTTGTGTGCTTTCATTCTCTTTGTTTTGTTGCCAAGACGATTAGTTTCTTGCTTCTTCTAGGGTATAGCTTGCCTCCTTATGTTGGGCTTTACCCTTTATTATCCTTTGTAGTGCTGGATTTGTAGAAAGATATTGTGTAAATTTGGTTTTGTCATGGAATATCTTGGTTTCTCCATCAATGTTAATTGAGAGTTTTGCTGGATACAGTAACCTGGGCTGGCATTTGTGTTCTCTTAGGGTCTGTATGACATCAGTCCAGGATCTTCTGGCCTTCATAGTTTCTGGCGAGAAGTCTGGTGTGATTCTGATAGGTCTGCCTTTATATGTTACTTGACCTTTTTCCCTTACTGCTTTTAATATTCTTTCTTTATTTTGTGCGTTTGGTGTTTTGACAATTATGTGACGGGAGGTGTTTCTTTTCTGGTCCAATCTATTTGGAGTTCTGTAGGCTTCTTGTATGTCCATGGGTATCTCTTTTTTTAGGTTAGGGAAGTTTTCTTCTATGATTTTGTTGAAGATATTTACTGGTCCTTTGAGCTGGGAGTCTTCACTCTCTTCTATACCTATTATCCTTAGGTTTGATCTTCTCATTGAGTCCTGGATTTCCTGTATGTTTTGGACCAGTAGCTTTTTCCGCTTTACATTATCTTTGACAGTTGAGTCAATGATTTCTATGGAATCTTCTGCTCCTGAGATTCTCTCTTCCATCTCTTGTATTCTGTTGGTGAAGCTTGTATCTACAGCTCCTTGTCTCTTCTTTTGGTTTTCTATATCCAGGGTTGTTTCCATGTGTTCTTTCTTGATTGCTTCTATTTCCATTTTTAATTCCTTCAACTGTTTGATTGTGTTTTCCTGGAATTCTTTCAGGGATTTTTGCGATTCCTCTCTGTAGGCTTCTACTTGTTTATTAATGTTTTCCTGTGTTTCCCTAAGTGTGTTCATGTCTTTCTTGAAGTCCTCCAGCATCATGATCAAATATGATTTTGAAACTAGATCTTGCTTTTCTGGTGTGTTTGGATATTCCATGTTTGTTTTGGTGGGAGAATTGGGCTCCGATGATGGCATGTAGTCTTGGTTTCTGTTGCTTGGGTTCCTGCGCTTGCCTCTCGCCATCAGATTATCTCTAGTGTTACTTTGTTCTGCTATTTCTGACAGTGGCTAGACTGTCCTATAAGCCTGTGTGTCAGGAGTGCTGTAGACCTGTTTTCCTCTCTTTCAGTCAGTTATGGGGACAGAGTGTTCTGCTTTCGGGCGTGTAGTTTTTCCTCTCTACAGGTCTTCAGCTGTTCCTGTGGGCCTGTGTCTTGAGTTCACCAGGCAGCTTTCTTGCAGCAGAAAATTTGGTCTTACCTGTGGTCCTGAGGCTCAAGTTCGCTCGTGGGGTGCTGCCCAGGGGCTCTCTGCAGCGGCAGCAACCAGGAAGACCTGTGCCGCCCCTTCCGGGAGCTTCAGTGCACCAGGGTTCCAGATGGTCTTTGGCTTTTTCCTCTGGCGTCCGAGATGTGTGTGCAGGGAGCAGTCTCTTCTGGTTTCCCAGGCTTGTCTGCCTCTCTGAAGGTTTAGCTCTCCCTCCCACGGGATTTGGGTGCAGAGAACTGTTTATCTGGTCTGTTTCTTTCAGGTTCCGGAGGTGTCTCAGGCAGGTGTCCTGCCGCTCCTGGGCCCTCCCCCACGGGAGCCCAGAGGCTTTATACAGTTTCCTCTTGGGCCAGGGATGTGGGCAGAGGTGAGCAGTGTTGGTGGTCTCTTCCGCTCTGCAGCCTCAGGAGTGCCCACCTGACCAGGAGGTTGGGTCTCTCTTTCACCGGGTCTGGGAGCAGAGAGCTGCTGCGGGCTGGCATCCGCGGGTGTTGTCATCTGAGTTTTTGATCTTGGCCATTCTGACTGGTGTGAGGTGGAATCTCAGGGTTGTTTTGATTTGCATTTCCCTGATGACTAAGGATGTTGAACATTTCCTTGGGTGCTTTTTTGCCATTTGATAATCCTCAGCTGATAATGTCTTGTTTAGCTCTGTACCCCATTTTTAATAGGGTGATTTGGCTCTCTGTAGTCTAACTTCTTGAGTTCTTTGTATATTTTGGATATTAGCCTAGTTACTACCTTCTTAATGCCATTAACATAAGACACTGAGAAACCTCACACCAAAGCATAGTGCAGAAAGGAAACAAACATTCTTAAGTAGTATTGTCAGATTTCATCCCAATTTGACAGCTTAATGCTAAATCAGACATACACTTTTGTAAGCATGGTTTGTAGTTGCTTTTAACATCTTTGTAAAGGATTATTACTTTTCTTTCTTGGCTGTTAAAACTTTAGCCTTTTTAAAAAAAACATTATTATGTCACCAGTAACAAGTTAGTTGACAAGAGGAAGAAGTTCATGGATTAGTGGTTGGAGAATTACAGCTTTTAACATTGTTCATTTTTGCTTAACTCAAAATCTTCTACTTGTCTGTCAGCTCTGGAAATGAGCCCCGGAGGGAAGGAGTCAGAGGCCACTTTAGACTCGTTACAGACATGACGTCAGACCACATATTTATGCTCCGTCATGTCACAGGCATGAAAACCCTGGAAGCCAGACATTTAATGGCTGCTTATCCAAATAACGCCTTCAAGAAATGTCTGGCTAGTTCATGTCCAAAACAGTCATGTAATTTACAATCAGCCACACATTGCATGGCAAACCCTACCAGCATTCAGTGCTTCACCAGCCCATGCTGTCTCCAAAGGGGAAGGGGAGGAGTTACGGCCATCTAAGTGCTCAGTGCTCCTTGTTCTCCCGTGAGTGCAGGCTGAGGCGGGAGGGGCTCCTTCAGTGGCTGACTTTGCATTTTCAGAGAATGTTTGGAAAACAATCCTATATATGTTTGATAATTAGAAAAGTATTTTGTTTTGTAAAGAAGAATCAGACGATAACTGCATACAAATTTAAAATTGACACAAACAATTTTCACTTATCTAGCCAATAGTTCATAAATATTGGTGATTTTCCTATGTTGGTACCTGGAACTTTCCTCGTTCTATGTGGAGATATAAACACTTAGTTTCATGTATTTCCAAAACACAAAATCTTATTTGTAATATGTGACTAATTCTTGATATAAAAGTATATAATCTTAATGTTAATTCATTTAGCATGAAGGAGTGTAAAACTGTAAAAATTAACAGCTGGCTATTGTGGATGATCTGAGTAACTTGCAGACTGTATTTTAAAATTTTTAGTACTTTTTGATTAATTCTGAGGAAGTTAAGCATTGCCTCATATGAGAAACATTTTCTGCTAGATCTCTTTATAAATCTTCATTGAATTGATTCAAATCTGTGAATTGATTTGGTATAACAACAGAGGCACAGTGATAATGTTTTGTGGGAGCTCAGTGTGGTCTGTCCTCTGATCTTTTTGGGTCCTGGAGTCCTCTATGCAGTGCTGCAGTGCATTCTGAACATCTGCATGGAGCTACATTTTGTTAATGTGTAAATTTATCTAATTCATTGAATTTGCACGAAGAATTTTGTCAGCTTTTTTGTTTACATGTGTGTGCGTACTGCTGATGTGCACATTTCAAATGTGTACATTTCAAGCCCAATTAATGATTGATTTTAAACCATAGTGTCTTATTTTGACTGGTCTTCTGCAAGCAAGCATAATTACCTATCACCTTTCACGTGGTTATAGCTGGCATCTTTTTCTCAGCTTATCACTGTGACTAGACCTTGGAGAATAATACATGACACCACTTGTGTGGTATTGATGGCATGTGCTAGCTCCATGGATGCACACCTGGAATTTCAAGGAGTGTGGCCACGATGCTGGATATTTTTATACAGAGTCTAGAAAGTTTCTCTTCTTATGTCCTGCTTCATTCTGCACACTTCTCAGTATCTTTCATTTAGTATTTTATTTGGGCACTTTCATTTGTTTATTTTATTTTATTTTTATTGGATATATTTCTTTACATTTCAAATGTTATTCTCTTTCCAACTTTACTATCAATAAGCCCCCATCCCTTCCCTCTCTCCCTTCCTCATAAGGGTGTTTCCCCCTATCTATCCCCCCCTTACCATCCCCCCATTGACATTCCCCTGCACTGGGGGTCCAACCTTTGCAGGATCAAGGGCTTCTCCTTCCACTAGTGCCCAGCAAGAACATCCTCTTCTATGTATGCAGTTGGAGCCCTGGGTCAGTCCATGTATAGTCTTTCGGTAGTGGTTTAGTCCCTGGAAGCTCTGGTTGGTTGGCATTGTCATTCTTATGGGGTTACAAGTCCCTTCAGCTCTTTCAGTCCTTTCTCTAATTCCTCCAACAGGGGTCCCATTCTCAGTTCAGTGGTTTGCTGCTAGCATTGACCTCTGTATTGGACATGCTCTGGATGTGTCTCTCAGGAGACATCTATATTCCTGTCAGCATGCACTTAGGTTCATTAATCTTATCTAGTTTTGGTGTCTGTATATATATGGGCCACATGTGGGGCAGGCTCTGAATGGCTGTTCCTTCAGTCACTGTTCTAAACTTTGCTACCATATCCCCTCCTATGGATATTTTTGTCCCCTTTTAAGAAGGAGTGGGGGCATCTGCATTATGGTCATCCTTCTTCTTGAGCTTCCTGTGGTCTGTGGATGGCATTGTGGGTAATTATAGTTTTTGGTGCTAATATCCACTTATCAATGAGTGCATACTATGGGTGTTTTTCTGTGATTGGGTTACCTCACTCAGGATGATATTTTCTAGTTCATTCCATTTGTCTATCAATTTCATGATGTCATTGTTTTGATAGCTGAGTAGTATTCCATTGTGTAGATGTACCACATTTTTGGTATCCATTCCTCTGTTGAAGGGCATCTGGGTTTGTTCCAGCTTGACTGCTTTCATCATTCCTATTTCTCGTTGCAGAGCATATTCTTGAGAACTGGTCTCTCCATGAATGTTCATTCAGTATGGCATGTATCTCCTGGAAAGCTTTTAGAAGAGATGTGATCATTTCCTACACCATTTCCAATTTCAAGTTTAGTTTGGTTATGGTCAGAAAGCACACTTTACAAGTCTTCTCGGGGGTTTGATGGTTGGTTGAGAACATGTTCTGTTTTGACAGCATTCCATGGCTGACTGATGGTGTATGCAGGCCATCTACAAAGACTCATTGGGAGGAATTGATGGATAGTGTTTTTCAGGTTTATCTGATTATTGATTTTCTGTGTTTGTGTTATAGTTATTAGGAGAGTGATGCTGAAGTTTGGAATGACAGATTTGGGGTTACTTGTTAAAGTTTGACAATTTTGCCTCAGGTATTTTGAAGTCTAGTAAGTGTATGCATTTTCAACTTGGGGGCTTCAGGAATTGACTCCATCCTCATATACTGTTCTTTATTCTCTTAAAAATATTTTACTTGCGTGTTGTGGTGTGTGTGTATGTATCGCTGTGTATGTGCTTGTGCATATGTGTGTGCGCATATATAGTTGTGTGCATGTGTATGTGGATATGGGTGTACATGTGTGCATGTGTGTATATGTGCATGTGTGAGTGTGTGTGTCTGTGTGTGTCCTTCATGACTTTAATGGACATGAAAGCCAAAAAAGAGTATTACATCCCTTGGAGCTGAGGTTTCAGGCTGTCGTGAGTCACTACATGTGAGTACTGGGAATTGAGCCTGGGTCCTCTAGAAGAGCAGCAATTGCTCTTAACTACATGTATAAACCCTGTTCTTTGTTACTGATGACTTCACTTATTCTGAAGTACATTGTTTTTCCTGTTAAAATATGGAGCATTTAGTTTTTCCTCAGTTAGTGGGTCATCTGGTATGTTTTTCTCTTTTTAGCTTTAGCCTACATGTCTTTATATTTAAATTAGATTTTCTTATAGATGGCAATGCATTGAGCCTTCTTTTTATATAATATGACTCTATCCTTTAATTGGTCTGTTTAATCACTTACTTTTGGCATACTAAGTTTAGATGAATGCCTATTATCTTGTTATCTGTTTTCTATTTATTGTTTGTTATTTTATCATTTAAAAATATTTATCAAGGCTGGAGAGGTTACTTGCGTGTTAAGGTGAGCGGCTGCTCTCTCAGGTGGCCTGGCTTTCATTCCTAATGGTGCTCATGAGCATCTGTAACCTCAGACTCGGGATGACCTGTGTAGGCATCAGACACATATGATACATGGATGTGCAGGCAGGTAAAGCACTCATATACATAAAATAAAGTAAATACATTAAAAAGTAGAAAATACTAATGTGGAGGACTTGTAGACACATGCTTGTAATTACAGCTATCAGATGTGAGGTAGGGGCTTCTTGACTTCATGGTCAATCTGGGCAACACAGTGAGTCCTCATATCTCATAAAATTAAATCAATGTCAATAAAATTCTTATCCCCCTAACTTTGATTGAGTGCATATCACGATTTAGCATTTACTTTTCTTATCGTCTGATATACCCACTCTTAACATTGTTGGTGAATACCCTTGGTTAAAATTTGCCTTCAAGTAATAAAATAATACATCCTGGTTTGAAGGCATGTGTCTATGTATGTGTGAAATCTTATATTACATATGGTACTGATCCACAATGTATTGCCACTGTTTTCATTGACACAATAGAGCATTTATGTTTTTTTAAACTATTTTTTGCATTTATGTTGTCATTTCTGGAGTTCCTCATTCAGTCGTAAAGGGCCAATTCTGTGAAGAGCTCTGCTGTAAATGAATCTTATGTTTTTCTTTTGTGTTTGCTGTTCTTGGCATTGAACCCAGGGCTCTGTGCAGTCTGTGAACTTTCTGAGGAAATAATCAGTCCCAATGGTCTAATGCCAGCCCAAATTCTTGAGCAACATCACTATACTTCAGCAGCAATTATAAAAGACTGAAGATATGGAATAAAATATTTCTTGATTTTTCTACATGTTGGATTTTCCCTTTGAGATGAGGTTCACTATTGTTCATGATATAAAGGCCAGGAACAGCCACATTGCAGTTGATCTATGATATCCTGTCTTAGAGTTTCTATTCCTGCACCATCATCATAACCAAGAAGCAAGTTGGGGAGGAAAGGATTTATTCAGCTTACACTTCCACATTGCTGATCATCACCAAAGGAAGTCAGGACCAGAACTCAAGCAGATCAGGAAGCAGGAGCTTATATAGAGGCCATGCAGCAATGTTTCTTACTGACTTGCTTCTCCTGGCTTGCTCAGCTTGCTTTCTTATAGAATCCAGGACTACCAGCCCAGGAATGGCACAACCTACAATGGGCCCTCCCACTCTTGATCACTAATTGACAAATGCCTTACAGTTGGATCTCCTGGAGGCATTTCTTCAAGGGAGGCTCCTTTCTCTGTGATAACTCCAGCTTGTGTCAGGTTAACCAACAAAACCAGCCAGTACACCTCCCAAACTCTTTTCAGCTCCTTATTGATGTGTCAAAGACAATGGGAACTATTGGCAAAAGCAGGACAATTTTCCCTTTAGACAGTTTTTAAAAACTTGCTCTTGTGGTAGTTTCAGTGAGTATGGCCATCATAGACAGATGTGTTTCAGTGCTTGGACCATAAGGAAGGGAGATATTAGGAGGTGTGGCTTTGTTGGGGTAGGTCTGACTTTGTTGGAGGAACTGTGTCACTGTGGGGTGAACTTTAAGATGTCCTATGCTCAAGCTAAATTCAGGTGGCACAAGGCCACCTTCTGCTGCCTTTGGATCAAGATGTAGCCCTCTCAGCTCCTTCTTCAGCACCATGTCTGCCTGCACTCTGCCACATTTCCCATCATAGTAATGGACTAAACCTCTGAAGCTGTAAACCAGCCTCAATTAAATGGTCTCTCTTTACAGCAATGGAAACCCTAACTAAGACAGCTCTTATTGATCTTTAGTTTAAGTCTTTGTTTGCTAAATAAGACACCCCTTTCGAAAGCACTGAACTGAGGCAAATCTCTGGAATTCGTAGACCTGCAGGGAACAGACTTATCTTTGTCATGTCATATTACCCTATTCTTACTCCCAATGATTTCCATAAATAAAAACAAAAGTTTACTGGCATCAACTATATACACATGCTACAGCACGCAGTGATATGTTGCGAGTGGACACAGTGTGAAGTGAAGCGTCCTCAACTCAGTCATTTAATGTCTTACTTCCACATGAAGAATGAGAGTGGTATAGAACTTCTCTACCTTTGTATGCTAGCTCATCAGCGTTGTAGACCAAGAATCTCTTTCTGTCTTTTAGGGTCTGTGAGGAGGTTATCTTGGTGTGATGGGGTGGGTAGGATTGTCTTCTTACTCTGTTAATAGAGGGTGCACTCCATGTTGGTGAACTGATCTTAAAATAATTAACTCAGAGTTGGCTGTTACTATAATAGAAGACTTTGAATAGTCAAGTAGTATGAATTCAGATCATGAGCACCATGTGCTATAGGAGGAGGGAGGGAGGAAACAGAGATGCACAGAGAAGCACAGCCACCTCTCCCATTGGTCGTTTGCTACTTTAACTTTTTATTTTATTGGTTTTTTTTCTTGACAGTTTCATGCCTGTATGTCATATGTCACAAGAGGTGTTTTGTATCTGCTTTGTGATTCAATGAGTTTAACCGGGGCTGCTCCTATGGGAGTAGGTGTAAATCTGTCCACTGAGCATGGACAACGTGCTGATTGCTGCCCACTCCTCTCTCTCAACAGCTGTCAGCTGGGATAGGTTTGAGCTCTGTGAACCATTCCCATATCTGTGACTTAGTGTTGATGGGCCCAGTATCCTATAGGCTCTGTTGAATATTCTTCATGTATATTTATGCATTTGCATGCCTGTGCACAAATTAATGTGCAATACATAATTTTAATGATTACAAAATATATTTAAACCTATTAGAAACTCCAATATCCATCGCATGAATGGTCAGCTTTTGTTGCTCAATTAATATTTACTGAACTCTTTAGATTAAAAAAGGAAACACATTTGATATGGTAATACTCTGTGTCAACTAATGGTGTGTGTAAGCCTAATCCTCAAAAGCATACAGAGCCACTCCTGCTCCCACAGGCTCATTAAGCAGACCACACGTTGGTGAGGTCCCTCAAAAGAAATCTCTGGCCTAAAATTAATTTGGTGTCAAAGCTGTGTGCTTGGCCCTCATGTCACATGGGCATGGCACACAAGATGGTACATTTTATGCTAACAACGAGGGTTAAAGAAACCCATCTGTGTGACAAGTGCTGCTTTGCAGTAGCCAAGGATCCCGAGAGCACCCTGCCATCTACTTGGAAAGCGTCAATGCTTTTAATTTGGAATTATACTAGCGAAATGCTGCCTGAATTTATGACTAATAAGATTTTATGAAGTTCAGTATCCTTGTTTTGTTGTTTCTATGCTATGGAATTCCCAGGAATTAGTTGATTACAGCACAGTAGCAATGGTTATAAGACTCAGGAAGAATTGTGGGAGTTTTCTCTGGGGCCTAAATATATTGTTCTATGCTTTTCTCATTAGCATATTTCAGACATTGGTGATTTTAGGTGTTCAAATCCAATACAATGATTCACCGGAAAAAAAAGGGTCATATTTTTAAAGGAACAATGAGATTGTGAGTGAACCATACCGTGGAACCATAGGTGCAACGATTTGCGTATACGTTTCAACCAGGGGCTAGGATGATTCAAGATTACTCAGGTATCAAAATAAATTTATCTATGAGTTTAAGAGTCATGGCGTGTCAGACACCACGTCCCAGCAACCAGAACCCCATTGGTCACACAAGGTACCAGAACTCTAGTGGAGAAACCCTGCAAGAACAGAGGGCACACAGGTCACCAGAAACCTAGTCCACTCAGGCCGGAAGATCAGAAATGAAACAGAAACTAAAAGGAAAAAGTACCTATCATCAGCCTCAACACGGATGCCTAAACACAGTCCTGGGCATCATTGACCTTCTTTGTCTGCTCCTGTGATGGTATGCTCTCTCTAGAAGTCATTTTTAAAGAATATTCTAGAAGCCATTCTTTAAGGAGAATTATCATGTTTCTGAGTCTATCCATGAGTATACGTTCCTTCTGACTCAGAGATGTAAAAAAACCTGGTATACCAGAAACCTGAGATGGAAGAATCAACAGCTTCGGGCTAAACCCCAAGTGAATACCCTAGCTTTTTCTTTGAAGACTGTCCTATCCAGGAGGGAACACTGCATTCCATCGTAGCAAGACCAATTGCATTTTTCTTTTAGGTTCTCACTAACCAGAATACCTAAACCATTTATCTGTGTGAGTGCAGTTCAGTGTAGGAGGGCATTGCTTCTGTTGGATAATGACTTTCCAAAGCTTCCCTACTGTGTGACAGTTTGAACCACTCCTGACATCACCTCTGATTTAAATATGTTTACAATCCAAAAGGATGTCATGGTTTGGGAGAAGATACAAGAAGTGGGCATCCCAATGACACTGCCTCCTGAGCCATCCTCAGCCAAGAAGGTATCTGCTATTGCTCTTATCTTGCAAAGGAAAAAGAGTGTCTCCAATGGAGTCTCACTGGGTGTATCAACCACCAAGTAGTAAAGGCAAGCCCCATGCCAAGAAGCAAATTGCCAACACAAAAGGAACTCAATGGTATCTCTGCTGTAGACATTTTTTCGCATTTTTCTTTCTTTCTTTTTTTCCTTACTGTTCTTGGTCCCTGTGGGTGATACTGCACTTCCCAAGGTCATCCTGAAAGTCACTGTCAGCTCCCAATTGTTATTCCTTCTTTTATTATTCCTCCTGGTGGGTCCTCTTCTCACCCCAAAACTTAGGTAGATGTGACTATAAACCTTCTTGAAATGCTTATAAGGCTAAAAGAAACACAGGCACATTCAATAAAGAAGTTTTAAAGTAATCAACCAGTTGGTGAAATACTTAAAAGTTAGAAGAATGTCAAACAAATTACTGTTCTTGACATATAGAGAACTTTTATTCAGTTTGATTAGAAAGATTAAAATCCCCAAAGAAGAAGAATTAATCATGAATGTATAATTTACAGGACAAATAATATGTGAAAATATTAAGATTATTTTCACCAGTACCAAATGGATTCATAGAGGCACACACATGTACTGTCCCTGGACCATGTGCTAGCCCATAGCCACAGAAAAGATTTTGCCACTTTTCTTCCTTAAGTCTTAAAATGCACATTTATTTTGACACATCAGCTCCACATCTGGTGAACTGTAAGAACATAATTACATAAATGTGAAAGATGTGTCACCGGGACTTTGTAGAAGCATTCCCATTCCACAGCTCAGAAATGCCAGATTAAAAATAATCGGTGCTACATGAGCAATTGCCAGAGTATCGAGATTTATTACTATCACAGTTGTGATACATCATTAAAACAATATGTATAGCCGATCTCCATTCTGCTCATAATAGGAAAGAGGCAGCAAGGTAAATATCCAAATGACAGCAGGAGAGCTGTTGGGTATGGTTGTCAGAGAGACTGAGAGCACTTTTCTTATTTTAATCACCTTTGATGTCCTTAATAAACCAATGAGAAAATGAAACGTTCTTATTTTGTTAAGGAAGTTATGTAATTAGCGTTTTTATATTATGTTTTCAAATTTTATACATGAGTACCATATTTATAGCATTTCTAGTCCATCCTCTTAACCCTCCCAACTCCTTTGTTCTACCAATCCTTCATGACTTCCTCTTCTTAATTATTGTTGATATATATGTATGTAAACATATGTATATAGACACACACACACACACACACATATATATATATGATAAAAACACCTATTGAGCTAATTAGTGTTACTCATATGTGTATGTGTTTAGAGCTGTCTACTAGAGATTGGGTAACTTATAATGAATATTATGAATATAATGAATATTCTAAATATAGAAACAAGGTGACATTTTCTATATAACTTTTTCTTAACTAAGGATATACTAAGTAAGTGGAATTTAGAGTTATTGCATACCATTTTCTCTGTGAAAGTGAGCATGCCCAGATTTTGTCCCTTGAGACAAGACTATATTTGTTTAATTCTAAAAGTGTATAACTTTATATACATATAAGTAAATATATGTATGAATATATACATTCATGTTGATATATCTGAATGTTTATATCTACAAAACTTAGCATACAGAAGCACAGCTACACATTGCCATGTGCTGTGAAACAATGTTTTGGTCAACTCTGCATATAGCAGTGGATGCATAAGATTGCAATGCAGCAAAGAATCTGTTCTGTGCACTGATGTCAATGCCACTGTAGTTCCTAACTCAGGTAGTTAAGTGTTTCTTGAGCTGCTGGTGATAGCAGACCTACTAGGCTGATTGTCCTATAAAAGCACAGTAATTTTAACAGTACATCCGACTTGACTGTAAAAAGAAATGACTTTACTAGGTTATGTACTTCCTATACTGTATGTTTCTGTCACTTAAAGTGAATTCCTACTGATAAATAAGGGGAAAACAATGTGTTCTTCCTCAAGCAGCAGCCCAGTTTGTCTCCTCAGAGCATGCCCTGTAATTGTCAGTTTGTCTACTTTGGCATACATGGTCGAAGGACATTTCTCAGAACATTCCCCATCATTAAGTGACCCGTGACTGAGAAGACATGCTCATCTGACTGCTCTGATGTATCCCTGGGATTTGTTTTATAAACTCTCTGTGTAGTTTTCCAATGATATTTTTAAAGAGAACTGCAAGAGAGGTTTGGCGGGGGAGGGGGAGCTCAATGGAAAAAGCCAAGAGTTTCAGACAATATTTGGGGAAGAGCAGCACCCTCTTCTTGCAGCAGCTGGCAGCCATGTGAGCAATTCCAAATGTCTCTCACACCTCCAGGCAGATTGTTACTGTGGGAACAGACCTCCTTTTGTGAAGATGGGGAAAGCAGGCCTGCATAACCATTCTCAGCTTCACCTCGGTGCAAGGCCGATCCTTTTCCTTTGTGCATTCCAGCATGTGAAAGACATTTTACATTTAAGAAAAAAAAAACAGTTGGCCTTAGAGTATATATTAACCCTGTAGCAAACCTAATTGACAATGTAGATGTGAGCTGTGACTCAAGAGAAAGAGATAATACCAAATGATGTGTGGTCCGAAGAGGAGCATGCTGCACTAAAGCCATATTCATGTGGACAGAAGGGCTGCCTGAGAAGGGTAGTTCCTAGAAGAGAATTGTTTGGCCTTATGGTATGCAAGATGGCATGCCACTGGGAACTAGACACAGAAGTTGGCATTGGCCATGGGAACAGGCTTTATTTCTTTTATTGGATATTTTCTTTATTTACATTTCAACTGTCAGCTCCTTTTCCAGTTTTTCCTTTGGAAACCCCGTATCCCATCATCCCCCCTTCTATGAGGGCACTCCCCTCCCCACCCACCTACTCCCTCCCACATCCTCCTCCCCCACACCTGCATTCCCCTACTTTGGGTCATTGAGCCTTCGAAGGACCAAGGTCTTTTCTTCCAATGTTGGCTTACAAGGCCATCCTCTTCTACCTATGTGGATAGAGCCATGTGTACTCTTTGGTTGGTGGTTTGGTTCCTTGGAGATCTGGTTGGTTGGTATTGTTGTTCTTCCTAAGGGGTTGCAAACCCCTTCAGTTCCTTCGGTCCTTTTTCTAACCTCTCCATTAGGGACCCCGTTCTCAGTCCAATGGTTGGCTGTGAGCATCCGCCTCTGTATTTGTCAGGCTCTGCAGAGACTCTCAGGAGACACATGTATCAGGCTCCTGTCAGCATGCACTTCTTGGCATCTGCAATAGTGTCTGGGTTTGGTGACTGTATATGGGATGGGTCTTCAGGTGGGGCAGTCTCTGGTTTATGCTATGTCTCTGTATTTCCTCCTGTGAGTGTTTTGTTCACTCTTCTAAGAAGGACTGAAGCATCCATACACTGGTCTTCCTTCTCCTTGAGCTTCATGTGGTCTGTAAATTGTATCTTGGGTATTCCAAGCTTTTGGGCTAATATCCACTTATCGGTGAGTGAATACCATGTGTGTTATTTTGTGACTGGGTTACCTCACTCAGGATGATATTCCCTAATGGGCACAGGCTTTTTGGTGGCAAGTGAGTTCTGATCCTTAGGATGCCCTGTGGTGATATGGGTGACAGCATGGATATGGGCCCTGGGATGAAAGCAACATGCAGTTCTGAAAACAAACAGCATCTCCCACGTGGCTTGCTCATCTCCAGGCTTCTCCTCCCTCCAGCATAGCAGGTTTGACATCATGGGTCTTTGTCTTCTCCTGTGCCTCAGCACATCTGAGCCTTACCTCTCATCCTGCCATGTTCTCAGAGAAGCTGTCCCCTTCACAGTCAGACCATCACACACAGGCATGAAGAAGGGCATTCAGGGTCCTTTGCTTGGTACAGTGTGTCTGTTCCTTCCATGGCCTCACCATTGTTCCACAAATCAAGTCTTTGCTGAGCGACCCTTTAAAGGAAGCCTACCCTTTTAGGATGGAAACATCCTCTTTTCTGCCCAGATCCTGATGGGGTCTGACCTTTAAGAATCACATTTTGTAGACCATGATGAGACATCGTGGGGGAGGGTGTCCTTTCCCTGAACACATTCTCTAAACAGCAAATCAGAGCCTTTGTTTCCCTAGGAAGACAAAATCTTCCTTTCCAGTTCCTAGCGAGACGGTTGACATTACTGGCCTCAAGTCCAGTAGAGCTCATTCTGCTTCTGAGAATAACCTATCCAACAAGAGACCGCTCTTCAAATGGTGACTTTAGTCATAATTCGAATTGATTTCCATCTTTGATTTCAGAACTGGAATATGCATCCTCATGTAACAAATTTAGACTGTTTATTTAGATAGACTTTTATTGGAAAACTGCAAGTGGTGTGGGTGAAAACTTGTGTATACAAAACACATCATTTAAAAAGTGTTTTAGAATTTTAGTTTCTCCTGAAAACAACATTGGGATATTAATAAACTAGTCTGTAGGTGGCTTTGCCAGGATTTCTATAAGGTGTATAAGCGACATAGGCCACTCTATGCCTCCCACTGTCCTGTGGGGAATGCTTTGTTTCCCCACCCCCTGACAATGGCCATGAGTCTTCCAGCTAAGTTTACCTCTGGAACCTCTGCTCCCACTGTTTTTCTCTCTCTCTTCTCTCCAGCATGCTTTCAGTCCAACCTTTCTAAAAAGCCTCACTGTTGTTAAGATTTTTGGAGGGACTTTCTACAGTGTATCAGAAGAGTATAATGTTGAAAGTTTCTGTAGTGGCTTGCTCCCACCATCCGAAGGATTTTTCTTAAGCCTCCTATGAAGCCAGGAATCCTCGCATCTGTTCATCTGGGGCTATAAAGACTTTGTGGAGCCAAGTTCTTACTGCCATAACACCCTAAAGAAGCCACTTGAGGGAGGAGGGCTCACTAGGCTCATGATTCCAGTCTAACTCTGTCATGGCCCAGAAAGACATGGCAGCACAGACTTGAATGCTTTCAGAAGTATGAGGTCATTTGTCACATGAGATGGCAGAATAGAAGCAGAGGATGAGGGCAGCAAGCAGAGCCAGACTATCAGCCCACACCTAATGGCATACCATCACCAGCCCTATCCTACATCCCAGAGTTCCCACAACCTTCCCTAACAATACTGTATCTTAAGACTGAGTATTCAAGGATGAGTTTGCTGGGGACATTTATCATTCAAACCTTAGCTGTCCTTTTCAGGTCTTTAACACAAAGATTCCTGGAGAGACTAAACTCTTTATCTCCTCCCTAAATTTATCTGGAGGGCAAACCTGATACTGAAGCTACAGAAAGTTCCGCCATGACCTTCTGCAATGAATGAGCTTCCCAGAGAAAGCCCTACCCAAAAGAACTACAGGCAGCTAAGGAATGCTGGGAACAGGAGAAATAGTCTTCCCCAGGGAAGAGCACACGGACTGGTTTTATCCAATACCAAATGGTCAGTCCTGAGAACATATGTACAAATAACACTATACAGATTGAACAGGTTTTATTTATGTATTTAGGATTATATATACATATATGCATGTAATAACAATTAATGAAGAAAGAGGCCATATATCTGAAAGATAGCAAGGAGGGGTCTATGTAAGGATTTGAAGTTTGGAAGTGAAAATGACAGAATTATATTGTAATCTTAAAACATTAGAGAAATAATTTTTTGAAAGACAAAAATTAGCTTCTTCCCCTAATGAGCCAACATAAGAGTAGGATGTGAGATGTGGTGGATTCTGGGGGTTCAGGAGAGGGAAAATTACTGTGTTTATTACTGTATATTTTTAAATCTATGATCCAAATCCCGAAAGAATAAAAATAATTTGTTTAAAAATCATTGTTTTAAAAACATCCATTTGCTTAGTAAGATAAATTTTATGATCTGGATTGAACAGCCAGATCCCACTTCTTTCCAATCCCAGAATTTCCATATAAATGGAAAAAAGTTTTTCTCATCTATGGCTGTGCACACATTTCACCTCTTCCTGTCTATGGCCATGTACACATTTCACCACTTCCTGTCTATGGCCATGCACACATTTCATCTCTTCCTGTCTATGCCCATGCACACATTTCACCACTTTCTGTCTATGGCCATGCACACATTTCACCTCTTCCTGTCTATGGCCATGCACACATTTCACCTCTTCCTGTCTATGGCCATGCACACATTTCACCTCTTCCTGTCTATGGCCATGCACACATTTCACCACTTCCTGTCTATGGCCATGCACACATTTCACCACTTCCTGTCTATGGCCATGCACACATTTCACCACTTCCTGTCTATGGCCATGCACACATTTCACCACTTCCTGTCTATGGCCATGCACACATTTCACCACTTCCTGTCTATGGCCATGCACACATTTCATCACCTCCTGTCTATGGCCATGCACACATTTCATCACCTCCTGTCTATGGCCATGCACACATTTCACCACTTTCTGTCTATGGCCATGCACACATTTCACCACTTCCTGTCTATGGCTATGCACACATTTCACCACTTCCTGTCTATGGCCATGCACACATTTCACCACTTCCTGTCTATGGCTATGCACACATTTCACCACTTCCTGTCTATGGCCATGCACACATTTCATCTCTTCCTGTCTATGCCCATGCACACATTTCATCACCTCCTGTCTATGGCCATGCACACATTTCACCACTTCCTGTCTATGGCCATGCACACATTTCACCACTTCCTGTCTATGGCTATGCACACATTTCACCACTTCCTGTCTATGGCCATGCACACATTTCATCTCTTCCTGTCTATGCCCATGCACACATTTCACCACTTTCTGTCTATGGCCATGCACACATTTCACCTCTTCCTGTCTATGGCCATGCACACATTTCACCACTTTCTGTCTATGGCCATGCACACATTTCACCTCTTCCTGTCTATGGCCATGCACACATTTCACCTCTTCCTGTCTATGGCCATGCACACATTTCACCTCTTCCTGTCTATGGCCATGCACACATTTCACCTCTTCCTGTCTATGGCCATGCACATATTTCACCACTTCCTGTCTATGCCCATGCACACATTTCATCACCTCCTGTCTATGGCCATGCACACATTTCACCACTTTCTGTCTATGCCCATGCACACATTTCACCACTTTCTGTCTATGCCCATGCATACATTTCACCACTTCCTGTCTATGGCTATGCACACATTTCACCACTTCCTGTCTATGGCCATGCACATATTTCACCACTTTCTTTCTGTCTATGGCCATGCACACATTTCACCACTTCCTGTCTATGACCATTCACATATTTCACCACTTTCTTTCTGTCTATGGCCATGCACACATTTCACCACTTCCTATATAGGTCCAGACACACATTTTGGCTGTTTTGGATATTCTGCTTTGGAGCAAAGTTTCCATAGTTCTCTATCTGGAGCACTGATCTTCACAGAATCGTCACAGAATGTGCATGAGGTGGTTAAAGCCTATGGAAACCTTCCTCACTGGTGGCAGTCACTTTGTACAGTCTCTGATATATGTTTTCCCTGGGTAACCTGAGCACAAAATCCTTCACTTGGGGGCAGCAGCCATTCAGCACAGGGGCTACTGTCCCAATACGCTTTCTCTTATGATGTCAAAGATTTTCTTGGAAGGTCCACACATGACTTGTCCCAGCACTCAGCAGTTTTAGGGCTATTTCTTCTGTAGATCCTCCAGGAAACTTCATTCATAGTTTTCTTCAGTTGTCCTGAGGCCAGTCCTGGGTTACCACACACTCACTGTGGTGTGATTCTGTGCCACTCCCATGCCTGGCCCTGAATCCCCAACCCTAGATTATGTGCAAATGAAGTGAGTGCAAACACAAAGGTTGGCAAAACCTAGGAGTCCCGCAGCGCCCCCCAGAGTTACTTATGCCCTTTCTGTAAGAGCATGTGGTGTAAATCAAAAACCTTAGGAAAAATGCCACATTATGTTGAACACTCTACAAGGCTCCATGATTAAAGAGACTTGCAATGTTTTAGATCTGGAGCCAAAATTATCTTGATCTATATCTTTAGTCCTCTTAATAGCCATTCAGTGCCCACCTCTGTATCTGAACTGACATCCCTTTGACTCTCTCAGAAAATCTTTGGGTTGTATTCTAAGCATAACCAATTAGCTTCCACCAACTAAAAAGCTAAAGCTATCACCAGATAGCATCTAGTACAGCAGCAGATATATCTGCTTTGTTCTATTCTGCCTAACCTAATGTTCCCACAGATGGATTTCGGAAATGCAGTGATTTATAGCTTCCTTTTGTAATGTGACTATAAAAGGTCCAATGCAGACATAGTGAGGATGTCATTTAGGGCGACTTGATTTTATGTTTGGCTCATAATAAAAAAAAATTTCCGTTACTTTTAAGGAGAGAGCTGGTTGTTGTTGGTGGTTGGTTGTTTTTGCATCAGCAGTCAGAGTGCTTCCTTTTTGAAACACATGTGAGCAGAAATAAGCAACTAAATGGAGTCTCAAATGTCTCGACATGCAGATTCCAGGTGCTCGCAGAGGGCCTTTAGTTATTCTTGCCTTACTCATTTTTTTATTGAATTCTGAAGACAAGTTTAACATGTCTTTTGATGCTCAAGTAAAGGCTCAAAGGATATAGTAGCAAAACTCTCATTTTTGGTGGGTAGGAGCATTACTTCTGAGAAAAGGAAATTGGAAATGTGATTGGAAACTCACTCTTAGTTTGAGAGTAGATGGGAATCTTCAGAGACTGAAATATATACACAATTGATGTCAGTTCTCTCCCCCTTACAACCAGTAGGAGTTGTAGAATATTAATAGCATCTATAAGAGCTGTCCTTTCATTCTGCTAATGCCATTATTCTCATCTTTCAGACGTTCAGATATTAAATGGCACTGTTTTTTAAATGAGAATATCTAGTAGTTCACAGTTTCCTGTGAGCTGACTCCTGCCTGCCCCACCCACACCACAGCTGTAGGGTGAACAGGAAACAATGGCTGCTGCTTTGTGGAGGTTAGGAAACCTTGATCAGGGGATTTAGCTTCCACAGTGGGGAACAGTGAAACAACAGAGGTTCCAATACAGACAGAGGAGGCAATTCTTCTCTGAGTCTACTGAAAACAAAATAAACCAGGAAAGAACAAAAGCATACTTTAGAGCTAGGTAACATATACCCATGAAGGCTCTTCTCAGCAAGGCACAGCTATAGTCTGTATTCATTTCCTTGCTCTTTACTGTGACAAAATATTGACAAAAACAATAAAGAAAAGGCTTTTTTCTTGGCTCACAGTTTGAAGGAATGCAGTCCTTCATGGTGTATCACAGTTTGAGGAGATACATACAGTCCTTCATGGTATATCACAGTCATATTGCAGGACTGTGCTGTGGCTGGTCACATTATATATGCAGCTAGCTTCAGCAAAGAAGAGACTCTTCCCCAAACAAGACACATGATGACAGATATGCACCGTGGCATTTGCTCATCTGTACGCATACACATGAACACAGAGACATGTACAAATAGACATACATGTGCATACATGTGTGTGCCCACACAGATGATGATTATGATGATGATGAAGATGATGAAGAAGAAGAAAATGTTGATGATGATGTTTCACTTACTCTTTGCTTTTTTTATTCAGTCTGATATCTAGCTCATGGGATGGCACCATACATATACAGGCTGGGATCTCTCTTCTTAAATAATCCCTCAAAGACACAGTCAAAGCTTGCCTCCTGGGTGGTTCCAAGTCCTGTC